>NC_091849.1:14567500-15192500 GCF_037783145.1 Equus przewalskii | reverse complement strand
ACTTAAAAGGGAAAATAACTGCTCCTATGCAGGATGATTTTTAATTAAAGATCTTAAAAGTCTATTATTTACCAATGGATAATTGCTACATGCTTTATAAACTCACTCTTATATATACAAGATGGTTCATAGCTGACGTTAAAATGCTCTGTCTTTTCTTATAAGTGTTTAACTGTTTCAATAGTTTAAATTTTGGCAGAATTTTTCGAGCCGTTAATAAGATAATAGCAGAAAAACAGAAAATAGTATCTTTAGGCTAATTGTATTGTTAATTTGACTAAAGCGTAATTGATAACGTGAGCATCCAGAAATACCACTCTGAGCATTTAAGGTACATTCATTTTTATTATAATGTAAGAGCAGTTTCTATTAGGAATAGATTATTTTAAATTCGTTTTCTTTTTTTTTCTACAGGAAGGAACTTGAAACCTTCAAAGGTAATTTTGTGTTTCGTTCTTCACTTTAAAGTAGATGAGAGGTAATTGATGTCAGATGTTCTCTCTTGATGAAAGCACTCATTCCTTTTTCTTTAAATCAGACAGTTTACATCAAAAAATAAAAGTTTGCTTAATACTGTTTTAAGTTTTATTTAATCACAAGTGGTTTTGATATTCTCTTTTAGCTATAACACATGCACCAAGTGAGAGTTTCTGCTAATGACCATTATAAGTAATACGTTAGGACCGCATCGTGCTAACTTGGAGGCTGTTGAGAATCATAGTTTAAGAAGATTCCGGTTTCTGTTGTGCAGTCTGGGCCAGATGGAGGCGTGGTGATAGGAGAGATGGCCCCGCGTTGGCTCAGTTGTCCCTTGAGCCCCCTGGGAGGGTTACAGTGCTGGGTCCCACTCGGCCACTGTTTTGTAACTTCAGATAAATCTGTTACCTTTTTCAGGCTCAGTTTCTCCATCTATAGAATTAGAAGCTCTGATGAACTATATTCCAAGATACTAAAAGCACCCAGCATTGCTTTGTAATTTTAGGGAACTTTTGAAGGTGGAGCAGTGAAGAATAGTTCTCGGTCCTGGAGATCGTACATGGTCTTGGAGAAACACTAGTGAAAAATAGGGAAAACCACAAACTTTCCAGCAGCTCAAAGCCCTTCCAGTTTGCCATTTTTCAGTTACTCGTTAACAATTAACTAGCAAAATCACTATTCTCAGAGAGACTCATATCCATAACCAGGAAGACTTTGAATTCTTGCTTATATGTCACATATAAGGAGTTTTATGCTTGTTCTGTTTCACATTAAACTAATCTTGACTTTTAGATTTACTGAACGATTAAAGATTTTCCAGCATATCATTTGCAATTGAATTGTTTGTGTGTATGATCTGGTTGGATGTTTTAGAAAAAATTACTAACCCTCAAGATAAAAGGTATAGGGCCTTATTCTTGCTATAACTGTAATTAAACAGACTTGTTTTGGCTGGGTTTCTGTTTGACTGACTACAGTTATAGTAAATGATTCATGGCCAGTTTGTTGAGGGTTATGTCAAATGATCATGTGATATAGTTTATTATCATAGCTATCATTATTCTTAATCAATACACTATTTTTCATCAGTGGTTTAAAATAAGATTTGAAATCCTCATAAAATGTTCTTTTCCCTCTCATTCTTTTAGTTAACTAGCATCTTCTTATATAACAGGAGAAGGAAAAAAAATCAAGTTAATATTGAAAGACAGGCAGGGACACAGATTATGTAAAATGTCAACTTTATTTCCATCTCAGTACTAAGGCATTCTTTTTTTTAGTCTGAAAATGTTCACAGAAAAAGAAGAGACCAGCAATTTGCAAAAGGTTAGACATTGTTACATATTACCTGATAGAAAAATTCAATTTATGCTGAAATATCTTTTTTATACACACATCCCTAATTATGTACAACGTTCAACAGCACATCTAACCCACCAACAGGCCAATTAAAGCTCTCAAATTTGAACAAACCCTAAATTGATTATTGCATCATATCTAGTTTTTTTTGGTACCGATATTCATTAATAATTCTTTCCTTTTGAGTGTTTTGCTAATATTTCAAAAGCATGAGTAGCATATAATAAAAAAAGATGTAACTGCTCTTCTATTAGTAGAGAAAAAAGAAAAAAAATTCAAACAAGATGTAACAATTTCTTATTTTTGAATGTTGCCTTCCCCTTTGTTTTTCCCTTATAGGTTGCAGAAAAACAAAAGGTGTTACTTCCTCCAATTGTTTCATTCAACTTGTAGTTGTTTTGGAAGGTTTTTTCTAAGTTGGTGAAAAACTAACTTTTGGGGACAAAAACACAAAATTACTAACCCTCAAAGTTAGTAATATATCAGCATCATCCGCTGAGTTCTGGATTCTTCTATACCTCACTGAGGTTGATGAATTAAATTCACCTTTCACTTGTCCCACATATAGCACATCTCTACAATATTATTGGAACTAGTTATTTTTTGTTTGTTTTTTTTTTACTATTGGCAGCAGGAAAGTTTTCTGTGTTCCCCAAACACTGCGTTCGTTTCAACTTTTTAGTGATAGTCACTTGAATATTAGACAATAGAAAAAGAAGGGTAGCATCTTAAGCCTTAATTTTTTATTTTCTGTGGGGACACAATTCCATTATTGTAAGCACATGCAGAGTAAATAAGTTTTCACAGTCCTTAAAGACACGAGAAATTGGCCGTGAATAGACATGCCTGTTATTTAGGGATTTATTCACCATTTTTCCACTTGAATTTTTAAAATAGATTATCATTCCATGTATAAATCTTAAAATCATTCTTAAGGCTTTCTGAGTTTCGAAGTATTGCACTGCCGAAAAGAGAGTAGGGTAAGGAGGTCTAGGGTTGGGCCTTGTTCTTGCCTCCCTGAGACTCCTGGCTTAACATGGCTTTAATATGCAGACTTGTCCTTTCACCTTCACTGAAGGGCCTCACTAAACTAACTATCCTTCTCCACTTCCTCTCTCAAACATACCGCCTGACACCCGCAGCATGCTGGGTGCTCGTGGCTGATAGCCTGCTCGCCAGTACATCCAAATACTTTTGTTTTCGCCAGTTGTGTTGAATGATTACCGGGAGTGAGCTGTTTCCTCCTAAACTTATTCATGCTTGTTATTGTTATACATAGTTTAATTAAATATCAGATAAAATGACGAAACTTCAGTGTTAAGGAGAACTATTTGTAAGAAAACTAAGTTGACTGCTTTGGAAGACAACACAGGTAAACAGCTTTTAACAGTTGCTGCGAAAGGTATAATGAAGAATTAGAAAAGATTTGGGAAAAAAATTAGAAACATCCTCTAAGATTCTGTACACAGATTGTTTCACAAATCTTAAACTCCTGCTCTTCCTTTAAAAATAGATTGGAAATTTTATCCAGTGCAGTATGGGTGTTATGCAAGAATTTTCAGTCAGTGGATCTGATGATCAAAGAATTCCTGAATGAAATTGTGGTTGTATTTTAAAGTGTTTGTATATGTGTGTTTTAAATGGATTGCTATATTAACTGCTTTTTTAGAAGTTAAATGACCAAATGGGATCTAGTTGTAGCATGTAAAAGGACATCTATTGTGACCTTCCTAATGTAAAATTGCCCAGCCATGTCAGAGCTGTGACTGACCAGGTGACAGCATGCCAGGATTTAGGAGTTATCCCTGTCACTGTGAGGGGACCGTCAGGAGAGTACAGTGGGGAAAGGCAGCTAAGGCCAGCTTCACTTTTTTTCATCTCCTGTATGCCAGGTCAGAGAAGCAGGAGAAAGACCAAGATAGCTTAGTGACAGGTAGGCCAGAGAAGAGAAGGATTAAAGGAGAACTGTTTGTCAGTGATCTAAGCGATGCAAAGAAGTTGAGCAGAATGGGGAAATCCCTTTAGATTTGAAAATGAGTAAGTAATTGATGACCGGAAAGAGCTATTTGTAAAGGGAGAATTCAGATTGCAAGTCAGAAATATATGAGAAGTTAGGAAATAAAGGTGACATGAACTCATTCTTTCATTAATGAAAAGAAAGAAATGGAAAGGTAACTTGAGACAGAATCAGGGTCAGGGGAGAAGGTGAAATTGAGGATGTTAAGGAGTTGATAAGATCCTAGAGAAGGTGGAAATAAATGCTGTTCAAATCGGTTATCCTTGGAGAGGATCCAGGGACATCTCTTTCCCTGAGACCCCGGAGAAGGAAAGGATGGCTGGTAATATGGGAAAACGTTGACATGAGGGAGGGAGGAAACCATTTTCTGAGAGTCCATGTAGGGAAAGACAGTCTGAATTTGCAGGCTAGGCTCAAAAGTAGAAATAAAAGCCAAAACAAATATGCTTTAGTTAACAGAGAGTTGAGAATTGGAAGAGCATAGTGATATATCAGCAGAGCTTGGTAATCTTGGATGCTAACGAGTGCATGATTAAGATGATTGGCCCTGGAATTCAGGCTGGAAAGGAGAAGTTGATTAGATCAGTAAATTAAGCAAAATATGGGGTACTGGGGATGGTATATACCAGAAAGGTGAAGAACACTTCAGTGGTTGGGGTGGATCTTGAGGTCACAGAAGGAATTTCAGTTTGAGATCTTAGAGGTGGAGCAGTTCCCAGTGATGATGATGGCCAAATGTGAGTAAAAATGGAAGTGATAAAATTGAAGAGATCATCTGAATCAGAGGATTCTGAAACTGTTAGGAGGCTCACTTGTTGGATGATTCTTGGATATGGACTGTGCGTACTGCTGGCTTGGCAGCCCTTAGCATGCTATAAATCTGGATGTGATGATAGATGATAAACTTGGTAGAGTTTGTTGGTTCAATTCGAGAGTTTGCTTAACATGTAAGGCACACTATGCAGCCCCATTTTGCAATATTTAAGTGAAGGAGACTGAGGTTTGCTAATATCACTGTCCTCTGTCCTCGAGGAGTTACAGCACTGTGGCAAAGCTTATAGGATAGAAAGGCAAATAGATAATTTTAATACAATGTAAAAAATATTCTAATAGAAATGCACACACTAAGGCAGGAATAATGAAGTATTTAAAGAGAGGCAGTGGCACTGGATCTGGATCTGAATGATGAGTGCTCACCAGGCTGAAAAGGGTAATAAGGACATTCCAAGAGGAGGAAAGAGCAGTTGCAAGATGCAGAGAGGTTTATTTTATTTCAGGAATACAAGTTAAAATGTAACTTCTTGTTCAATGAGGGAACTACAAATAATTTGTTACGGCTGCAGCATATGGTGTGTGGGGTGAAGTAGTGAGGGCTGAAGTGAGATGTAGGCAGGGCACAGATGATACCCAGCCTTATATGTCTTGCAAAGGAGTTGAGACTTTTTCCTTTGGACCAGTGGTCTCCAAAGAGCGGTGCAAGTATGCGAAACAATACCGGTGGAGAAGAAAACTGGAACTTCTATTTGTTTCTTTGTTATATCATCCTTTTAGATTTCAGTTTTTGTGTATATTATATAATAAACTAGTACAGGAATTCATGTACATGTTATATAAACACCTTTGGGGTGCACATTAGAAGTTTTTGCTCATGGCGGGGGTGCAGGGTCAAAAGAGCTTAGAGGTTCCTGTTGTAGCTGGTAAAGACAGGGCAGGAGTAGGAGAGCCCAGAGGGTTTTAATGAGGGTTGCAGGGTCAGCTTTGCGTTTTGGGTCAAGTTTCCTGGGATCATATAGAAGATAGATTGGAAAAGAACAGGTCTAGAGTAAGAGAGATTAGTTGGAAAACTATTAAAAAGATTTGAATTAAGGCAGTGGTAGAATGGAGAGAGAGATACAGATTGAAGAAACTAAGTAGGTTGAATAAAAAGAATTTCGAGACTGTCGTAAGGGGCCTGGGACGACTCTTGGAACTCTGGCTAGGACATTTGGGTGGGAGGTTTTTTCATTTACCAGGATATGTAATACTGGTGGAAGGGCAGATCTGGAGAGAATGGCAGTGGATTCTGTTGGGTTGTGGGTGGGGAGGTAAAAGTATCGGTTTGTTGACTGCAGGCAAGTTCACAATAACTCCACGGAAGTTCAAAATGTGTTGGTATCTGATAGTTTGAGGAACGCTTTCTTAAAACAGCTTTATTGAGGTTTGGTTTATATAGCTCAAGTTTCATTCATTTTTAGGTGTACAATTCAGTGATTTTTAGTAAATTTGTTGAGTTGTGCAGCCATCACCACCATCCAGTTTTAGAACATTTTCGGCGCACACAGCCATTCCTTTCTCCCTGTCTGCGTTCAGCACCCGCTTGCACTCCCAGCCCCGGGCAGTCATTAGTCAGTGTCTGTCTCTCTTGATTTGCCCTTTCTGGACATATCATATAAGTGCAGTCATACAATATGTAGTCTTTTTGCATCCGGCTTCTTTCACTTAGGGTTAAGTTTTTGAGGTTTATCCATGTTGTAGCATATATTAGTAGATTGGTCTTTTTCATTGCTGAATTAATATTCCATTGTATGACTATATTACATTTTCTTTATCCATTCACCAGTTGATGGACATTTGGATTGCTTCCAGTTTTGACTATGACGAATAATGCTGCTGCAAACTTTCACCTGCAAGTCTTTGTGTGGACATATGTTTTCATTTCTCTTGGGTGTGTAGCTAAGACTAGAATTTCTGGATCATGTGATATGTTTAACTTTTTGAGAAACTGCCAAACTATTTTCCAAAGTGGCTGTACCATTTTATATTCCCACCGGCACTGTAGGAGGCTTACAGTTTCTCCTCAACCTTTTCAAGGGTTGTGATTGTTAACTTTTACATTTAGGTCTATGATCCATTTTTTTTTCTATGATCCATTTTGAGTTAATTTTTGTGTTTGTGTGATGGAGGAGTCTAAGTTTTTTTCCTCTTTTTATATAGTGATATCCAATTGTCTCAAAACTGGTTTTTTTTTTTTTTTGAGCAAGATTATCCCTGAGCTAACATCCACTGCCAATCCTCCTCTTTTTGCTGAGGAAGACTGGCCCTGTGCTAACATCCGTGCCCATCTTCTTCTATTTTCTATGTGGGACGCCTGCCACAGCATGGCTTGATAAGCAGTGCATAGGTCCGCGTCCAGGATCCAAACCTCCAAACCCCAGGCCGCCGAAGCGGAACATGCACACTTAACTGCTGCGCCACTGAGCTGGCCTGTCAGAACTGTTTTTTGAAGAGACTATCTTTTCCCTCTGTTGAATTGCTTTGGCATCTTTGCAGGAAACCAATGGCCATAAATGTAAGAGTTTATTTCCAGACTCTCAATTTATTTCCTTATTGCCAACACCGCATTGCCTTGATTCCTGTAGCTTTGTAATAAGTTTTGAAATTGGTAAGTGTGAGTCCTACAACTTTGTTCTTTTTTAAAATTAATATGGCTATTTTAGGTCCTTTGCATTTCCATATAAATTTTAGGATCATTTTGTCAATTTCTACAAAAAAAAAAAGCATGCTGGGATTTGACAGGGATTGTGTTTAATTTATGGGTCAACTTGGGAAGAATTTCTGTCTTAACAATATCAAGTCTTCCAATCCATGAACATGGAATGTATCTCCATTTATTTAGATCTTCTTTGAATTTTCTCAGCAGTGTTCTATTTTCAATATACAAGTCTTACACTACCTATGTTAAATTTATCCCTAAATATTTTGTTCTTGTTGAGTGAATTCTGTCCTGAGTATATTAAGTTTGGCAGGGGGTGTCTGTGAGTCATTCCAGGTAGAAGTGTCCAATAGGCCCTGGGATCTCAGGAGAAAAATCTGGGCTAGATTTGGGAGTAGTCAGCATATAGGAGGGAATGGAAGCCTTTGGTTTGGATGAAGTTGCTTATGGAGAGCAGGGAGAATTAAAAAAAGATGACCATGGAGAGAAATCTAGGAAGCACTAAAATTCACCAGGCAGGCATAAGAAGATAACCAGTTGCTTATAATGGAGGCTGAGAACAGTCAGCCACAGAGGTAAGGGGAAGAGTGTGGTGTCGCCAAACAGAGAACGTTTCAAGGAAATGTCAAGAAGCAGTGTCATGTGTTTAGTGAAAAATGATCTGAGAAGGGTCATTTAATTAGGCAATTAAAAGCTAATTGGTGGTGTTACTGGGAACAATTTCAGCAGCTCGGGTGTTTGTATGTGGGAGTGGGAGTGAAAGCCAGATGGTGAGGGATTGGGGACCGAGTGGAATGTTCTTCGTTGTTCCCATTATGACCCTGGGTGCTCGGCATGTTGGTACTTACTAAATATTTGAATGAATGAGGAAGTAGAGACAACGCTTTCAAAAGCTAAGGCTTAGGGAAGGAAAGAAGAGAGGTTAGAGGAGAGGGTTAGGTTGAAGGGAGGATTTTTTTTTTAATTTATGAGAAATTTGAGTACATTTGTATGAAAAGGAAAGAGGCTGTAGAGAGGGAGAGGCTGAAGATGAAAGTGGCTGATTGATGGAGCTGTGATTCAGAGTGGGCCAGAGGGAGTGGGGTTAGAGCATACTATTTTGAAACAGGAAAAGACTGTTGACAAGTGTGTGCAACGATTGGAATTGTGGTAATTTAAGATACTTGTTAAAAATGTATAGCACATACCCAGCCACTGGTTAGCATTGCTGAATTTGAAGGAACCTTTAGGCTAAGGCTGTGTTAAACATGAAGTGGGGGAAATTTAAAGATAACTTATGTGTTACTGAATGAACTATATTCTTAATCTTCATTTTACTACTTCTAGATAGCGAGGTTTCTTCTCTCTTTTGGTGTGTTACTAATGTATCTTTGTGCCTAGATGACAAATTTAGATGGATTTAGGATGTTTTCAGCTCCCCCCCATTTTTGAGCAGCATTTGGTATGGCCCCAGATCTGTGCATACATCTTTGCACACCAGAGCCCTGAGCGCTTGCATTTGGCTTTTATAGAGGCAGTAGATTCCGGTACATGTCTGCCTGAGCCATCAGCAGAAAACTAACAGGCTTAATACAATTTCTTTGGAAAAACCTGCTTCTGGCTTCAGCCTTGCTTCCTTTGTTCTCCATCCCAGAAGATGCACATCAGGGGAGCTGCCTGGTGACTGACGGTTCACTTGACCAGCACTGAGCTTCTGTTTACTTGTTCAGGTCTCACATCCATGTCATCTCCAGGACTCACCGAAAATAGTCAGAGGAATCCCTGTAGGTGGAACTTTATTTTATGTTTTTCCTTCACTGCTTTTCTTTAACATTTTTACCTCCATGCTTGGGTACACTGCAATATTTGCATGGTATGCAGCTGATATGTTATTAAAAAGCAGAAATCACATTTCAACTAGATTTGAACCTATAAGCAGTACATTTTAATGAAAACATTATTAGTTTCTTTATATTACCAGGAAGTAATAATTACTAAATTAATACGTAAAGCGAATCAGTAAAAAATATTGCATGGAAATCTAGGACTTTTGCTTTTATAATATTGGGTCTTAGCATCCATCAGGTAAAATTCACCAGACAGTCATTTTTATGAGGCAGCATTTATATTAAAAGATAAATAGAAAATACCAGAAAAGTAATGCCAGCTATTAGAATAATGAGTCCAGTTCTTATGGTTCAGCTCCATAAAACTAATTCAACATCCCTTGCTGCTTGCTGGTATGTTCATTCTCTAAGAAGCAGTTTAATAGAGTTAAGCGTGTGAGCCATGTCCAGTGACAATGTAAAGTTAAAGTTCATTCCATGCTACTGTATGGGTTCATCTAAAATGGTGGATTTTCCAGATGGATTTTGAAAATGTTATAATGCTGCATGCAGATTAAAAAATATATATTATTTTCCTAATTATACAGAACTTCAATGCACCCTATCACCTGTTGGCTAGAAGCCATGGTTTTAGTTATGTCTGTATGTGGCATTTTTATAAATACATATACAAGGGTATTGGACTTGTGGAATTTACTGCAAAAAAATTATACCTTAAAAATTAATTGGTGGCTTTTTTTGTTTGTGTAATTTATTATTCTATCCATGGAGATAATTGAAGAATAATTTTTAATAATTACTGCATTTTTTAAAACTCTATATTATGCCTTTAAGGTGGCACATTATATATACATGTTACATACCATGCCCTGTCACACAGAAGCCCACTTGTTTTCAAAGGGAAAAAATGAAAGTACGTGTTGTCCTTAATCTCTTACTCCATCGTGATTATTCTGTTTTTGAGGTTACAAATTAGAATAAGGTACATCAAACTTGAATTAAAGGGAAAGTTCCTTCTTTCTCTCTCTCTCTCATGTGCATCTTGTGTGTAGTGTAGCAAAACCCTCCAAGCTCTTTAAGCTTAGATAGACATGTTAACTGAAGCAAAATGATAGCTCAGGAATTCATTGCAATGTTGGAGCATTAATGGAATGAAATTCCAGCTTGAGGTATTACCACATTCTTATTCATTATTTGTTAAGTGTTCAGGAATAAACTGGTAAGAATGGAGGAAGTGAGAACTTCAGTGTTTATTTTTACAGTATTTATTTATAGAGAGTGTATAATAAATGGCGTTTTCTCTTCTTCTCTCAGTCATACTATAGTAACATAGTGGTTCTGAGAGTAAAGGTTTGAATACAGATGTAATCTGGTATTAAATTTAAAATTTTACAGTTATTCATTTCAGAAATTACTCCCTGAAAATCTTGGTTCGTTGGTGAATGCTCGCAAGATTTTTTAAGTGTCTGCTCTTTTGTCTCACTTGTCAATATGTGTAAGTGTTTATTTCTTTTTAAAAGCCAGTTTATATTATATAACAGTGTCTAAATAAAGTTAGTATCTATGTCCTGTAGTACAGAAATATTTATATCCTGTCTGTTAATTTTGGTTCTAAGACAGTTTATTTTTTAAGACTTAGTTGATTCTCTATTCTAATACCCTGTCACAAGATGCCATCCTGTGGCACGACCTGGAGCTCTCAAAGATGATGTTTCATCTTGAAAGAAAATTGGAATTGTAACAGCTTGTTTTGGTATGAAACCACACAAAAGTAGAGCCCCCGGAGGAGGGTTGTGATGTTGAAGTGTTCCCTTTCTGTCATTTCTTATAATAGTTATGTAGCACTATTGTATAATCAATCATTAGAGCAGTAGGGTATTTTAGAAATGTATCAGGACAACTTTTTGTTGTATATCATATATGTTTGGTATCGTGAATAAATACAGCTGTTCTGTTTCATTACCTTTTTGCTGGAACATGGTATAAACTTGACAGCAAAAATTATACCTTTCAGAAAACTAAATTCCAGTACCACAAAAAAGCAGAGTTGTGTGAAAATTTTGCCTGACAGGATCAAAAAGAGATTTTATCTGTTGAATTCATATGGAGCTCCATGATGTTGTCTCAGTTTTTTGGAGGTTTGTACTGGAAAATAACCTATGGGATCTTAGCTCTGATGATTAAACAGTTTTGGACAGCTGATGGAGTTTGACCTTCTCAGAAGCCTGGCAGTTGCCTGATGATTTTTATAGATGTCCAGGCAAGGGAGAAGTCAAGCCGAGCCCTAAGCTCTCTCTTCTACTTAAATATTCGTCTGACTCTCCTTGTAGAGCTATGTCCGTGCTGTAAATAAAAGTATATGAAATTTGGTTGATTTGACTACAGTTGAGGGATAAAACAGTGTTTACCCTAAGACTAGGGAAATAACTAAAGAAACATTGGAACAATACTCAGGTATTTAATTGACTTTCCTATTTTTCTGAAGGATTATTTAAAGTATTTGTATAAGGCAGAAAAGATTAGCATAGGATACTTACTAATATGCTAGTCACATTCACATCTCTAATTACAGTTTTGAAAACTTCTGAAAGAAGTACTGTAGTTGTAGAGAAGATGGAATTGGACAGTCAGAAACTTACTATGTGAAGATAACTCATCAGTTCAAGTTATGTTTATTTTTAATTGAAAGTAACAGTATTTGTAATAAGAATTGTCACAGTAATTTCAATGATGCGATCAATAAATAAATGATAGTTGAATATATGAAGTTGCCATCAAGAATTGTTCTTTTTTTTAGTAAAATTAATGTGACAAGAATACCAGTTTTACCATTATAGGTATGTAAGTATAATCTTGTTATTTCTATTAAAATTATAATAAAATTGGAGAAAAGAAGGAAACTACTACTTATTAAGCATCTGCAGTATGCTAGCTATCTGCTTTGGCTATCATAGTTAGTCCCACAGTATCTCACTTAGTGTCATCATAACCTTGTGAGATGAGAAAATTGAGACCCAGAGAGGTAAAACGAGTCACCCAGCCACGGAGCCTGTGTGTGTTTCTCACTTCATTGCAGGGACTCCCGGGAAGTGCTGGAAAGTAAACAATAAAATTTACACTAATTTTCTGTCGTGTTTCTGTCGCCCCTTTCTCCCATTCTCTTTCTGTACCAGATAAATTTAAATTCACAAACTGTAATCGCTGAGTAGCTCATTGGGATTTCATCTTTAACTGCGTTTTGACTGCTTATTGTTCTTGCCGTGTAGCTGTCCTTCAGTTTTACCTGACTATTTTAAGGACAAATACAAGCAAAATCCAGTGTGAGAAAGACTGCAAGCTGATGGATGTTACAGAGCCCTGGCCAGCCGCCTCTGAATTTGGGATGTGGATTGAGGCTCGAGACAGGACTGACAGACAGACTGTTACTGCCTGCAGATCCCTTCCCCGCGTTGTGCCTGGATCTGACATGAACTATTGACTGTTCTTAAAATACAGACTCCTTTGCGGCACTGATTTCTGCATAACAGTTTTAAAAGAATTTCAGACAGTGTCCTCTTTTCTACTTCTAGAATCATTTCTTAAAAAGCCCTGTAAGTCATATAATCCAACAGCCTGCCCTACGTAGAACCCCTTTTTGGGCAGTTCTGCAGGATGTCTCTGTGGCGTTTGCTGGACGGTCCTTATTCTCCAGTAACGCTCCTAAGTGTCAGAGTCGCAGTTCGCTCAACCTTCTGTTCATAATATCTTGTTGGAGATGCTTTATTTTCCTGGTCACCCTTGTCTAGACACACTTGAATTTTCCAATCCCCCCCAAGAAAATGGTGTTTGGAACGCAGTCCTCTGGAAATGGTGACCAGTATGTAGTTTTTTAGTCACTTTTTCACCTGGTTACCTCATGTTTACCCACAATACCCAGGTCTTTTTAACGTGAGAGTGCCCCATATCTTTATTTTTAAAAATGACTAAAAAAGCAGTGTATTCCCATAGTAGACAATCAGGAAAATACAGAAAGCTACCAAGAAAAGAATTGAGTCACTAGTCAGAAATAACCTCAAAAATTTTGGTGTACACACACACACACACACACACACAAACATGCACATGCACACACAGTATACATATATAGAGACATATCATCCAAAGGTGGGATATCATATAAACCATTTTGCTCCTTGTTTTTTCACATTATGTAATGAGTATTGCCTGGTGCCATTAATGAATTTTTGAAAAATACCGTTAGCCTATTATTGGAAATTTAGGTAGTTGCCCATTTTATGCTAATTGTAAATTCTGCTGTAATGAGCAGCTCTGTGTACATATTTTCTTAAGGTCACTTTTTTAGGATGTAAGGGTATTACATTTTCAAGGTTCTTGGCATGTATGGACCATTAGCTTTTGAGAGAGGTTCTGCCAGCTTGTACTTTGACCAGCAGTGTGACTGTATGTGTTTCACGTGCCCTCACGGGAGAGTTCTTTTCTTGTCTTTACTAATATGATAAAAATAATATTCAGTTATGGTTTGAGGCATAGTGGTGAGGTGGAATTTGATTTATTGTTTGATTTATTTCTTGTTGTGAACTGTTCGTGCTTCTGGCCACTTTCTGTTGGATTTTTGGGGCACTCATTGATTTGAATGAGGTTGTTACATATTAAGGGTATCAAATCCTTGTCATATATACTGCAGATATTTTTCTTAGCTAGTTATTTGCCTTTTAGTCTTGTTTGCTTTTTTTAATTACACATAGAAGTTTAATATTTTTATATGTTCAAATGAATATTTTTAATGATATTCTCCATTGCTTTTATGCCTAAAAAGTTGTCTCCCAATCCTAAGAAATAAATGTTAACTTGTAGTTTCTTCCAGTTGTTATTCTTGCTGAGTTTTTATTTGCTGATTTTACATGAATTAACCTAGAACTTATTTTGATGTGCAGTGTGAAGTGAGTGCTCAGTTTTTTGCCATATAGGTAATTAAGTTTCTGGTCCTATGGAATAATCCTCTGCAGTTCTCTACCTCTGTTGTTGGCAGAGTTTCATTGGTTCAGTTAAACTCTGCCTGCCTGGTGCCTGGACCTGAGCAGCTGAATGAAACTGGAAAAAAGCATACCACCTCTCCCTGCGGTCTGACTTTAAATTTTGTCCACAGTTCCCAGAAAGCCTTGAGCACCAACTGGCAGTTCTTTCACGTTTCCTGCTCCCCTCTTCACAGACTGCCAGCATCCCATCCTGCCCCCTCATTCTTAATTCATTTTTTCTGATCTCACTGAGGAAACAGAAACAGTCCGAAGAGAGCTTGTGTGTGTGTGTGTTGGTGTGTGTGTCCCCCTTGGCTCTCCCTGCTCCCTGTGTCTGCTTTCTCTGTCTTACTCCCTGACCCTGGGGAGTTCTCCCTGTTCTGAAGCTACCCTCTCCTTTCGTGCACGCCATCCCATCTGTTCTCTCCTCCTCAAGGACTTTGCTCTGGCAGTTTTTCCCTCTCTCTTCCTACATCATCAGTTTTTACCTCTCTGCTGAATCATTCCCAGCAATTCTCATTTTCCCCATAGTTCAGTGTTCTCTGTCTCAGTCTCCTTTGCCTTGTTGTCCTTTCTACTCCCCCATCTGAGATAGTGAAGTGCCTCTGGGCTCAATCCTTGGACCTTTTCTCCCGCCTGCTGTGCTATCCTCTCGTCCCAAGGCTTTAAGTACCATCTGATGCTCATGACTCCCTGATGAAACGGCTCCCATCCTGACCTCCCCTTTAAACTAAACTGCTGTATCCAGCTCCCAACGCAAGATCTCTACAGCTGTGCTCACGGCATCCTAAACTCAGTGTCAAACCCTAAAGTCCCGATTCTCATCCTGTACCTTCTTGGCCCCTCGCTCCTCCCCATTTCATTAAATGATACCACCATTCCTTCCGGGGCTTAGGCCAAAACAAACCACAAAAAAGTGCTGCTTGATTCCTCTCTTACTCTCACAACTCACATCCAGTTCCTCAGTAAATCCACTCAGCTCTACCTCCAAACGAGATCCCAAATCTAGCCATTTCTTAGGTCCCTCCCACTACCATCTAGTCCAGGCTGCCATCGGTTCTCGTTCCACGGCTGCGGTGGCTTCCTCACTCAGTCTCTGCTTCTGCTCTCACCCTCCACACAGCCTGTCCCTCCTTGCTCAGAACACTCTTCTGGCTTCCCATCACACTTAGAATACCATCCGAGTCCTTCTGATGGCTTGCAAGGGCCTTCATAACACGGCCCTTTGCTCCCTCTCTGACCTCATCTCCTCCCACTCTCTTCCTGGCTCGTTGGTTCCAGCCTCACTGGGCTCTTTCCTCCAGCAGGCCCAGCACATTCTGCCATGGCCTTGGGCTTCTCTCCCTCTGCCTGCGCTGCTCTTCCTGCAGAGAGTGGCCTGGTTCATTCCTTTCTTCTGCCTTCTGAAAGATCTCCGCCTCTTAAATTGTACATCCTTCTCTCTCTCCCTTTACCTGGCTTTATTTGATTTTTGAGATATCTTCTTTTTTTTTTTTTTCTAAAGTGACATACATTTATCTGGCTTTTCTCTGCTATAGCCAGTGTGTCTAGAACACTGATTGCACAGTACTCAGTAAATGTGCATTGGATGATGGCCTGCTATGATGACAGCGTCCTTTCTCCTTGCTGTCTGGCTTGCGTTCCTTTCAACTCTGTTTTCCAAACACTTGCAGAGCCATCAATCTAAAAGTTCAGATCCAACCGTATTATTAAACCTTGAAGTGGCTCCCCAGCTCTTACAGCAGTGTCTCCTAAACATCAGTCATTTGAACTTCACTTTCACAATTTTTGTCATATCCATGTGCAATCTGTACTCTTTTCAACTGATTTTCTTTAAATCTCCTCATTTTTGAAATGTGTTTTAAAATACACTTATTATAATAAATGGAAAACTAGCATCACTTGACACAAATAGAAACAAATTGTAAAAGAACATAACTATTAAAACTGTCTATACGTCCCCAAATGATCTTGTCTACAATATTTTGGAAAACTGAGTTGCGGGATTAAAGCTCTTTAGCATAGTAGACAAAATGCTTCTCGAAAGCCCATGCCTGCCTCTCCAGCCTCATCATTTGCTCCTCTGTGTCTCGGGCCTCATAATCCAAAAACACCACTTTATCCACCGTCTGGCTTCAGCATTTGTTCTGGCTCTTCTCCTTGGACTCTTTCTTCACCCTCATGCCCTCATCTGGCTATTGCCCATTTACCTCTGAGGACTGTGCAGGCGCCACCTCCTCTAGAAGGCCCTCCTTGACTCTTAAAAGCAGGATATCTATGTGCCCTTCTTTTCTGTTTCCATGGCACCCTTGGGGGCCCCTCGTCTAATTCATGGTATTAAACTGTAGTTGTCTGTACAGTGTTTTTTCCTCCGTGAGTACACTGGGAGGTCCTCATGGACCAGGATCCCATCATATCCATCTGTGCAGGCCAAACACCAAGCCCAGGGCCTGTCAGTGAAGAAATGGCAGATGGGTGAACATGAGCCTTCAGGGTGAGGCATGAATGCAAATAAGGGAGAGTGGTAGGGCTTTTGGGTCACAGTTACTCGAGTAAGATTGGCTTATTTCAGAAGATCCTTAGACATTTTACCCGGTGGGTGTGGGCGAGGAATGAAGGCGGGGGTTCAGGAGGCCGCTTGTCGTGTAGCTGCTGAAAAGGAGAAGTGCCAGGGAAGGTGGGTGAGTTACAAGTCTGTTCTGCCTTGGTCCGTGGCCATCGCTCACTTTGCTTTTGCAGACACTATGTCCAGAGGTGAGTGGAGAGGGAAGCCTGGGGTCAGAGAAGGGCGTAAATCCCCAGCAGGAGTGTCAAAGCTCAGAGAAATGTGAGGAGTAACATAGGGACAAGGGCTGGGAAAAGCATGCACACAATCTTCCTGAGTGCAAGGAAAGGAAAAGATGGGGGAAAACATCGGATTTCTGCTGGGAGAGAGCTGGGGAGATAGAAAAAGGCAGCTGGAGGAGGACAGAAGAAGGATTTAGAGGGAGAGCACAGAGCAGAGGTGGTAGGAGAAGCTGGCCTCTTGTATGTGTGTTACATGGCCAAGTTGAAAATCAGTTGTTTTTTGCATTGAGGTTTTTGAGTCTGTGTTTCCAAAGTTTCTGCTATTTGCAGGACTTGAGGGTTAAAAAATAAGAAGCATAAGATATTCCCCTAAAAAGCATGAAGTGTACCCATTATAGGGCTTACCTAAGAGAATAGAGCTGCCAAAAATGTTTTCTGTACCAAAAACTTTAAGGATATGTACTTTGCTGGGGTTACCTTAAACCAGACTGTTTTTTGAAAAGTGATTTTCTCGTTGATCTATAATAAGTTCAGAAGGAAAATATGTGCCATCCTGGGAGCTATTTTGCCAACAGGCTCCACAGCCTTGGCAGCTGCTCCCCTCTTCTTCCTTTCGGGGCCCCTTTCTAGCAGTGGCTTTCTCACTGCTGTTCGTGCCAGTCCCATTGTTTGTGCCCCTGTGAGACTAAGTAGGAAAGGCCAGTCACACCTGGAAATGTCACCGTACGTTAAGGAGAAGCTGTTCTGTGGGCTCCTGCCCTTGCAAGTGATTTTGGAGAGTGGTGGCAGCATCACAGGGGATGAGGGGGTTATTTTCTTTTTTACTTTTTTGTTTCTCTTTTATTCAACCTCTTCTCAGATCGCCTTGTCCAGCATCGAAAATTACCTTCAGAGGACTTTGTTGTATTATACTCTAAAGAACAAGTGTGTTTTGTTTTCTCAGAACTGTGGTAAGAAGGCTTATATTATTGTACACCTTTTTTCAGATGTAACACTGAAATAGCCCAAAGAAGTGTTAAAAAAAAAATGCCTGCATGAAAGTCAGATGAAGATCTGCCTTTAAATGGCTGATGTGGTTTCTGTCAAGTAGAGTGAAGCCATTGCTGTTTTCTGGAATAAAACGGTTGTGCTCGCTTGGCAATGTTACGTGCATTGTATTCAGAGAACATACAGCAAAAATTATGATTATGTTTATAAAATGTATCTGTTTTCAGTTCTCTGTTCGGAACAATTACTTCTTATAGCCGCATGGTGGAAGGCATTCCACTAGGATCAGAACCCTCCTGCTCCTCATTTGGGGTTGTGTTGAAGAATATTACAAAGCTTGGTGACGCTCCATTTTGATCGAGAGAAATATTAGAGGGTCTTACCACTAACTAAGAAATAGATTTGTGTTTTTTCACTTCCCAGTAACTCCAAGGAAACTCTTCCTTTGAATGGTTAGACACTGCTTTGCCCTCCTCCTCCCCCAGGACAGCTTTTGAGGTTTGGGTGGACCAGCTTGCTGAGTGTGCAGTGCTCTGTGTGCTGGAGGATGCTTATTTCTGTGCGCATTAGAGGGTGTGATAGAATTTTTGGTGAAAACGATATGCTCAGAGCGGACTGAAATTAATGTATATAAGACATCCAGAATTGTATGGATGATTCAGCCTCAGTTCTCTAAGGGGCCTTGTTTCCCCCAAAATATCCCCTCAGGTTGAAGTGCTTTTGATTCGTGTAGTGAACACCTGTGTTCATTCTTGCCCTCTACTCTAGCCAGTGCTAGGGATGTAGAGATACCTGAGGAAGAGTCCACTGGTACTTGCGTCTCTAGCATCTGTTGCACCATCTGGCACACAGTAGGCCCTGGGTCAGTGTTTGTGGAAGGGAGAGGGGAAATGTCATCCATTTATACAATAGCTATGTTTTCTTCTTGTAACTTTTTGTTTATTTGTGACAATGCAAAGAATCGACATGGGGTTCTGGTTTTGCATATGTGTTCGGGTTCTGGAAATACCCATATCTCCAGAGACAAAATATCTTTGTACCTTTGAAGTGCTTCATGGTCTGGATTTATTGTCTTCTTGTTACAGACCTTTAGCGTTAGGAGCAGAGACTCTCTTTTATGTTTTAAAATATTAAGTGCCGAGACTTTGTGTTAACTGCGTACAGCAGAAGAAACTTAGAGAGCAACCATTCTCTGTTTTTCATGTTTAAGAATTTTTCAAAGTTGGCTCTTCTCAGTGATTTATATAAACTCAGAGTTGACTAGCCCCAGAAATTTTATTGATTCGATAAATAAAATTCTTGAATTTATAAAACCTTTGCTTTAGTTTCCTCTTGATATATAGCATGTATCAAAAGTTTCCTGTGTGGTGATAAAGATGGAAAAGAACAATGTCTACTTTTGTAAATTAGTGTTGACCATTGCAGTTTTCCTAATTTTGTTCTTGAAGACTAGACTACAAAATGTAGTTGGAAAAAACAGTGTAGGTGAAAAACAGTAACTTTGCTCCTATTTAGGGGCTGTAGAGGGCTGAGTCCTTGAACTGCACATTTCAGGTTAACCCAGGTACACGTGTACCTGTTAGGCAGTGTAGCAGGCGATTAAGAGCCTGGACTCTGGAGCCGGACGAGGAGTGCTGAGGTCCTAGCTTGGCCACTCACTGGGTGTTAGGTAACCTCTCTGAGCCTTAGTTTCCTCCCTGAAAAAGGAAGATGAGAGTAGGACTTACATCCTTGAATTGCTGTAAGGATTAACTGAGTTAAAGGGTTTCCAACAGCGCCTGGTATTTACATAAAAGAGCCTGGACATAGCAGGTAGCTACTGTTACCACAGAGACAAGGCAAACAGGCTCAGTGACTTGTTTTCTGTTACTTGCTCTCTGTGTCTTGTACTTGTAAGGCATAAAGATAGAGGAACAACAGAAATGTCAAGTCTAAGCCTCCTAGGTTCCAGAGCTGAGTTTCTTGTGCATAATGAGTGTGAGTGGGGGTGTCCGCAGTTGAGCGCACAGGCTGGGCTTAAACCAGCTTCATCCCTTGCAGCTGTGCGTCCTTGGCTGTGTGACCCAGCCTCCCGAGTCTGTTTGCTCATCTATAAAATAGGAATAATAGTAGTACCTACCTCGTAGGGCTTCTGTGAGAATAAATGAAATAATAGTAGTGCCAGCCATCTAATAAATATGCAATCAATGTTAAGCTCTTTGTAATTCTGAATTTATGCTAACTTTAATTCTTATTGATGGGACTCCTAACTGCACATTTTGATTAGCCGTAAGCTGTCTCTTTAATGAAAACAATGGTAAAGCTCTGTAAATTAAGGTGATTGTTCACTGAAAATATTAATTGGCTATTTTTATTACCAGTATATCTTCAGGACTCAACCTTTGATTTCAGAAACAGCTTATTAACAAGTGTGCAATAGTAAGATTAAACTAGGATATTAAAATAATTTGTGGACATTTTATATGTATATTGAAATTATAATATGAACAACCTCAAAATATTTAGGGTTTTAGAATGAGCTACTAATTTTGAGGTTTGCTTGTCATTCCTCAAACATTTATTTTGTACTTGCTTAGTCTAGGCACAGGATGTAAAGATAAATAAGACCAGGTGTCCACCATCACGACGTTCACATTGCAGTTGGGAGACAGTTAGAAGTTACGGTCCCATGAGTGGACTACGGGGTTAGCGTGGGCTGGTACAAGGCTACAGTGGGGGCCCAGATGTAGAAGGATCCTAGCCTGGAGAAAGGTTATCAGACATCCTTGCAGTCATATGTCACCAAACCTGTGGAATTCTGTGTACCTGTCTTTTGAGTGTACATGTATCTTGAGAAAGATCCCACATGGCTATTGAAACCCCAGGAGCAGTGGTTACAGTGAAACTACAAGAATAGAGAGATGGAGGGAGAAACAGGGAGGGAGGATTCTTCACAGATTAGTGATTTACAGTCTTGAAAGAGTGTTGACCTTCAACAAATAGATGGCCAGTTATTTCTCCAGCAAAAATGAGTTTATTTGGGATCAGTAAAGAATTGCAAGTCAGGGTCTGCAGCCATGGCGAGCCACTTGCAAGTCTTCCAGCAGCAAGGGAGTCTCCTCTTTGTAGAGGAGAAGAGGAAATTGGGAAGGCTCTCGTAAACATTGGAGGTATTGAGAGTTCAGGGTGTGGCGGCTTTTCATTGGCTGAGTGGTGACAGTCTCTCATTGGCTGAGCTTCTTGCCAGTCAAGAAGAGGAAGTCTTCCTCCTGTTGAGGTCTGCTGTTGACGTAGGGTGTGAGAGCTCCCCCTTTTGGCCTCCCAACTCCAATTTAATGAGGTTTCTATTTACTAATTTGAGGAGAGAGTACAGTAAAGTTTATATGAAGCTAGTATACCTTTTCAATCTTTTAGTTTTCAGTTTTTTGAGTAAATTTGAACTGACTAGCTGAAATCTCTTTTTTTTTTGAGGAAGATTAGCCCTGAGCTAACTAACATCTGCTGCCAATCTTCCTCTTTTTGCTGAGGAAGACTGGCCCTGAGCTAACATCTGTGCCCATCTTCCTCTGCTTTATATGTGGGACGGCTACCACAGCAAGGCTTGCCAAGCAGTGCCATGTCTGCACCCGGGATCCCAACCAGTTAACCCTGGGCCGCCGAAGCAGAACGTGCGCACCTAACTGCTGAGCCACTGAGCCGGCCCCTGAAATCTTTTCTTTGATCAAGTAGACAGTTAAAAGAATTATTATGCTTCCTCCCCTCCCTTTTTGTTACACAAGTTTTCAAACACATACAAAAATAGAATATACTGAAACTCCATGTCCCCATCACCCAGCTTCAACGGTCCACACATGGCCAATCTCATTTCATCTCTGCCCCGCCTCTTCTCTCCCTCACGGCATTGTTTTAAAGCCAATTCCATATGTGATTTCATTTCTGCAGTAAATATCTCAATGTGTACCTCCAAAAAATAAGACTTTTTAACATAACCACAACACCATTATTATAACTAAAATAGTATAATAATTATAATTTCTTAATACCATTAACACAGAAAGAGGTTGTAATGTTAGGTTTCTTAGATTGATGAGTGAAACAGATGTTAAGCCTTATATTTCTATAACACGTAGTTTACTAAGAGTATGGTTTTGAATTACTTTTTATTTTCCTGTTGTCTACAATTCAGTGAACAAACTGTCTTAGTTCACATTCAAATGTTATTATTTTATCAGAAAGTTTTACCCTCTCTAAGTGGAAATTTGCAAAAAGCTGTGAGTATAGCTGGCTTATTTAAAGCACTCCCAGAATAACTTGAGAAAGAAAAGTGTTTACTTTGCAAACAGAATTGGCTTGTCTTAGGGGTCTGCTGAAAGAGAAAGGAATTTTTAAATTTTTTTATCTGCTGCTGAGTACCCTGGTTTAGAAGGTGGGGTTTCTGGCGCCTGCCCAGAAAGGAAGGAGTAGGCAGCTGCAGAAATAGGGCAGCGTTGGGGTGCTTAGTTCATTGTCCTTACCCAGCCTGAGAAAATAACACGTTTTCAGGTTCCTCGACTTTATCCTCCTTTTGTTCTCTTGGGCAGCAAGGTTAGGCTCATGAGCAGAACTATTTCTGCTGTTTTTATAATAATTTTTCAAAAGTAGGCTATAAATGTCGCACAAAAATCTCAGTGTCTCATTTGCTGTTTCTTGTTGCTGTAACGTGTTATACTGTGACATACAAACGCGTTTGTCCTTGTATAACAGAAAAATAGTAATGTCTTTTTCCACCTTAAAAAAATTCTTTTTGACCTCTATTGCTACTAATAAGTAGAATTGATTTTGTAATTAGCACATTTTAGTTTATTTTCCTTTGCTTCTGCTCGTGATACGATTTTATTCTAACTGCAGGGTTTCGTTGAATCTTCCTGTTGTTTGAGGGTACAGGATGGACACAGAATGGGTTAATAAGTAAGACTTCTCAGACTAAGATACTCTTATGACATTTGCAAGGGGAAAACAGCCTCAGCTTTGAGTTTATACTTAAACTGGAGGAAGAATTGGGTTGCTATTGTAATTAGTTTGGAAAGTTTTACAGTATTTTGTTAAACATACGGATTTCAGCAGCATTGTGGAGTAAAATATGAAACTGCCTTTTTTCTTGTATATTTCTGTTTTCTGTTCACAACATAAAACTGTTTAGGAACTCTTTTATGATGTTAATAGTGTGTGAATTGATTTAAGAGGAAGGGATATTTTGGGTACTAGTCTATTCAGTACATCAAGTAAAAGCATGAAACAACCAAAGGAAGCATTCATTCCATCACAATGTATTTTTTAACAGAATTATTTTTTGCAGAAAAGTGGTTTAAATCCTACATCTTACATTAAGTCTTTATTTGCGAATATGATTCCAATTTTCTGGGAGGGTCTTTTGGCAGAGTGTGCATGGGCGAGGGGGGTTGCTTTTTTTTTCTTGGCTTCGTTTGTATCAATTTCAATTTTTAGTTTATTCCAGAGATTATTGTTAGTAAATCAGGAATTGATTTAGTCAGAATCTAGGCCAGAGTAGATCACGATGCTAAAACATGATTGGGTGAAAATATGGAAAAAGTGTAAACGTGTGGGTTTTTTTCAGATTTTTTTAATTAAAAAAATAATTATTTGGAATTAAATTACACATATATTATAAGTGTATTATACGGAAAGTGAAAGCAGGCTCTTTGGAGATGATGTAGGTGATTTGGCTTTCTTTTCTGATTAACTGTTTTTTAAGCATCCAAGTAAAACCATACCATTGGTATATTGGTATCTGTAATGATTGCCCAAGTAAAAATCAGGTTTTTAAAAAATGAATTTCTGCCATAATCAGTGTTTGCTGATTCAACAAAGATTTGTGACTGTTTCTTTGTTAAGCATTGGGAATTCAGACTTGAAAAGACTCTTACCTTCAAGGAGCTGAGAGTCTAGTGAAGAGATAGAAAAATAGTAAGACAGTTGCTTTAATAAGAGCACATACAAGTGCATTTGGATCCAGAAGGGATCTCTAAGTTGTCTTGCGGCTGTTGAGAATATTAGCAGATATTTAGCTTTGTCAAAAACATTGGTAAGACATCTGGTCCACGCCAAAAGGTCCTTGACATTGGGTCCTGTCCATGGACCACCTTTGGTCCACGCCAAATGGTTTTGAACAGGAACAAATATCAGGGATCTTTTGGTATGGAGCAAATGTTTTGGACAGGACTAAACATCCTGCAAGGGTTGGAAAGTGTACTTGGAAGACTTGGGTTAATGGTCATTTTATTCTGTAAACTTTAACAAAAAGTAAATCATGGGATTCATTTGTTGACTGCCCTCTATGTGCTAGATGCTGTGCTGGTTAGTAGGTATACATATATATAATAGATACGCATGTATATACTAGGTGTACACACGTGTCTATGTGTGTATGCACATATATACGTGTACATGCACGTTAACAAATGTATGTATGAGGAGACAGAGGAGATACCCTCATGGAGTTTGGTCTGGTGGGAAGAGATAGGCAGTTTACAACCATCATCACAGTGGCAGGGTTTAGATTGGTGACAGGAATGGAAAGGGCATGGACTACCCAAGGTAGTAAGTGTTAAGTCTGAGACTAAAGGATGAGAAGGAGAAAACCAACGTGTTCAAAGGTTGTAAGGAAGTAAAGAACTTGGCAAGTTTGAAGCTACTGAAGGCGGCCTGTGTGGCCAGAATGCAGTGAGGCTGGAGACATGGGCAGATGCCAGATCCCAGAGGGCCTTACGGAGAGATATAAAGAGTTCAGACTTCATGTTTGTTGCAATGGAAGGCCAACAAAGGTTTTAAATAGAGTATTGGAGGAAATATCATCTGATTTATAATTTGAAAAGATGAGGTAGAATTAAGAAAGACTTAAGTAGGAGCAGAGACACCAGGGAGAAGGTATAGGAAATGGGACTAGGATGGAGGTAGGAGTGATGGAGAGAGGTGAAAATGCATTCAAGAGGTATTTTGGAAGCAGCATTGATAGAATTTGGAGTAATTAGATACTGGAGTGAGTGGTCAGCTGTGTCGTCCTCACAGTATCACAAAGATTGAAAGATGTCCATTGGAATTGGCACTATGTAGACCCTGGGTGACTGTGAGAAGAGCAGCTTCAGTGGCGTGAAGGGGGTGTAAGCTGTACTGTACATATTTTATTATTGTAGTTCTCACAGCAACCGTAGTAGTCTTGCCCCTTTTTATTGCATTTGAGTGATTTTAAATAACTTTCCGAAATTGCCCAGCTAGTAAGTGGTGAGACAGGTGTTTGAACATTATCCTCTTGATTTGAGAGCCTGTGCTTGTTCTCCGGCGTTAGCGGCCTCTTAGAAAAGAAGCACAGCGCTTGCAGAGGACTCTGTATCTCCCCTCCGAGTGCCTGGCATGCTGGACGCTTCAGAGGGAGTGCTGCAGAAGAGCCACGCGTTCACGTGAGGTTTAGTTTTTGTTTTTTAACAGCTGTATTGAAGTATCATGTATATATCATAAATTTTCCCATTTTAAGTCTACCATTCACTGATTTTTAGTAAATTTTAGAGTTGTGCAACCATCACCACCGTCATCCAGTTTTAGAACCTTTCTATCAGCCCAGGAAGATCCCTTTCTGCATTTGCAGTCAATCCCAGCTCCCAGCCCCAGACAACCATTAATCAACTTTCTGTCTATGTAGCTTGGCCTTTTATGGGCATTTCCTGTAAATGTAATCATAACAATATGTGTAGTCTTTTGTATGTAGCTTCTTTCACTTAGCATGATGTTTGAAGTTGATCCATGTTGTAGTGTATATCAGTACTTGGTTCCTTTTTGTTGCTGAATGGTATTCTACTGTATGAATATACCACGTTTTATTTATCCCTTCCCCAGTTGGTGGACATTTAGATCGTTTTCAGTTTGGGGCTATTATGAACAATACTGCTGTAAACATTCATGTGCAAGTCTATGTGTGGATATATCTTTTCATTTCTCTTGCAAAGATTCCTAGGAGTGGAGAATTGCTGGGTCGTATGGTAAGTTTACGTTCAACTTTTTAAAGAAACTGTCAAACTGTTTTTTTGTAGTGGCTTTACCATTTTACACCCCCACCAGCAATGTATGAGGGTTCCAGTTTTTCCTCATTCTTGACAACACTTGTTATTGTCTGTCATTTTTAATATAATCATTGTAGTGGGAGTGAAGTGGTATCTCATCTCATTTTGATTTGGACTCCTCTGTTGACTAATGATGTTGAGCGTCTTTTCTTGTGTTTATTAGCCATTTCTATACCTTCTATGGTTAAATGGCTGTTGAAATATTTTGCCCGTTTCTTAATTGAATTGTCTTATTATTGAGTTGAAAGAGTTCTTTATATATTTTGGATACAAGTTCTTTATCAGATATATGACTTGTCAATATTTTCTTCCAGTTTGTGGTTTTTCATTTTCTTAATTATATATTTTGAGGCACAAAAGTTTTTAGTTTTGATGAAGTCCATTTTATCAAAAATTTTTTAATGAATTGTGCTTTTGCTTCCACATCCAAGAACTCTTTGTCTAACCCAAGGCCATGAAGATTTTCTCCTGTTTTCTTCTAGCAGTTTCCTATGAGGTTTATTAATAGGTTGGGTTTCACTTAATTATGGAGGTCGTAGAATTCTTCTTTGAGGAAGTGGTACTTAAGCTGAGATCTGAAAGTCGAGTAGGAACTAAGAGGGAAAGGTAGAGATTCCAACTAGAGGGAAGAGCATGTGCAAAACTGAAGGCTGGTGGGATTATGTCAAGTTTGAAGAGATCGAAGAAGGCCTTAAGAGCTGCTGGGAGTGAGTGCAGGTGGTGGTGACCTGATGAGGTGGAGAGGTGATGGGACCATGCAGTCCTCCAGAGAGCAGTGGAGTCAGGGAGGGGTTTGTTAAACAAGGGATGACGTGATCAGATTTGCTTTTCAGAAAAGTCTCTCTGGCTGCTGTGCGGAAATGGATTGGAAGAGGGCCAGTGTAGATTCGGATTGACCAATTAAGAGGCTGTTGACCAGCTAGTGAGAGATAATGGCAGCTCGAACCCAGGGAAAAATGAAAATAGCGAATATTAGGGACGTTTGAGAGCCTGCCTGCCTTGAATTCTGCATGGTCAAGCTTCCCAGCCAGGGGATAATAAGGGCGAGTAAGCCAGCGTCTGTGGCTTCCACCCCATCCCCAGCACACACCTCTTTGTGTTTTTGGCATTGGGTTTTCCTTACCAGGAGCTTAGCCCTGATGGCCTACACACAGCAGTTTAGTTTAAACATCTTCCTGCTTTCCTCCTTCTTCATAAGACTTTGGGAAAAATCACAGACAAGTTATTTATTCACTCATACATCCATTTCATTAAAAAAAAAAAAAAAACTAAGTACTTACTATAGGCCAAGCACTCAGCTGTACACGGGGAAGGTCACATCCCTCTGTTGTGGGATGGGGAATCTTGAGGTGGAAGTGGCTTATAGTCTGGGTTCAGGCAGTCTAGGATTGACCCGCCTGTTCTGTTAGTTCATGAAGTCATCAGGGGAAATGTAAGTGAGTCTGATGAATACAAGAGAACAATCAAAGTGACACAAACTGTGAGCTGTAATCCACTAATTCAACGAAAGATGATTGTAGGACATTTTCAAGGACTACAGTGTCAACTTTAAACTCTGAGCTTTTATTTTAGTTGTGAAATACAAAATGTGGAAGAATCTTTTCTGTGATTTTCCCAGTGTCCTTTAATTGACTCAGTGAATTAATAGAAGCAAATTACCGTTTCTCAAAGGGATTATAATAAGTCTAATTCATTTTATCTTTCAAAATACAGCAGAAAGCACTGGGATTTCCAGGCTAATGGTGAGAAGTGTCTTGCTCAGAAAACTAAAACATGTATTATTTTTACTTAGTGCTTTCCATTCTGTCTGTGAAATTGACACCTGGGAATATGTTTCCTTTTTTACAATTTTCTAAATTATACAGAGAGAATCAAAGGTTCTCTTAAGTTATATAAAAAGGTAACGAAATGCTGATATAAAGAAAGAAAAATAAAACATGATGTTGAAATCATTTGCTGGATCATTGTAGCTTCTTAATGCCCTGAATGGTAAATGTCAGAACTTTTTCACTGTCATAGTTAAGAGATTCTAGTAAGTTGGAAATGATTTCATCTTTTGTGTACGTACCCATGATCATAAATAGAAGGCATTAGGTTTAGGAAAGGAAGGGGCAAAAAAATGAAAAAGATGTGAGAAATTAACTATCAGACTTCTAGGCCTTTTTCTAGGAGACCCACATCTGTTTTTATAAGTAAATTTAAGAAATGGCAAAGCTGTCTGAGCCAAAAAGACAAAGCTCATCTGATGCCAAGAGCGTTCTCATTAATCGCCTTGAGCATGAAGCATAAACAGAGTTGTTCCTGTGCGTACAAGGAAGGGAGTGGAGAAAGAACATTGAAAGGCCTGAAACGATTGAGGCCAGAATGCTGGTCAGACCACTTCTCTCTCTGGAGTACCTTGTGGTTCTATCTTACCTGAATTCAAGACAGAATATTTTCTCGTATGGTGCCAACTTACATAATATGAAGTTTGTTTTTAAGTGTTTAAAAATCTTGCATCTATATCTAGGGCCTTAGTTCGTATGCTAACATATTTAAAGGATGTGCAAATATCACAGAGTGGTGATCCTCTTACATTACGAGCCATCTCAGAGTAAACTTGACTTGTTTTACTAGATTTTTAGGCAGAACTTTTTCATAAGATGGCAAGAGTTTGGGGGGTTTTTTGGTTTGTTTTTCTCTCCTGCTTATGATCATATACAAAAAGACAAAGTGATGAAATGAAATCAATTCTGTTTTGGCTTAGACTAAACTTTTTTTTGAGAGGGTATTTTCTGAATGCTGTGCCTTCTGACTCCTGTCTTGGAATTAGTCATTGATTCATTCATTTCACATCACTTTTGAGTTCCTAGTTTGTGCTTAGAACAGTGGAAGACCATGAAGTACCCCAAGAAAACAACTTATTTCAGTGTAGTGCATAGGTGGGCAAGTCTTCATTCTAAGGAATATTGACATTATCTGGAGAGTTCATGTAAAGGACATTGTTGCATCAGTTTTCAGAACACTCTGGGTCTTATTTTAGGAATGTTCAGCTTGTAAGTTTTACTTTTCTTACAACAGAATAGGCTTCTTGTATATAAATTGCTGTCATTTTAACTGAGTACATATAAGAGAATTTCCATAATCTCTCGCATGTGTTGAACTTGTCGTTGAATGGGTAAATATCCTTGTAGGTTGTACGCTATTCTGAATAAAATCTCAATACTCCTTCAGTTTCTCTGCCTGCTTTCGGCTGTTGTCCACCCCAATGACAAGTTCACTGCATCATTTTGTAAATGTGAATTTTGGGGAGGGATTCAAGGGCTGTATTTTGTTGACCAGTTGGGGGTGATTTATTATTTTTGGAATGCTATTTTTAATGCTTTACAGGTTTCTTGGCCAACTTTTCTGTAGTCCTTGGGTAATGGTGTTTTTGTACTCAAATGGATGTTGTTAAGCTTAGGTGTTTTTGAATGAGTCCTGCACTGATTATATGGACCAACTTGACGTCATTGTCCATTACCAGCCCTGGAAAGCCTGTTGTAGCCACTTCCTGCTCCCACTTTTAGCCGTGATAATTGTATATGTTGTTCTCAGCCCATATAATGGCAGGCTAGAGTTTCCTGTCAGCCTTGCTGCTGTTTCCTGAGCTGCTGTGTGCTGTTTATCTTCTGCATCACTGCATCTTGAACATCTGGCCTGCTCTGACCGCCTTCTGCAGCTTTGCAGTCAAGCAACCAACTAAAAGCTGCTGCCATCCACTTGTGCAACTGGTGCTCCCCTGCTCCCGGACGTTTGGTGTTTACTATGCAGGCTCCCTGTTAGGATTGTTACCAGTTGATTCATCAGACTTTTGCTGAGCACATTATGGGCGCTAAAGCTGCCGAATTGAAAGTGTAGAGGAGGAAGAACTTTCTCCTCTACCTCCTACGTTTAGTGCTCAGGGCCCTGAAAATTAAACTGACAAAAGACCGATTAACAGGAGAAAAGACACACACATTTCATTTGATGTTAATATTTTCATTTTTACGTGTACGTGGGGGCCTTCAGAGAAAAGGAGTGAGGACCCAAAGCAGCAGCTCTTACAGTGGCTTCTAGACCGTTTAAGAAAGGGCGACGCATTGTGGAGAAGTAACTAGACCGGGACAGGGAGTTTGGGCTTCTGGGGTGGTAATTTGCGATAAGGCAGACATGTGGGCGAACCTGATGGAAGGTAAAGGTGTGTAGTACGGTTTGTGATGCAGACTCGACTTGGCGCCTCCTCCGTTGACGAGTGACCCCCAGTGGTTGAGAGTCACCCTCCTCTTTCTGGATTAGGAGACCGAGACACCTTCACAAATGAACATTTCTATTTCCTTTACAAAGGGACATTTATACCCTTCTTTTAGACAGCAAGGGGAAGGTCACAGAGCTTGTCCGGCATCTGCTGTTTCTCAAATGCCTTCAGCTCGAAACAGTCCTTATGCCAAAGTGGCATGTTTTAGGGAGGCGTATCCTGATCTCCTTTACAAGACCTAGTGTCTGCCTTCAAGGAACTTAGGGTCTGGTGGAGCGACAGAGGGCAAGCATGTGGCACCAATGAAGATGCATCTGCCACAGTGGGAGCATGGAGGAGAGAGAGCCTAACGTTTCCTGCGTTTGTCAGAGCAAGGAACAGCCGAGCCGAGACCTGGAGGATGGCAGCTATTTGCTCAGTGCAGGCCTCTGAGCAGAGGCCACATGCAGTCGTGGGATCAGGGGCGCGAGAGGAGAGATGGTTTGCTTGGAGGACCAGAGGATGTTGGCCGTCAGTCATTTGTGACTAGAAAGCAGTTGCTTAGGGATGCTTCCTGAATAGCGGTGTAGTTTCTAAACTGTTCCTACAAAAGTCTTCACTGCCCGTCACGTAGTTGAAGAGCCGGGAGAAACAGGAAGAGCAGAGGGTAAAAGAATCTCTGAACACGATTTTGAATCAGGAATGGTGTATTTTTGACATTTCATGCTTGTCTTTTTCACTTTCTGGTCCCTCTTTCTGCTAGGCATTCCTGTCATGGCTGAAAGTCCCTGCTGAGCCCCCACTATGGCTGCACACTCCTCCCACCTCCACGGCTCCTTTCTTCAAAATCATCCTTCTACACATTTCTCTCCATATCTATACAGCAGTTAATCTGAGAGAAATATTAGAAAGCATAATAAACTAATTCACGTTAAATTTTGAATATTAAAATTTCTCAGAGCTCCCAAATACAGTATTCTACTTGCTTAAAAGGGATATGTTAAAACATATAAATCTCTAATTGGTGAAATTTCAGGAAGTAATACAAAGGGAAGTGAGAAAATTCAGACGACTCAACAGGCTGCCCAGATGTTGCCAGCGGCACCCCCCGGCCCCGGCACTGCTAGTCCCCTCTTCCTGCAGCTTCTTCCTCTGCCTCTGGACTCGTGGATCTACTCAGTACCTGTTCCTGCCAGCCCCGCTGGCCAGACCACCAGCCTGTCTGGGAAGCACAGAGCCCGCGTCTCATCCGCATCATGTTAGCTGGCAGTGAAGGACTTGTGGTGGAAAGAGGGAGGGGACCAAGGCAACCATTCATAACACTAATTTATTCATGTAACTCATTCATAAGCCTTCACTAGCTTGTAATTGAAAGTAATAAATCCCACTTCTAAAATATTTTCTGGAAATGATGAGGTTCCAGCAGATATGGTCAGCTTTCAAGCATGCTGAGATTTGACTGTCACTGAACCTTTTAGAGGCAGAATGTTTCCAACTTGTGACATGAGGACATTAATGAGAGGCCCTTGCATCCAAAAGCATGTTGAGCTTTGTGTCCTATGTGGTAAATATTTTGTATTGCGAATATATGTGATATTCTATTTCAGATGTGTGTAAAATAAAATTGAGTCATTTTTAAAGTGCTACTGAATTCATAATAGATTTTTGTTGTCATGTATTTTTTCAATAAATTGTCAATAAAAGTACATCTACTCAAACTGGGAAAGGTTTGAAACCATAGTTCTAGATTTTAGACTAATTCATTTGAAATCAAGGCAGCATAGTAAAAACATCTGTAAAGATGTTTGTTTTGAATACTATTGAGTATTCTTCAGAGATATTTAAAGTCTAAAGCAATCTAACGTCTGAATTATTCCATCAGCACGGAGAATCATTCTGCTGATGTGTAATCTGAGACTGAAGAGGATTGTGATCTCCTGGCTTTGCACTGATGCGTTGTGGGGAACTTCCCGACAAGAAGTGGGGTTCTCTCACCCTGGGACAGCAGAGTTCCTGGAGTGGAAGTGGGATTGGCGACGTCAGGAGCTGGCTCCAGCGGTGGTGTGACTTGGGCAGTCATGGGCAGGAGCCCCTCCTTAGAAAGATCAACAGCAATTCCTCACTTAGCTTTTACTCCTTGAGCTTTAAAGGGTTTGGGATTCTACAGTGTCCTGTTAAAATGCAAGTGTCCCCGGGAGATACTAAACCTAAAAACACAGACTCTTGGCTCTAACAAGCTGAAAGGATCTCGTCCTGTAAAAATTTTCTGCAGAGCTTAGTTCACAGCTAGCTGAGTGTAAAATGCTGGTAAAAAAGAGAATGCCACCTACTGAGGGCAGGAAAATTAGCTCCAAGGAGGAGGCCCAAGGTAGCTGTGGGGTGCCCAGGGAGTAGGGAGGGCTGACAGAAAGGGGCCGCCCAAGGACGGCCTCACTTGTCGACCACATGCAGCCTGTGTGTTTCTGGACTCCCATATTTCAGATCCCCTGTAAAAGGAAGAAAAGCATTTTTGTTCAGATAGAAATGCTCAAATTATAGACTCTCAGATAGCATTCCTTTGACACATTCTTTGGGGTCAAACATAAAATTGTAAGTGGCGGTGTCAGACTGCATTTTTTTCCATCTGACTTAAGCAACCAAAGTTTATTTCCTCATTCTGATAGTGAGACTAATCTCAGGGGATTGCTGTCAAAATAGTTCACATTTGTCAAATGGTTGCTTGCTCCTGGATGAGTAAGATACAGAAATAAGTTTTTAATAATGAATGAAAATTTAAACTTGGTATCTATATCTCAGATGGTTTTCTCATGATTTAAAAAAAAACCCAAACTGTAGGCTTCCACACCAGGCCCACTCACTACCAACAGGTTTTTTTGTTTCATTTTGTTTTGGTGTTTTTGCTGAAGAAGATTAGCCCAGAGCTGACATCTGTTGCCGATCTTCGTCTTTTTTTTGCTTGAGGAAGATTAACCCTGAGCTAACATCTGTGCCAGTCTTCCTCTACTTTACATGTGAGGGTCACTGCCACAGCATGACTGATGAGGTGTAGGTCCACGCCCAGGATCTGAACTTGTGAACCCAGGCCACCAAAGCGGAGTGCACCAAACTTAACCGCTATGCCATGGGGCCAGCCCCTTTTTAAATTCACATTGCCTTACTTTTAGATGTACTGAGATCTCACTGCTTTCTTTCTCTTTTTTCCCTCCTCCTCCAAATCTCTTTAGACAGGCATATGAGTTTCGTTTTTGGAGATTTCTCAAGATTCTTTTATAAAATAGCAGCCAGTCTAAATCTGTCATCATAGGTATGAGAACTGTCTTACTGAGAAAATTCCATCGACACCACTTTTTACTGAAATCCAAATGTTAGGAGCAAGGGGATGCTTTTAGTTTTTGTGTCCTTAAGTTTCTGTTTGCGTAAATGTTATTCCTTCCTTCCAAATGTTGGAAATTGGAAGAACTTGTTTTCTTTTGTTTTGAAAGTTTAGAATCTGGGAATAGAAAGTATTGACGTGAAACCTTAGGTGTGATCTGTCTTAACCCATGAACAGATTATGTTTAGTGACCATGAATTTATAGCAGGTGGAGCTATTCCAAAACTTTTAAATATGTGATTATTTATGTTACATGACAAGCATATCAGGTTTTCAAGGTTGTGAAGTTTCTGATTAATTCAAACCTTTTATCCATTGATATTTACCATTTAGTCTGTCAAAGATTACCAATTTTCAAAGCAGTAGAATGTATTATAAAATTTTTTACTAATTCAGAAAGGTCTTTAAAATCTTTTAGTGCCTTAGCTTATCATTGTGATTAACTACTTATATTGATGAAGCTCAAAAATGTTGATTAATAGAAATTTCTGGTTATAAAATTTCCAGATAACCCTAAATTTTACTATAGTATTGTTATAAAGTAGTATATTTTAAACTATGAACCAATAAGTTATAGGGAGTTATAGGCACATAGTAAATGTGTTTATCAAATGTACTGAATAAATTAAATGCATTGATGATAGCACATAAGAATAAATGACTAAATACATTCATACATTGAATATTTTTAAATAAGAAATTATTTAATTTTATAACACCACCAAAACCAGTAAAGTATTAGTTGGATAAGTCAAAACACGTATTATTATTATCATTATCATTATTATTATTATTGTTATTATTGGGGCATTAAGATATACTTTGTGTATTTATAGAATCTTATGCTTATTTGAATATTTACTTCTAAATCTATATAATAACATTCCTAAGAGGTTATACCACTGAGGACAAACAACCATCCACAATCTCACTTTATTAGTGAAACTATTTTTGGGGGGAGTGCCTACTAGTCTTTTTTCATATGATGAGTTATACATATTTATCTTTTTATTCTTCTTTCACGTAATCTTATAACTATCCTAACCATGTTTGTTGATGGCTACATGATGGCTCATCAAGTGGAGGTGTCATTTAATACAGAAATGAGCTTCTTTATGTAGATGGCTCTTTTCTTTTTTGTATTATGTCCTTAGCATATATCTTCAGAAAAGCTGTCATTAGGTGAAAGTGTATGAATTTTTTATAGGTTTCGATATATGTTATCAGATTGCCTTCTAAGAGTCTTTTAACAACTTATGCTGTCACTAATGATGACAATGTCTCACCTCACTCTTATTAGGATTGTCTGTATTTGGCTAATATTTAATTGGCCAGAAATGTTACTTCGTTTTTAACATAGGCTGAACATTTTTTTCTTCTCTGAATTGTCTGTTTCTTTTCTATCGAAAGGGTTTTATTGGAGTCTTAATTTTTTCCCAACAGTTTTGTTCCGTTTTTCACTATGGTAAAATAATAGTCTTTTGCCCCTCATGGCAACTTTTTCCTCAGTCTGTCATTTCCCTTTTTATCGTATTTTTTTAAACATCCAAGAGTATTTACTGTTCATGTTACATAAGATCTGTTGACCTTTGGTAGTTTCTTCAATAGTGTGTAGGATCGCTGTGTTGGTAACGTTAAAGATTTAATTCAGTTTAAAAAAATTTTTTTCCATGTATCTTTTTTGGTATTCAATTATTTAATTCATCTGGTATGCCTCAAAATTAATTTTGTAAATGGTCAGCTGGTTTTCACAATACCACTTATTACAAATTTCTTTACTTCCTCATTTGTTTCTGACAGATCCTTTATTATGTTTGTTTAGCATACGGTCGAGTCAAAATCTTTTGGGGATATTCCATTTCAGTGATCTATTCATTTCTTTTTTAATAATGTTTAAATTGTGGTTTTAGGAAATGTTTTAATATCTGGTAGGGCTAGGCTCCCCCAGCCCCGCATTTTTAAAAATATATAATCAAGTTGTGATATCAGAATTACTAGGAAAAATCCATTAGATAGCTTTTCATCCTTTTCCATAGCACCATGATCTTTGAAAACTTGAAATGATTTCATTTTCTCCATCAGATTTTCTCCATCATTTCTTGTGTTAATTTTAAATGGAATTATTAACTTCACTGATGCTTCAAAATGTGTTAGCCTATATTTGGCATGGTAGTGTAGGGGAGGAAACAAAGTTTTCCTTGACCCTCTTAGAGTTCCTGGCTGGGTCTGAAAATTAAACTGACAAAGACATATTAATAGGAGAAAAGTACACAGATTTATTTAATATAAGTTTTACGTGACACATAAGGAAATGAAAACCCAAAGAAAGTTAAACCTGGGTGTATTTATGCTGGGTTTGATGAAGAGTGGACGGTCTTGGAAAGATCTGACAGGACAAAGGGTACTTGGCAAGTGTAGTGAACTGGGGGCGCTGAGCAAGGCCTGTGTGCGCAGATCCTTCTCGTCTTTGGGATGAGGACGCTCCCTTCCTCCAGGGGTGGGGAAGGCCCCTCTCACATGAGGGTCTAATGCCTGCTTCCGGGGGAGAGGCAGGAGGAAGGTCAGAGCGAACTTCCTGCTTCTGCCGTTTTCTCAAACTCCTTCAGCTTGAAATATTCAGTATGCAAGGTGCCAGATTTTGGGGTAGCATATCCTGAACCCCACCATTAGTCACCTGTTTTTACATCTCTTCTGCATCTGTTGGCATACCTTCTCTCATATCTTACTCTGGGTTTGTGTACTTTTCCTTCGCTTTTCTTAATTTTTATTTGGCAGAATTTTATCTGTTAGTTTTAAATACAAACATAATTTTATATTGTTCACATGAACCTTTCAATGGAGATGATTGGAACACCTCTCCGTGTTGTCTCTGGAAATGGAGAGGACGAGGACCCACCCTTGGTTAGATCTGGGTTCAGGACAAAGAACAGATCCGGTCACAACGTTTTGTATGAAGCCACAAGCCATTGAGCCCAGGGCTGGTAAGCGATTCCGCAGAATGGAGGGAATCTTGCCCTGAAGGCGCTTGTCTCTCATCGTTAAAGATGACTGTAGATCGCGCTTGTTTACAATTATACATTTTGGTTGCTGCTGGAGATTTTCCTTTTTAGATGATTTCATAGATATTTTAAAGATGAGTTAAAGAGAGGACGTTTCTGTCATTTCCACGAATTGTGCCAGCTTCCCCATTTTATATTCATTCTTTTCCAATGTATAAATATTTGTACAAAGTGAAAATGTGAATGAAGTGGATGCACAGATAGCATTCCCCTGGCGCAGCGGTTCTCAGAGCCTGGTCCCGGGACCAGCAGCATCAGCATCCCCTGGGACTTAGTCAGAAATGCAAGCTCTCTGGCCCCACCAATGACTGAATCAGGAACCCTGGGCATGGAGCCCGGCAGTCTGTGTTCACCAGCCCTCGAGGTGATTTTGATGCCATTAAAGGGTATGAAGCACTGGCCTGCTGTCTCCATAACCCTTTGAATGGACTCTTTCCTACTTCATTGTCACACTTAGACCTCGGCACCGCTTTATACTTCTTTTTCTAGAGTCTTCTATGTACTAACAAGGAAACACATTTGGGGTTTGAAAGGATTCCTGTAGCGGTCTAAACCTCCCCCATATCCCCCCCCACAAAAATTATTATTAAGTAGATCAATACTCTAAGTAAAATTCAGGAAAATGTCGGATGTAACTTAAAAATTCTAGGAAATTAGGCTCTTGTCTAAATATCCACAACAGAGCTTCTAGCCTGGAGTATTTTTAGTCTTACAAGAAAAAATTGGAAACCATCCAAAGAAGAGGATAACATGATATACGCTTGATTTTTTACAGCATTTTTATGTATTGTTCGGTGAAAAGTACCTTTGGTCGACATATCACAGAATAGTACTTTCACGTGGACTTGAAACACTTCTTTAGCCTGTGGCTCATCTGCCTGTTTAGTTGTTTGCAGACCCTGCAGGAAGGACAGCACATCTGGGTGCTACTTGGACTCGTTTCAGGCTGTCAGGCTCTACTGTCAGCCTCCCAACCTGGAGCCCCTGAAGGCGGAACAGGTTAATAACTTGTGAAGCCTCTGGCGATGGATTGAGTGCACCTCACTTAGCCAGTAATCTTAAGCTTTTTGGTTCTAATCATTCTTTAAGCAATAAAATGACCAGGAAAATGAATGCAAGAATACCTTCAGGTTTTTGTTAATAGTTGAATCTAATTTTCCTGAAATGTCACTAATTCAAAAGGTCCTAAATGCCTTACTGCTAATCTGACTTTCATAGCATTTTACCAAAAAATAGACAGGATTTGGGGTGACCTTTTCCTGCCCCAATCAAAAGTAAGTAAAAATAGAACCATAGTATTTAAGAACTGGAAGTGACCTTCTTATGGATGTCATCCAGCCCCTCCCTTTGACTGATGGGGAATCCAAGGCCTGGGGGTGGGGGTGTGAGGTGTTCTAGGCTGCCTCCCCACCCCATAGAAGGTACGGTGCCGTGGAGCATCTCTAGCTTGCTGTTTTCGGCAGTCCTTGTCCACGTGGTGTTTCTGCAGTGACTATTTTGCCAGTACTCTGGTTAGTGGTCATTTCCTCCAGAGCAACTGATAGGAATTTTAAACGTGTTCCAGAAGTTTAGAGACTAGAATAGTGTTTGTTTCCTATGACATGGATTTAGGAAGCAGCTGTTCCCGGAGCTGCTCCAAAGGACTGAACTTTGTGACTCCTTAGGAGTTGCCATGACTTCTTTGTTGTCTAAAAGAGTTGTTTATTCCGACTGTCTGCAAAACCTGCCAGTATTCTAAACTACTATATTTTAGGTAAGGAGTATCCTTTCTTGGTTGCGTGTAAAAGAATTAAGTACCATTTGGTTCTTGATAAATGTGTGTAAGGGGTGTATGTAAGCGTACATGTGCGTGTTGGAGGGAGGGTGAAAACAAGTTCGGTAAAAAGTCTTTTAACTTTCTTTCAAAAAATAACTTTAGCATGCACAGGAGAATATTTTTCCAAATACCAATTCTGGGGAATAAGGGCTCTATAATACTTTGGAATACTCATAGAAATAATGTATGGTATAAAATAATTATAAATCTGTTTTGGAAACTGTTGATGTAGGCTAGACAGTAAACTTTTAAAAACTGTAGAAACATAGGGTACAGAAGTTGATATTTTTTAAATGTATCTATAAAAAACCCAATTTTAGGAAAATGTAATTAAAGGTCTCTTTTTGGTCTGATCTAAGACAATTTGTGTTCATTTTTTAAGGTGGGGGCAGGAGGTAGGGAGACTTTAGAAATGGTTGAGTGTGCCTTATTTTGAAAACTAAGGTAGAAATAAAAGGTAACTATTAAATGGTAAATAGGTGGGTTTTAAAACTGGAAGGAAATTTTGTGTATTTTGTCATCGTCTGACAAGTCCTCAGTTCATGAACAGAATTTTTCTAAAATTAAACATATTTTACTAAGTCCAAATGTAAAGAAAAATAAAGTAGGGGGAAAAAGTCTCAAAGAACTAAAAATACCTTTGGAGAACTAGAAATCATTGAAAATATTTAAGAGGAAGTTGAGACTTGTTTCTGACAGACACATACTCTGGGGAGGAGGAGGAGGAAACGGGTCTCACCAGATGCCGGCGAGAACGTGGCGGGAGCCGACCACCTCCCCACCCATGACGGGGATAGAAAATGGAATAGTCACTCCAGAAAAGAGTTTGGCAGTTCCTTTCAAAACGAAAACATGTACTTACCATCTGACCCAGCGATTGTATTCTTGGCCATCTATCTCAGAGAAATGGCTTATTTTCATTGAGGAACTGGTACACAAATGTTCATAGCAGCTCTATTTAAAGTAGCCAAAAGTTGGAAACAACCCAGATGTCCTTCGGTGAGTGAATGGTTAAACAGACTGGTACATCTATAACGTGAAATTGTACTCAGCAATAAAAAGGAACGAAGTAGCCCATTTGCCGTGTGAAGATGCAGTGAAAAGACTGCCATTTATGAACAAGGAAGTGAACTCTCACCAGATACTGAATCTCATGGTTTCTCCATAGGAAGACAAGGAAGAGATATTAGTCACAACAAATGTTTTCCAGTATGTTTTCTGTGAATAATATAGAATTGCTATCCAGCAAACGTGACTACCTACAACTTACCAGGTTAACTTCCTTATACTCTAGACCGTCAAGGAAGTCTGTCTCCTGAAAACACCTCTGCATGTCTTGGAAGCACAAATAAGGAGGACTTGCCCTGACCTAACATCTCTGCCCATCTTCCTCTGTTTTTTTGTACGTGGGACACCTTCACGGCATGGTTGGTGACATGGAGAAAAAATTTCTTGATGACAATTGAGCAAGATGTGGGGACTGCTATTTTCCATACCATTCAGTAGAGTCATTCAGTAGATTTCTTTCTTTCTCCAAACTTTGCAAAAATACTGATTAATTTACCAGTTAAATCACTTTCCCCCGTAACTTTAAGAAAGTTTGTAATGAATTTCTGTAATAAAAGTGTTTTATATCTAAAAAAAAAAAAAGGAACGAAGTATCAATACATGCAACAGCTTGTATGAACCTCGAGGACATTATGCCAAGTGAAAAAAAGCTCATCTCAAAAGGATATATATACTGCATTTATGTAACATTTGTGAAATAACATCATTATAGAGTTGGAGAACAGATTAGTGGTTGGGGGAGGAGGAAGGCAGAGAGTGGTCACAAGAGGGAGCCTTGTGGTAACAGGACAGTTGAATATCTTGATTGTGGTTATTACACAAGACTGTACATGTGATAAGACTCCGTGGAGCTCCCCCCAACACACGCTCACACAAGCGCGCGTAGGACTGTGGCATCTGAGTCAGCTCTGTGGAGGGTACCAATGTCAGTTTTTTTGCACTGGATGGATGGTGTGGATGGATGCACCATAATTGTCTAAGATGTTATTACCATTGGGGGATGGTGCACGGGACTGCCCTGTACATGTCTTGACAGCATCCTGTGAACCTATAACTATTTCAAAGGAAAAAGTTAAAAAACAACAATGCAGCTCTTCCAGTGGTACAAAAAAAAGGAATATCGAATATTGCAATTTCATATAGTTCAAGGAAAGAAAAAACCTGATGAGTGTACACCAAAATGCTAGTTGTGGTCATCTATTAATGGTGATTACAGAGGGATTTTTGTCTTATTATTTGTGCTTTTTTAAGATTAAAAATTGTTTATGCATTGATGCATTGTTTATGCATCAAAAAAAGCCTAATAAATAAATGCAAATAAAAGCATAAAAAATAGTGGGTCCCAATTTTTAAATTGTCACACTGACATAATTTAGTGTAGTCTTTAGTGATCATGTAGTTTGACAGCCTGTTGGCAGTTAAATTTTTATCAGAAACAGTTTGGAAAGATATTTGTTTACTAGTTGTATTTAGAAATTTACAGTGATTTCATTTTTCTCCCTTAATCGTATATTTTAGTATCACAAAATTCATATTCTCTAATAATGTAAAAACATCTGAATTGTAAATATTTAAATTATAGATTTTAAATTTATTCTTGGTCTTGTCTTGAATGAAAAATGCTCTTTTTTCTTTTTTGAGGAAGATTGGCCCTGAGCTAACATCTGTGCCAATTTTACTCTATTTTTTTGTATGTGGGACGCCACCACAGCATGGCTTGATGAGCAATGTGTAGGTCTGTGCTCAGGATCCAAACCCGCAAACCCCAGGCTGCCAAAGTGGAGCATGAAAATTTAACCACTCTGCCACCTGGCTGGCCCACCAATCTTTAATATTATGTAGAGATTACCAGAATCTCTTTTTTAACTCTTTTTCTTAACTCTTATTTAATTAAATGTTATTGTTTCTCTTTTAACATTTTTGGATTAAAGAGATTCTCATTAACTCTTTTAACAGAGAGGTTTATCCTGGTTTTCCTCACGTCAGCCATTTCCTTCCTCCCAGCAGCTTTGGGGGCCATTTCAGTCATTAACACCTCACTATCTTTTATTACTTATCAGCTCTGTTAAAAGGCTTAGTTGTGAAATAGGTTGAAAGTGTTCCTGAAATGAACTTGATGGATTTTTTTTTATATTTCATATATCTTCTGCTATCCTTATGCCCCATTAAAACATATAATTGAGAATTGATTATACCATCTTCACTGGTAATAGCATTTTTTGTTGTGTTGAATAATTATCCGTTTGAAATTGATAGTGGTGGCTACAGTGGAAGTTGCAGTCAGATGGAGCTTGAGCAGTGATCTGCAGTTGAGATGAAAGGAGACACAGACCTGGGTTGATAATGGAATTAAGTGATTACTCCTGACTCCTGGTAGAAACTAACTACTGCATCTTTTTCATATTTTTTTTCTTTATAATCTCAAGGCTATTTGTTGAAGTTCTTTAAATCTTTGTATTGGTCTGGCTTTCCCCAGTACAATAAATGGCATCTTAAATGTGAACAAGGTATCATTTTTCCTTGTAGAAAATGTTCTGTGATTTATATTTTTCCATAGTCACTCTAAAATTCAGGTGCTGTAAACCTCTAGATTTGAAATATTCCCTCAGTGTCCTTCCATCATTTCACTGCTCCCAAATGTAGTTGTTTCTTGGCGAAAGCTGGACTGATGATTCCGGGACAAACAGCATGATTAGAGCATCCTCTCTATCGCTCAGGCGCATAGCTGAGGGTGAGTTGTCTTAGCTGCTGAACGGGACGGTTATTTTTCATGTCACTGAGTGCTTTTTCATCATCGTCCTGAGTGGGCGCTGGGGCAGTGTAGTGTCCTCAGTTCCCAGCGATTCCAGCTTAGTGGTCAGCCCCGAGACCTACAGGGCGCTCTGAAATAAAGTGGAGTTGGGAATATTTCAAATAACTAGTGTGGAGCATGTTTTAAAACTTAAACAGTGATTTTTCTCTAAGTCATTTTAAGTTCTCTAATCCAACCCTCCCTTTTGCGAGAGTTGAGACATGATTAAATTTCATCCCAATATAGAAAACCTAAGATGAAAAACTGCAGGCCTTACCATTCAGAAACATGAGAGAATTGAACTTTTGAAGCAGAAGTCTTGAGCAGAATGAGTTTCCAAGTTACATAAATCTCTATAGAAAATCTTAATTCAGTTAAAACAAGATATGCTTTAATGAAAACACCTTTGATGATTTCTACATTGATCTTTGTTTTTGAGCTGCTTATTCTGGAATTATTTTTTTTTAAGATTAATTGAACTTCGTTTGAAGTGTTTGAAGCATACTTAAGCTATTTTAGGGTTGACTTTCCTAATGCACTTGGCAGTCGTGAAGCATTTGAACAGAGAGGTTGACAGCTGAAGTGAAACAAATGAAAAGACATCCTCTTCAGTTCCATTTTTTTCCCCCTCTCACAAGTACACTCTAAATTCCTTACCGATTTATTAAGGGCACCAAAAGGGAACTAATTCTTGAGTGTCTGAGTGGAGCTGAGAGAGTTAGGGTGATCCTCAGTGCTGTACTCATCCTGGTTCACCGTAGGATTTCATATTATTTCCTTTGCAAGAGTCTGTTTTAAATAATGCTGGTATTAATATTAGCTGTCAGCCATGGTCAATGCTCTGTGCCTGGTCATTCTCCTATGTTACCTCATTTAAGCCTGCCAACACCCTTAGGAATTCGGTATTTTTACCTCTTGTACAGTGGAGGAGGTTGAGACTCGGAGAGGTTAAGTTAGTTCTAGCTAGCAATAGATGTGCCAGCATGGGTTTCTCGGGAGCAGAACCTGAGATGAGGATTTTGCGGCGGGTAGTTTGGGAGGTGATCCCGGGAAGTGAGAGTGAGGAAACAGAGAGAGTGAGAGAAGGAAGGAGAAAGAGTCAATAAAGCGATGCATTCTTGAAGTTGCTGCCATAGCCAAGGGGCTGCAGTTGCCCCAGGATCTCTGAGAAGTGTTGAGGGTGCCTCCTCAAATTGTCCATTCAAAGGGTGGGAGACTGGGGCATTGATCCTTCTGTCACCCATTGGTTCAGAACTGCCTCAATTCCCCAGAATGTCTGGGCTCTGCTGCTTGTAGGTTCTCTGGGATTCAGAGAATACTCTGACCAGAAAAACATAGAAATGCATGGGCATGGCCTCGAGGTGGGACCTTGTAGGCACATGAATGAGCTCACCTGGAGCTGCCTTCCAGAGCTGCAGTTCACATCAGAGGGAGGCTAAAGGCATGTGATAGGAGGTGCCAAAAGGGATAGGACCCGAGTCCAGACTCATTCCAAAACCTGTGCTCTTTCCAGACCATCTCCCTGTAAACCAAGATATGAGGTGGGGGTGTCAGTTAGGGCGACATGGAAATATGGCGAATGCACATAGTGATTATAATAGTGTGAGTAGAATGCACATTGTGAGTATTATACATGGAATTACATGTAGTCAGGGAGATTTACTTTCCTGTTTGTGTTGCTTTGGTTAATGTTAGTTTGTACTCCCTGCATATATGTAGAGTTGGATACAGGAAGAATACCCAGAATGTCCTAAGTACTGGGGAGTATAACTGATCTGGGATTAAAAATAAACTCCATGATCGAGTCTTTAAGATATACGCAGACAGAATTACATTGTACTCAGGAGCTGTGAAATGTGGTGTTGGGTGTTTGTGGGGGTAGGAGAATGACAAGGACGACCTTGGAGACCATTGTTTATTGTAAGTTCTGCTGTGGGTTTTTTTGTTGTTAAAAATCACTTCATAACACCCCAAAGATTTTTTATTGCGATATAATTGACATAAAACATTGTGTAAGCTTCAGATGTACAACACGTTGATCTGATACATTTCTATATTGCAGTGTGATCACCACTGTAGAGTTAGCTAACACCTCCACCATGTCACATAAGTAATTCTTTTTTGTGGTGAGAACATTTAAGATCTAGTCTCTTAGAAGCTTTGAAGTATGTAACGCGATATTGGTGGGCTGTCATCACAACGCCGTGCATGAGATCTCAAGAACTACTATCTTCTAATGGCGGGTTTGTTCCCTTTGACCAACATCTCCCCATTTCCCCCTCCCAGCTGCTGGTAACCACCACTCTACTCTCTGTTTCTGTGAGTTCGGCTTTTTTAGTTTCCACATTCAAGTGATAATCATATAGTATTTGTCTTTCTCTGACACATCTCATTTAAATGTAATGCCCTCAGGTTCCATCCATGATGTCTCAAATGGCAGGATTTCCTTCTTTCTTGTGGTTGAATAATATTACATTGTATCCATATTCCACGTCATCTTTATCCATTCATCTGTTGACACACTTAGGTTGTTTCCATGTCTTGGCTATTGTGAATGATGCTGCAATAAACGTGGGAGTGCAGATAGCTCTTCAAGATGTTGTTTCAGGGGCTGCCCCGTGGCCAAGTGGTTAAGTTCTTGGGCTCCGCTTCGGCGGCCCAGGGTTTCGCCGGTTTGGGTCCTGGACATGGACGTGGCACCACTTGTCAAGCCATGGTGGTGTCCCACATGCCACAACTAAAAAAATATACAACTATGTACTGGGGGGATTTGGGGGAGAAAAGGCAGAGGAAAAAAAAGAAGATTGGCAACAGTTGTTAGCTCAGGTGCCAATCTTTAAAAAAAAAAAAAAGATGCTGTTTCATTTCTTTTGGATATGTACCCCAGAAGTAGGATTGCTGGATCATATGGAATTCCTGTCTTCAGGTTTTTCAGGAACCCCCGTACTGTTTTCCATAGTGGCTGCACCAATTTACATTCCCACCAACAGTGCACAAGGGTTTTCCGTTTTCTCCATATCCTCACCAACACTTATTTTCTCGTCTTTTTTATGATAGCCATTTTAACACTTGTGAGGCGCTATCTCGTGGTTTTGATTTGTGATGATTAGTGATGTTGAGCATCTTTCAGGTACCTGTTGGCCATCTGTGTGTCTTCTTTGGAAAAATGTCTATTTGTATCCTCTGCGCATTTCTTAACTGGGACGTTTGCTTTTTGTTATTGGGTTGTATGAATTCTCACACTCCAAAGATGCTGGCACTCCCCAGAGATGAACCAGAAGGAATGGTGCCGTGGGTGAAAGTATTTTTCAGTGTTTTGGGCCCTAAGGCTATCTCAGGACAGTAAGGTAGCTGAAACTGTCCGTTCTCCTGCCTAACTCACCCTTGCATAGTGTCTGCCACTGGGTAGGTGTTGCGAAATATTTACGGGAAAGAACTGAGGTGGTCATTTTTCAGTTCTCCAGCCAGTCGGATTTGGGCAGGGGCAGGAATTCATACAGACGGCTCATTTGGAGTATTCCCACATGGCTGCACAGCAGACCACCACGAACTCTGTGCTCACAGTGACACAGATTAGCTCACAGTCTGCAGGTCAGAAGTCAAGGCCCAATGTGACTGGGTTCTCTGCTCAGGGTCTCACAGGCTAAAATCAGGGTGTCGGCCAGGCTGCATTCCTTTCTGGAGACTCCAGAAGAATCCACTTCTAAGCTCCTTCAGGGCATTGGCAAGATACCAGCGCCTTGCAGGGGTGGGACTGAGGCCTCTGTTTTCTGGCTGGCTGTCAGCCTGGGACTGCTCTCAGCATTCCTTGCTATATGGTCCCCTCCATCTTGAAAGCCAGCAAGGGAGAATGTTCCTTGTGTCAAATCCCTCTCACACTTAGATCTCTTTCTCTAGGAAAAGCCCAGGCCCGTTTAAGAAGCTGGTAAGTCAGGCTCAGCCGGATAACTCTCTTACTTAAAGGCACATACTGTGCCACATGGCATAACCTAGTTGTGGTTGTGAAGTCGATCGTGTAACAGTCCTGGGGAGTATGCAGGGTGTGAACACCAGGGAGCAGAGTTCTTGGGAGCCATCTTAGAATTCTGCATACCACACCCCGTGAGGTACAAAGGCCTTGAGAGTTAAAAGCGAATTTAGAAATAACCCTTGGCCCATGTACCAGGTGAATAATGGTCTATGCCTGACCCTTATTTCATTTTTGTATTCTCTCTGCGTGCCTTGAGGAAAGGTTATACCACTAGAAAGTGATTACGGAGGTGAATTTGGGGTTCTTGTTTGTATGACAAGGCCAAGGCTGTTTATGTTAATAGTTCTTGCCTGGTATTACTAACTTGGCCCTAATTTGAAGGGTCACTGCTCACTTTAATTATAAAGTTGTTTTACATTATTTCATTTAAGTTTCACATCAATTTTGGGTTAATGTTTCTAGGCCAAATTTTCAGATGAGGAAGGTGAGGCTCAGAGGGTTAACTGACTCAGCCGGGCCGCAGGCTATAGACAGCAAAGCCAGGAGCAGACGCTTGTCTCAGACCACCTGGCCACACACCTGCTCTCCAACAAACCTCGAGTCCTTTCTGTGTGCCCAGCTCTGAGCTGGGAACGGGAGAAGTGCAGCCAAGTGGGGAGAGGAGGCTGCTTCTGTCCCAGTCAGAGTGCCAGCCCGAGTGTGACGCTGTCAGCCTTGGAGCGTGGACAGGAGTAGGTATTTATACCCTGTTCCTATCTTAGTCCCTTCCCAAACCCTGACCCCAATTCTTTCTTCTTCCTTAGCTGAACTCGATGCAGAGCACACCCAGAAGGTCCTGGAGATGGAGCACACCCAGCAGCTGAAGCTGAAGGAGCGGCAGAAGTTCTTTGAGGAAGCCTTCCAGCAGGACATGGAGCAGTACCTGTCCGCAGGTTACCTGCAGATCGCGGAGAGGCGAGGCAAGTCTGGGGAGGGCCGCCGGCAGAGGGCGTCGCCCTGCGTGTGCGGAGAGGGGAATAAAGTCCTCACAAGTCCCATTCTGTTACTGGACCCCAAAAATCAGAGTGGACGCATCAGGCCGCTTTGTCTGGCCGTTCTTTTTTGCCTCTTCCTATAGTTCCAGGCTTTTGTTGAAGATACTTAGAAAATGTGGAATATGGAAAAAAAAAGAAGCATTACCTATGATTCTACAGCACAGAGTAATCTCTATTACCATTTTAGGGTGGTTCTTTCCATGCTTTGTGTGACAGAGAGTCTATTTATGTAATTGGTATCAAACTGTACGTATATCTGGCTTTCTAGCTAACTTTAAAAATTCTTTGAAAGGGTATGTTTCAAAAGCTCCATCTTCCTCGTCAGGACGGCTCCTAAGAGACTTAGCCAGTTCCCTCGATGAACATGTAGGTTCTTTACCTCTGTAACTGGTGCTGCAGTGAAGATCTGGATGCATAAATGTCTGTCTGCATCTCTGGTCGTCCCAGGAACGAGCTGAGTTGCGGGAAAGTCAGGCGCCCGCTCCTTCAGCCACCTCTCCTTCCCAAGACCTGGGACCAGGGAGGGCAGTTGGAGTGGGCGGCTGCCGCGGCGTTGGGCAGCTTCCCGGGTCCCTCCGCCAGCGCTGAGAGCGCAGGAGCAGCTGGTTGTGGCGCCCAGTCCGAGGCAGGGGACAGGTGTCCAGGGCGTCCCCGTTTCCCTGCCCTCCTATCCCCCTCAGCGTCTGCTCACCTCCTGGAGACCCCCCTCCTCCCCAGATCTCCAGACTCAACCTTCCTCCTGGGCCCTGGCCAGGCCTCGGCTTATGTTCTCTACGTGCCCCCCACTGCACCCCCCCAATTCATCCCTGTTACCCTCCCTGAGTTCCTTCCTCATCATCCACTTCTATGTCCTCCCCCGGGAGAGGTGAAAGAAATCAGAGAGGAAGGAAAATAGTGTAGAGAAAGCAGATTAGGGGCAGTAGGTCAGCACCTCAGGACGCCCTGAAGGGGGTGTCGTGTGGATACGGCCGTTCACACTGGCAGTGGATGCGTCGATCCAGGTTTCACTCTGTCTCCACCGAGTCAGCTCTCCCTCTCTCTGTCCCACTCGTCTGGACTCCATCTTCGTGTGGAAAAGTCACACTGCATATTCCCTCAGAGGACGTTGAGTTTCTTTAGTGTCTGGTGCTGGTCATGGGGCAAGCAGTCCCTGTTTGCTCCCGGGGCCTGTGTTCTGTCGCGGGCAGGAGCTGAGAAGGACGCCGGCTTGGTCTGCCCGGGCTGCCGTAACGAAGCCCCACAGGCTGGTGGCTTAACCCCCAGAAGCTGATTCTCGCAGCTCTGGAGGCTGAGATCCAGGCGGAGCGAGCTGGCCACTTGGCTCCCCGGCAGAGCCCTCCTTGTCCTCACAGGGCAGAGAGCTCTCACTCTTCCTAAGAGGGTGCTAATCCCAGCAGGGGGCCCCCCTCATGACCTCATCTAACCCTCATCACCTCCCAAAGGCCCCGCCTCCTCGGATTAGGGCTTCGACATAGGAATTTTAGGGGGACACAGACATTCAGTCCGTAACAGACACACGCGCAGGCAAATCTGACCCACAGATTGAGCGTTAGACCGAGAGGACATGGAGGAGGGGGGGCAGTGGCGAGAACAGTGATAGAAACTCTCATTGCTCAACAACTGAACTCTGTCCTCATTCAGTTTAGTCCAGCAGACATTAGGTCTGAGCATCTGCTAAGTGTTCAGCGCACGGCTAGGCCCAGCGGAGGCCGAGAACAGGAAGGTGCCCGGCAAGAAGCCCCGCTGTCACGGGGAGACCCAGAACCACGCTCGGAGAGTGGAGCTGAAGTGCGGGAGGCGCCGCAGGTTCCGGAGGCCCTGTCAGTTGGCGGGAAGCCCGTGAGACGGGGGGGACGAGTCGTGTGTGGCAGGCCCCGTTGTGGCCAGCACAGCACCGCACCGTGCTGGGCAGAGGGGTGCCCAGCAACACGTGCTGGACAGATTTCACCCAAATATTAAGAAAGTGAACTTTTGTGGTTTCAAGCACCTAAAAAACTAATTTTCTTGAAGTTTCAGAAAAGTGTTGGGCTCTTTTTTTCCTAAGGTGACAAAAACAGAGTCAGGAACATGTTGCCAACATGTGTGGCTTTGAAAGCCTCGAAGAAGAAATGGAGGACTTGGCCTCTTAGCTTTCTGCTGCAGCTGCAGCCGCAGAGGCGCTCACAAACAGCACACGGGCATCTCTCCGCAGGGCTGTCCAGAGCCGCCCCTCACACTGCCCAGCCTGGCGCGTCACACCCCCTCTTCCAGAGGGTTCGTCTCCAAGGATGAACACGGGGGTGTTTAATCTAGAGGAATCAATCAGAATTAAAAAGCTCTACAGTGAACATGATATTTTGGACTCATTCCACTAAGTCAGAAATAGTCTGAATTTTTCTCACTTTCCAAAGCATCATTTTTTAATTAAGACAAAGGCATGGAAAGTTTTATCGAGAAAGTTATCAGAGTAGAGGATGGAAGGACATCTGTGCCCACTCGGATTGCGGTGAGGCTGGAGAACCACACAGCGGGGACCTGATGTGCTTGAAGAGGGGTGCAGGCGGTGCAGAAGCCCTGGGGCCAGGGGCCCTGGGCCCCACCGCGGCCCGCAGTGCTGAGCGCCATCAGGACACAATTAGGTACTTGGTCAGCCCCTGACCCAGGTTTTGTCTTCCACCTGACGTGACTCCCGTCTTCTCTGAAGCGCGTTTTTTGCTGAGTGCCGGGATGTCTGGACTGCAGTTAGTTACAGACAGATCACCTGTAGACGCCTCCTCTGCGCCGGTGTGTTCCCGCAGCCAGGTCTCCGGTTCCCGTGGGTCTCTCTGACCTGGAAGTCCAGCAATGTCAAATGCTCTGGAGCCAGTGGGTGCCCTGTGCCCGCAGATGCTCTGACTCAGCCCTTGGGCTGCAGGGTGGACCCAGTGCCAGGGAGGAGAAGGAGGTGCTGCCCAGGCTGTGATGAACAAAGTCAGAAAAGAAAGAATCGATGAAAATGCACCTCTACTAAAATTCAGTCTCCCCCAAGATGCAGTCTGGAATGCAAAAGATCTCAAATAGAATTGCCAGCTTATGATCTTAACTTTGTCTGATTATCTCCCCATGAGGGTTTATTCAGAACTTTGACACTTACCGTGATCCATTACTGGTTTTCATTTTAATTAGGAAGTATTTTAAATATCCAGAGAAGAACTGAAAACACTGTAACGTAGCCCATGTTTCCAGATTTAACGTGTTAATATTTTACCATATTTCCTTTAGATATTTAAAAAATGTTACGAAATATTCCAGACATACAAAAAGGTATAAGGAATAATAAAATTATCCATGTACTGACCACGCAGCTCAAGAAGGAAATCACCACCAACAGTGCAGGCCCACAGCCACTGCGTCGAGGGGCCCGTCCCACAGGACCTCCGCCGTCTCCTTGACCGCACATGGGCATTTCCCAAGACAGTGCGTGGCAGGCTGTGCAGATTTTAAACACGTGGTAGAAACGGCGTCACCCTGTGTGTCTTTTCGCAGCTTGCTTTCTCGGGCAGGCATTTCGAGAATCATCCCTACTGAGACGTTTCACTCTAATTTGTTCATTTTCATTCTTAAATGTATTTATTTATTGTGATGATGAGTATTTTAGTTGTTTCAAGTTATTTCTTATTAAAAACACTGCTGTTGTGGACATTCTTAGAACACGTCTCTCCGGGTTAAGAGTTTTGTCAGGGCAGTGGGTCTCAAGCCTGAGCTAGCCTCCCAGCCTCCCTCGGTGCTGTTCATAGCAGTGCTGGGCCCCCAGGCTTCCGATTCCGCAGGTCAGGGCGGGGCCTGAGGATGTGCGTTTCTAATCGGTTCCCGGGGAAACCACTGCTGCTCTGGGGCCCACACTTTGAGAACCACTTCTTTAGGGTATATAAGTGGGACAGTAATTCCTGAGTCATATGACATGCATCCTTTTCATTTTACTAGATTCTGCCAAATTGCTTGCCAAAGTACCTGCACCACTTGACAATCTCCCTAGCTGTATGTGCCTCTTTCAGTTACTCCACATCTTTGTCAACACTTGGTAGTGTTGGATATTTAAATTTTTGCCAATCTCTGGCTGTGAAATGACATCTTATTTTGGCTTTAATTCGTATTTCCTTGATTGTCCATTCTTCTCCTGGTCGTCTTCCTTTACTGAGTCTTATTCCCTTATTGTGGCCTGGCCTTTGCTGATTACAGCTGATGCAGACGCCCCGTCTCAATCAGTGGCTTTTCTGGAGGGGCCTTTGACAAATGTTTTTATTTTTAATGTGGTCGCTTTACCCATCTTATTGTTTATGGTTTGTGCTTTTGTGTTGTTTAGGAAATCCTTCCCTCCAAGTTACGAGGACATTCTACTATGTTGTGTTCTAAAAGTTTTGTTTTCCACTTTATATTTGGCTCTTTAATCCACCCCCAGTTGATTTTTTTGTGCATTGTGAGGTAAGGATCCAATTTTCCTTTTCTTCCATAGCAGTGACTATTTGTCTCAGCCCCAGGATTCTCTCTCCGCAGCTTCACAACGTCTTCTGTCACTTTCAACACATGGCGAGTCTTTCCTAGGCTCTCTTTTCTGCTCCGTTCTTCTGTCGTCCAGCCTTGAGCCAGATCTACACTCGCTTAACTGTAATTCTTCATTAAGCGCTGGTTTTCAACCGACAGCAGTTTTGTCCCCTAGGGGACATTTGGCATTGTCTGGAGAGTTTTGCTTGTTGTGACTGGGGTGGGGTGTGCTCCTGGCATCTGGTGGATCTAGTAGAGGCCAGGGATGCTGCTAAACACCCTACAGTATACAGGACAGCCCTACAACAGAGAATTATCTGGTCCAAAGTGTTGTTGAGAAACCGTGTTTTATAGCAAGTCTGGTATGTGGTGGACGATTTCTCCATACCGCTACACATAGCAATACATTCTTTTTTCTTCAGAGTTGCCGTGGCTTTTCTTGGCTCTTTATCCTTCTGTATACATTTTAAAGTCAGATTCTGAAGTTCTATGACAACACCCTGTGCAGAGTTTGATTGGAATTGCGTTGTGTCTGCTGTGAGGGAGAACTGGCAGTTAAGTGTTAGTGGATTTTTCTGCACACGCACATGGGCTCTCTCATCACTTGTCTCCTGCGTGGTGGGTAGAACTCGCCTCTAACACCGTCAAGGACCAGGGATTTCTCTGTGGGAAGAGCTACCTATTCTTTTTCTCTGAGGGTTACAGAGGTTTCCTATTTTTTTCTTTTTTTCTTTTTTAGATTGGCACCTGGGCTAACAACTGTTGCCAATCTTTTTTTTTTTTTTCCTGCTTTATCTCCCCAAACCCCCGCTGTTCACAGTTGTATATCTTAGTTGCACATCCTTCTAGTTGTGGGATGTGGGATGCTGCCTCAATGTGGCCTGACGAGCGGTGCCATGTCCGTGCCCAGGATCCGAACCCTGGGCCGCTGCAGTGGAGCACGTGAACTTAACCACTCAGCCACGGAGCCGGCCCCTCCTGTTTAATTGTAGCAAGTGTTCCGTGGAATTTGTTCAGCTTGTCTTTAGTTTTCAAATATATTAGCATAACATTGTCCATATTTCTCTTTTCAATCTTTGTAGTATTTGGGGTTGGGTTTGCTTTTGCATTCCACAAATTGTTAATTTGTGTGTTTTCTCTTTCTCAAATCTTACACAAAACATATCCAAATGTTCTCTCAAAGACCTAACTTTTAGTTTCGTTGTTCCTCTCTATTATATCTTTATTTCATTAAATTCTGGGGTTTTGTTTTTTGGTCTGATTGTAAATTTAAATATTTAGGCTCAATTTTCAGCATTCTTCTCTTAATATAAGGAATTCAAAGCTATGAATTTTTCACTAGCGTACCACATTAACAGAATTCTACAAGTTTTGATAATAGTTTCTGGATATTTAAATTTTTCCATTAGGATTTCTTATTTGACTTGTGAACTGTTTAGAAGTGTGTTTTTAAATAATGCATGAAGGTCCCTTTTGTTACCAATTTCTAATTAAATTTCATTGTGGTTGGAGAATGGGATTTTGGTTTTTTTTATTCAAGACTTACTTTATGGCCTGATTCATAGTTTTTTCCTACATGTTTCATGTGTACTTGAGAGAGAGATTCTAAATGAGAGACATTAAGTTCCATGTGTCAATTTCATCAAGCTTCTTAATTGGGTTGTTCAAATATTACCTATTATTACTAAAGTTGAATTGCTTAATTATCATCAAAGAGGTAGATTAAGCCTTCCTTCCCCCCATGATTATGGACTTGTTACATTTTCCTAGTCATTCTTCCATTTTTTCTTTAAAAACATAGCCACAAAATATATAGTCACACAGAAATTTTGAATTGCTTTCATGGTGAAATGAACCTTTAAAAATTCCTGAAGTCCTGTTTACCCCAATACTGCTTTTGTTTTCACTTAAAGTCTATTTTGTTTGATATTAATATAGCTGTGTCAGCTTTCTTGAAGTTAATTATTTGTTCGCCCACTTTCCATTTTTCCTTACACTGTTAATGTTTGTGTCCTTATGTTTTAGGAGTGTCTCCTATAAACAGAATATAGGTAAATTTTATCACTTTAATTCAGTCTTAAAATCTCTGTTAACTGGTAAATTTGGTTCATTTACATTTACTGTAATTACTGATGTACCTGACTTTGTTACCATCTTATTTGGTGCTTTCTATTTTCCTGAAAGCTTTTCATATGTTTCTTAGTCCGTTTTTATTCTCTCTTGTTTTAAAAGTTAGACTCCTGCCCTCTTTAAGAGGATGGCATGGACAGAAAAGGGAGCCTCTGCTCCTTTCAAAGCAAGGTCATACAGAAAGGCCCCCAAAGCCACAAAAGAAAACCTGCATGTCAGCCCCCAGCAGCCCAACCCTGGCACAGAAGATGCTGAGAGGAACAAGTTTGACCACTGTGCCCTCAAGTTCCCCCTGACAGTCGGCCTTGAGGACACCCCAGGACAGCACTGCCTTGGTATATCAGGGTCAGTCAGGCTGTGGGGCAGCTCTGTGACATCAGCGTGGCCACAGCCAAGGTCAGCGCCCTGGTCAAACTTGATGCAGACCATGCCGAATTCAGCTGGCTCCTGACTACCTTGCTTTGGATGTTGCCACTTCGAGTGGGATCATCTAAACTATACTAAACCTTCCTCCAGCTAAAAATACAAATTACGTACTTATTACTTCTTATTTTAGTGCTGAATTTTAATGATTTTCTGTGCCAAAAGAGAATCAGATTCTGATCTTCCCCCCAAATAAAACAGAGGTCTTGCACTGCTTCAGCTCTAGCACACCAGCCTCTCGTGTGTGTCACTGTTGCTCAGTGCTTTAATTCTGCCAGACTGAATTCCCCAAATTTGATACTGTCATGACTGGTTTATTCAGTTTTATATTTATTCACAAATTTAGAGGTTTCTTCACTTAACATGCTTTCTTGCATCTTAGCCCTTCCTTCTGGGATTCATCACCATCTTCCTTCTTTGTAGTACCGTTAGTGAGAGTAGGTGCATGGTGAAGTGGGTTTTGCCTTGACAGTGCTGGTATCTTATACTTGATCTTAAATGCTATTTAATGCTATATAATTTTAGAGATGACATTTATCTCACCTCTTTGAACTTCCTATTCCACTGTCTTCTGGCTTTTATTGTTGTTGAGAAGCTGTCAGTCTAATTATTTCCTTGTCTCTCCTAATCTGCCCTTTCTCTTTGTTGTTCATCAGTGTCACTGCAGTTGCTGTCACAAGTTCTTTTATCTATCTTGCCTGGAATATATTTTGCTTCCTAAATCTGGGAAGTCAGGTCTTTCAGTAAATCTGGAAAATAATCAGCCTCTTTGAATACTGCTGCTCCCCACACTGTCTCCATTCTCATTTTGGAACTGTGAACATCTTAACCTTTTGCATTTTCCGTCTCTCTTAAGCTCTTTCATACTTCCCATCCTTCTATTTCTTTGCTGTGGAAAATTGATTCAGTCTGTCTTCTGGTTTACTAATTTTCTATTTGGTTGTCACTAATCTTTAGTTTAACTCATGCTTGGAGTTTTAAATTTTAGTGAATAAATTTTTCCTACCTGGAAGTTATTTGGCTCTTTTTCAAATGCCTGCTTTTATTTTTGACACCTTCCGTGTTCGTTTTTTTATTCCATCTTGAATTTTATTAAAATGTTTAGTCATTTAAGATTCTTCGGAAAGGATGCTAATACTGAGATTGTTTCTGCTGACCATCACTCATAGTGACGTATTTCCATGTGCACACTGTAAATTCTGGACTGGATTGGATTTTGTGTCGACTTTATATTCCTGTGAGACCCAGGGTTAAGGGTGTGTCTGCATCCATAAATGCTTTGTATTTGCTTCTGCCACGCACCATCATAGCTGGGGTGACTTAACTGGCTTGTAGTTTTCTGGACCACAGCGACGGTTTACATAGGAACTCCAGATCCAGGAGGCATCCCTCACCAGGGCCCACGCCGAGACAGACTCCTAGGAATCTTGTGCCTCCTCTTCCTGGTGGGATGATTTTTGTTCCATAGTCTGTGCTTTCACTGCAAGGAGCTCTTGGTTCCAACTCACCATTTACGGATGTCCAAACTTTGCTGTGAAGATTGAAGACTAATGTCACAGGGGCAGTGAAAACTTCAGTTGGCATATAATAGTTTGGGGGCAACTGCAGGTGAGGCCAGAGGTGCATCTGGCAGGGAGCTTGCTAACCTCGTGCTGCTGCAGGCATGTCTGCCTCTTGGAGACGGCACCCCACTCCCAGCAGCCAAGGTTTGCTTAATGCAGAGATGGGTTTGTCCTCAGCACCTGCCAGGACAGGGCTGAAGGGGAACAGGAAAACTTCTGTGGACGGGATAAAAGGTCATAGTCACCAGGGTTCATCTAGGAGGGATATAAAGTACCAAAGTGGCTCATGCCAAGTAATAACACAGTGCTTCAAATTCTATTTTAAGAAGTTGGGAGAGGCAGGAGAGATTTTATACCTAGAAAACACAATGCAGCTCGCCTAGCGCAACTGAAATTCACCTTGTTAAAGTATTGGTAAAGATAAAACCTATAATTTCTTCCTGTGCTCGTCTATTTGCAGAGCCCATGGGCAGCATGTCATCCATGGAAGTGAATATTGACCTGCTGGAGCAGATGGATCTGATGGATGTGTCTGACCAGGAGGCCCTGGATGTCTTTTTGAATTCAGGTGGAGAAGATAACACTGTGCTGTCCCCTGTCTTAGGTAGGGGGACAAATGTGCACAAATTTAACCATAGTTATTATTTCCCTTCACAGAGCAAACGTCAGAGTAACGTGAGCCATCACGATGTTCAGATCTCTGAGCTCAGGCACCTCCTGCTGCACTAACCCCGTGTCTGCGCTCATGGGGGCAGGCAAATGGGGCATGACGGTCGCAGTCATGAATGGCTCAGAGATTTAAGTGCTCTACCCAAATGCCTTCAGAGAACAGACAGTGGGGCCAGCCCCATGGCCGACTGGTTAAGTTCACACGCTCTGCTGCGGCGGCCCAGGGTCCCCGGTTCGGATCCTGGGCACGGACATGGCACCACTTGTCAGGCCACGTTGAGGCAGCGTCCCACATGCCACAGCTAGAAGGACCTGCAACTAGGATATACAACGATGTACCAGGGAGCTCTGGGGAGATAAAGCAGAAAAAAAAAAGATTGGCAACAGTTGTTAGCTCAGGTGCCAATCTTTAGGGGGCAAAAAAAAAGAGAACAGCTTTCTTAATTCATGTTTTACTGCCTCCTGTGGCAGAGAAATTAACGTTGATTGGGTTTGTGTGGTTATCTTAAGGTCTGGACATGGGAGCTCCCTGCGTGGCTCACACATCCATCCGTCTTCTTTAAACTCCCCGCCTTCATTCAGCAGATGTTTATTTGATGTCTGCCATGAGCAAGGCCGAGATGTGTGCTCAGCACTTGGCTTCTGTTTTACAAATTAGTTGCAGCCCTGTGTGCACTTTCACGCCATTTAATACCTTTCCAAAATTTCATTTCACATTCACTTAGCAAATATTTACTGCAGCTCCAGCCCTGTATCTGGGCTCAATTTCTTTTAAATTTAGACCACTCCTTCTGGGTGGGTCATCTTATATATGCAACATTACCAAGAAGGTGTTTTAAGTTTTCCACATACAAAAAAGGGGACAGGCCTTAAGCTCAGTCCTTCAGCAACACTTTGTCCCCTCTAGACACTGTCACCAACCACAGGCTCCACTTCCTCTAAAGTCAGATCCCTTGGGTTTCTTGTCCACTTGGGCTGTCTTTAACATCTCAATAAAGCAGCTACATTCTCCTCTCCTGGAAAATATGTGAGAACAGTGTTGTCGTGGGGCAGGGGCCCTGCCTGTCCTGAGAAGGCTGGGACACTGGAGATGGGAATGACACTGGCCCCTCTCCTGGAGTCAGGAAGAGATTTAGAACAGTGACTCCGTCATCTGTGTGGTTGGGTTCCTTTAAGCTCTTACTTAGCTCCCATGAAATGGGAGAACTGCCAAAAGATCAGCACGAGTTTTCTCTTAGCATTGATGTCTCGGAGTTACTTCAAGAACGTCAAGTAGCAGATATGGATTATCCAGGATACATGGAATGCTTCTCACAGAAATGCAGTGTGTGCCCCTGGGCCTGCAGCACAGGATCTTACTGGATATCGACAAAAGGGTTCTGGATCTTTTCATCTGTCACAGGTGCAATCAGCTCAAAAAACCCCTGGGGGCCTCTGGCATCACCCGGCTCAGCATTTCTGGGGACAGTCCCTGCACTGCAATGGGCAGCCTGCTTCTGCAGCCCCCAGACACCGCAACAACAGAGTTACACCCCTTTTATTCTATGCAGGTTCAAACAGTCATCTTCAGTGGCAAGTCTAAATGGCAATACTTTTATGACGAAGTTTTTCCTACTTTATTTTGCAGGGCCTGAGTCGAGTATCGGCCAGAGTGAAGTTACGCTGCAGGTTCCAGATCCCTCTGAGTTCCGAGCTAAGCTGCCTACCCTGTCCTCTGCCAGCCCCGACCCAGCCACCCAGGACCCCAGCGAAGGTGGGGAGTCCCCCGTTGTTCAGTCTGACGAGGAGGGAGTCGAGGTGGACACTGCCCTCGCCACTTTACACACTGATGACAGTGACTCCTAAATCCGGGTGCTTGCGTTCTCTGACCACCCGAGGAAGACGCAGCTCATGCAGAATCCCACTGTGAAAGCTGGGGGTCTCATGGAGGCGCTTGATTTTGACACGTGCGAATAATGTGTGCGAAACGGACTGAAAGAGCAGGTGACAATAAAGCTTGAGGCCTGGAACCGGGCGAGTGCAGAGCCGGTTTGTAAAGAAAACCTGGTCCGTGCGCACGTCCTGTGTACGCAGGAGGGCGGCTCGGGGTCCCAGGGCCACCGGGGGGGCTGCGCTGGGCCGGAAAACGTTAGTCTCCACATCGGCTCTGCACTGGATATAACCCTTTTACAGACAGAAAATCCTGCTGCTTCTAAAATATAACTGTAGTCCAACCCAGCTCTAACAAAGCGTGGGTTCTCATCTGACCATTACATAATAGTCCACCAACCAGCCCCCACTTTAAACTGGAGCACACGGTCTGGGCCCAGAGGGAGAGACAGGAGGCCAAATCAGTCAGTAGTCACTATTCCTGCTGACGAGGAGCTGCTCACGCAGAGCTGTCTGCCTATGCCTCCACTCCTGCAGCCCAGCACCCAGCGGGGATGGCAGCCTGCTCACAGCAGGGGCAGTGCAGTGGGGGAGGGCCCTTGCTCAGGTGAAGGCCAGCTGCAGGGCAGAGAGCCCAGCCCAACCCCACCTGCTGTCACAGTGCTGCATCCCGGGGAGCAGGGCCACAAGCTGGGTTCCCATGGGCAGCACCGAAAATACGGGGAAAACAGCAGCCATTTGGGTTTGCTCCAAGGGGACTCAGACCATCACCAACAGATGGAAAGTGAGCATGATTAACCTGTGTCCTCTGCTCCACTCCCTACCTGAGGGGAGAGATCTCAGCCCTCCGCCCTCTTAGCAGAAAAGAAAGAGCTCATTTCATTCACTCATCTTCCACAAGACAGACAAAAGTCCAAAAAACTTTGTTTTTATTATTAAACCTTGTAGTACAAACCTGAAAAGTAAACAAAAAACTGGCAATAAACAACATGAAGTCTTCCCTCCCAAGGGAGGAGTGCAGAGCAGCGCTAATAAATTAAATGTCAAACTGTAAGCCATAGGCAGAAGTTTACTGTCAAAAAGAGGGAAAGTACACAGCAAGGCCATAAAAACCGGACAACCACATTGGAAAACACTTGACTCTGTTCATGTCATTGTTAAATATTCCAAAACAGTTCAGTCTTCTGCAACAACAACCAACAAAGTGTATCACAGGACGTTCCTGACAGTCCCACTGGCGAGCTCAGTGCAGTATGGGTAGCTACGGGATCGATGAGTCCAATCATGAAACAAAGAACAGCTTGTGAAAACAGGTTCCCTTTTTTATTCCACACATACTGTACACACAACCGGAGAAGGGCAACAGCTACTCCATTATTATTTTTTTGTTGTTGTTCAGTGATGTAAGCAGCACTTATAAATGTTACAAGAAAAACCCTGTAAGCATCCAATCCAACCGATGAAGAAACTGAAATGTAAGGCTTTTCTTCATCTTGTCTTCTCACCCCCCTCCCCACCCCCCACCGAGAAAAAGGCTCAAGTATTTAAAACAATTTACAGGCGTATGTACAAAAGGGATGGGAGTCTTTTTTTTTTCTTTTTTTTACTTTTTGTTAGAACATGAAGAGAAAAAATAGACAAGATGAGGGCAAATGCATTTTCACATTCAACAAGAACTGCAGGCCTCCTAGTGGCTCTAAATGTGATCACAAACGAAACAAATTTAAAAAGAAAGATTAATGCTGACTTGTGACGGTGTCAAATGACAAGCGGCGAGATGAAGATGGAATGTTAGAAAGATTGCACATCTATGACAAAGAAGCACTTAACGGCTTCAATCACTTTTTTTCCTTTTTTTTTCCTTAAGGATGCTATTGAAGGGTTTTTTGATAAAGTAGCCAACAGCACCAAAAAATAACAGAATGGATTTCCTAATGAAATCAGGCACAGGTTTTCCTCACGTGACCCCTCCAAGGCAGGCAGTCTTTTCCTCCCTCGCTCTTCTCTCCCTTCGACAGATGCATAGTGATGTGCTGGTAAAGAGAGCCTAGTCAGCCCAGTCCCCTCAGGTCGCCTCTGGTTAGGAAACGACGTCCGCCTCCAGCTGCCGCGACCGCCCGCAGAAACACAACGGCGGCTCTCCGGTTTAGAAATTACAAACTCATCTTGCACATGACAGAAGAAAAGACAGCCAAAGTAAAGCCATTTCTTTTCAAGTTTTTTGTGTGTGTGTGTCTCCTATCCCTTTTCCTCTCTAGAAAAATCTGCTCACATGACTGATGGTTTTAAAATTTGTTCTCCAAACTTCACCCTCTTCAAAATTGGGTTAAAAAGCCTTTTTTCCCCCAACAGTTACAAAAAAAAAAAAAAAATCAAACAAACAAAAAGGCTTTTGTCAGCCACAGGGGCAATACAAATTAATACAGCCCCTCAAGGGTTTTAAAACAGTGAATATACGGCAGTTTCAAAAATCTGACTGCAGTATCTAGGTATTCTAAGTACAAAAAAAAGTTCAACAGTTTAATGCTAAAACAAAATTAGTTCTCTAAAACCAGAAGAAAATCTTCTTTAGAGCTAGTGCAAAGACAGCTTGTATCCTACAGCAAGTACTCCAAACTAGAATATAATAATTACAAAAAAATAGATCTCGCTTGACCACGGGGGCTGGATCTTCAGGAGGAGCTCGAAGCACTTTTGGCTGCGCTGGAGGAGGAAAGCCGGGCCGGCGGCACGTCCACCGTCGCTCTCTTGCGGGGCCCTCTTTTTGGTGTAGGTTTACTGAGACAGTTCTCAATGCTGCCGTTCTTACCAGATACCTTGCCACAGATCTGATTGACCAGACTGATAATTTGTTCCTGTTGGGGGTTGAAAGGAAGGCAAAGAATTATTAAACCAAAAGAATGTGTCCCCAGAACCACCCAGGAGACATGTAAGCCAAGCTGGGCTGTGCAGCTGGGCAGCCAGTCACCTTCATCAAACCCAGTCAGGACTGAGATTTCTGAGCACCGACTGCCTACAGTTCGGGAACTCCTGCTGGGAGGGCCTCTGAATATCTCCCCTAGCGACTGTGAGATGCAGCCGGCTTGAGGAGTTAGAACACCACTTCATGAGAACGATGCCCCTAACTGGGCCCCTAAAATAAAATGCTTTCCTTCCTCGGGAGAAACTTGCCATCTCTCATCTGAAAGCCAGCGTGACACAGGGCAGGCTCCTAACCTCCCCTTCGTCATCCAAGACTCGAGGGAGCCTGCAGCACCCCCCAGTGGCCGTGAGGTTTAAACACACTGACAGGCTAGGAGCCCCGGAATCCAGGAGTCCCATGACGACACACGGGAGGTACGGAACCGGCTCCTGGGAGCAGCATGCCCCTGGGTCTCCACAGAGCCCCTCACCACGGAGCCAGATCACACCTGAGACGGACGCGGCCAGCAGCTACAGCTGGTCACTGTCCTACTGCCAACCACCAGGGAGCCTCCGTGGGTCACCCCTACAACCTTGGAGCTCAAAGATGTCAACCTACAATGAGGTGTTTGAGAAGACTCATGGGCTTGAGAGCTCTAGTCCTCTCGACTTGGCCCTGGATGGTGACAGATGCCTGCTGGCTTCATAGCTCCCCTCACACTCGAGCCTACTTCACCTGGTCTTGCACATGCAAACATCTGTCTATAAATATTTCTCCTCCTCAGCGAAGGGGAGATGGCAAACAAAACAAGCATTCTTATAGTTCACTCGAGAGAACCATCTAGCTGTTGGTATCAAAAATATTTCTAAGTTTAACACAACTCGTAACCATCTAGTTTTAAAAGAAACCATGGAAAGAGTATCAAGATGGCAGGTGGCTTGACATGCATTTCAGGAGCCTCCTGCTCTGGGCCAGGGACGGATGGAGCCCTGGAGACCCGGGGTGGAGGCTATTCCTTTACTCAGAGCCTGGGGGCCACATAAGGCCCAGGGCCTGCGCTTTGTCCCTCTGGAAACGAGCACCAGAGGCTCTCATTACAGAGACGTGGGAGGTGTTGAAGAAGTTAAAGGCAAACACGGGAGAAGCGAGTGAAAAGAAATACGGTTAAAGGCGCCCCGGGATGGGGCAGGGCTGGGTATTGTAAAAACAATCTCTGTGGTGTTTACAGCACTTCTGATAAACACGCTACTAAAGGATAAACAGATGAACTTAGTAAAAACCCAGTTACGTGTGGCAAAAGCCCTCTCGACAGCAGGAGGAGCCAATGTCGTGCGGTCAGTGGAGGACATACTGCCTTCATCTGTGTGACCAAAGCACCGGGACACAGGATGTACCTGCTGGGCACACCAGGGCTGAGAAGAGCAGCCTATGAGGGCTCATGAGCGATTCCTGAAACCCTACCCTGAGCCAGAAAGTCCCCAGTTAAAACAAAATGCACAGTTCAATTCAACAGGGAACTGACTGCAGACTCTCCTGCAGGAGAACAAGTGAGGCCACAGGCAGAGAGGCGGCTCCGAAGCACCCTTTCTCCTCCTCTCGTCCACCCAGTGAGGAGGCTTCAGACCGACAGCCCCTGTTCACGTGATTCACCTGCCAGATCTGGTCCTGTCACCCCACCCTGCTACCAGATGGGCCGTTTGCAGAGTGTCACAGTCGTGCTGGAGGAGCCCAGGGCCATGCGGACTCCCACCCAGGAGGAGGCGGGCTGGGAACTGAGCCATGAGCGGCCACGCCTTTGCCGAATGCGCTCTTGACAAAAGAGGAGACGCAGAAATGGGTTTCCAGCGTTCTCATCCTACAAGTGACCCAAAGGCCCACCAACTCTGCCCCTCGGCCTGCGCCCTGCAGATGCACGTCCCCTCCCTGGGGCTGGGATGTGTGCCGGAGGGCACGGGCACCTGCCACAGGACCAGCTCCTCGGATCCCGCAGGGCAGGGCGGGTTGTGCCCTGCACACGGACCGGCCACCGCAGATGTCACAGCGAGGGGGACCCCGCTCTGGAAAACCTGGGACAAGAGCCTGGGGCCATCCCGGCGCCCTCCACAGTGGCTGACCAAGGTGGCTCATCACCAGAGACTCTACCAGACTGCAGGGACCGAGCCGTGACACAGAATGGGCTTCAAAGATGCCGTCTCTGACGATGACAGGTTTCCAGTAAAGACACAGCGGGAAAAACCAACCCCGGGCAAGGGGATGGGGTGGGTGGCTCCTCACACTGGGGAGGCAGCACAGCAAGCAGTGAGGACCGGCTGGACCAGGGGCTGAGGCAGCAGGCGGGGCGGGGAGGAGCTGCGGCCTTGAGGGAGAGAAAGGCCAGCCTTAGAGCGGAGGGCCCTCGGGTGAGGACAGAGTCGGCTGGCAGCTCCACCTGCTTCTGCCGCGCTTGCCCTCAAGATTGAGATTAGACGACAAATTCCTATGAAGATAAAGATGCTGTGCTGCTGTCCGCAGGGGATCCACGCAGGAGCAGGCGGGCCTCTACCGTGCCGGCACACAGCTTTCACTCGCCCCTGCCCCCTCACCCTGGCGGACAGCTGGACCAGTTACAATGGTCACTGTGTGTGGTGAAAGGGCAGCAGGCGTCACAGTCGAACGCGCCCTGGGATTCTAAGCTGGAGGGAAAGTGCCCTCTCCTCTCCTTATGGGAGCTGGTTCGGCACACCCTGGCCCGCAACACAACTTCGGAGCACAAACTCCCTCCCGAGGGCTGCCAGCTGCCACTCCAGGGAAGCGATACCAAGATGTAGTTAGCTGTGGCCAAGGGAAGGTACTAACTGATGTCTCAGAGACTCCGTGGGGCTACAGCCAGGAAGACTCCCCTGGCCCAGGACCTGGGAATCCGGCTTCTCTGAGGTCAAAGAGCCAGCCTGGAGGCCCTCAGAGCAGGCACAGCTGCTCGCTCAGCGTGTCCCGTGTCTAGACGGCCCAGGGCCTGCAGCAAGGGAAGACAAGGCCTATATCTTCCCTTGCTGATCCGAACTGGTCACCTTCACTTTGGGTCTGTCCTCTGACAGATGTGCATAGGCAGTCCACTGTCCCCTCCGAATCTGGGCCTTGACCTGGGCCATAGAGAACAGCACAGTCACCCATTTCCTTAGCAGCCTGGCCAGACAGGGTGGTACTCTGGAAACCAGCACCCAGATCCTGAACCCACGTCCCTGGTAAACTGAGGCCCGGGTGGTCAGGAATACTGACTGTGACACTCTAAGAGCTCAGGTGGGCAAGGCAGAGGCGTGGGCCCTAAAGAGCTGCAGGCCGGCTGCAGGGCAGGTGGAGGGGTGGGCAGGGCCCACTGGGACGAAGTGACAGTTAACATGAAGGAGGAAACTGCAATGAAACAAACCTTGTCAAAGTAAAGAAATTTCTACAGTTTCAGTTCCCGGGTGTCTGGAGGTCAGGTGGAACACGAGCTGAACCTACCCATTTCCCCCGTGTGTGGGCAAAGAGCTACCTCCCCATCGAGTCAGGCTCTGTCTGCCAGAGAGCCCCGGGAACCACGCTGGCTGCATCGGGTCCTAGGCTTGCCAAGCTTGCCAAGCGGTACGGACAGAGGCTCACTCGTCCCTATGGTAACGAGGGCAGGTGACAGTCACCTTCCCCTACAGAGGCCCTGGCTGCCTTCCTGGGCACTCGGAACACTAGGCCCCAGAAGCTTGCCTCAGGCAGGGCCCCCCTCGTCCCCCGTGGGGACTGACCTCATCGTAGCGGTACATCAGCTTCAGTCCTCGGCAGGACTTCTGCTTCTCCACGTGGCGCAGGGCACACTCCAGGCAGAACACCACATTCTCGTTCTCCTGTACGACCTGCGGAAAGAAGCACTCCTGAGGCCCCGAAGGGGCTTGACGCACTGCTGTCCAGGGACACTGGTGAGGACAACTGGAAGAGGGAGAGAGTTCCCAGAACAAGCCAGGAAGGCCTGTCCTTGACATCGACCGGCCAAGCTAAGGGATATCATGACTCAAAAACATCAGAAATGGATGAATAAAAAAACAACAATTGTGTAGAACAGAGTCTTCAAGCAGGAAACAACTGACCGTCTCCGAGTTGCAGCTGAGGGCGGCCGTGAGGCCCCTCCAGGTTTCTGCTGCACGTCCCCAGGGGAGGTTCTAAGCACCATCAATCCAGTGAAGACGGGATGAAATAGTGATGCTTGTTTCTAAGTTCTCGAATTCTAAGGGTTTCTGAGACTTTTTGTGCAAAAACTACCCTGGCACAGGAGGTGCGAGAAGAGACCCAGAGCGAGGAGGACTAGACACTGGGGCAGGCGTGCAGGGAACACACCCCGGACATGCAGCAGCCACGTGCTGTGTTCTCAACCTGCTGGTCAGCGGCTCAGTCAATCCAGCTGGTTACATGGAAGCTGCCCCTACACCACTGGGAGGGCCACTGCCTCCATGCGAAATCACCCCAATCACAAGCTCTTGATCCTCTGCAACCCAGACAGGGTCCCCGGCCTGCCCCATAGAAGCCTCCGGGCTGCTGTGGGAAAGCATATGCCAAGTCCTGAGGCCACACGGAGCACATGCAGACAGCACGTGGACAGGCCTTTCTGCTTTAGACATGGGGAGGGAGGTGCGCCGTGGCTGGGCAGGGGCTCCCTCTGGACGCGGGAGGGCCTGGTCTGTGTGGGAAGTGCTCACCCGTCACCCTGACTTCTAGTCCTGTTCTCATTCTGTGTTAAAAAAAAAAAGGGAAAATGCTGCCTTAACACACAAGATCCAAGAGCTTCACAGGCCTTTGTCATGAAGATTTAGGGGAAAGACAGGATTCCCATCTTCTGAGTTTCTAAGCAAAGACAAGAAGAGCTGTAGGAGAAAGGAAGAGACACTTATCGGCAGAAACACATCACCTTTTAAAGACACCTGGGGCTAAGGACAAGAATAGACAAAAACACTAAACAGACTAAGCAGAAATGCAAGAACTTAGTAATCCAAGCAATGAAAATTGTAAATATGAATAAAATCTATTTTTACCTATGAATTTAGGATATAACCTTTTAAAAACACCAATCAGGCTGATGATAAAAGACTGGTCAGAAGTGACAACTCTCAAGGCACAACGTTCTGAAGGAGAGCTTGAAAATAAGCCCACAGGAACAGACCAGGGCCACACACAGAGCTCATGACGGCGTCACTCACGTTCATGGGAAAGAGCGTGGTTATTATTTCCCATGGGAGTAACTCCATCCAGCACAAGGAGAAGGGACATGGAGTTACCCAGCTTTCGTGAGTGATGTTTATGAAACGGTGTTAAGATCGGGAGAAATGCTTGTGACTTATTTTTTTTTTAAGACAGCATGGTTCTCAATTATATCTTTAAAAAAGCACCTGGAAAAAGAAAGACTGGACAGAAGAAAATATGTAAAGTGGGATGCAGAGTTGTTACCGTCTGAATTATGCCCCTCCCCCAACTGCAATGTTGAAGCCCTAACCTCCCAGGACCTCAGGATGCGACTATATTTGCACACAGGACCTGTGAAGAAGTAATTAATGAGGTCTTAGGGTGGGCTCTGGACCAACAGGACTGGTGTCTCTGTAAGAAGAGAAGATGAAGACACAGACACACATGGGGGAAGACCACGTGAAGATGCAGGGAGAAGGCCATCTACAAGCCAAGGAGCGAGGCCTTAGAAGAAAACCCTGCCAACACCTCCTTCTCGGACTTCCAGCCTCCAGACTAGGAGGAAATAAACTTCTGTGTCGAAGCCCGTGGTCTGTGGTGCTTTATTATGGCAGCCCTGGTGGCTATTCCAGAGGCCTCTCCCCTCTCCCAGTGTTCTGACCCCTCAGATGCTACAGTGAGCATCTGACTCAAACAGGAGTGCCAGCCAGGTCCCTCTTGTCTGCGGGGAAGCCGGGTAGGGGCCAAGACATGGGGCTGGGAGTCAGATCTGGGAAGCACTCACGGGACACTGCTGCCATGCCAGGTTTGGGGTGGGCACTTACTATGTAAGCTTCTCTATCTGGAAGAAGGATCTGCACAGGCGGGGAGAGGGCACTGGACCTGCAGGGCTGTGAGTGCCAAGCCGAGGCATGTGACAGTGGAGACAGCTTGAGTGGGAGCTGGGTGTATCCCACAGACCTGTGTCAGGGCAGCTGCCCCAGGGGAAGGTAAGAGACGAGCTGGAAGAAGCAGAGGAGAGGGCTACACCAGTCCAGTTGTCCACTCAACCAAGGTTTTTCTGGCTGCCACTGGCCTGCGATGAGGGTGAGGGGTGGCAATATGGACGTAATTAAACCAAGGCTGGGTGGGGCAGGCAGACCTGAGAAGACTGGCTGGCATGTAAGAAGTCCTTGAAGGGCACTGTGGGAACAAACCAGAAAGGAGGGAAGTCGGACTGACTGTGTTGGCAGATGGAGAGGCAGGAGGACGAGCTGGCTCAGGGAGGCCAGAGCAGAGCCCTCAGCAGGTGCCATGGGTGCACCCGAGAAGCAGCCACGACCAGAGGCTGGGAGGCTGGAAACAGCAGAGTGTTGCTGAGGAGAAACGTTAGTTTTAACCAAAGACAGATTCCAGTGTCCTCTGGGGCAATGTGATTGGTCACACAGCTGAAATGGAAACTGGAAACAAGGAAAGAAAGTGGGGCCCCCACATCTTGTCAGGGGCAGTAGAAAGAGGGAAGCCCAGCACCGCGCCAAGGGGTGGGACGGGGGAAAAGCTGGGCCCAGGGACAGGGGGTGACAAAGCAGTGGCACAGAGGGAGGGCCACTTCTTCCAGCCATGTGACTGTGGGAAAGGGACAGGAGGGGACAGCACAGAGCCAGGGCCTTGCTCCGTTCCCACCCTCGCCTTGGGGAGTTGCGTGCTGCAGGCAAGGGCCCGAGCTCGGGGGCAGGGCTCACCATAGACAGGTAGCACAGATGCTGGCAGATCTGACACCTCCTCTCTGAGGTCTCCAACTGCAGCCACTTTCGAGGCTTTTTCTTCCCATCCGCCACGGTGCTGCTGCCATCGTGGCTGCCATAGCGGGCAGAGGAGTGGAGGCCGGCCTCGAACAGCTGCCGCCGCTGCCGCAGCTCCGTATCCCTGGGCAGACACCGCGGGGGGCGGCTGTGAGGTGCCGGGCCTCCTCACTCACCTTCCCAAGGTCCCAGCTGGGGACCCATCTTTCTAGGCAAAACGTCAGACCCCTTGTTTCTAAGGCAGCTCTGGTTACTGGCCTCTGCCTGTGGTTAATGGGGTGGAGCCCCAGGACCCACGGCAAAGACAAGCTAGCATTCCATCGGGGCGCCCTGCACCCCGAGCCAGGGATGGACTGACACACTGTCTGCCGGTATCGTCAAAGGCTCAACCGACACTGTGGACATCCTGTCCCTCAGCACTGCGGACTCTCCCTAGAGGAAAGATCATGAAGCCACATGGCAGGGAGAAGGGGGTGACACAGGAAGCCGAGCCAGACAGGCATGCTGCAGTTTCTGATGCACAGCTTCCACCATTAGGCGGGCTCCTCTGACCACCACAGGATCAAAGCCAGGGGAGGGCCTTGGACTTGGGCCTTGGACTTGGGGATGGGCCAGCTCCATGCAGGTGCCACATCTGCTGTAGCTGATGCCAGCTGCACGGCAGTGTCACACACACACACCACAAGCAGGTTTTGCAAGAAAACAAGTGGTGACACAGTGAGACCTCTCCAAAACAACTAGGTGCAGGCAGTGACTTGAGGCTGCAGGTCACCATTTCCTCACTGGTGAGAAGCTGCCAAGATCAGTGGTGCTACAGGGTCAAGAGCCCTCAAAGAGAATTAACCTTTTGCATCAGCACATGAGAAAATTCTGACTCCAAACATCAAGCACGAAGAGAGATGGGGAAGTTAATTAACAAAGTAAAACAAACTACACCCAAAAAGTCTTCCTCCATGTGGCTAAGCACCAGGTGGGCCGTGCAGCTCTGAGCAGTGGCCAGCGAGATCCTACAGGGGACCAGCCTTCGCCTGCAGCTCCCGGCCTGGCCCTCTCCCCCCGAAGCCTGGAGGGGGCAGGTCCCGGCCTCCGCCTGGAACCAGCGCCCATGTACCTGAGCTCGTCCAGAAGGGCTGAGATGGTGCTGAGAGTGGGACCGTTCTCCTTCTTGGCTTCCGCCTGGGCGATCTGGTAGAGTAACTTCTCCATGGAGAATGGCTTAGCTATATGGCGACGCTTCATTTCCTGCAAGAGGGGGGCACATCCTTGAGGGTGGATTTCCATCAGAGGCCAAGGCTTTGCTTTATTGGGGAGGGGGTACCCTGAATTTTCAGTTTGAATTCCATCTGGATTCAAAGCAAGCGAAACTCCTACAAAGATCCTGTTCGCCTGTGAGAAAGGCACCAGACACCAGGGAAAGGCATCACTCGGCAATGCCAGCCACAAGGGAGGTGCCACGACCTAAAAGCGGGTTGTGATTTTCTCTGCATTTCCAGTGTTTGCTTTCAGCACCCTCGGTACAGTCATCTGAACACTGCAGTGGCTCAAGAGTGGAACTCAGACACTTTCACGACACAAACAAACCTCGACAACTCTCTTGACCTAGAAACACCTCAGGCGCCTCGTAAAGGTTTTAAGACATATTCTGAAGTGAAACAGTGCACGTGCAAGGCCCTGTGCATTCATGTGCACTCACACATGCACTGCGGGGGCGGTGCAGACGGGCTCCCAGGCTCACCTTGGCAGTCTCAAAGCCCATGCTTGTCCACTGCGTGGTGGCAAAGTGCACGGTCTCAGAGACGCTGTAGCCGCAGCACACTTTGGACACAAAGGATCCCGGGAAGCAGACAACGAACTGGCCGCTCTGCTGCACGGTCCTGTGCACCTTGATCCCCTCTTTGCACAGCACCTCCGGGGAGATCTGGGGAGAGAGGCTTGGGCTGAGGCGCACCCCCACACAGCTGTACTCTCGGCCTTTCTCCTGCTCACTCTCCAGTTTCCTATGCCCCACCTGCCACAGTGACCCCTTCTGTGCAGTTCTGAGAACCAGCCTCCCTCCCAGCAGGGGAGTTAACCTGACACCTGTCACCGAGGTGGGGTAAAGACTTAAGAAGGGGCCAGCTCCCAAGGAGATAGATTATGTGTTTTATTGAAGATTTTTTGGTGTCTCTTCTAGAAAAACAAAGATAGATAATTCCTAAAAAAAGAAGGAATTCCTAAATTGACACTGGCCCAAGAATGACAACAGCCGTCACACTACATGGGGGCCTCCTCTCCCCACCTAGCACTGCAAGTGTGGGAATAGGATGAAGTCACACACCTCCTGGGGAGCTCCTGGGCTGTCTCCAGAGCCAGGTGGAGCCGTATGGGTGCAGGCGGGGGGCCTTAGACCTGGCACCTCTGGATGGGCTGCTGCTCACCTTCTGAGCAGACCAGGTGGCCCAGCAAAGACAGAAGACCCAGAGAGGAGTCAGCAGAGGCCAGGGAAACCCTGACCTCAGGCATCGGAGCACAGCTCAAGGCTAAAAAGACGCCCAGGAACACAACAGCCCCGTGACTTTCTGAAAATGGGGCCTTTTGTGCTCATTCCTGTAATGTTGAGTGTTCCTGATGCACACAGCCGAGGCATCCAGGTGCCCAGCAGAAACAGCAGGCACCAAAGAGGGCCCCAGAGCAGCCCCCTCACAGCACACTCTGCCTCCATCAACAAAACAATCGGCCTGAGAACAGATTCAGGGGCCACCATGGGCATGAGCCCCAACGTCCTGTGCCATCTGAGGGACACGCTGCTTTAGGCTGGTTTTCATACAAGAGGACGTTTCAGTTTGGAGGACTGACCCTGTGGTATTCTCTGCCTCAGAGAGGCAGGTCGGCAAAGACGGCAGCTGTATAAACAACTCTGAGTCAGGCCACTATTCCTGCACCTCCCTGCCCATCACGACCCCAGGGGGCTGCACCCAGGCAGGGAGCCGCACCATGACGTTGCTCTCCAGCATCTGCAGCCCTGGGGTACCGTTGGCCTGCAGCAGGGTGTGGACCACGTCCTCCAGCTTGCTCTCCTCCTCAGCAGGAATGCAATACCTGGGTGTTGGAAATAAGGGCAGAAGCAGTCACTCGACAAGGACCCTCTGCCAGGCAAGCGCGTGCTAGGCCCACCCGCCAGCCTCCCTCAGAGAACGAGCCAACACAGGCCTGGAAAGCAGCCTCAAGCGGCAGGAGAGGAGCACTTTAAACGCAGGAGGAGGGACCCATTCCTGGGACCCAATGGGCATGCTTGCTCGGTGATGGCACCGTGGTTCCCAGGCCCGCGCCCACTCCACTTTCTAGGGCTGCAGTGCTTCTGCCAACACAGCCAACCCGCAGCTACAGCAGCGGGCGGACGCACTCATTTCTTACGTAGATCTGACCTATATGTAAGCCAAAAAGCCTTCAAACCAAAAACAGATGTTTAAAACCTCTTATAAATAAGACCCAGACACATCTGCAGACTCAATTAGCCCCTCGTGAGAGCTCCAAAGCGGCGTCTTGTCACTGTAGCAGAAGCTGCAGGACTGGGATGAGGAGCTGGAAAACACAGGTCCCTTGGCCCTCCAGCCTAGCCTAGCCCACCTCTGCGCCCGAGGTCGCACGGACAGCTAGGGGCTGTAGTGGCCAGGAAAAGTAAAAGAACCCCTCAGTTCTTCAAATTCAGAGAAGTCAGGAAAAGAGTCCAGTCTGTGTACCCACTGCCTCACAGCCAACACTCAGGGTGACACTGTAGCCACTGTGAAATTTCAAAATGGGGGGAGGGCACAACCAGGGGACACGGCCATGCCCCTCACTGAGGCAGCTGTGTGTGCCAAACCCAGCCAGCCGGGTCTCAGGCATGGCCAGCTAGACACAGGAGAGCCAGCACCGGAAAGGCCTGCGTCAGGCAAATGGAGGCGCTGAAGGTGGGTTGAGCCAAGGATGTAGCGGCGGGAGAGGGGCTCAGCCAGCACAGACCCCTCTAGCTGGAGCTCAGCAGCCAGCAGGGAAGAACAGCGGGAGAACAGGGCAAAGATGTAGGCAGAACTTAGCTGAGAGAGGAATGCAGAACCTCACTGCATCATGAGGCGTGGGGGACTGTCACTGGCTCTCAGGAGCACCTACTAGGGCCACACTTGCCACCTACGGCACATGACAGCCTCGTCCAGGCAGTCAGCAGACACAAGGCAGATGTGTGAGGCCTCCTCAAAGGCCCCCATGTCTCTCCAGGGCTGGGCGGGGGGAGGTGGCCCTCCTCACCCACGGGTGACCCCTGCAGAGTGGACGCCTGGGCCAGGTAACATCAGAGCAGGGCCTGGCCTGCATTCCCAGAGACAAAGGACTTTAGGCTGCCAACGCAAATGAAGCCACTGACCACCAGTAAAACTCAGAGCAGCAACAGTAACTCTGGAGGGGGTCGTGACCCCGGCACCTCACTGGTCGCCCCAGGAGCCAGGAGTCCTGACCCTCCACAGGCCTGCGCAGAGGCGGCGTGATGCATCTCCACATGGGGGCCACATCCCCATCTCAGTTGCTGAGCAAAGGGAATGCCAATCACCACATTCAAGGTTTTTTGCTAAATGCTTATGTTATTTCAATGCCAACATATTCTGTTTCTGATTTGTGATTTAAATCCAGGGTTTCTAACCTAAATCACATGTTTTAAGAAAAACCACACACCATAAAGTTCTCTGATCATATCCGGCCTTCTCTTTACTCCCCATCAATGAGGTTCCAAGAATTAGTCTTCAAAGAGCCCACAGAATCTCACATTTCCCTCCCTCTAACTCAACGGTCAAGCAACAAAACCATTCTTTCACCACAAACCCCTCACACACCACAGTCAGGTGAAGAAACCAGGGCTCAGAGGGGCAGGGTGGGACTTCAGGACTCCCACAGGGACGGGTGGTTAGGGCTCAGCGGTTCCCGGAGGAGCAGCCGCTACCATCCTGGAAGCATCCAGCTATCCTCTCTCAGCATCCTCTGCCCGAAAACCACTGTCCCTCTCAGGTTCCAGAGCCCTGCAGCCCCGCACAGTCTCACCACCAAAGACCAACCACAGGGCACCAAGGACCACCGGCCTCCACATGGAGGCTCCCCACTGGGGTCCTGCAGGCACCACCCTGCGTCAGCAATGACTGCCACTCACTATGATGTGGCCTGAAAGCAAGGAAGTCACAATGACAAGACTGCTACAGACACTGTAGCACTGCTCCTTGAGGGGAGGGCATTAGTCCTAAGAATTTGTTCATTTTAATAAAGAATGCCTAATCACCCCATCAGGACAATAACCAGAGTTGGTGTGGGGTGAATGCGAGGCCTCTAGACTGTCAGACAACAAGATATCACATTATTTGTAGTAATTTCCCATCTGCCACCAAAAACAAAGGAACCAGAGAGCCAGCCCCGGGTCAGGACTGGGGAGAGGTGACAGTTAAGGAGCACGGGTGGCTGCTTCCCACGAAACAGAGGAATGTGAGCAGGAGAACAACATGTGCGTCTCATACAGCAGGACCTCCACGTGCCAGGAACGCCTGCTCTCTCTGTAGCCGTCCCTGGACTGTAACACTGACTGCAGAGATGGACAATAACCACTGCCGGGAGGTCAGGGCAAGAACGGTTCATACAGCGCTAGGAGAAGGCCAGTGACACGGTCACCGTTTCTGTCAACTTTCTATGATATGCCTACTGGTTCTTATCCCTAATATGGAACAAACTCTCAGAAAGCAACACCAAAAAAGAACACCCCAGAAGAAAACACAAATGTGCCAATAAGCACATGAAAAGATGCTCAACCTTGCTCATCATCTGAGCAAATTAAAGTGTTCTCTCCCACCTCCAACACATGGAACATGGGACAAACCCACAAAAGCTGCCACCCCAGAGTGAGTAAGAGGAGCTGCCCGGCGCTTGCCCTGCCTCTTCGCTCCCACGGCCACCCCGAGCCCCGGGGGCCGGTACTCACCAAATGCAGTCAGCACCAGTGTGTAAGTAGTCAATGTAGGGAAGGTGGTTTTGGTCTCGAGACCAGCATGAGGTAGAAAAGACCATGCCAATATTTAGCCAGGGAATTGTCACTCCTGAAACATAAAGGGAGAACAGGCATCGTGAGGACGCAGCATCTTCTCAGGGGAACACTCATTAGAAATCGCTTTCCTGTCCCCAAAGAAGAAATAAAAATGAGATTCAAAAACACACAAAACCCAGTGAGAAGAAGGTGCTTGCTCTCTCCTGCTTGCTATACAGAAATGAGCCAGGTGATGGACACAGTTATAAACAGTAGTAAAAGGACATCTGAAGTCATGAGTACAGTGCAGGAGCACAAACCCTCTTTGGTGGGAGAGGCCTGGAATAATGCCTCCCACCAAGGTGTGGAGGGCCCAGGCCCCCTCCCGCAGGGGCCCAGCCTTCAGGGACCACTACTCCCAAGACACCTGGCTTTCCCCAATTATCTGCGAAGAGTCCATCACTTAGAGCTTGCAGTTACCCTAAGAAGCCAGGACTTGAGCTCTGAAAATATCAGTATCAAGGTGAAAACTTGGCTACTGTGCGTCTGCCCAGCTTCTAGATTCTGCAATTTGGCTCAACCTCTCCCTATTTTTGCTGACTTCAATTATGATCCCATTCCTCTCTCTTTCCTAAAAAATTAAGGTTTTCAAAACATATACTCTATACCAAAATTGCCCCGGCCCTTCCCAGCTGTGCTTCAAAGGAACTCCCAGCTCTAGTTCCCAGCGGGGTGGAGCTCATCTACAAGCTGCCCAAGGCAGAGGCCTTGGGACCCCAAGGACAGCGGCTGCATCAGGCTTACCAGGCACAGCACCGAGGTGACGCAGGATGGACCCTGTGTTATTGGGGAGGACGGTGAGGTTCCATCCATGCCTGCAGAGGGAAGCAGAGAGACGTCACACACTGGCAGGACGGGTGCTGTCTAGTCCCCAGAACAAGGACAAGAGCATACAACGTTACCTTGAAAATGGTTCTGATTTTCCCACTGGGAATCCACTGCCGTGAGTGTTGGTGTCCACTTTGCCGCAGTGCACTGCCACGTGGCAGTCCTTCTCTTCCACTAACCTCCAGTACTCTTGCTGTGGGCAGGAGGAAAGGGCTAGTCAGCACCCCCACTGTGTTTGAGCCAGAACACAGTTCTGCCTAACATGGTGACACTAATGCGAGACAAAGGAGCCCATCCCAGAGCAGCTGCCCAGTGCCTCCAACAGAGCACTGAGCAAGAAAGCCAGGAGCAGATCACCTCTGGGGGTGGACCCAACAGAAATAAAAGCAGGGATTCCAACAGATACTTGCACAGCCACGTTCACAGCAGCAGTCTTCATAACAGCTAAAACATGGATCAACCCATGTCCATGGATGAATGAATGGAAACAGAAAAAGGGGACGGTCACAGCAGAATATTATTCAGCCTTTAAAAAGGAATGTAATTCTGACACATGCTGCATACAACCTGGGGGACATACAACCTTGAGGACATTACATTAAGAGAAATAAGCCAGTCACAAAAAAATAAACACTGTAGGATTCTGCCTATATGAGGTATTTAGGATTGTCAAAGTCACAGAGAGGAAGAAAAATGATGGTTGTCATGGGCTGTGGGGAGGGAGGATGGGGAGTTAGTATTTAATGGATACAGAGTTTGGGAAGATGAACAAGTTCGGGAAATGGATGGTGGTGATGGTTGTACAACAATGTGAATACACTTAATACTACTCAACTGGAGAACTAAAAATTGTTAATATGGTAAACTTTATAAGTATTTTACAATAAAAAAAAAAATCACTTCTATGAAAGGGGGTGGGGGAAGCAACAACAGGAAGACCGCTGAAGATATCCCACTGTGATCCACAGATTATAGTAAGTAACAGCTGCCCCGTTTAGCATCTCGGCAGACATGCCTCCATACCTCCAGTAGCCAGCAGTCCTGACTTCTACGCAGGGGCCTCCCCCTGGCTGCATGTTAGGGTTGTCCATGGAGTGAAGACTACGTACACACAGGTTGTGACCCAAGCCATGTAAACCAGAGGACAGCTGCGGTGAGGGCACTGGCTGGTTTAAAAGCTTACCAGGTGACCTTAATGAGTCCTATCTAAACAAAGATGGGGCAAAGCCTGGAGTGGGAAGGCGTGTTGCTAACAGGGAAGCAGGCATGCTCGGCTCCCTGGGAGGCACCTCTCCCACCTCACGGGCACATTTTCATTTTGTTTTCAGTTACCATTCCAGAAGCATATCATCTGCCTGAATCTGGGCAAACCCTACGACCTGGAACCACATGTAAGGGACGAAGCCTAACCAATAAGCACCCGGTGTCACCAAGTACAACTCAGCTCAAAGAAGTGCTGCTGGCAGCGCCACCACACTGTGCAACGTCCACAAAGAGGAACCAGCCTGGAGGTGTCAAAGGGTGCCAAGTCAAGAACGAAGTCCACGTCACCACATGCCTGGATTCCCTCATAGATTTCCTTTAAGCAATGAAGCAATGGTCTGTTTGAAGGGAGTGGTCTGCGTCCCGGCCCTGCCACCCATTCACTAGACTGACAGAACCTCTGGTAGATTAATAGAGACATAGGGGGCGGGAGAGGACCCACCGCTAAGTGAGGGCCATTCCAGTCGCTGACCACCGGCCCAGAGGAAGGCCCCGCCTTTTTTGTGGAACCCAGAAGCCAGAAAGACTCAGACTCAAGAAGTGGATTGTAGTGAATCTTCCCTTTGTGTTTAAGTATTATGCAAATGCTAGAGCAAAAGCAGGACTTCCAAGGAGAACTAATTCCTGAGCAGGAGAGTAAGGAAGCTAGGCTTTCTCTACACCATGGACAGCAACGAACCCTACACCATAGGGAGAACCGCGTAAGTACCGACACTGGACGACAAAGGCCTCTTTTTCTAAGAGTCACGTTCCTTCCTGCTGACATCTCTACCACAAATGCCATGAGCACTTGGAAAGCAACTGTGACGGCCACACATGTCGCAGAATCAGGGCCCAGCTGACATCATGGTTGATGGAATGCAGCTTTAGCAGGGCCAAAGCTGGGGGAAGGAGTGGGGGTCACGACACGATGTGGTGTTCAAAGCTCACACCCGGGTACAGAGCTGGGGCAGCCTGTGCAAATCAGCAGAGACCTAAGGCCTAAAAGAGATGCGAACAGTGCCAGCAGCAAATACTGACTTCACCAAACTAGGAAACCAGGCCTCAGCACCGGGCGGGACCTCCTGGGCTTCTGACCATTTCTATCAGAGGCGTGGCACCACAGAGCACAACTGTAGGTGACCAGGCATCCTAGTTTGACCTGGACTGTCCTGGGACTGTCCTCAAAGTCCCACTCCCAGGACACCTGGTCAAAGCAGGATGGCTGGGCCCCCTAGTGGTCAGCATGGGTTTTATCTAGAAGAGGTGGCATATATCATGGAAGAAAACATTTTTAAAAAGTGGTCTGAAGCTTGTTACCCATCAAAAGATCAGGCTGCAGTCCACACAACCGCCTGCTGCCGCCAGCAGCTGCCCTTAACCAGCGGTCCAAGTTCAGCGGCTCTCCCTGACAGGACCAAGTGCTGCCGAGGGCCCACCCACCCCAGCATCTGGACGTCCACCCTGACCCAGCCGGGCCTTGGCTGAGGGGCGGTAAACAAACAGATCCGGTCTCTGCCCTATAGCGCCTCACAGCGAATCCCCCTAATTGGTCTGGGCACAGAAGTGCTCACTGTCTGTCTGACCTCGTCCTAACTCAAAGAGCAGAGTTGGCAGGCACACAAAAATGGCAACCTGCCAATCCCATTAAATAAAAATAGGAGAGAAGAAAAAGCACAACGGTGGTTTCAAGGGATTCCAAACATTCTCTTGCATAACAGACACATGGAGGATGGGGGAAGCGGCCGGCTGGGAGGGGGAGAGGGAGGGGGCAGCCGGGAGCTCACCCCCAGGACTCGGTCTCACGGCCTCAGGGTTGGGGTCCTTTGGGGCGAAGGAGGGAGGCTCACGCTTCTCATTCTTTCTTTTTCGGCTTGGAACACACTTGGATTAATGTAACACTTCTGGCTGCCCCCGGCACACAAACACGGAGCCAGCCACTCATCTCAGCACAGCAGGCCCAGGAGGGCAGGGGAGGCTGCGACACGCAGGATGGGGGCCAGGGTTAGCTTCACTCACCTCAATTTCAGCTGGTGCAGGCTCCTTGCTGAAGCACATGTTCATGATATTTCTTGCTGTTCGATAAAAAGTCGTTAAAGAAACAGACCTTCCCTGAAAACAAAACAGAACAGAAGAGTAAACCTTAAGAAACAAAGCTGATTCCTCACCCCAGATCAGGCCACACCTATCATGGGCCTCTGCTGTTGCTGCCCCGTGATTAGGGGCTGCTCTGTGTCCCAAACTAATATGAGCAAAGAAGACAGAAAAATATGCTCTCAGAAGGATCCTGCAGGCCGACAAAAGGAGATGGAGGACCGGCCACAGCACAGGAGCAACTGCACCATCCTCCGGCAGAACCAGGGCTGTCCCAGGCAGCTTCCAGCAGACACATGGGGGAGGCCAGAAGGACACCGCTGAGATCTTCTGTGTAAGAAAGCGTCGGACTTTCACTTTATGGAGAAGTGGGTACAATGAGGGAAAAGGGGCAGAATTCCGCAGTTTGCCCCATGTAAAGGATAGGATTAAGGTTGTGGGCCAGCAAAGAAACAAGGGAATCAGGACTCTGAAAGGCTGGCCCTTATGACCAGGAACCCCAGGGCAAGAAGCCAGGAGGACCCTGCAGGACAGAAACCGAGGGTGACGACTTCTACACCCTGAGGAGCCTTGACATGTGGAACCTGCCAGATGAGCAACGGAACCTCTTGGCTCTACGAAGACAGGTGACCTGGTCACTCTCTTGCCACAGAAGCCACTCGCTGTCCCACTTGCAGCTTCTCAGGGAGGGCACCGAGCGCCTCTGATGTCTGATATACGTTGCCCTTTCCAAGTAATAATCGAAATGATCTGCCCACGTGGATAAAAGAGCTCACTGTGTTAGTCTGGGCACCCCAGTTTGGTCCTGGTGTTACCTGTCATACAGAATATGTTCTATTTTACAGAGATGAGCCATCTAAGATACATGCCTCTCCCTCTTTCGTGACCAGGCACACACTGACCCCATGATTGCAGAATCATTTACTGAGCACCTACTGTATACTAGGCTGAGTGCTAGGGACTGGAGACAGAGCAGTACTCAAAACCGACATCTCTGAGCTTGTGTGGTTCACCTTCTGCCTGGAGGGCACAGCCCTTAAACATAAGTACAACGGTGAGGTGGCGCTAAGTGCCAGAGCCAGAAGCAGAGTGACAGGAGTGGCAGGGGACGGTGGCTTTTACCTGAGGTGGTGAGGGAAGGTTTCCCTAATGAGGTGACCCCGGAGCATCCCCAGAATAAGTAACAGGTCTAGAACGGGGGCAGAGTCTTCTTGCCCTTGGAAGGACACTCGAAGCAGTAGGCATGAAGAGGCTGGATTTATTTTGCTGTCCAGCTTTGTAAGTGACTGTGTGGGGTTCAAACTAAAAGAAAATACTTCTGTTCAATTCCAAACTTCTCCCAACATTCTCTTCATTACGAAATAAAAACCTAACTACTAGGAGGGACCTAATTTTGCACTAAGGCAGAGTGCCCCCAATTGGAGAAGGTAACAAACACCAAGGCTGTAGAGGGACCTTGAGAATCATGAGCTTCCAGCCTCCCAGTATGCACACAGCTGCCACTATGGCCAACAGACCACTGCCACAGCCAAGCTCTGTTAGATTGTTGTGATGAAATCTAAAAATACCCTTTACAAAGCATGTTAAAAAAAAAACCTTTTACTCAGATCCAACTCATTCTCATATAATTGGCCCTCTTAAATAAAAAGTAACCAAAACAGAAAACATCTCATGAGGTGGCTATTCAGAGTTACAAGATTCAACAAGTGGGCTTCTCAGGTGAACATTCAGGAATCACGCCCAGAAAGTGCTCCTGAGTTTACAGTCCATGGGCCACCTTCTCCTTTTCCATAAAATGTTCAAAACGTGAAATACAAGGAGGCCATCAGCAGGCCGCAAGTAGCCATTCCCCACCCCCACCGTCTGCAAGGGAGCACTGGACAATGACAATGGGACACCAAACCCTCTACAGGTCTAGTAATAGAAAAAGTAGTAGGCAAGCAGGGTGTCTCCTACCAGAAAAGGGTGCAAGGGCTAAAATAAAGCAGGAAAATCAGAAGAGTGGCAGAGGGTGTATCTTCCAAGCTTGGAGTGAGAAAGGAAAGAGGCAGGACTCAGAGAAGAGTCACAGGCTTCCTTCAGGTCATGGACAGGCCCAGACATGCCCACAGGTGGCAATGGGAGCCTGGGGGTGTGGGTGGGGCACAGTGATAACCCACAGCAGATTTCCAAAAAGCAGAAACCCACCATCCCCTCAAACCCAAGTGCCAGGCTCCGCGGGGAATGGGGGCATGCGGCTGGGCGAGGGCCACCAGGACCTCTCCAGAGCACACTTCCCTCTTGGCGCATCCAGAACTGGGTCACCGGGGGCAAGCCTGTGCCCCCTCAAAGCCTGGTCAATTCAGCCTCTAGAGGAGGTCGCAGCTGGGCTCTGCCACCGGTGCCCCAGTGCCCGGCTCCCGCTGGCAGGCAGGCAGAGGAGGTGGCCTGAGCCTTGCTTTAGAACCAGCCCCGCAGGCAGCTGCAGTCTCTGTGGCAAAGCCCTGGCAGGCGGGGTGCGGGCGGCAGGCAGAGAGTCCCAGCACCTCGGTCTGCTTCCTGGAGGAGCAGTCTTGTCAGGAGGGGTGCTGCTGCAACAAGACTTGGCAGAGGCATGGAAAACACTGTGCATGCCTCAGTCTGCAGGCTGGCTCGCTCCCGCCTCCTCCCCGGCAGCAGGTTCCCGGGTAGATGCGTGTTGATCGCTTTATCAGGGCCTACTCTCCGCAGGAGAGACCTGGCAAAGGTGGCTGGAGCTGGGCGGCAAGCTGTGCAGAATATTAATAAGGAGGCAAACAAAAGGAGTGCTCCAAGCCATGGAGGGTCTGGGGCAGTGTCTGAGAACCGCAAGACCTGACAGGGTAGCTCCCACCTGCCAGAATGAGATGGGGTGTTCCGATGGGCAGACTTGGAATTGTGGATGTAGGAGAAACTACATGTGCATCCTCAGTACTGCGTCCCAGGCATGTGGGCGTGGGCACATGGGCACGTGTGCACACACACAGCTCCTTTCACGCAAAGGAAACCCAAGGTCCAGAGCAGCCAAGCAAATCAGCCAGCACTCATGGCTGGCAAGGGGCAGTCAGGGCTGGCCACAGCTGGCCAGATGCCCCGAGGCCTGTGTCCTGACCACCCAGCCTCCCTGGAAGACCGCAGACGTTTCTCTTTATGGCCAACACTTCCCAGAGGAAGCTGTCTGGTGGCTGTAGGACGGCCAGAGCCCATCACTGCAGCCAGACCCCTCAACTCCATCAGGCCCCTGAGGACCTCACTCAGGCCATTCCCTGCCCTCTGCAGAGGACCCCTACCTTATATATACATTTGTGGAAGTCACTGAGGACGCCTTTGTCCTCCTCCTCCTCCTTCACCACTTCCTTTTCCTGAGCAAAGAGTCGCCGCCGGCCCGTCTTGAGCTGGGCCTGGCCCACCTCTTTGAGCTTGCTGCGGAAGCCGTTCCTGTGTGCCACGCCGTTGATGAGCCCGTTCTTGGGTTCAAAGCGGGGCAGGGGGTGGAACTTGTTGTAGTCGTGCTCCGTGTGGCCCTCCAGGGGCCCCTTCCGCTTCTCCAGGATCTCCTTCTCCATCAGCACCTCCTTCTCTAGCCGCCGGTGCTCCTCGGGGGACAGGGAGTCGTAGGAGAGCAGGTACTGGCAGTAGGCCTCCTGGAGCTTGGCCAGCCGGTCCTGGGCAGTTTTGGGGATGCGCAGCATGTCTGCTAGTTTGTTCCATTTTTTGAGGTCAGTCACTTGCTGCATGCCGCCCATCTCGTTAATCAGCCGGAAAAAGCAGGCCAGGTCGAGCTCACAGCCTCCTGGGATGGTGAGGGGAGAAAACAAGGACAGTGGGTAAAAAGGATCATGAACAAGACCTTCTTCATTCAACCCACAGGCCACAGGCACCCACCATGTGTCATGGACACTGCTGAGCTCTTGGGTCAGAGCAGCAAAGAGAATCATTCTTGGCCCTCAGGAAGCCTAGTCTCTGAAGAGACAGACTTCAGACAATCTTGGATGCCATGGACATAAACAAAACAGACGAAGAGCTGGAGAGGAACAGGGGCCACCACCTTAGGTGGGATGGTCAGGGAATTGTGTCCCCAAGCACGTAGCATTGAAGCAGAGGCCTGAATGGAAGAAGAGAGCTGGCTGTGTAGATCTGCAGGGAGAAACATTCCAGTGTCCGCTGGAGCAGAGGCAGTGTGTACGTGCTGGCACACACCCTTCTCACACACCAGGAGCAGGTGTGATGAGACAAAGAGCAGGGTCCCATCCCTGGTGAGGGGTGGGCAGGGCCTGGGTTGTGCTACCCGGCCATACTCACGTCCCAGCAACACCTAGAACAGCTGTGATGTCAGCAATCATACACAAACAGCACATGCTGTCAGTCCCAACTCCCTTCCAAACCCCCCCGCACACTTGGTAACACACACAGCAACTCATTTTCGTTTGTTTGTTTTTGAGTTTTTTGGGGGTTTTTTTGAGGAAGATTAGCCCTGAGCCAACTACTGCCAATCCTCCTCCTTTTCCCGAGGAAGACCAGCCCTGAGCCAATATCCATGCCCATCTTCCTCTACTTTATATGTGGGATGCCTACCACAGCATGGCTTTTGCCAAGTGGTGCCATGTCCGCACCTGGGATCCAAACCAGCGAACCCCAGGCCGCCGAGAAGTGAAACGTGCAAACTTAACCGTTTTACCACCAGGCCGGCTCAACAACAACTTATTTTCAATCCCACTGGATTTCCACAGTGAAAGGCAATATTTGCATGAGAGCACACGGCTGTCTGTCTGTCCCTCAACTCCTTCCATCGCCCATTCACAGGGACTGCTACCCCAAAAGGATGTTTAGGCTAGTTCACATAGCATCCTTGATCAAGTTATAGAATTGAACAAAGGCACATAAACTCAAATACGTTTGAATGTCCTCCCAATGACTTCTAGATGGGACTGGAAAAGCAATCTCCCCCTGGCCAATAAAGGGGGGGATATCTTCCAAAATCATCAACCATGGGCTCTTAGGAGGAAAACATGCAACAAGACGCTGGGTGAGCAAAGAAAAAGTAAGACAGTGTTAGATCTTTGTGGGTAGAGATATATTTACATCCAAAATAAAAAGGAAAAGTAGCAGGACTCCCATCAGACTCTAATGGCCACCTGAGAGCAGCACCACCATGCAGGGCCAGCTGGCACTGCAGGACTGCCGGGTGAGTTCCTGGACCACCTCGGCTGGCTGTGCAAGAGCAAGTCCCTAGACCCTCAGTAAGACCAGGGATGTGCGTGTGGCAGCCTGAATTCCAGTTACTCTACTTGGTGGGAGGCTGGATTTGGTTGGTTGTGGCCAACAGAGCAACATCACTGAGGACACCTGCCCCGACCTCAGCCAGGAGGGACCTAAGGGCCGCACATTCTCTGACTCCCTCTAGGTCTCTGGCTCTGAGCCGGGAGATGTTCCGGGGCTGGTGGCACTCTGCCTGCACTTGTAGACGTGGAGAGCAGAGTGAATCACACCAACCAGGCCACAGCTGCTCAGATCACAGGTCTCACTAGAAGGGAGGTAGTCTATACTTTTGTCTTTTTCTCTAAGTCGATCATTACAATCCAACAGCACTTACAAATTTACAGTTGCAGCAAATCCATTGTTTCACAGCTCCTCACCTGCCATGATCAGCCCATTCACAGGGCCACCAGGCTGCTAAGTGGCAAAGCGCCTCCCTCACCTTAGTCTGTGCTTGCTCCACTCCCCCAGGGGCTGGGGTACCCATCTACGTCGGCAAACGCAGACGGAGCATCCGTTTTGGTGGGTTCTGGGAAACTGCTTCAAAATTACTAAGTCCCTTGTGCCTCAAGATGGCTGAGTTCAGACCCACGGCCTGAGGCCTCTATGGGTAAGAGGCCAGGTCAGCACCCCTTCTACGAGCTGTGATGAGGCTTCACATTTCCAGACAATGGCAGAGAGTGCGAACACATACATGACAGCAACACATCCGCGTGCCTTCTGGGGCTACAGGAACGAGCCACGGTTAAGAAAAGCTACTCTAAGAAACGGTGGCTGGCTGTCATCATGACGTCACCTGAGTATCCCACCTGTCTCTAAAAGGTTTCCCCCAACCCCAGCAGGATGGAGGGACTCAGGACCTCTCACTGCAGCCAGGAGGATTTGGGGGCTGTTCTGAGTCACCCAGCGGTCCAGGTAAGCACAGGGTGAAGCCAGCACCAAACTGAGATGCTCTCAACTGCTCAACCTGTTCCCGCAGCCCCATGTTACCGTCTATCACGAGCCATCCCTGAGAGCAGGCCACAAACCAAGAGTTCTTTCAAATAAAGTGATTCACACTCAGGCACTAGCCCTGACAGGCACCTGCTGAGAGAAATAATGAAACCTCCATCTTACGAGGAACCCTATCTTACTGCCAACTCTTGACACTTAAATGATGGTTAAACATCTCCTTTCCTCCTGCCTTTGAAAACTCAGGATCTCCACAATGGAGGCAGGAAGACAGGCCGCTTCCTCTCGTGGGTCTAGAGCTGAAGGGAAGTGTGTGAGCTTACCTGGCTGTCCCAAAAGGAAACCCTGCTCTGCAGAACCCACTCGTGCCTGACAGAGTGAGTTAATCCTAGAAGATCCAGGAAAGGTAGGGAAGGAAAGGGAGCTCCAGGAGGGTCTGTGAGTGCGCTCTGCCTGGGGGCCAAGGGTCTTCACAGTTACCTGGATGGACAGTCACTAGAGGAGTCACTGAGGCAAGCTTGGCAATGCTCCCAGCCAGAGCTGTGCCTGCCCTTGGGACAAACTTAAACACGTTCCCAGACTTGTGGGCTCCACAAGGGCCTGGTTGGTCACCAGGGAAATAGAAACTCAAGTAAGAATGAGGAGTATAGAGAGGTAAAAATCAGACAAAGAATGTGCTGAAATCCACAAGAGCTTATGGGCTGAAATGTGTCCCCCACCAAATACTTACTGCATGTTGAAGTCCCAACCCCCCATGCCTCAGAATGTGACTGTATTTGGAGACAGGGTCTTTAAGCAATTAAGTTGAAAAGAGTGGGTCCTAACCCAATATGACCGGTGTCCTTACAACAAAAGGAAGAGACATCAGAAATGTGTGCACAGAGGCAAGACCACGAGAGGACACAGGGAAAAGAGGGCCGTCTACAGGCCAAGCAGAGAGGCCACAGGAGAAACCACCCTGCCGACACCCACACGCCCCACTGAGACAGGAACTTCCCGCAGGTTAAGCCCCAGCGTGTGGCGCCTGGTTAAGGCAGCCCAGCAGACGAATACAGAGGGCAGAGCTCTGTCTCCCTGGATTCTGCTCTGCCCTGCATGGGGAGGCCGTGCACTGCTGGGCAGCAGGTGCCAGCCAGCTGGGAGAACCCGGGCCCAATAGCACCCCTCCTCTGCCACCAACGCCCAGGACCCGAGAAAAGGGGCTTCAGACTCCTGCTGCACAGCAACTGTGCCCAAGCAGTGGCCCTCCGAGAATGGGGAGGAAGCCCTTACCGATGAGCGGGAGCTCGTCCATGGTGATGCCCTGAGATCTGAGGTGCTTCTTGATGCAGGCCAGCCGCTGCACGTTGGGGCCCCAGCGCCGGCCCAGCTTGTGGATGTGCTGAATCTGCGTGACGAAGCGCATCTCGTCATTGAGCTTGCACTCGGGCCGCCAGTCCGGAGGGGGGATCACCCTGCACATGCCGTACTTCTCCACCTGAGCGCGCACCGACTCGATGTAGACGAGTGGGTCGTGGAACTCCTTGGCCGACGGCCGGAGCACGGGGATCTCGTCCATGGCCGCCCAGCCGGCCCTGCCGCCCCCCTTCTCGGGCCTGGCCGAGGTCTCGTGCGGCTTGTGCAAGGTCTCCGATTGCGAGGTAGAACGATTTTCACAGGAGGCGCCGTCCGGCTTGCCGTGTGCTTGTCTGCCCGGCGTGCTCTTCCCGGCCGTGGCCCGCTTTGGCCGGGTCCGCTCCGCACTGCGCTCGGGCACGTCCTTCTTCCCAGGGCCACTCAGGAGGGCCCTGTCCGCCGGGGCTGGGGCCAGGGCCGGGGCTGCCGCTGCCTTCCTGCTGGGGGCTTCAGCACAGGCAGCCGCCCCTTTCATCTTCTTGGGGGGCGACTGCGGCTTTTCCGCCTGGTGGGCCTCTTCCAGTCTCCTCTTGGAATTCCGCAGCCCCTCCCTCAGCTGCCGCCCCCCCACCTCCTTAGTGCATGACTTTGGGTTCAACCTGCCACTGACCTTGAGGCCATTGACGGCGGGCCCGGTGGACTTGGACGCCCCCCCGAGGGATAGCACCTGTTTGCGGGTTTTTGCATTGCTACTTTCAGTTTTCCCTGAGATTGTGTGGTTGACAGCTGAACTGGGCTTGTGGTGATTGGGTTTGGTTTCCTTGACCAGTTCTCTCTTGGCTTTGGTGTATGTGACAGTCCCCTTCGTCACCGTTGCAGTATACTTCACAGTTTTGGACGGTGAAGGTCTGACTTCGCGCATCTTTTTGGCACTGGTTGCACTTGTACCCAGAGATGACATTCGAGTGACTCCGTTTACCTTAGAAACCTGAGAGGCAGCAGGAGAAGCAGAGGGGGAGAAAGCAGAATTAGTACCTGCCAAGGGGAGCTCCACACGCTGGGAGCTCCACAGAACCAGCGCCCGCTTCAGAGAGAAGACACGGGGTTACTGCAAGAGCTAACGAGATAGATGCACAGCCATCAACTACACTCCGATATTCAGTTTTAGAATCTCTGTACGACTGTGTGCCTATCCTCCTGCACAAAAACACGCCACCGGACGTGGTGCAGCCCCCTGGGGTTTCCTGAGTGTGTTTTAACATTCATGTTTGTTCCCATGGCTCTTCCAGGAAATCGGATGCTTCACAATGAGGACCACTCCAGGTGCCTGCAAATCACCTGTCTCAGGTTAGTAACACTCACAACAGGAACCTCTCACCCACTGGGGGAAGAGTGGGACACAGACACATACTCACATGTTGATGTCCCTGTTCAAGAAAGGACATGCCTGCTATTCTTTGTGTGCTCCCCATAACAGCATGAACTGCCCACTGAACTTTTAAATATATGTGCTAAAAAAAGAACAAAACAAAAATACCATGGCAAGAAAAGAACACGAGCACTCGTGGTTCAGCTCTGATGCAAGTCAGAGACCAAGCTCAGGTGTCATGGCCGACTGTCGGGATCTTCGACTTCGAGGCTGGACCCCATTTGGCGCCTTGCGGGGAAGTAAGATGGATGTACCTAACCTCATCGCTGAAGCAAACACACCCAACCCTCTCCTGCACAGGTGGTTCCTATTTTCCCAGCCTCAACAAACTTCCATTTCTGGTTCTACTGGAACTGGGTAAACAGAAGCAGCTTCTCCGCACAGGCCGTCTTATAGCTTGGACGCCACTGTAATTGTGTGACACATAAAAGTCACCCTCATTTATACAGAGAAACCAGAGAGTGACGGGGTGGACACCAGAAATGCATTAACTTGAGAGAACAATGAAGGGTCCACAACAAGAGCTGCTGCTGGGCCAGCTGGTTTGAGGTGGACATCGCATCGCAACTCTGCCTCTCAGAGGCCTTTGACACGGCAGTATCTTGGGTATCAATTTCTCATCTGCAACATCAACTGAAAAACAGGGACTTCAGGGTTCCATAAACACCACCACCTCCAAAAGAGGCAGACTAAAAATTGCAAAATTACTGGGCAACACAGATCAAAACAGGAGCCCTCTTTTCTCACCAAAAACCCCTCAAAAGAAGGTGACAGGGTGGAGGGAGCCTGAGCTCCGGAGTGAGGAAAGGTGAGCAGCCACAGTCATGCAGAAGTGCCTCCCCGCCTCTAGGCTGAGCAGACAGCTGAAGCAGCAGGCTGCTTTTGACACCCAGGGCTCCCACAAGCTGTACAGCTGCCTCACGAGGGCCTGGGTGCCTGGAGGACAGAGCCTGAGTCTCAGTGACCTCTGCACTACGGCCAGGCCCAGCCCAGGAATATACACACTTAGGTTAAGAAGCAAAACACAACAAAAACAAAAATCCAACTTTCCCACGGGTACCCACACCAGTGGCTCTCAACATGCCCTGGAAGGCCTGTCAAAATAGGTCACTGGGCCCACTCCCAGAGCTTTTCACTCAAGTAGGTCTGTGATGGGGCCTGAGAACTTGCATTTCTAACAAGGTCCCAGGGGATGCTGCGGCTGCTGATCCAGAGACACACTTTGAGAAGCTAACTATTAGTAGAAAGTTCTGAAAACAGAAAAAGGAAAGAAGCCACTGACATTGTACTTCTTTATATGTCACCAATTATACACATCTGATCAAAGCCACAAATTCTCTGTATGAGCTTGTGCTCCATCAGCCAACCCCAGGCCACAGTGAATCAGGTTTCAGGTGAGCCAGCCTCGACTTCTGGACTCAGTGAGCTCCCAGGCCCCACAGGAGAGGCTGCAGGGAAGGCCCAAGATTACGGCCTGGATCCTCCACTGCTCGCAGGACTGACAGATCAGGTGGGAAAGAGAGGGGTCTGGAATAAATAATGGGAAATTAAAACGGACAAACAAAAACCCAGCAGCCTGGCAACAATAAATTAAAAACAAATCTTAAAAACCAGAGGTAGGGGCAAAGACAAATTTTCCATAGTAAGTAGCACTAATTCAGAATAGGAGGCATGGTGAGGAATGCAAATATCTCTAATTTTTATTGTTCTTTCAAATGCTTCCACTGACTAAAAACAAACCAAACCATTTGGGAAAAACAAAAGCAAACAGTGAAATCCTGCTGTGGCTCACAGAGAGATTCTTCCATCATCAAGACACTACAGGGGCCTCCAGGAATACAGTATCTTCAAAGAGGGCGCCACTTCCAGAAAGTAGAAGACACCGCCCCTTGAGGCCTCAATCTTCGGTTAACCATTTAGACTACAATCTGTTCCAACTCTTGACCCAGTTCCCTCTTAAACAGATTTCACAGGACAGTGTCATCTCTTCTTGAAGATGAGGACTCCCCTGTGAAAATGGCAAACGCCCTATGGTGCAGGTCAGCACCATCTCCCACCAACAGACAGTTCAGCAGCTGTCAGCTGTCACCTCCTGCAAAGCTAGTTCATTGCTTCTCAAACCTGGGACCTGAGAATCCCTGGGAGAGCTTGAAAATAACGCCGGATCCACAGTGTAACCCCCTAGATTCTGATCTAATCGGTGAGGGCAGAGAAAGGGGATCGGTGGGCAAGGCCCCAGAAGGCTTAGTGTTCCCAGAGATATTTTGCCCTGCCCTTCCCCAGCATCAGTGCTCACCTGCAGGAGCCTGGGAGGCCAAATTCCACATCTCTCTGATTCTACCTCAAGGAAGAGTGTAAGGCCCTTGGGTCCGTCCATCCTGGCTTCAGGGGGCACCTGACCTCCTGGCTTTCTCTGTGGCAGGGAGGTCAATTTTCTGCATAGTGGAATTCTATGTATTTCACCATCTTCAATGCCAAAAGGATCACTTTCTTGTTTATATATATCTATAATCTTAAATACTGGCTTTCTGCGAGGATGTGCAGCCAACTCACTGCCTCTACCAGAAGAATGAGTTCCTCTATTCCCTTTCTTCCTCACTGTTATACTGTTATCTTCAAAAGCATCCAATGCTTGTCCATCTAACAAGCCCAACGACTAATGTATCCCCCTTGTTACCCGTTAGAACTCTAATTTACAGAGAAATCACAAAGATTGGAAAGGGCACGTTTCACTAACGGTATCCCTTCTTCACTCTGTGTTTTAAGCCTACCCGTAGAGGCCATGATGCAGCTGACAAGCTAAGAGAGGAATTGATCCATCCCACCAGCTGTTCCATGTGTCCTAAAGGTAGGGATGACAAGGAACCAGCAACCCAGGAGGCACCTGTCTAACACAGAGATGCCTATTCCTTGCTCTGTACTTGCCTCTAGGGGTCTAATGCTTAATTGGTTCCAAAGAAAACAAAGGGATCGAGGAAGGCATTGTTTTACCTTGCTACTGGGGGTCTCCCCCCAACCACCACCTTATCTAATTGAACCAAACACTGAGTTTCAGCTTAACACCCAGGTCACTCAGCCAGCTCACCAGACGGGGGTCTGCTATCACTGTTGTACATCCTGAGGAAGTGCTTACACCGAGCACATTGGATAGAGGCCATTTTAATTCATTGATGAATTAACACAAAGTTGGCTTATGGCAGAACCTTCAAGTGTGCAATAAAAACACTTTAGCTGAATAACTTTACACACACCTCTTCACAATGTTCCTTCTCTCAGCTCTGGTATGGATTTCTGACTTTGCTTCACAATCCCCACAACTCTCACCTGGCTCTGCAGGAAGTGGGGTGTCTGCGGCTTGTTTTCCGTGGCCCACTACCACCCAACCTGGTGCTCAGGTTGCCCCAGGCCCACAGCCAATAGGTTTTATAGCAACCAGTCCTAGTCAAGGAAGCTGTCCTTAGTGCAACCAAAATTCAATAGTCAAGCTCTTATTTTCCCCTAGAGGGAGCCATTGAGTCGGATGCCTCCGCCCATCCTTTCAGAATCCAGAGGCAGCTAGGGAGCCCAAGAGAGACACATTTGTGGGTTGGGGATAGTCCATTTGGACTCTAACACTTGAATTAAAAAACAAAAGAGCCTGAAATGAGCAGAACTCCACTGGGCAGCCAGGGAGTTAGGGAGGGGAGGGAAGGCCTGCTGGTATGGCAGGCCCCTTCATTACAGAAAGGGTACAGACCCAAGTTTAGGAGGACAACAGCATCAAAACATTCACCAAAGCAGCAGGACAAGGCTGAGGTTTAGCTCCACTCTCAACAAGGAAAACCTGGTTCTGGCGGGAGTTCCAAAATCTCTTTATTACACCTGCTTCCACTACAGGCAACTTAACTGAGTCATAAATAGCACATGACCAACACGTACAATTCAAATGACACACGTAACCTGATGAGGAGTTGTGTAAGACCCTAAACATTCTTGCAGCCAAGGCAATTTCTCACATTTTCCTCTCTGGATATTCACTTTTCACTTTGCAGAACTTTAAAAGAATAGTCCCAATTCTTTGGCTTAAACAGAGCTTAAAACTCCTCTCTGAATCTTAGGAGGCCAAGACTTTTCAGCTACCCCCGCACGTTTTCCCTTGTGGCAGCCTATGCTCCAAGGTAACGCAGCTCAGCAGATATTCCGCCTGAGCGTGTCTGCTGGCTGCCCAGGCAAGTTGCTGATTTTCTTCTCCATGCTTCAGTTCAGCCACAGTGCAATAAATACGAACAGAGAGGTGACAGTGTTTGGCACAGCCTAATAATCCACATCCTGGCTTACCCACCACAGAAATTTCTATGCAAGTGAAAACCTCCTCATGACACTCTTGGAAAACTAGCATTTCAAAACCCTCTCTAGGTGTAAGCTCATTTGTTTTACAATCCTAAATTCATGTCTCTTAATGCATTAAAACGGAAGTTTAATTTCTATTTTAAGGAAATGAAAAGCAAAACATCATTAGCCCCTTTGGCAAACACTTACCTCACACCCACATTATTATACAGGGACAACCACCGCCCTGACAATTCCAGGGGCTGTTACACATGCATGTGCATCACAACAGACACAGCGTGTTTGGTATTATAAGGCTCGAGGTATGGCAAGGGCCCTCACAGTGAGAAAAAGGCAGAGGCAATGCACTTATCCACATGCTCTGAGTCTCCGAGCCTAGGACCACACACAGCACTGTGCGAGGTGGGGGGAAGCAGATATTTAGGTAAGAAGAGCAAGTTATCAGAGAGCGCTTCCTAGTACATCAGAGCCAAGAGGATAAAGTTACTTCTCAACAGCAGCCCATGAACACTGCATACCTCCATCCTGCCCATCCACACTCCATACAATCACATTCATCCTTTTCTTTTAGAGCGGAAGGAAAAAACTAATCATATTTGGAATTAAAGACCAGAGTATCCTTTGTCTTCTATGTAGTTGAAAAGATGAACGGTCAGATTCTAACCACTTGCACCAGGCAGTTAGAAAGGAATCTTCAATTTGCTTTTAGGGACCTTATTTTCAGAGTATAGCTGTCCCTCGCTATCCACAGGGGATTGGTTCCAGCATCCCCTGCGGATACTAAAACCCACAGATGCTTGAGTCCCTTAGTCAGCTCTCCATATTCACAAATGCAAAACCCATGAATGCAGAACCCATGAATACAGAGGGCGAACTGTACTTAATTAATGGGATTTGATGGTCTCAAAATTACTCTTTTGTTTCTCACACTATCCCTGTGAGAGGGCTTGGCATGACTGTTTCCAGATGAACAAGAGGGCCCAGGAGGGGTAAGCATCACATCAAAGTCTGAGTGAAGGTTGTGGTCAGAGCCAAACCAGAACGGGGAGCCCTGGGCCACCCCTCCTGGGTTGATGAGACAGGGAAGGGAGGGCAGGCAGGGAGGAGTAGGGCAGAGGAAGGAGTGATGGCAGGAACCCCTTGAACACCTGCACAAGTTACACCCACCTGCAGACGCGAATCTGAACAAAGCAAGCAAGCCAGGCTCCTGCGTTCACTCATGTGACAAGAGTCTGCTCTGTAAGGGGCACCCTGGATCTCCCCTTCAACTCCAAGCCTGTGAGTGAGACAGGCCACACCTGCACGCCATGGAGCAGGGGGCAGGGGTGATCCCAGAGCAAGGGGTACCTTCTGCTCCCCTCAACTCTTACTTCCCACTGTGAGAATTCCTCTTGTTCCGTTACAAAGTGGAATTCTGAATTGAAGAGTAAGTACTCAGAGCTGAAGATAACCTGTGACCTACTGAGACCAGAGGTTACTCAATCCAGCCTCATACATGAAAGTGAAAGAGAAAAGAAGGGGTGTGTGTGTTTGTGTGTGACTACAGAGTCACATATTCATCCCTTACCTGGGCCCCTTACAAGCCCTTCATTGCTGCCCCACAGATTGGTCCTCTCCCCCTCTGGGTCCCTTGTAAATTATTCTCTGAATAAACACCCGTAGAAGAACTCTGCACAGTGCCTACAAGGCCGACACTGGAGTGGGAATAATTCATCACAGACAGAAACCAAAGGGCTGGTGCTCCCTACGCTTTGTGCCTCTTGGTCCTGAAAGTCAGGCACCCAGGCTTAGGGGCCAATTCCACAATGATGCTCAGTTGGTCTCGCCAAGAAAACTGTGAGGTCTGCCTTTCAGGAACAGTGGAAAATGTTTAAAATATGCTAAAAGCACTTGGCTAATGTCAAGATAACACTGCAAAGGATGAAGAAGTCGCTATCTGAGGCCTGCAAAAACGTAAAGCTGAGGGATTCTACCTCATCCAACCACTCAGGCCCACCTCATTTTATCGTGCTTCACTTCATTGTGCTTCACAGATATTGCATGTTTTACAAACTGAAGGTTTCTGACAGCCCTGCATCAAGCAAGACTATCATCACCATTTTTCCAACAGCATTTGCTAACTTTGTGTCTCTGTGTCACATTTTGGTAATTCTCCCAATATTTCCACCTTTTTCAATATTATTACATCTGTAATGGTGATATGTGATTAGTCATCTTTGATGTTACTAACTGTTCTAATTGTTTCGGGGTGCCACAAGCCACAGCCATAAGACAGTGAAGTTAATCGATAAATGTTGTGTGTGTTCTGACTGCTCCACTGAGCAGCCCTTCTCCCATCTTTCTCCCTCTCCTCCAGCCTCCTTATTATAAGCACAGTAATACTGAAATTACGCCAATTGATAACCGTACAATGGCTTCTAAGTGTTCAAGTGAAAAAGAAGAGCTGCACGTCTGTCACTTTAAATCAAAAGCTAGAAATGATTAAGCTTAGTGAGGAAGGCATGTGGAAGGCTGAGACAGGCCAAAAACTAGGCCTCTTGCGCCAAACAGCCAAGTTGTGAATGCAAGGGGAAAGAAAGTTCATGAAGGAAATTAAAAGTGCTACTCCAGTGAACACACAAATGATAACAAAGTGAAACAGCCTAACTGGTGATGTGAAGAAAGTTTTGGTGGTCTGGATAGAAGATCTCACCAACCACAACGTTCCCTTAAGACAAACCTAATCCAGAGCACGGCCCAAACTCTCTTCAACTCTATGAACACTGAGAGTGGGGAGGAAGCTGCAGAAGAAATGTCTGAGGCTAGGAGAGGTTGGTTCATGAGATTTAAGGAGAGAAGCCCTTTCAAGAAGATCAAAGTGAAGGTGAAGCAGCAAGTGCTGCTGTAGAAGCTGCAGCAAGTTCTCCAGACGGTCTAGCTAAGATCATTAATGAAGGTGGCTACACTAAACGACAGATTTTCAATGCAGACAAAACACTGGAATTATATTGGAAGATGCCATCTAGGACTTTCACAGGTAGAGAGGAGAAGTCAATGCTTGGCTTCAAACGACAGGCTGAGTCTCTTGTTAGGGGCTAATGCAGCTGGTGACTTTAAGTTGAAGCCATTGCTCATTTACCATTCTGAAAATCCTAAGGCTCTTAAGAATTATGCTAAATCTACTCTGCTTGAGCTCTATAAATGGAACAAAGCCTGGATGACAGCCCATCCATTTACAACATGGTTTACTAAATAACCCAACAGATCTGCTCAGAAAAAAAGGATTCCTTTCAAAATATTACTGCTCATTGACGATCCAGCTAGTCACCCAAGAGCTCTGATGGAGATGTACAATGAGATTAATGTTTTCATGCCTGCTAACACAACATCTATTCAGCACCCCATGGATGAAGGAGTAATTCTGACTTTCAAGTCTAATTATTTAAGAAATACATTTCATAAAGCTGTAACAGCCATACGATAGTGATTCTTCTGATGGCTCTGGGCAAAGTAAATTGAAAACCTTCTAGAAAGGATTCACCACTCTAGATGGCATTTAAGAATATTCATGATTCATGGAAAGAGATCAAAATACCAACATTAACAGGAGTTTGGAAGAAGTCGATTCCAACCTTCACGGATGACTTTGAGGTGTTCGAGACTTCAGTGGAAGAAGCAACTACAGATGTGCCATAAACAGCAAGAGAACTAGAATTAGAAGTGGAGCCTGAAGATGTGACTGAATTCCTGTCATCTCATGATAAAACTTTAATGATGAGGAGTTGCTCCTTATGGATGAGCAAAGAGAGTGGTTTCTTGAGATGGAGCCTACTCCTGGTGAGGATGCTGTGAAGATTGTTGAAATGACAACAAAGAATTTAGAATATTACATAAACTTGGTTAATAAAGAGGTGGCAGGCTCAGAGAGTAGTGACTCCAATTTTGAACAAAGTTCTACTGTGGGTAAAATGCTATCAAACAGCATCGCATACTACAGAGAAATCACTTGTGAAAGGAAGAGTCAATCAAGGCGGCAAACTTGATTGCTGTCTTATTTAAGAAACTGCCACAGCCACCCCAACCTTCAGCAACGACCACCATGATCAGTCAGCAGCCATCAACATTGAGGCAAGACCCTCCATCAGCAAAAAGATTATGACACCTGAAGGCTCAGATGATGGGTAGCATTTTTTAGCGGTAAAGTATTTTAAGGCATGTTCATTATTTTTCTAGACACAATGCTAGTGTACACTTGACAGACTACAGTATAGTGTAAACATAACTTTTACATGCACTGGGAACCAAAAACTTCATGTGACTCGCTTTATGGTGGTGGTCTGGAATGGAAACTGGTACCTGCAATACGTATGTGTACACACAATTCCCTCTCTGTGTATTAACATAGTAGCATATTCAGAGAGAAATATTTCAAACATTACGAAGCACAGAAGGACCATGGTAAAGAACATTTCAACAACAGGAGGAATTCCACTATTTTCACACCATAATGACCATCTTTTTAGCCATTCTACAATACTACCAGTCAAGAAACCTCTTCAGTCTACCCACACCTTGCCCTGAATCAGTCTTTAAAGATTACAGCCTCTGGTCTATTCCAGGGAAAACTTTAACTCTAAGTTAAAATTCCTGGTGAGGAGAGTGCATCTATCATATGATCCCCATAGCTAGCACACTTTAAAATGGACTGAGGAACAGAAGCATGAGGGGTCAATGAAATGCCACCTGACCCGCTGTCGCTGTATGCCCCCAGGTACGTGTCTTTATCCCTACGATCTCCCTCTCAGAGTCCAGAGAAATCACTGTCCAAGGACATGAACACTGTGACAGCAACAAGGGCTGAGCCCCAGGCCATTCGTAAGAGTGTCCCCAACAGGATCTGTGTTATCTAACCCGACACTGCAATGAGGGGCAGTGGGAGCACTGAGCACAGTGTGCACCTGCCCTCAGCTGATAGGCAGGATGCAGATGCACTCAGCTGAGTAAATGCCCCACTGCACCCTGAGGCCCACCACATGCAGACCGCTTAGCGATGTGTGCACCCACGTGAGTCTTCTGCTCACAAGTCTTAGTGGAGAGATGGTAACTTGTCACATTGAGAAGAACAGATAAACAGCCCAGGACCATCTGCTGACAACACTGGGCAGTCTGCAGGCCCATTTCAAGGTGGAACTTATCAGCTGTCTGCCTAACCTGAGAAAACAACCAAATCCTCCCAGCACTGTGGAACTCATCTGGTGCCCAGGGCGCATGCAGTGGAAGAAGCACAGTGAGGAGGCAGACTCCCTTCCAACCCTCCTAATACATCCCGACACACACGATTCAACAGATCGCAGCACTTGGCACCTGCAGCATCCTCTAGAATGAATGCAAATCCCCCCACAGCCCACGCAGATCGATCTTCACAGGAAGAGAGGTGTGCAAACTCGCATCTCTGTGCAAAGGTACCTTCCTCTCTCCCGCTCTCACCTCAGAGCATCACTTCCTGCTTTTAGAACCCTCGAAACACGGATTTTGTCCGGCTACCACTCACATGTCCCCTTTAATTAACTTGGTGAAATGACGAGGTAGCATCTGGCAGGCATCCTTTGGGCCAGACTACAGTCACAGGTGCGGCACGGCCAGGCTTTACCTGTTTCCGTAAGTCCTGAGCCGACCGATGCAGAGGGGGGTGGTGGTGGTTAGCAGCGAGCCCCTTGGCCGAGGAACCCGGGGAGGGGGCCGCTGGGGGATGGGTCGCTGAAGCCTGCTCCCTCCGGCTGTCAGCCCGGTGATCGCTGTGCTTCTCCTTGCCGGGAGTGGCCTCTTTGCTTTTGTGTTTTTGAACAGGTTCTTTCTCCCGTGATGACCTGCTGGAACCATTGAAAACTGGAAAGGAAGAGAAAGGAAGAATGAAGTCACTACACTGATTATGAGGCCATGTAACCTAAACATCCTGATGTCAAAAAGAGACACAAAAGGAAAACATTCTGGAAGACTATCAAGTCTCATCCACTCTCAAGAGCAACCCCAAGTCAAAACACAACCACCACCAAAACGCAAAGTACAGAATAATCCTAAACACCTAGAGACCACAAAAATTTATGTTTCTAAGTCCCTACTAAAAAACCCCAGCAGCCCTTAGAATATCAACATCACACTTTAAACAAAAAGAAATGAAAATGAAAAAACTAATACAAATAGTCACATACCAAGAACAAGAGTACCTTGTGTATAAAGATAGAGGGGACCTGAAATAATATATTCTCAGATTTAACAGTTACACATTTTGAGGCTGCAGATGTGCTGACAGTTATGGGTCAGGCACACAACTGTTTTACCTGACCCATCAGTGACCACAGATGAAGGAGAAAGAGACATGGTAGCACTGAGCCAGACCCTTTTCCTATTCCAGAAGTCAGAAGAGCAGTAACAGCTAACACGTATTAAGTGCTTACCATGAATTAGGTGAACCACGCTAAAGCTCTGAGGTGCACTCAGCCTCTGAATCCAAAGGGAGAGGACATTGTTGTCATGCCCATTTTACAGATGAAGCCCAGAGGTGTGGAGAAGGTGAGCGCCTCGCCCAGGCCATCACCAGCACACCCAGGTAGGTCTGGCGCCCAAGCCTCCTCCCCTCCCCAACGCCCAGGTGGTTCTTGGTGCCAATGTGCAAAGTGTCTGTGGGATTCCACTCACTTACGGAGTTCAAAAGAGAAGGGTGATGCTCAGGGTTTCTACAGTAAGCTTCAATTACAGTGCCGTCGTGAGTTTTCTCCTCTGCTTTACAGCTGGGACTTGCAAACGTGGACAGACTCCTCAGGTCTGGCTCATCCATGGAATCAAGGAGCCTTTCACATCTGTTCCCCTTGCACCCACAGGGCCCCCCACTCCCCTCAAACCATCCCAGCAGACCTACTTCTTCAGGGAGGGAGGAAGGACACCCATGCCTGGTGCCTGGTCTGCTCCACCTCACAAGCTCCAGGCAGAATGCTAAGGGGAAGCTATAGTAAGCCCTTGTAGCTGTCATTTTAAAAACGCTCCTGTGCATTTCGTCACAGATGAAGCTTGAACAGGTCATTGTGTCTACCTGTCCATCAGGCACCTCCACTCCACACCCTCCCCACCCCAGAAGGGACTGGCAGAAGTCACTACCTGACCAGGTAGCTGTGAAGAGAAAATTCTTCCTCCTTCAAGTTGAAATCTCTTCCTGCTGGCTTGAAGAAGGACAAATCAAACTCACCCACTTTTACTGGCCCTTCAGACAGCTGAAAAAGGACATCTCTCTTTTGAGGATGCCTCCTCCAGACTTCTATCTACAGTTCCTTCAACACTGTCTCTCACCTTGATTTGGAAGGATCCTTTAAATTACGCTCATGCCTCACAGGCTGCAAACACTTTCCTCTTATCTGTCGTTTGATTTTGCATCTGCTGTGGTGCTAAATCTGTAACCCATTTTTTAAAGTTTCTCTCTTTGCGTTTATGCTTAGAAAGCCCTCCCATATTGTCCAACGGTAAAATATTCCTCCAAATTTCCTCCTTTCTGATTCAATTGCTTAGATTTACTGCTTCAGTCCACTTGTTATTACTTGGGGTATGGTACCACAGAGAGATTTACATTTTCCATATCTAGACTGGATGTGAACGTTGATTGCTACAGTAACGTTCAGTGCCAGTGATTACATATTCTAAACAAAATTTCAATACTGAAGTACACGTCATGCCACATCAAAATAAGGTATATGATCCCGTGTTGTGTGTGGTTCTACTGGATACTCTCAGTTACACAGAAAATGGAGAGCCTCAAATGGCTGGCATTTATGCTAAGTGTAAGTAATGACATATTGTCAGAAACCATCAATCATGCCCAAGCTGGCAGAATCTGTGCTTGCTTTCAAGACAAATTAAAAGCAACATCCGTAAGAAGTCATACTTCAATGTGATCGAAAATCAAGCTAAGAAACATGAATCCAGGCAATTCTTGACCGTTCACCAATTTCCTAAAGCAGCGAACACAGCTCCTTTACTGAAACACAGCACAGGAAGTTGTCGCATTTTTTTTTTTAATCTCAAATATCCCATACTCCTCCATGCTTTGTTACTACCACGAAAAAGTACCAGTTCTAAAATTACTTTCTCTTTGTTCAGTTAATAAAAATTGTATCCTATGGGTTTGTCCCCTTTAGTAACACCGTATTCTAGGAGGTCAATGCCTAGCCCTGTTGTCTGTAACTGGACAAGTTATTTAACCCTCAGTTTTCTCACCTGTAGACTGGGGATAACAGACGTTCCTATGTAGAGATTTGGGAAACCTTATTACTGCAAGTTCAAAAGAACCATCTCAGGTTACCATGTGATCCGACTGTGGCAAGACCTCCTCTTGCCTCTTGTGCACCCTGCAGACAGAGTACCAAGAAGGGCTTCCACACAGCCCAACAGCTGGCCTGAGCAGACTCATGGCAGCCTCTCCCACTTGACCCCAGCTGCCTCCCAGCATCCATTTCATGAGAAAAAGAAATGTTGCTAATGCCCTGACCGAGCCAGGAGAAATACAATACTGAAAACACATTCGACATTTTCTACTAGGTTAATGAGTGACTTGTAGGACCCTTGTGGGACCCAGAGACCCTTTCAGGGGATCCTGTGAGTCAAAACTATTTCCATAATTATACTAAGACAGTAATTTGCCTTTCTCACTGCAGTGATATTTCAATAATGGTGCAAGACCAAAGGTGGATTAGCAGTCAGGGAAATGCTAATCAAAACTGCCACAAGACAACACCTTCACTCACATCCACTAGGATGGCATCCTCAGAAAGACAGCTAAGGGGGGGTGTTGGTGAGGACACGGAGAAATCAGAACCCTCACACACTGCTGGTGGCAATGGAAAATGGTGCAGCTGCTTTGGAAGACAGGCTGGAAGTTCCTCAAAAGGTGAAACAGAGTTACAAGACAACTCAGCAATTCCACTCCCAGGTATGTACAAGAGAAATGAAAAATATGTTCACACAAAAACTTCTATACAAATGTTCAAAACAGAATTTTTAACAATACTTAAAAATTGTGGGGAAAAATCCAAAGGTTCATCAACTGGTATTTATATAAACATAATGGGGTATTATCCATCCATAAAAAGGAACTAAGTACTGATTCATGCTCCAGCTTAGATGAATGTTGGAGACATTATGGTAAACGAAGAGAAGCTAATGACAAAAGGTCACATACCATATGATTCCATTCATATGGAATGACTCAAACAGATCCATACAGAGAGACAGAAAGCAGCTCAATGGTGGCCAGAGGTGGGGAAGGTTTCAGGAAAATGAGAATGACTGCTAATGGGTATAAAGGTGTTCAGGGGGAAGGTGATGACAATGTTTTAAAGTTGATTGTGATGATAGTTGCCCAACACTGTGCATATATTAAAAACTATTCAATTGTACACTTTAAATGGGCAAATTTTACAGTATGTTAATTACATCTCAATAAAACTATTATGTTTTTAAACAACAGCAACAAAAGGTGGGCAAAACTGTAGTTGCCTTAACAGAAATCAGTGCAGTGGCACCAAACCATACTAATAATTATTGTATTCTTCATCACCAGTTATTAGCAGTTAAAAAAAAAAGCCAGTTACATTTAAGGGTGGAATGAAGCAGTACCAAGTGTTAAATGTCTTCTTCTGCATACCAAAATCCAATGGCTGTTTCCAGGGAAAAGCCCTGTTGTAACTGTTTAAGTTGCAAGCTGGCTATACTTTTTTATGGAATGATATTTCTATTTGAAAGAAGGACTGCTGCAGTTATTTGTCAGTCATTTTCTCAAAAATGAATAAAGGGAGCCTGTCAAGGAAAATAACTAACAGTTTTTGCAAAACTGCCACTGATAGCATTCACAATTTCAGGCCAAAATTACAATTTTGGAAAACCTTTATCTGCCATCATGAGTTTGACAGCCTCTCAACACTTAAAGACTTTTCTGATGAGGTCAGAGGAGAGGAGCTACGGGATCCTTTGATACTGTATAAGGAAAGGAGCCGACAACGGGAAGAGGTACAGAACTCAGCAAACCATTATTTTCAAATGATCAATACAAGATGTTACAAAATTGTGCATGGGTAAGAGATCCACTCAAAGTGGAAGGCAAACTGATGGACTTTAATGTAATGGAGTACGAAACGTTCACCCATGAGGTTCTCCATGAACCATGGAGGGTCAGACTCCCATTAACAACTGACCTTTAAGAAACGACCACTGGATGAGTCTGGGTGTAGTATAAAAGAATAACACCATCTACAAAGGCTCCTCCATTTTCCAACTGCGTATTTGTCCAAGATTGATTTTCTTCATATACGCCAACCAAATCTATATACTGCAGACGCTGGTGCAGAAGCAGACATAGAATCTAGTTGTCTTCTACTAAGGCAGACAGCAAAGAGATTTGCAAAACTGAAAAAGGATGCGACTCTTCTCACCAGTAGCTTTTTGGTTTAGGAATATAGATACTGTTCATAAAAATGTTGTGTTAATATGTAATGGGTTTTAAATGAGTATTTTTAAATTTTGTTTTACTTTTAATATGGTAAATAACAATAAAACAATCCACATTAACAAAAGCCATTTGGGCATCACTCAATAGTTGGTAAGAGTAAAAAGGGGTCTTGAGACCAAAGGCCTGAAACTGCTGGGCTACATCAATCTCCATCAATCTCACGGTTTCCCGGGGCCTTTGATGGACCCTGTACTTATGTCTATACCTACACATCCCGCAAAAAGCTCAGGCTCTGAGATGAAGCTACCTAAGTTTGAAGCCAGAAAAATCATTTGCTGACCATTTGACGCTGGGCTGGTGACTTGTCCAAGTATTCGCTTCCCCATTTACTATCTATCTCACAGACTTGCTCTGAGGACTCAGGGAGAAAGTATTAATGCAGAAAGGGGCTGAGCGGGGCATGAAGCAAGACCTGGGTAAGTGTTAGCTTGTTAGGATCACCACACTAATTCCAACAGAGTCAATGACCAGACCCGTAACAGGGCACTGCAGGAACCAGTGTTCAGTTCTACATCACTCCTTTCCAAATGAACCAAGGGGCACAGCCAGTTCCTAAAGTGAAACTTAAAGGAAATGCATTAGGAGCGACACTGTGGTTAGCCAGCAGTATCTTCCTGAGATCTAATAGAAAACAGAGGCTTCCTCAGCATTATCTGTACCTGAAATGGAATGCACAATTCTTGGATCCTATTCTAATGCCTTGGAGGAGTTTTAACGACCACCAACATCACCAAACCAACTCCTCAGGAAAATGCTCTGGAAAGTAAAGCCCTGCAAAACAAAGACAAATCTGTGGGGTTCTGGGATTAGACAAGAAAGTGAATCAGAGGGGAGAGGGGAGGCAGGTGCCACCACCAACACAAACCAATCTGGCTGCTCTGTGAAAGGCAGCCCTATTCTACTAAAGACTATGTTGATCAGACAAACAGAAAAGGAGAAAGTTTTCAAGGATACAAAAATTAAAAATTGAATAAAATTAACTTTCATTTGCAAACAAAGAGAGAGTTTTCAAATGAATCTACTTTGTCATCATCTTGCTATTTTACAGCAGCAATAGAGCCAAATGGTAAACACAGCCAAAAAGTCAAATCAAGTGTTAAATGGGAAGGGGGAGGGGCGGGCAAAGACGATGGAGCCAGAGACAAGGTATATTTTGTGCTCAACAGCTCATTAATTTTAAGTGTCGTGGGAACCTGCCAGTTTTGCCCCTCTGAGTAATTATCTTTTGTCTTAATTTGTAAGATTCTCCAGAAGGGGAAAGGAAAAAATACTCACTCTCCCAGGGAAAGACTAAACCCCGTGAACATGAGACAGACAGACAAAGTTGGATGTATGGAGGACCTACGCACATGGACCCAATTAAAAGGAATAATAGGGCTTGTTTCTTTAAGGAGAGAAAAAAAAACATTTATCACAGAGAGCCACATTAGGAAATTGTATTGTACCCAGATACAAACAGCTTTACATTAATGAACAGAGACAAACATATTGATTTGTATACACATACTCTGAAAGTTAAATGGCCTATAGACAAATGTTTCCACACCAGGGCAAGCAAAATCTTTAAATCCAAAGGCTGATATTTTGATTTCAAGTCACTTCATGCCTGAGAAGGTAAGATTTGCTCCCAAGAATGGATGAAAAAGAAATGGGCAAGAGAAATTATTTCAGAAACATCTTTACAGCAATCCCATGATCATCTGAAAGGTGGAAAGCTACCCTCTCCAAGGAAGAGCCCACATTTAAAGCTCCAGGGAGTTTGTACTAAAGGATGTTCCCCATATAAGCTCTGTTCACACAGTTGGACCCCGACGAGATTCCTGCGGGAGACCCATAAGGCAGTCTATGAAAAGCCAATCACGAGGTCTTTAAAAGCCTCCCTAAATACACGACCTCTTGCAGGGCTGTGATTTCTAGCTCCCAGATCAGCGAACACATCTGTGCCTCAATTCCCTCAACTACAAGCCAGCTGCCTCCCCTTATCTCGCCTCCAGGAATCACTGAAGAATTCAAAATAAAGTATATAAAATGCTTTGTGTTCTTCAGAGAAAGGAGTTATGCAAATATAAGAAGGATGATCTTTTTGAAAGCTCCTGCTGCAATGGCAAAGACAAGAACCACGTGTGAAAACAGTAATTCCCTTCAAACAGAGCTGACAGGGCCAGCAGTCCACTTCTGCTTGTCTCCACACCCTTCCCATTTCCAGATGCCCCGATCTTGCTAATTATCCATGCTAATAGGGGCACCTCATCTAAACACCAGGAGACAATCTGGACATTTTTTATTAGGTATGAATAGGAAAGCAGTCCTCGTTTGGCATCTGACAAAGTTACATGGTACCCTGAGATGACTCAGTGTCTGACCTGAGCTAACAGGGTTCTGAAGCCCTTATCTCCTCGAGAGGGAAATAGGGACAGAGCCTGTAATGTCTGCTAATAGTGACACAAAGGGCAAGAAGGAAAGGATGAGAAGAAGGCCCGAAGACTGGACTAAGCACAAAATTACAGAAAATAAGACCCGCTCCCTGCCCCACCCCAGACAAATCAAAGGGACAAAACCAATCATTGTAAATACAGAAGAATGGCTTACAAAAAGGAAAGGAGAAGCACGCCAAGTTTCTTATCTTGAGCCAGACATTTAAGTGTAAGCTTCATGTCATTACATGGCGTCCCTACTTGGGGAAGACAGACTCCATCAATTGGCTGGTATTAAATCCTTGTTACTGTACAAAAGCCACACTGGCTCCCTGGAGCCAGTTCAACTTTGAGTCACTATTGTCTGAAAACAATGGCATGTCTGCCAACCTGTGCCAAGAGTTCAAAAGGATTTTAACGCAGCATGTGTGAGTGCTGTAACCCGGTCTGCCCTGGGCAAAAACAGCTCCACTAACTTAGCCACAGCATTCATGTGTAAAACTAGGAAAGCAGCAAGGACATGTTTAGGTCAGCAGAAGCTCCATTATAATCTCGAAGGGAAGCTCACACTGGGAGCCCACGCGAAACCTACCGCGGCCTCCATGCACCCTGATTCCAGTATCACAAGCAAGCTCTGCTGGTTTATGCGGTGTTTGTGGAGTACCACTGGAATTTCTGCACGGTGAAATCTCTCCACCACTTTGGTTATATATAAAAAACAGGAAAGAAATCTATACACATAAATTTTAAAGCAAATTGAATTTTCTTTCCAATCAGAATTTGGTTGCCACAATCCCAATATATAAAACTGTGAAAACATTATGTGTAATGATGTAAAATAACTAAAAGAGTCAGATTTGCCATAAAACATGTTTCTTACATATGTTCCTAATAACTTCTGATACTGAAGTTTAAACGGGACACATGACCTTTATGAGAATATAAAGGTCAGGGCAAGAGAAAGACCATAAATCAGGATGAATGGCTTCTGTCATTGAAAAATGGTTTCCTGGCCCACTTGGCCCCCAAAGGACTCAAGGAAACAACCAGGCTGATGGCCTGATAGTGACTAACCCTCCCCCAACTTCCCCCCACCCCTGCCCAAATCCCCTAGCCTGTGCCCACATCAGGTGGCTCTAAGGCATCTGCATTCTCCAAAGGATGGGGGGGAGGGGCGGGGGGGGGGCCGGGGGTGGCAGCAGAGGATGTCTGAGAAAATGGCCTTTTAGGACAGCAGGCAGAGGGCTAAGAGGGACGTCACACTTCATCACTCTCAAGAAACAAGACAAGGAGTACAGAACTATGGGTTATACTCAGAAGAGGACATGCATTAACTTTTGAACAGATGATGAATAAAGTGTTTTTCCAGTTTGGGTTTCATAAAACCTTGTACAGTCAAGGATGGATGGCACATAATGATGGCGGTCCCATAAGATTAGTATCACACAGCCTAGGTGTGTAGTAGGCTATACCATCTAGGTATCTGTGAGCACGCTCTATGATGTTCGCACAATGACGCAATCACCCAATGACACATTTCTCAGAATATACCACGGTCATTAAGCAACACATGACTGTATTCAAGGGGATGAATTCTCAAAGACCAACTACATCTGAAGTAAATGGTAAGATTTCTGGCCCACCTCTGAATTTGAACAAGGAATCTGTAACTATTCACAACACACTAGGAGAGAGAGATCTTAAAAACGTGCACGAGAGTTAAACTGGAAGGCACCCCATATACACAGTCAATTATACAAGTTATAGAAGAATTAGCAATTTTCAGAATAAAAATATTAGAATGAAAAACTAAATACAACAATATTTGCATTATAGTAAGGATTGTTTTCAAGGTTCTCCAAATAAATATTATGGATCCACTATTCTATCACATACACCTCCACTCACCCTCCAGGAAACAGATGACTTTCAAAACTTCTATACACACATTTTATAGTCTCTGGGAACAGCAAGACTTCCCAAGTGGACTAAAAATTTCCCTTAAGACAGCTCAGATGAATTTAGCTGAAAATATTAAATACTGAGCAGTTTGGTGAACAGCTCACCAATTCAATTTACAATGTGCATAATATAAACATATCCCACCCAATTGTGGACAACAAGACTAATTGCAGATTCTGAAAATCTAATACATTATTACTAATTTCTTTAGAACTGCAGGGTATTAGAGTTCTTTTAGAAGAAAGAGTCATGGAGTGTGAGGCCAGGAACGGGACAGCAGCCAGCCTCCACTTTTTGAGAACTTACCAAGTTCACCACAGTGCCTGGCTCTATGCATCTGTCACTCATTTAGTCCTAACAGATTTTAGTTTATCTTTAATAAGCTATAATTCACATATCATGTAATTCGCCAATTTAAAGTGTACCATCCAATGGATTTTTGCATATTCGCAGAGTTGTGCAACCATTACAACAATCTAAGTTTAAAACGTTTTCATCACCCCAAAATGAAACACGATGGCCAATAACGGTCACTTCCCCTCCCCCCTTCCCAACCCTAACCCTAATGGAAAAAACTGGGTATTATCAGCATTTTACAGACAGGGAAACTGAGGCTTTAAAAGGTTAAATAATTGGCCCAATGACAGCAGATTACGAAGACACATCTGAGCCGGGAGCTTCTCGTCCATCATCAGGCACATTGACTAAGTGGGCTGTCACAGAAATCTGTATGGGCATCTCACCATAGAGGAGAGGGGCTCTAACATTCCCAGGAGGAGACATCCCCAAACCAAACACAAGAGGTGCAGGCCTGCTGTTCTATGTATGTCCCTAAAGGTCCTGCGTGGACCAGTGGAACCAGTGCTTAAGGAAAATGAGAAGAAGCAGGACAGGCTGATTATACTGATGGACAGGTGTCACTGGGGACCTTCTACCACACTTGAAACAGCTCACTCTGGTATGGTCAATAATGTCACATACTCACAGTGGTAAGAGTCACCTCTCAGAAAGCCCTCACTGTGTGCCAGGAATGTAAAAACACTAACTTTCCAGGATTCTCTTATCAATTACAAAGTTATTCTAGGCTTCCACATCTTTTTAATCACCTGTGGTGTTAATGTAACAGCCAACAGGCAATTTCTACCAGTTATGAACTCTTTCAACATAAAATAACTCATTTAGTTCTCACAAAAATCTATGAAAAAGGCACTCCTATTATCTCTTCTTTAAAGGTAAGAAAACTAGGGGCCGGCCCGTGGCGGAGTGGTTGGGTTTGCACACTTTGCTTTGGCGGCCCAGGGTTTCACCGGTTCGGATCCTGGGCGCGGACCTAGCACCGCTCATCAAGCCATGCTGAAGCGGCATCACACACAGCACATCCAGAAGGACCTACAACTAGAATATAAAACTTAGTACTGGGGGGGGGGGGGGAGGTTTGGGAGGTGAAGAAGAAGGAAAGAAAAAGAAAAGACTGGCAAGAGATGTTAGTTCAGGTGCCAATCTTTAAGGGGAAAAAAGGTAAGAAAACTAAAACACAGAAAGCTGTCCCAAAGTTGCAGCCATAAATGGAAAGACAAGATCCAGCACTATGCTCTCAACCACGGTGCCAAGTGGCCCCGAAGGCGGAAATGGTGGATGGTTAGGAACAAATACTTTCTAGCCCAGCTCCATGTGTACTCCTGCTCTTAAAAAAAATGCTCCTAGACCATATTTCAACTTTTTGGAATATTCACTTGCCTCAACAGGAAAAAAATGGAGCTGCCAAGTTAAAAATAGTAAAAAGGATATCTTATGAAAACACCTATCAAAGAAAACAGCATTTGTCAATGACAGAGTGTCTCCTCACTGAGCAGGGCTATGGCAAGAAATGCTGGCCCTGCCTGCACATCCCACGCCTCCACCAGCAGCTAGAGAAGGGGCTGAGTGCACCTTGAAGGCAACCACAGAGCAGAAACATGGTAAACTCATCCAAATGATTGCTTTCCAGCCCTTACACAACACAACCCCAGTGTGAATCCAAAAGCAATTAAATCATTCCAGCTGGGAGGCCCATGATATGTTGTTTAAAAGGTCTTCTGAAAAATGTCCCACTTCAGAAAGGGAGGAGCACAAAAAAGAACAATGGTCTCTGCTCTTCCTTCCACTTACCCTAAGTGCACAAAAGCATTTGAAGAATATACAAGAGGTGGTGATGGGAGCAATGATCTTTCACCAAGTTCTCCACAAAGGACCATGACACCCCTCCACAATGACAACACTTAGGAAAAACCAAAGCCAAATTCATTCCAAACAAATGTATCCATTCCTCCAGTCTACCTCACTTATCACACTAGAAAAAAATAACCAACGATGAGAACTTTTGAAAAACTAGGCAGTTTCAAATATTAACTTGTAACGTAAATACCCACAGAACAGTGTTTTGATTGTGTTGTTTTGTTTCCAAATAGTGATTACCTAAGGACTCTATTGTTAGGATCATTTGAGGTTCTGTGTATGCAAGAGTATTCTGGAAACTCTGAAGAGCTATCAAAATAGAAAGTTGCTGGAGGCATTGTTATTGTAACCCTTGAGTGTTAACCCAAGGTTAAAAGCGTGCGTGATGCTGTCCATGTCATTTCAGATTATGTATTTTAATAAACAAATCCATTTCCATTAGGATGCTCAGTGGATTATAAATGAGGACATTAGAGTCCTGTGTAATGTTTACGAAACTGAACATCTGCCTGGGGACACCAGGCTCTTGCAAGAGACTATTGGGGTCAGGGCTCCCACCACCAGAAAGACATGTGCTGTCACAGACAGGCCCGATTAGACATGACGGCAGCACAGTGGCAGAGGGCGAGTGGGGAGTGTGTTCTCTCTTGGCACTTCCTTCCCTGAGCCAGGCCACTGCTCTGCAGGGAACCCTGCTGCTTCACTCAGGGGCAAGTTCGGGGAGAAGCAAGATAAAGAAGGCTGCCAGTGGCAATTTGGGTTCCAGTTTCTTCAAACTAGCACTGCCTAAATAAAACTATAGACCTGGACATGCAGCCTAACCAGGGTGTTGGCCTCAGCTACCACAGTATAAAGTATTCATATCCCACATTTTGTCTTCTGGGCATTTATTTCCCCACCTTTCAGTGAGGGTGGTCCTCCTGGGTAGGATACAGATGTTGCTGATTTCCCAACATACCTCAACATCTCCACCATGCAAGGTAGGGAAAAGCGTCACTCTGACAGGAGAAACACCCTGTCGGGAAGAAGCATGAAAAAGCAGCTGGCTCTCCACCTTCTCAAGTGAGAAAGCCAAGAATTCTGAGGATGTGCTGGACCACACAATTACTGTGCCCTCACCCAGGTTCTTCCTGATAGAAAAGTGATTTTAATGCTTGCACATTCTTCTCCCAAGTGAGAAATCTAAAGGAAACGGAGATAATCTGTCTCGAGACTTTACTTTTGGGAAAAAGGAGGGCCCTCATCTCATTCCCAAACTAGACCCAGCCTTTTCAATCTGGGCAGGCAGATAACTTAGGGGAAGCTCAAGAGTGCTTCTTTTTCTACTTACGCTCATGAGTGCCCTCTAAAATCAGAGAATGGGGGTGAGGGGTGGGAGAAGCCTGGGGAGCAGGACAAGGGCTTAGAAAGGCTCCCAATGTCACAAGTGTCACACTGCAGGGCCCTCTAACCCATTCTGGGGACTGGCAAGTCCAATCACTCACCCACATGACTCAAGACCCTCTCACAGCAGCCTGCTGTTCCTGAGGGGCACCAAGCCACTAGTGCCTTGCCTTACAGCTCTCCGCAAGCCTGGAGCTCTGCAGGTGCTCTCGGAAACCAAGAGGAAAAGGTTCAGTCTTCTGAACATGAACTAGCCCTCCTCTGAACCCCAGACGGAAGAAAAAAGCTGGCTGGGGCAGGTCCTGGGTGAGCCTGGGGTCTAGCATTTACCTCATACACACAATCACCTACCATCTATCCACTTTCTTTAAAGATAAAACTACTGGTCCAACGTCATGCCAATAAACTAGGTAAACACCTTCTGTACTCCCACAAAGGACTTTCTATTTCAAAACAAGTGAACCCTGCAGGAGTATGTGTCTCATTCTGTTGTCATATATCACATGTACACAACCCCTTTTATAACTAGTAGGTACTCATAATGAAATCCTATCACAAGGAATTAAGGAATTCTGCTCTATATTCACCAAGAAATGGGTTTCAGTAAAAGCAAAGCAGGAAAGACAACTTCTAGCTGCCATGGGAATTGTTGCCAGCGTTTGACCTGTAGTTAACTGTAAAAACAGAGTTCTTAGTGATCCTTGCCTCACCACTTGGAGGACTCCTGTGTAAACCACCAGAGTCCTGGGTTTCCCCGCTGACATTCTCATCCTCTGGAGGAGGCACCGTGTACCAATGGGCTATTACAGGGGCAAGAAGACCATAGACAGGAATGTGAAGGAGCTGAAAACCGGGTGGGATATAAATGTTTTTAATTTGAAAAAGGCACTGCAGTCTCAGGGAAAGAAGAACGGATTACAGAAACAGAATTTTAGTTAGGGCTCTTCACCAGGCAAAACAGGTGATTTTGGAAAAGCCACTTCCCTTGCACACACAGCAACGCCCATCATCCATTACAAGAGATCTCAATGGTAACCATTCCTGTACATGAGACATGCAGTAATGGTTTCTTAATGCTGGGATATAAACGAATGAATGAACAAATGAATGCTAACCCACTCCATCCTGCTCATTTTATGGAAGAGGAGGAAATTAAGAATCAGAGAAGTTAAATGCTTCACCCAGGAACACACAGCTAATTAGCAGCTTTAAAAGAGACATTAAACAAAGCTCCTGGGGACTATTAATGCTGATAAGGACCTTTGCAGGAAATGAACAGACAAAAAAAGAAAACAAACGTGTTGGGCAACGTAGTATTACAGCATAATTTCAATTATCTAGAAATGGTTGGGGAAGGATCAATATTGAACAGGAGAATACTCCACAGCTGAAAGCTCAATTTTCAAAGATTATGACATTTGAGTTGTACCACTTGTGGGTGACGAGCTTCTGATATCTATAACTCCTTTCGCCATTGTTAAAAATAATACCTTCAGGAGTGTCATTACATTCTCCTGTCTGGGGACTGACTCCCAAGCATTGCTAGGGCTTGCTTTACTAAACTGCTGACAGCAGTTTGTTTCCTTGTCATCTGCCTTCTTTAGATAAAAGCGGACGCAGAATAAAGAGGGTGATGCAGCACACCTAACGAGGTGAGGAGAGCTCAGTGTGTTTCTGAAATACTGACCTAATCTGAGGCTGAAACTGGCCTTCTACAAAGTTAACTTTTCTTTTATCTTTTTTTTCTTTTTACCTTTTGACTTCTCTTTTTCAACAAATCACCATCTTCCTCTGACTCACCCGAAATTGGAGGAGCATTCCTAACAGCCAAGACATTTCTGAGCTGGCTTCAACTCCCTCTCCTCCACTGGCCTCACAAAGAAGACTGCAATCCTGTGGGTTTTCACCATTTGGCTTCCAAAGACAGGAACACCATGTGGCAAGAGCACCAGGAGACCCAAGCAGAGCTGTGTATCCCAGGCCGTGGCATATGGAGCTGGCATTTCGACGTTGTCTACCTGACAGGAGAGCGGTAACTCCACCACCACAGCGCAGACTCTACCCAGCCCAGAGTGCAATTGTTCACACTCTCATCCTTACAACAGAAAGTGTGTGGGCCCAGAGGCATTTCGAAAACTTTGATGCTTGGCTGCAACCTGCCACTTCTGGTGAAGGGTGCAAGACATCCGATCTTCTACTCCCTCAACTGTAGAGCAAGAAAAGCACCCGCCCTGACCACCTCAGGTCCACGCCGTTGTAGAGCAGATAGAATCTAAAGAGATAATGTAGGTGAACACATCCTGAAAACTCTAGTATTCTTATTGTCATGCATGGAAAACAGCCCTCAATCACACCCTCTCACAAAGGAGCAGACTTCTGAGAGACCACCTCCTAAAATAAAATTAGAAAAGCTACCCACGAACTATGAACACCCCTGCATGTGCGGGGAACAGACAGCCTACACACACATCTCACTTAATCCCCACCTTACAGAGGAGGAGCTGGAGGATGAGAAACGTTAGTACTTGCTCAAGGGCAGGTAGCTGGCAACCGGTAAAGGCAGAATTCAAAGCCAGGTAGGCCAGAGTCAGAGGCCTATGCTTTGAATCACTGTGCTATTCACTCCTCACAGCCTCATCTCCCAGTTTTATCATAAATGTCAAAGGTCAAAGGCTGACTTAACTAAATTGGAATAAGCAAGAATGACTCAAGAGCAGGAAACTTCAACTAATTCACTCACAGCCTCATCCCATGTCAGTTTAGCCCACAGAGCACTGAAGACTGACATTTCCAACTGCACTTGTATTTCCAGTGACACCAAGCCATCCCTATCTGTCAGCTATCTGTCTGCTTTGACCTTTCCGGTTCATTCCAGTGATGCCTCCTTGATTAAAACTTTGGAATCATGTAAAGATTAGTGCAGCAGTCTCTTCACGGTTTTTCACCGCTCAGCTGCGCCCATTCCCATCTATCTTTAAGTTCATCCTTCCAAAATACAAGTGTGATCACAGTACACCTTTGTCAAGAAAAGTCCTTTCCTTCAGAAAGGAAGACAAAGAGGCAAAGAGAGAAAGAACCAACATGGTAACCTTTGCATTAGAAGACTCCCTAGCACTAAAAGTCGGGGCATACTTTCTTTTCATAGGATCTTATAAAAGATTTGGTATTCACATGCCAGAAAGTGAAAACAAACTCAAAAACCCATGAAGACACACAAAAACCACAAAACACCATTTTTAATAGAGCCCAAACACTTGAGAGTACCTCAGCTGCTTATACCCGACAGCTCCTTTTTATGGAGAATGTTTGTACCTGAGTATGAGAGAAGGCTTATAAAAGTCATATAGACAAATGGCGTGACACAACAGGGGGACACATCGGAAGTGACAGGAAGTGACTATGTGAGAAACACAAAGTGACAGGGGCGGGGGGGGACGGGACGGACGGGTAGTGTCCATGAACCAGACATTAAAACCTGTGTGATCAGGACAACACGTGGCTGGAGCCTGAATGTCTTAGGGCAGTTCTGATGGGTTTGCCAGGTGGCATCCCATACCCTAAGCTCCTTTAAGGAAGAGCATATATGCCTTGTTCATCCGGATTATATTCCAAAGCACTTAAACTAGCATGGGGTCTTACACTGATTTTTCACACGCACAGAAGTTAAACTTATTTTATGTTAGAAACAAAAGTTAACTCCATAAAATTCCATAAGTGGTTAATATGGCAATATCTTACCCTCAAAGAGTCTACAAATATATTTTAGTGCTTTTCCCAATAAAATAATTCCCAAAGCTCCCTTCCAAATCCTCCAGAACTACAGTAACTTCAGGGGCACGCAAACACAATATCTTCTCCAATACTTACAGGCATTAAAAATGCACAAACTAATTTTGCTTTTCTAGTGAAGTTGGTTTGGTGCTTCTATTTGACTTGTTTGATCTTTTGAAGATCCCAAAGTGGAAAGACTTTACTGACTATGGTGTTTGTTTAGGATATAAAAGGATGTGAAAGGTCTTCATGCCCATGGCAACAACAAGAAAACCTTAGACAAAATACAAATTCATACTTTCCTACAGGGCTACTGAAGAGCAGATGAACTGAATTCCAGAGGGAAATGCCCACAGGGGCCAGGCCCTGGTGTGGCAATGGGCACACTTGTCGACTGAGAGACCATGCACGGATGAGCTGGGGCATTAGACAACAGTATGGTATTGCATACTGGAGTCTGGAAGACACTCAAACATGAGGACAGATCACTTTGGCCTGCAGTAATCTCCCTCTCAGCCATCCCCCAAAGTTTAGGTGTGTGCATAGCCCCATGGGTTCTCACTATGATGGGTTCTGGGACTCTACTGGAGCTGAATCCAACAGCAAACTTTGGAAGTGCTGCCAACTCCTTTCCAGCTCAAATACTGACATGATCAAAAAGGCAGAGGCTTGGGGTTTGGGAGCTGAGTTAACTACAGATGAACTCAATGTAAGTAAATATATAAGGCAAACACTCTAGGGGAAATCAGAGTGGTCAGCTCTTCGTCTCACCTGCCAAAAAAGGAAAGAGCTTCACTCCCTGAGAAACAAAAAATTATACTGTAGAATACAGCACACAATACAATTCACAATATCTGAATATAAATTTTTAAAAAAGAATACAAGACATAACTAGGACTCATAATCAAGAAAACACAGTCATTAGAAGTAGATCGGCAGATAAGAGAGTTACTAGAATTAGCAGATAAGGACTTCAAAAGGGCCTTGAAACTTTGCTCTCTACAAGACTCACTAATGAAAGCACAGAAATGTTGGTAACTATGAGTGGAGTTAGTGTACTGATGAAGCCCAGCTGGCTTGGGGATGGTCCCCATTGTTCCTCTATCTTACGCTGTATCTCTCCAGAGGCACAAGAGAGGACACCAGAATCAGGGAGTAAGAGTGAGGAAAATGAGAAAGAGAAGAGAGAGTAGAAGAGCAAAGTCAGAAAAGGCAGTAAGAGGAGGCCTGTGGGTTCTCACACTTCAGACTCCCCCCATCTAGTCCTTGCAAACTAGAACAAAAGACACACACCATCCTAAGCCGCCCCAAGTGAAGAGACATAAAAATTCATCAGTACACAAAAGGACCCAAGGGTATTTCTGACAATATTTGAAATAAGAAGCAAATCCTGCAAGTGAAACTTTCAAAACCTTCTTAATTGCCATGCTATTTTTTCACTCACACAGTACTATTTAAAATAGTAAAAATCTCATAACATTTTTCAAAAATTAGAAGTTTACCTCTGTGTTCATGCATGTGTAAATATATGTATCTGTAGATACAGACACACCTTCCTGGACTTCTAATGACAAGAATGGTCAATGCAAAATTGTTATCCTCTTGCCTTAGATGAGAGAACACAGCTAATTCCATCACCCTCATTCCACCCGCTTCACATAACTCCCTGTCATGTGCTGCCAGATACTCATGGCCCCTTCACATCATCACCTTTGGAGCTCATGGAAAAAGAGAATTCAAGATAATAAGATCCACACACATGAAAGATGACAATTGTTGACTCTGGAAGGAGAATCTATGAGAAAATTATCTAGTGAACCAACAAGCTCAAATAAGCAGGAAAAAGAAAGGTTTTGGAGAAGCCACCAAAACTGCACAGGTACACATGGAATTAACTCACCTGATTGACATGACTGAGGAATTCACCTACCAATCACAGTAAGAGAATGAAAATTAACATCTCAAGGAACCATTCTGATACTGTACTGATGAAACATATGTCTATCATGGACAAAGACTAAGAGATACGAGCCTAACTTCCTATTTTGCTCGTATTTATCTCTCTTGATTCATATAGAAACAAAAGTAAAACTAGAAAATTAAACCCTCTAAAGAACTTTTTTGAAAAATCCCTAAAAGTCTGCTTCCTTGCTTCACTCTATCTCAGAAAGCTCACCCATTCTGTCCGCTTCAATCAGCAGCAGCTCGGTGATGATCAATTCCCAGTCTATTCTCTGTATTTCTCCTGTCCTTCGCCATCACCACAAACCTAGCAGATGATAAACTTCTTTACTACCCCTACACATCAACTCCCTTCCTAATTCCCTTTCTATTCCCTTCAACCCTGCCTCTCTAGGCAGCTGTGAAAAGCTGATCATTTTTGCTTCAAAGGGTCTCTTGAACTCATCAAACCACTGTATGTCCTTAAGTTCAACCTCGCATCAGCCAGTTTCCGGCTGGAATCCTTGGACTCTCATCATCTTTCATTCCAGACTAAACTGTGTTGTGGGAAGAATCATTCTGCACTTGATCTATGTCATCTTACTTCCACATCTAAAATCATCAACAGTTCCCTATTCTCTACATTTGAATTCTTCTTCCTGCCTAGCAGAACATCTCATCAGCACTATCCTGTGGCTCCCAGTCACCCGAAAGGACACGTCCCACACTGGTGAGTCAGTGTGCCACCACCCCCACAACTAGACAACATTCCACATTCCACAGTTTATGTGGAATTTCACCATTCATTACTTCCCTAAAAAGTTCATCTTGACACCCGAACCTGTATTCCAACTCATATATGCAGCTCTCTTTCAATTATCAAGATTCCTGATAACCACAACTCCAGGTAAAAAAAACTCTCTTGAAGGGTTAAAATTAAGTCACCATTTTTAATTATACACTGGGAGTGTTAAGTCCATCTCCCAAAGTAAACCCTAAGTCCTCAAAAGACGGTCACACCTTTACCACGTCTATATGCCACTGCAACAGCCATAAGCAAGAAGCAGGAGACATGAGCAACCACTAAATCGACAAGGCAGAAACGCCCAACAGTAACAAAAGCTGGACCCAGATTCCCACAGTGTCTAAGCTATGCTTGCCCTGAGCCTCTATTTCCCATGGAATCCAGAAAGACAAGTGGTAGCTCAGTGCATAGCCGTGGGGTGAAAAAAAATGAGTAACTTTCCTTTGCCTCAATCACATATCAACAACACTGATTTTCTGCCTTTTGTAGATGGGGACTCTCTACCTCATAGGGTCTCTCTGAGCCCTATATGAAATATGTTGTCTAGCAGAGAACCTATAGGAGCTTACTAGAAAACAGCCATAATATCTCCCTACCACATTCGCTCTGCTTCACTCTCCTTTTCTTTCCTCTTACTTCCTTTCCCCATCCCATGCTAATCCAATTAGTTATCAAGTCCTATCAAAACTACCCCTGCAAAATTTCTGTATCTACGTCCTCATTTTTGAACTTATAGCCTCCTCTTTATATTGCCATAACCAACTTCTAGTCCCTTGTTACCTACAGCCAGGTAATTGCCTGTAATTACAGCTTTTGAATGTGTTTCCTCTTCTTCAAATCATTTTCCTTTATGTAATCCTCATAATCGATGCCAGCTTAATCTTTTCAAAACACAACTCTAATTAAATCACTTCCCTGTTGAAAAGCCACTGGGCACTTTCCACACTCAACTTATTTAAATAGTTTTCTCTCTGATACCCAACCTTTTGTCCTTCTCCTCTTCCTCGACACCATAGCACTCGAGGAAAAATTGGTCTGGTTCATAATATACACACATTTACTTTATTTCACATGCTGAATAATGGTTCTTTCTACATGTGTTAAAATCACAAAAACAAGGTGATAACAAGTTTCTACACAAAATCTTCTTGACCATCCCTATTTAGATGTGATCTCTTCCTCTTCCGATTCTACGATCTGCAGCTCTTATGAACTTTATCATCTCCAAAACATAACAATATCTATACTCATCTTAACAATCAATTTGTCTAGAACATACTGTGTTACTCTAATCTCTTTGCCCTTAAACATGTCTGGCACTTAGAGAGTATACAGAACTTCCTTTGCCACTAACCAGCTATGAAGTGTTCATCTTCATCATCTTCTCAACAGATGATCTATTCTAGCTCTCTACCTAAAGCTTTGGATTTTATAATTTTTGGCCCAAATTCAACATTAGACCTACCATGCCCATTGTGAACATGCTTGTGGGTTTTTCCTTTCCTGGGGGTTGACTGGCATGAAGATGAAGCATTGTTGGTGGCTGTTTTGACGTCTTCCGTCTCATCATCTTCCTCCTCGACGTCCTCCTCATCCTGAGAGCTTCCGAAATATACCATGCTGTTGGGCAGCGCAGGAGAACCTGGTGGGTTTAAGAAAAAGGCTCATAAACACAGACCTTGATCCTCACCCCTTCCAGGAGGAGAACTAAAAACGAAGGCATTTATTGAGTTACGAACCCAAATCCTCATGACTAAGCAGATGAAACAAAGCTATTTATCTCTATTGCCATTTTTAATTTATTTTTCAAATATCCCCCAGGAAATATAACTCCATCTGTGTCCTTAACAGATTTCGAGCAAAACACCCCAGCAGGGGGATGCTGCTATTCACCAAACATAACAAACCACAATTTACAAAATCTCATCTGAATAGTTCTTGTGAGGAGGGAAAATAAAAACTACCAAGGATTGAATTGAACAAGAAAAATCAATAAAATAAAAAACATCTACCCACAGTGTTGAGTAAGAAAGATTATTTCCTAATGTAAGGTACTGTCTTGTACTCATATGGGGTGAATGACAGACACAGAGTCCCAAAAATCGTAATATATTTGGAAGTTACTTCGATATTATGATCAGGTTAATAGCATGTAAAATTATTAAAATAAATTCCTACACAGCACTATCTAAAGTGCTGATTAAAAAGAAAAAAAAAACTCCTCATAGAAGAACCCACATTCCTTATTCCTTTATACCTTAACCTCCTCATCCCCAAATGTTTTCATTTCTGAGCTGATCTTAGAAGCAATAACACCAGAAGATAAGTTCAATATTATAAAGACAGACCACACAATTCTTCCTTATCAAATAACAACAATTTAGAAGTAGATCAGTGAACTCATTGGTGTATTATGTGGGACAAAGAAAATCCCCCAAATTAATTTCCAGCAGCAACTTCAATCTTCTTTCTCCTTCAGTATTTTTCGGAGAGCTAACTACAAAGCAGCAGCAGAACTAATAAATGTGAAATTCTTTACTTCTCTTGCTCACTTTCCTGTGAATCTGCTAACATTCCAGGTAACATCAATAAAGATACAAGCAACCAGTTTAGTCTCCTTCCCAAATACAGATCTCAAACTTCAAACACAATGGTTAAAACCATTCCTGTCTAATTTCGGGGCTATGAGCTCTAACAAGGAAATGGAAATGAATGAGCAGCAATAGGGAGCTGAAGTGGCAAACCAAATCCCATCGCACAGAAATGCAAAGACAAAACAGATAACCTCCAGTCCCCTTCCTTCTGTCACAGTCATGACCTACCAATAGCCAACACGGTAAAAAGTTATGTGGGTAACACCAGTAGGTGGAGATGAAGGGATCCAAAAAGGGATGTATGTGGCAAAAAGACTCTTAGTGGAAAGCAGAGGTGGATATAGTTTGACAATAGCCATTTCCTTTGTTTTGTTTTCTCCCCTTTGATCATTTCCAATTAGAAGCAGGTTTTCAACAGAAGAAAGATTCTTAAACCTGACACAGACTTTGGGGGAAAATCATTTAATCAAATAGGAGTTAAAGATGAAATAAAAGAAGGAAATATCTAGCCATATTTCCACTGGAGCAACGCATTTACTCTTGTTTCAAGAGGTTTTACAATTAGTGCAAGACTGACTAGGGAAAGAGGAGACATCACCCTTACTAGCTTCCTAGTCAGAGGTTGTCAATCAGGACTCACCATTCACAGGGAAAATACCAATACTGTTTGGTTCCTTCTTCCCCAAATCTAACTTTCTAGGTACTGCAGAAAAAGCAGGAGAAACTATTTCAACACTCAAAAGAGACTGTGAGGAAAAAAAACACAGAAATTTATTTTACCATAGGCTCCAACTCATTCTAGCATGTAACACAACTTAAGGTGATAGGTCACATGTTGTCAGACAGACACAGCAGGGAACGTAAAACCTTCGCAAGTGCAGACTCAGCCATTAAAATTTCCCTCTTCAATAAAATGAAAACATATAGGTTGAACAATCTCTTCAAGTTCCTTCCAAGTCAAAATATACATGTCAAATTCCTCTAAAGAAGAGCCTCCCTACACCCTGGACACTCTGACTTGCAGTTAAAATCAAGCTGCACTGGTATTAAAAAAGGCCGGTTTCTGCGTAGAGCCTGTGGTAACTTCCGCAGCCGGCTCTGCCATCTATTGGAGGAAAGCAGTAAAGCGCCAAGGGAAGGACCAGAGGGCGTTTCAGGAAGTAGGCTACTACCCTCGCCCTTCCTTTCTCCCCTCAGCAGAAAATGCAACAAACTCTGCAACTGAGGCCATTCGGGAGTAACGTGAAAATAGGGGAGAGTTAAGATTGATAAATATATTCTGTTTCAAAGAGAAACTGGTAAAATCTATGTGGAACACATGAGAAAGAAACAAAGAATGAACTTCCACTAAGAGAATCTGTTGAGGATTTTTTGAAACTCAAACCTTGGATAAGCAGCATGAAGCAACAATCACAATCTTTACACGAGATTTTGAGAAAATGGGGTGAACATTAAGTTCATGTTCCAAAGAACGCAAATGGAGAAAACGTCTAACAGCTTCAGGATCCAAGTTTCACTAACATCCAAAGAAAGTGTATAGGATCATTTCTTCAATAAAAACACAAGTTTAAGTACTTTCTCAGCAAATATAAATAGACGTAACCTGCTAGGTATTCTAAACGAAAGTCAGAGGCTAGTGTAAGATAGGAAATAGAAGACCAATAAGGAATGGGGGGAGGCAAGGTGTTTCTGAAGGACTCACTCTCAAACCAAAACTTATAATAATACAAAGTCCTTCCAATGTAACCGACTCTGCATCAGAGGTGGAAAAGGACACGATTTCTTCTAAGTACGGAAGCATGGAGGATAAAAGGAAAGTGCTTTCACACTAAAAGGTGATTTGGATTCATGTTGGTCTGGACCTAAAGATAAAGCATCAACAAAGAAAAAATGGTTCTGAAGGGTCTCAAACCAGATGGGGATTGGAGAAGCTGGCATGATAAAGGGAAAGAAAACTTCTGGGAGGGGGGAAAGGATCAATGCTCAACAATAATGAATCTCAGATGGAGAGGTCAGTTAACTACTAACGGAGGCAAGAAGATGCCCTTAGTTCAAATATCAGCCTTGCAGCAATTGTCTCATCCGGCAGATGCCACTCACTAGGAGAACCCATCTCTCCCTGGGTATGGCCTCACTGCCCTTTCAGGTCTTGTTCAGGAAGCCACTGCCAATCCAGAACCTGCCCGCCAGGAGTGGTCTCATGAACTATTAGCTTCTCCCCCAGGAGGAACTGACCTCCAGAATTTTACTGGGAACCCTCACACCTGTACACTCAGAAACCTGCCAGTCAAACTGAAGCAAATAAAAAAGACTAAATCCAACAGAGTCTAATGCCATTTACGCCAAATCTCTGTTACGCTGTCACTATTGTAAATCCTCTAAGACCTTGCTGGCATGTCCGTTTGCAAAGTAATGGAGAGGCCAAGCTAGCATTACAGACCAGGAAAACCACAGCAATGGCAAAACTGAAGCAAAAGAAGCTTCTTTCCATCTCATTAAGACAAAACCAGTAAGATCATCTTATATTTCATGCCAAAGTAAAGATACCCAACATGATAGGGAAACACTGACTGTTATATGCTAATACCTAGAAAATCACTATACAACACCCTCAAATACATAAAAGAAGACATAAAGCACCTGAGAAACCAAAACTAGTACATCGACATTGATGTAGACTGTATTTATTTCTGCTTAGTCTAGATACAAGCTCGATTATCGCATTTACACTTAAGTTTAGAGGAGGAAGAATCTGCTAGACAGAAAAAAAACATGAAGGAAAGGATATTTTAAAGCCATAAAAGCACACAGCAGTCTTGGTTATTTATCACGAGAGAAAACTATCCTATATTCTTCAGTATAAAACGGGTGAATGCATATATTACATAATCATATTGATGCTGAGTCAACAGAAAGTTAAACCAACATCTAGTATTTGAAACTGGAAGACTGTATTTTTTAAAAATTTTTCATTAAAAATAGTTTGCAACTTAGAGATCCTGGCACAGAAGAGGTAAGCTTCTTCATCTCTAGAAAATTTATTAGGGGAAGGCTTTCCTCCAAAAGTCAGATGAAGCACACTTTTGAGAAGCTCATTGTGGGTCCAAGCATTCAGGAAAATGGGGAGGGAGCTCCAGGGAGGAACTAACAGGGAGGGTGAGCTGGGAGACAGGGGATTCACAACTTGAAAATGCTTCCTCAAAACACCCTCTCTTCCACAGCACGGCTCACCACCACCTGCTGCAGAACACCGGCAAAGGTGGTACAAACAGGGTCTCCAAGAGGGCTAAGCTGACTCATTTTGACTCACGCCCTGGTGTCCTCAGGGTGGCCTCTCCCTGTTGAGGTACCAGTCCCATTCATGCAGTTCATTAACACGTGACAGCTGCTGACTTATCCCATAGAATTACATCACACGTCTCTTGTACACACTGTAGTTTTAGACAAGCAATCAATGAAAGGTGAATGTTTTAAGAGGGTTAAGGATGGTGTAGGCTATTTTGGGGGGAGTTAGAGGGGGGATTTTATATCCAATAAATTATAAAAGTATATTTAGTATATAAAGTTTTCTATTACAATTACAGGCAGATTTTCTCTCCTGATTATTCAAGTGCATTAGCAAATGTGAAAAAAAATCTGAACTTGGATCAGATAAGTGGAGTCGGGAGTACAGAACGCATCTGCGCTTTGCCAAAGCCGTATTTCATTACTTTTCAGAATTAGCTGGCAATGTCTCCACAATATTTACTGAAGTGAAAACCAAATGTTTTCATCTGGACAAAAATCAAACTGTGGTATGCTACAACCACAACAGAAATCATTTTAATCCAAAAGCTTGCTTTCTCTAATTTAGGCTGTGGTTTCTATAAAATTGGATTCTTTTCCATGAATCATGTACACATACAAGCCCTCCTTCCCATTATCTTCCCTCCCCGATCAGTTCTTTATCTTACCAAGCTAAACATAGCTCAGCTCTATTTTGGAAAGACCCTAAAGGGATTCCCTGCACACTGTCACTGAGCTGGGGGTCAAGTTCTGTAGCTTCGCCCAGGAAACCCTGGGCTGGTCCACTGAGTTGGTATTTTCATGGATGGTCTTCAAAAGGCACAAACAGAATGAAAAGCAATCAGCCACTACTATCGTATTAAATTACAAAACAAAACTTCAAAGTGAACAGGTAGGGATGGGGAGGGGCACAGACGCAGAGTTAATTACTACTTCCTAAGTTAGAGGAAGGGAAAGCTCCATACATTGAAACTAGAGGGCCGTAGAAGAAAGTAGTTGCAACAATTGCCTTGGTTCATTAATCCAACTATGCATGTCCCAAGCACTGTTCTAGGCACTGTGACCCACACAGAGCAGACGTCTACACTCATCCTGCACACTCATGCACCCACACACATTAACAGCAAGTGCTTTCAAACACTGTGGGACTACTGTAACACTGTAAACGGCAATCTCTCTCTGTGTCTCCCAGTTCGGCCTTTACATTTTACCAGGGAAGAAGAATTTACAACAGGATTTCCCAAGCTTCATCCATTTCCATGGGCCCTAAGATATTGTGCCATATCCAGATACTCCAGGTGCTCCTACTTTCTTTACAGTGATTCCCATTCATGACTTACATGATTTATCTCTATTATATCAATTAACTCTCCTAAAGGAAACGTAACGAAAATTACAATAAAATTTTAAAACATTCAGTTAAAGTCACGTCTGGCACCACCATGGGCACATGCCACAGGGCCTGGGGAACAGCCATCCAGGCCAAAAGCCAAATACAAAGGGAACGCCTATTCCTTATGAGATAAGGAACTGCCTGTGCAATGATGCCCCCCCACCAGGATTGCCCTTCCTTTATATGTGCATGTCCACAACAAAGATGCCAATCATTGACAGGAACTCTACAGGGAATCCAAAAATCTAGGGTGACGTGTCAGCTCGACAGTCATGTGCTTACTTGTCATGAACTCAGTTTACTTATCTGTACAATGAGCATGTCTTCAGCCACAACAATTGTGATGACCCTGAAGACTGTGAGGTAACATATACAAGAAAGTAATGTACCATAAGCCACACACAATTAAGGCAATATCATTCAGCTAATGAGTGGCTTCACTGACAAAAACAGCTCCTAACTATAAAATCCCACTGTCACTTTACTTAGGTAAGAGCAAAGGCAGTTTATTTCCTATCTGCTTTCCAAAGTAGGAAAGTAAGTAGACCGGTGAAAAGAATCTTGGGGGGTGTGAAAATGCAAAATGAATTCAACAGTTACAATTTCTGGAACTTGGGAATGTGCCTCAGGAGAATGCCATGTGACAGTTGGAAACCTTCAGCCATGAAAGTCTTTGTTAAGAAAGAAGGAGGGAGAAAGTAATGATCTTCTGGCAGCGTGGCCTGTCTTTCCCTCAGCGTTCCTCCCCTCTTCAATGACAACTCTTGGGCACTGGCCTGGCACATGTGCTCCTAGGTGTGCCTATCTGACTCCACATTTAGAAAATTACCCACCTCATGGCACGTGTTCTGTCTGCAAGAGCCCTAAGAGGACGGACTCAGCATCTCCTAACAATGTCAGCCCACATGCAGACCTGGCCTATAGCAACGGGAGAAAAGTATCTTTTAATTAACAGCTGGAATACTCCCCTTACAATCTTTTCCACACTGTTATCTATACACGTGGCTTAAAAACACACATCTAATCAAATGCAATGAGGTCTCTGGATCTCTTTATCTCAAATGAATGCACAAATCACACCATAGAGCAACCACTAGGAGCTCAACCTACTTACCTTTTGCCCATCAAGTTTAGAAGTGGAAACAACGTAGAAAGGTACTTCAAATAATGGCTGTGTGACCTTGATGACCACCACAATCTATACTCTCTTCCCCATGCAAAGTGTCCACAAATCCTAACAGAATACCAAGGGAATCTCTAGAAACTAAGGAGAAGGCTGGAGATGACTGTGAAAAGTACTACTGAGCCTGCACCAGCAGCCACTGGCAGGGAAAAGGGTGCCAACGTTATCTTCAGGGAGGGCAAAGCCTGATCAGAGGTCAGCTGGCCTGGAGCAGGGCCAAGCCTCTGAGCAAAATGTCTTGGAGTCTGAACAACTGATCAAGGTCACAGAGCAATTAAAAGGGATCCACCCTTCCCCTACTTGGGGCTTAAGAACTCCACGGTTTCATATTTCTTCATAACTAGCCTGATAAACTATCCTGGCAAAGAAACTGTAGCTCAGCAGGACTCGGCCAAGTAACACAGACTTGATTGGAAACTAGGCATCTGAGGAACATAACGCTGGTTTGATTTGGAGGAAAGAGAGGGTGGCCACTAAAACCCTCAAGGTGGCATTCTGGACCACCATTATGGCTCTCAGATATTAAGATGCAATGCCACTCAGAAGGATCCCACAGATGAAGTTGTGTACCACTGTGACGGTATGCCTTCCTCTCCAGAGAGTTCATATAATGTAACAGCATTTCCACTTTGCTCAAGGAAGTTCATTATTAGCACCACAGTGTTCCTTGCAATTGGAGGATTACTTAATTGCTTTCTAGCAGGTTAATCCCCTTTCACTCTGTGACCTCTAAATCACCCCAGGCTTTTGCATTTGCCCTACTTAGAATTTATTGTCCTCCATACCAAAAGCCAGTACTGTATCCAAATATGCGCTCCTTGCCAATAAAGCTGGCAACTGTCTTTAGAGAAAACTCCACGGGTGGGATTCTTGTCTAATACCTGCAGTCTAGTAAGCTGGTCTTCTAGACTGTTCCTCTGAAATTTCAAACCCTCCTCTCCTCTCTGCTAAACAGCTGCCTAACCTCCCTGGGAAATAGTTACGTAGTATACTGGGCTGACCACCACAGGCTTCATCTGGGGCTGTTTCACACCCATTAGCTTTCGTTCACCACCACAGCGACTGTGTGCTATAGACACTACATAGCCACTTTACAAATTAAACTTGAGCTGAGAGCCATGTAAGTCATCTGCCCAATATCCACCAGGCTTCAGCCTTCAGCCTCCTGCCTGTGTTCCTACAATAACCCCTAGGATGGCCTTCCTATAGCCTCAATCCATTTTCCTTTGCTGCCAGAATCATCCTCCTAAATAAAGGTCTAGGCATATTAACCCACCTATCAGCTAAGGAACCTCGACAGTGCCCTACTGTCTAGCTCAGGGACCACAGAATCCGACACATCTAACTTCCTTCCTCTAACCTGGGACCATCCAATCAACATACCCCAACACGAATCCATGCCTTGGCGGGGGCTTCTGCAGAATTTCCAAGCCCCACGCCGTTTCTAGAAGCCAGCTCAAGCGTCCTGTCCCTTCCAGAGCCATCTCAGGCAGGCCTGGGCAGAGTGCCCCTGCCTCCCTGCATGTACATGCTGTGCACCTCTACCCTGGCATTTTCACATGTTTACTGTTATCCTCTCTTTCACCTACCAGACTGATACTACTTTCCTGTTTCTAATCTCTGTCTTCTAGGTGTCTAGCATATAAAAAGCGTTCAATAAAGGCTGGCTGGCTGAATTAATTAGCAGTTGAATGACAGCTGATCACTGAAGATTCTCTAAGACTTGGGAAACAAAAGGCAGGCAGGCCCAAAACAGAAAGCAATCCTTCACAATGGCTGCCAGTGCTTTCTTTACTAGGAATTCCCCAAGAAGCGCTCTTTATCTGGCTGAACTCTGACATCCACGGTCAGAAGAACCACAGTCAGAAAAACAAGCTGTGTGTAGGTGTGTGTATGTTTCAGGAATCGCCTTTGGGAATCCCCCTTGTTTGCAGTGCCCCATAAAAAGAAAAATGTAAATACGAGAATCATTTAACCTGCTACTGCTCTGCTGTGTTAAGCTTTTTTAATCTGTTAATAATCAGAGTCAGAACAAAGAGAAGACGACAGAACTCATTAAGAATAACGAGAGAGGTGACAGCAAAAACAGCGAGAGTACGAATTGCTGCATGCAGCACACGACACGTACCCTCTTCCTCGCATGTACCTGGGGAAATCCTAATTATACCTCTGGTGGGAGACATGTGGACCCTGCTTCAACACAGCTATTTAAAGATAAATACACTGCAGGCAAACACTTCAGGCCCGACTCCACTATTCATTCCATTCTCCTTTCCTTTAGAAATTTTAGCTCATGATATTAAAGAGGAAAGGAGAGAGCCTTGTCAAACTTAGCTGAAAGGTCTCTGAGTGCCTTGAAACAGATTTTAAAATCTCTGAAGATTTTTATGTCTGAATGACTGGCTAGTGTGTTTACACATACACACTAATCCCAGTATTATTAGTGGCGTAGAGTTTTTATTGCTCACCCAAGGTTTCCACTGAAGATACTTAAATGGAGTTATGTGGAGAAAGCATGGTCTGGGGCTCACTGGGGGTCATTAAGGGACAACAAAGAAGAAGGCTTCAAGAACTCCATTCGCTGTCTTTCCCTCAGTCTCAAGCTTTATTCTCTTCCATATTACAAATTACTGCTGAGACGATTACAAGTAATAATTGGGGAATGGAGAATACAATGATCGGTAATCCTTGGCAACAAACATCACTTGTAGTTTTTGATTTGATATCTTGACTGTTTTTGTAGTCAGACTTTCTTTCCTATAAATAATGAGCTTATTAAAGACTGTCCTCTTTACCCCTAACAGTGACTGCTGTCACCCAGGGGTGATGGAGTGACTGGGCTCTTGATGCTGAACATGAAGTCTGGGGCTCTGATAAGCTCTATTTGGTTTGGAATCCTCATCGGAAAAGAAGACACAGAATTAGAATGTTAATCGGATTCCCAACTGTCAACTCCACTTGAAGAGTCTTCAGACAAGGCAAAGATTTCAGTGAGGCTATGCGTCATCAAGCAGTTGATATCAAAAAGTTAGGAATACATCTAAATGTCAATAAGGTATTAAGCAGATAAATGATAAGACATCTGCAAAATGAAATAGATATGTATGTGATACAGTGAAGTAAGAAAACCAGACTGCAAACATAAAATATACTATAATTCCACTGGGGGGAGGATACATGTATTCTACATGCATGCAGAAGGCTTAATTTTCACCAGGAGCTGGTTAACAGTGGTTGTCTCTGGGAGATTGGAGGGAAGGTATTCTGAGGTCACTCTTTTACCTACTTCTCCATCTTTTCTGCTCATGTTCCCCAGAGGAACACGAAATACTCTTAGGAGTAAAAAAAAAAAAAAAAAGTTTAACACCTTATTTTTCTTTTCTTTTCTTTTTTTCTTGAGGAAGATTAGCCCTGATCTAACTGCTGCCAATCCTCCTCTCTTTTTTGCTGAGGAAGGCTGGCCCTGAGCTAACATCCATGCCCATCTTCCCCTACTTTATATGTGGGATGCCTACCATGGCATGGCTTGCTATGCAGTGCCATGTCCGAACCCAGGATCCAAAGCAGCGAACCCTGGGCCATCAAAGCAGAACGTGCGAACTTAACCACTACACCACTGGGGTGGCCCAAACACCTTATTTTTCTTAATTTAAAACTGAAAGAAAATGATTAAAGTACCACTACAACAGGGATCATCTATTTAACCCTCATATGCTTCAAAGTATTAATTTTTATTTAACTCTTGTATGCTTCAAAGTATTAACTTTAACTACCTCATGCAATTACATATTAAAATATGCCAACTAATGCACCAAATCATCAGATTTCCAGGACCATGAAGGTACTATACAAATCACCTACGTAGGGGAACAAAATTTGCCACCCCGCAATGTGTCTCTTTGTCATGAGGAAGTTCTTCTTTTACTTTTCCCCTAAGTGCATAAAAAAACATTCAGACAGAGGACCTGTTTCAGGAAGGGAGATATCACCACAGATTACTATAGTATAACATGAAGTAGCGTGGCAGACAGGGAGGAACCTAGCAAGACTTGCTTGATCAAAGTTCTGTGTCCCAGAGCCAGCCCTGATGGCCTAGTGGTTAAAGCTCGCCCCTCTCACTGCTTCAGCAGCCTGGGTTCGTTTCTAGGTTGCAGAACCACATCTACCATCTGTCTGTTGCCATGCTGTGGTGGCAGCTCACACAGAAAAACTCACAACTAGGATATACAAAACCATGCACTGGGGGGCTTTGGGGAGGAAAAAAAAAAAAAGTTCTTTGTTCACATTGTTTCTGTATGACTCAGTAAACATTTATTTACCAAACATTTACTCTTTTCATTCTTTCTGTGAATTGCCTCCCTTCCCTTTGAAAGATGAGAGGTGGGTTGCACCTGAAAGGATAGATCAAATAAACAGATACCTTACAGACAAAAGGAGCCAGGTTTCTCAGTGTTCAATGTGGAAAGGAAGAAAAATCAGAAAGAATTCTTTGGGTTATACTGAACTTGGAGGTACCGGTGCTGATTTACAGATTTTAATACACATGGCTATACATCTAGACATATTAAATGAGCCTATGTGTACATATACACATATATGCCCTTGTATGCATGCATGCACGCACATGCGCATGTGCACACACACACACACACACACACACACTACATGCAGTCATAGAGTGCCTAGGAGAAATGACATTCCAATAGATATGAGCACATCTCAGGCCCAGATCGTGGCTTCTAAGTAGTAGCTGTCATTTAAAAAGACAAGGGTTCTTAGAGAACTGGGTGATTCCAGGGCTGAGGGAGGGAATGTACAAGATGAGCCTGGAACATGTTGTGCCAGGAAGCATGGCTGGAAGGATGACAGGGACATGTCAAAACGACAAAGAGGCTACCCTGAAGGGGCTCCACTGATAAAATCTGGGATGATCTAAACTTCAAAATAAATGATAGTAATAGATTATAACCCTTTGAATAAAATAGTAAATGAGAACATACAGATACCCCAAAAATGGGTAAATTGAGATTGACGAGAAATGGAATATGGAGTTTCAAAGAACCTCCCAACAAAATAGTTATAAATTACAAAGGCAGAAAAGGGTAACTTTACAATGGAGAATACCGACAGACCCACCTTAATCGAGCGATCAATAGGAACACTATCAAGAAAAGGATGGACAAATTTTGTACCACCCAACAAGACACAATGAATTCTGTGATATTCTTCCCCAGATGCAAAACCTGAATCTACTCATGAGGAAACACCAGGCAACCCAAATTGAGGGCCATTCTACAAAACAACTGGCCATTATCTTCAAGTGTTAAGGTCAGAAAGACAAAGACTGAGAAACTGTTCCAGAATAAGCAACAACGGACAACAACTAAAGATAACACCCAAGGCTGAACGGGATCCTTCTGCTCTAAACTCACTAAGACATTTGAAGCAATCTGAGATGGGGGGTTGAGGATTAGACTGTAGTATCACTGAAATGTCCTATTTTTGATGGTTATGAGAATGTCCTTAAAGAAGATACACACTGCGTTAAGGAGTGAGGGGGCATCAGGTGGAAATGATCTCTTGAATAGTTTAGGAAAAAAACTCTTTGTACCATACTTACATCATGCTGTAAATTACTTCAAAAAAAATTGTTTTTCTTAAAGTACATAACCCTGAACCTCAAGCCCACCCCCTGCACCCAAGCAGTGACCAATAGCAAAGACCCTCTCCTGCTGCTCACCTTCCCTCAACCAACCTCAGCAAAGGAACTCTCCAGGTTCATGCATTCTAACACTCCTCTCCATTTACCATTGCCACAAGCTCTTCAATTTCTTTGACAAACTTTTGTGTTCTTCCTTCACAACTGTTAGAAAACTTAGTTCCTGTAGTAAATACTTTCCCAAATAAGGCCATGTAAATCCAAACCCATACTCTATTACAAAATTTTACCTCACCTTGCACTATTGGTCCTGGTCACATATATGGACCAATATTTTCACTGTTAACTACACTTGGAAAGAACAACAACTCTTTTTCCTACATAATATAGGGCTGGGAGAAAGAGGCCCCTCCGTCAGAGTGGCTTCTCGACACTTAGGACACTTAGGAAAGGCAAGCAAACGAAACTTCATACTCATCCACAACTCCTCTGCCAAAAAAAAAAACCCAATAAACAAGTCAGCAGGGCATGTGTGTCATGGCGATGGGAGAGGTGGTAGGGGTCTTAGAAGGGTGACAGGAAAAAGTCAAATTATAAAAATTAAAACTAGAAACTAGAAACCGTGAAATTGTGAGTTGAGAAGCCAAGAAAGGAGATTGAAGAGTCAAATGAAAATAGAAGTAGAAGTATGAAGACTCAAGTACCCTCTCAGGGGGATTTCTCACTTGAAACTCTCCCTCAAACCAGGCTGGACACACAGACACCTAAGCTAACATCTATCCCTATGTGCAATGTTACTCCTTTTCCTTTCAAATAGGCTGTTCCTTCCAAACTGATGGGCAACACAGTCTTACCTCGAAGGCAGAGAAAAGTAAGAAAATCTTCTGTCTTAGGCTTCCTTTTAGAGAGGTCAGAAATTTGAGTAGCTGGAGGGGGTAGCAATGGCTCCACTATCTTTACTGGAGTTGTGCTGGGACTGTTCGGCTGAGATTGAGCAAACTTCCTTTGTGCTTGCAGCCTGGGCCTGTAAAAGCAGAAGAAAATTAAAAATAAATTAAGCAGAGATCGGAGGATATAGATCTATGTGCGGCAATAAAATCATGACAGAAAAGGGAAAAAAAGACCCTATTTCAAGCAAACTCTTTCTTTCTAATTAAGGTTCTATATCTCTCACACTCTCAAAAACCACAGGCTTGCTTTAAAGGGCAATAAATTTGGTTGAAGGGCTGTGTTTTATACACTGATATAAAATACACACCATGAGCATTGTGTATATGTGTGTGTACCAGCACATGCCTGAGCACAAACCATTTGTGACCCTGTGTATTTCAAAAACCACATGTGGTGATTGATGACATAGGTTTAATGGCTTACGTGTACTTCTGATTTAGCTCATAGTAAGGAGGAAAACGCAAATCATCCAACCACATTTATACAGTATTCTATGCTTTAACATGAGACGATCTCAAATATACACATGATTCCCTTCATACTGTGTCCTTACAACCAATCCACCTTTTCCTGCGCATCCATCACTGACCCAGTCTTATACCTCACACCTCTAATCTCTTCTGACTCCAATTCAGCCACACAGGTTCACTACACTAATTAAAGCGTGTAATGCAGAAAAAAACTTTTTCTGAAGTCTATCTAAAACCCCTCCACCCTCACCAAATTATGGATTACCCTCTGCCTATAGGGTAAATCCAGACTCCTTAGTTAGGGATTCAAAAAGCTGGCCTTAATCTACCTTTCAGGCCTCTTCCCAGTGAAAATCCTACCTCGATAGTGACCTAACTTACCCACTTCGTGTCCACACATCATAACTTTCCTTAACTAGACATCTTTCATTTACTAAATCTCACATGTAAGACATTTCTATCAATTTGAATACTAATGAATCTTGCAAAAGTTTCTTTATGAGTTTCTGAACACCATAGCTAATAGTTAATTTCCCTTTCTCTAAATGAGTAAGTATCCTAACATATTTCTTCTTTATGTATAACTAACCTTAGATTTACCATAAATTGTCTCATATGAGCAATTTCTTTAATTGTAAGGCTTTCAATCCATAATAGAAGCGAGCACCACTGAGGGTGAGAACCTGTGTGTGTACACCCTAGCCTGCTCATTCGAGATGCTCAAGAAACAGTATTTCGGGGGGGGGGGAACAAACAAAGATGAACCAAAAAGCAGCCCTGCAGCAACAGAGCTTTACAGAGATCTCATCAGAATCCCAAATTAGAATCAAGCACCGTGTGGGACCGATAATGCCACCCCAACTCAAGGTTGCTTTGAGTACTACATAAGAAATTAAAAGAAATCAGATACATTTGTAAAGCATGAACAAGCCTTCCCTTAACTATTGTTGGAATTATTAAAAATAGTAATCATAGTATCCAAAACTGCTGATGCTCAAAATATATAGCATTTTAAATTAACATCCTAGTATTTAACAAAATACTACAGCAAACAACACACACCACGATTTTCTGCTTTGTAAAAACTAGCACCTCTAACTTTAACCTCCCGTGTCCTGACCAGTCTCTTCTTCTGCCTCTCCTACCACCCACCAAAAATACTACCATATAGATCATATTCCCAATACAAATTGACATTGGATCATAAGGGAGACCTCATGACCACTACTTATTTACTGGGTAAACGTCAATCCATAAAATCTAGAAACATTACAGCTAATCAAAAGCACTTTAGAACCCAGGAATAACCAAAATGAAACAGCCACATTAACAAGGTATCTGTGGAAAGCTAAATAAGTTTAACAGAATTGCCCAAACGTTATAAATGGTAAGGGAATAAGGCAATGCCACTGTCCTCATGTAACGGGGAACAAACAGCTTTTTTTGCAACCAACTGATGAGACAGACCAGAAGTGTGTGTGGAATAACCCACTCGGCCCAGGAGTGACCCGCAAAGAGGGATACTGAAGAATCAAATCCGAGGGGTAGAGGGGTGGCACTGAGCCTTTAAAGTGTTGCTTCTCAAACTCTGTGGGATGAGGATCAGCTTTGTGTTTGGTTATTTTTCCAGCTTTCAATTTTCTACCTATTGCAAATGGGTATTTTTATAACATAATTAAACCAGGGTAAAAATGAAATAAAAGACATAAAATACGAACTCAAATGTTTTACTAGATTCAACAGACATAAAATCACTCTATCAAACTGCTTTAAGCTTCTAAAAACCTCACTCTCAATTTCTGTATTCAACTCGGTGGCACCAGGCAGCAGCCCACAAGTTGAACAGCATGGCTTCGAAGAAGGGACAGACAAGGCTAAATAGAAAACCGCATCCCAACAAGGCACACCCTGCAATGCAAGGCCACCACCAGAGCAGATGGACCCTAGCAGAGCCATCGTCCTCTTCTAACCTAATTTCTCTCCATCAACCTTCTCTCTCTGTGAAAAGAAAACTCATTTTATTCTACTAAAAAGTGTTTTTTGGGCAATTTTATAATGTTTACAATCTTCATTTAAATGGATACAACTCATAGCGAACATTAAAGGAATTTTACAGAAATACTGCGGGCATGGGAACAGGATGCTCAGTGTTTATTGCTTTTTCAAAAGTCAGCAACAACAAATGCCACACATTATAAGAAGGCGGCGCAGCCATAAAGGAAAACAAACACACAAACACAGATGAAGCACAGACGATGGAGCGGGACACGGGAAAATATTCTACAATTTCAGGACCTCCAAGATAAACTGCTCTTACCATTGTTCAAATAAAAGGCACTTTCTGCCTGATGACTTTCTCAGGGAGACTTAAAAAGAAGGCAATAACAGATTAAAAAGTGGCAGTAAAATAAATTACCCCTCAGAGGAATAAGCCAAGCTCCCAAGTGATTAAGTATTTGCGAGACCCAGATGAAAGCAGGAGCTAAAGAACACGACAAACCACTATCTTTTTTAAAGAGACCAGAAGAATCCGCGCTTCGCAGGAAGGGCAGGTCTGCGGTTTGGCTTTTCATCCTGCAGGGTCCCAGGGGATTACAAAGGTGTTGGCTTGGCTCTGCTGGCCCCACACAAGAGTCTGAACGACACAACTGAGAGGCCAAATCCGAGGAGTTAAGCGCGCTTAGCATGCAGGCATGTTTGAGGGATAGGTGATTCATTCTAGAATGTTGGATACAAGGAAATGAGTGTATGCCATTTTAAATTGGGGGGGGCGCGCTTCGGGGCAGGGCAAGGGATCCAGATGTGGTGAAGAACCAGAATATCGCATGTGGAGATGTTGGAAGAAGCAGGTTAGCGCGTGGAGCTGAGGCGCAGGCCAGACCAGACACCAACCAAAGGGTGAAGAGGTGGGGGGTGGGGGGTGTGCCACTGGGAGGGTCTGCATTCAACTGCTGGTCCTCAGCAGTGAGCAAGCAAGGTGGTCCATCCACCTACTGCAGCATTTACTTCGTCCACCCCTTCCAATAGCTGACTGACGTTTTAACCAGAAACAACATCTTCTGTTACATTACTAGACCAAAATGCCTTAACAAGAAAATAGTGATTGTTTGAACTAAAGAGGTTCAGAGTCACCTTGGGGGTGGGAGTAGGGAGAGCATGGGGTTCCTGCTGTTAAGGGAAAACAGAATGTGGTGGGTTTCCCAAGCCTTTTTGGCCTTGCCATTTAGCCAAGATAGCCAGTACTGGCCATTGGTAATACACAGAAATGCCAGAATACAGAAGATACAGAAGGTGTTTGTCCCTCATGGAAACCACAGAAGTATCAACTAGAGCACTTCCGTGTCTGTATTTTATTAACTGCTCGAGGAAAGAGTTTCCCTTACAGAGGGAATCCTACATTCTAGGAACTCTGGGTGAACCTCTACATCAACAAAGCCTGTTAAATCAAACTCTCCGGCAAGCCTAGTTAAACAGATGCAATAAACTTAAATCAACTGAGGAAGAAACGAATAAACTTATTTATATATGGAAAATACATCGAGGGTAACATTTTCTTTACAGTACGTTAAAATCTAGGGTTGGGGGCAAGTGGTTTCAGATCAAATCATTGCTGCCACTCACCTTACCTGATGTAAATGCATGCTGTGAATTAAAGGACTAAGAAACTCAAACGGCAAGCTCTCAGAATAGAGATATGGTCTGCTATTTCTGTTTGGTGTTTGAGACAAATTCTAAAAGCTAATGGCTTTACTTTTTTGAGGGATCTTAAAAAGATCATCCTCACTGCAAAGACGAATCAACTGCGAGCAGGGTGAGAGCTGCCAAGGGTCACACAGCATGGATGGAAGAACCAACAAGACCAGAAGTCAACCTTTGGGTCCTCAGGTTAGAGTTTTCTCTGTCAAGCCACGCTGCATCCAGGCGAGAGGTGAGGCATAGCCTCGCCATGGGCAAGGCCATCTGGCATGCCCCTTCTCTAGAAACTCTTGGGTCCAGGCGCCACAAGGTAATTCAGTCACAACAAATAGCAGCCATACTGGTGTGAATCTCATTTAAGCTAAAATGCCCAAAATGGGGGAAAAAGATGTTGAAATGAAAGTCAATTTACTGATCTTTTCCCACAGTTTCACTATATGTAGAAATAAATGCCCTAAGATAGAGGCAATGGGGGGAGGAGACCTTGCTTACTGGAGGCTGCTCTCTCCATCTAGAATGCTCTTCTCCTGCATCTTACCATGGCTGGCTTCCTCCCATCATCCAGTGAGGGGATTATTACAGGTCTGTTACTTTTTATGGAAGTCACTTCTTCATGTGGCTGTTGAAAAGTCCCCTGCTCAGAGACTGAGCCATCCTAAAGTAGAACAGCCCTGTGACCTAACACTCAACCCCAATTCCACTCCTCTCCCCCACTGTGGGCCTCCAGAATGGGCTCTACTGCAGTCTCCTCAGCACACAGGTGTCACTGTATACAGAGGACAATCCTCCCTAAATACAGGGAAGGAACAGCAGAAACACTATGCTGCTGTATTATGTATGAACTACACAATTCATCATTCTTTCTTTAGGAATCATACAATTAAACACATGAACCTTTTTTGAGCAGAGACAGACTGAACAGCAATCCAGAGATGCCAGGGAGATAGCTGGATAGATCTGAAACAGATCCAACAGCAACGGGAAAAGAAGCAAGTGGTTCTGCCCCAGGTAAAGTTACTGGCCATTCCAGTGTAAGTCTACTCAAAGGTCGACTAGAACTCACTTTCCACAGGAATCTACTAAGCATCTGTCCATGTGACTACAATTTCTAGCATCACCACGCTCAACACTTAATAAGAATTTGCTGAGCCACTTACCCATTATCAGCATCATCTAACAAAAGACAAATCAGGCTGGTTCTGGCTTTAAAGCACCATGTGCCACAAGGTGCCATCACATCCCTGGGCACCCAGGTCACGCCACTGCATTCCATGTGCCCTCACACAGTACAAGTGCCCAGGGGCCACAATCTGCTGGAACCAAGATAGTCCTGCCTCAAAACCATGCACACAGGACTACCATATATCAGAGATTATTTGTATTTTTTTATCAAGCTGCATGAGCTCCCAGGTGGAAGGTCCATATTCTTCCTCTTATCCCTTCCCCCTCTAAGGTACACAGGAGGAGGCATTCTGTTTAGCCTGAGCCTTCTCTCATTTGGGGTTGGCTGGCATGGACTGCACCCCAAAGAATGTTTTGCTTGCTCACTTAAAATTCTACCCAAATAAGTCTTCAAATATGTTTCATATTTAGGTTAGGGAAAAAAAAGTATAGCACCTTTATGGAAACAAAGAAGCACACCAAAACAAACAGTAGATTATTTTGAAAGTTAACAAATGAATTGCAAGACAGTGCTTCTAAAGAAACTCCGCTGATGAGCTGACAAAGTCCTATGCCAAATATTCTTTGTTGTATAATACCCTCCCTGTGCCCCCTCCTGTCCTCCCCAAAGCATGCATTTAGGAGCTTCCTGGGCAGGCAGCCATTGGAAGCCACAGAAGAGGGTGGCACTGTTTCTCCAGGCTTCCTCTAACGGTATCAACAGGAGAGACTTAACCAGCATATTGCTATCTGTGCAATCTTTAGGGCCGCCCTAAACATGGCACAACAGCAATTTCTAGGTTAATTCCATTTCTGTCCAGGATTTCTGGTAGTTTACAAACCCAAGGAGAACACAGTGTATGTACGCACACAATTCGATTGGCGAAAGCAGGAGCAAGGGGCACGAGGCAATTTAAAGAAATGCTCAGCTGGTCCCTCAGGGAGGGGCGTGTATGCCAAAACACCATTTTATTAACTCAATTTTCCAATATTAAAAACCTAAGCTGGTAAATCCAATTATTTAGATTACATCTCAATTCTAAACAAAGAGCAAGGAATGGGTGGGAAGGGAGGGTCTGTTCATTCAAAAAATAAGACATGTTGTGTCTGGCAAATGCAAAATGACCAGCATGGCTGCGCTCTTTGTGCCGGTGTGGGAGCCGGCCCTGAAGCTTTGCCAGCTTGCTGAAAGGCCTATTCAAAAAAAATTTCCTGTGTTTCCACCCCCAAAATAATTACCCACTCTATTCTACCCCCAGACACACACACTACAAACCTGGCAGCTACTCAAAGAAACAAGAGAGTGCGTGTGTGTGTGTGTGTGTGTGTGCGCGCGCGCGCGCACGCGCCCGCGCGTGTGCAAGTGTGCGTGTGTGTGTGTGTGTTGGACATTGTGGGGGGTCGGGCAGGGGATATCCCCTGCTCAGGGCAAGATGCCCACCAAATTCAAATGCAAGTGCAGTTGCAGGCAAACCACACAGGATGGCTGTAAACATCCTGTAGAGTAAAGAGAAAATAAACACATCCTCAAGTGAACCCAGAGGCTAGCAGAGACCAACTCATACTCAACTCCATAACAAGAAATCCTGGCAAAAGACTATAACCTTCTATGCTCATGTCCCACCCTCTCCAGAATTTCCACCAGTGTTTGTGTAACCAGGTTGTGAGGACATCACACAGTGACAGAAAAGGGAGGTTGGCTGGCTCCAAGAGAAGAGGTTTGCTACAAAGACTGCCTGCTTCATGGTATTTTTGGAGAGCTGGCCGCACTGATTCAGAGGCCTCATTTCTTGCTTTACATATAAACAGATGAAATAGTTTGTTTATGCTAAAAACCGCAGGATGTTAAATATTTGCAGCACTTGTCTTAATTAAATTACATAGGCAGCTATTTAGAGTAGAAGTTTGCTATTAACCAGGTTTACCTAAAGGAACTTTGTTTTGGTTGAATCCCCTCAAGATGAATCTTTCGAAGTTTGGCTTGGTCAGAGACGAAAAGAAGTGCTAACACAAACCTGGGCTTTAGTTCAACTAACTTGTGATCCAGGGCAAGCTGGGCCTCCATTTCCTCATTAAAAAGGGGGGGCTACAAAAAGGATAAAAGTGGGGTTCCTTCCAGGTCAGTCTTGCATGCCTTCATCTACAAAACTTGAAGATAGTAATTCCTGTAATTATTCCTTTTGGATCTATGAGTTCATAGTTCTAGATGAGAAATACTGATCTTTTTGGCCTGTGCCAAGCAGAAAATTAGACCCTAACTCTCCAAAATGCCTGTGATGCAAAGCTAAAGATTCCTAGTACCAACTTTCTCACTACAGGTTGTCAGGCAAAACAGCAAATATGACAACTTTCAGATTTAGAGATAAGTATATGTGTTGCCCTCTAAAAGATAGAAGTATATGTGTTGCCCTCTAAAAGATAGCGGTGGAAAAATTAAAAAATATAAACTCTTTTAAAAGATGGAACAATTCCAAAAGTCGTCCCACAATTCCCTTAAATTACTAAATAGTAACAATAGTATCTATACTCTCCTGCCTTAAAGCTTAATCCTGCCAATTAGAAATGAACCACTCAGCGAAACACACTAACCTCCTTCAGAACCCCTTAGCAACAGTAACAGAACTAGTTGTAAATATATTCATCGGCTCTACCCATCAACACGCTGGGTCCAGCACTGCACACCCAAACATCACCACCACTTGAGAAGAGCTTCCAGTGGCTCACCAACAGTGCGCTCCCTCAGAACTCAGGCACTGGGAAACAGACACCGGAGGGAAACTGAGCCTTCATCTTCCTTCACTCAGGGAGAAGATTAGAGGAGAGTGAGGAGAATATCGAAAGTCACTCACAGCCCTAAACATCTAGAAGCTCCAAGTGGCATCTTCCCAAGGACAACATTACCCAGGCAAATACGTGTCTGGGGGATGGTGAGATCCCACCCACAGTAAGAAAAGTCATATGCAGTCAAGCTTTTGATTCAATTAATTAAAAATTATGCAACTATGTTTTTTAAAAAGCTTATGCAGCATCTTAAAATGTCAAAGAACCAAGTCTGCCTGGAAATCACGACTCTGTCATGAACAAGGTAATATTTGACACTGACTTCTTCTGTGTTCTGGAAAGCAACCATGTCAAATTTGAGAGGAATCATCATTAATCAACAATAAGGCGGCAACAAAGCCCTTTTGTTCTGTCAGTCACCAATGTCGCATGTGCTATAGTTTACCACCTATGGAAAGCGGCCTGCTTTGCCACCCCTAGGCAGCCCAACTCTCTTCGTATCAAGGATCTAACTGCTGCAAATGCTCTTCTACGCAAACACTGTCCTGGCAGGTCAGTCTTGAGCAAAATCTATCTTACAGCATAAGTGAACAAGGATAACAAGAGTCAGAAGAACAACATACGGAAGTTAAGTATTTTAAGAATCCGGCCCAAGAAATTACTAATACATTATTGTAGTTACAAGGTGTGAACAAATTATCTAAAGTACATTCAGTTTTAAAAGTCTCAAAGAGCCAGTTAAAATGTTAATCTGTCTTTCCACTCTCTCGAGATGAAATTGCCAATTTTGTCTTTAAAATATTATTTCAACAAAAACCCCAGACGTTTCTCAATTTCAGGTTACCCAATACCGACTGCAAACTGCCAGAATCTCCCCAAATCCTGGCAAAGATGAAGGTTGGGAAGGGAGAGTGAATGACTCTGTGAGGCGAGAATCATGTCGTACTTTCTTCTTTCAAGGAAAAAAGAAAAATATATGAAGCAATCACATCCTACAATGCTATACAGCTCATTTCTTTAAAAACCAAATCCAGTGGAACCCTAAGAGTAAAACTGAAAAGTCAGTCCTGTAGAAACTTCCCACCAGAAACATTCTCAACGGAGTTGCGCAGTGGGTGAACTTCTAAGCTTCAGGGCGTGACAGACCAAAGCACTGCAGTGGCACTCAAAACGCCGACCAGTCCCAACAACTAGTCCTGCACCAGGGTCTGGAGTAGGTTTCAGCTTCTCACATTGTCTGCCTCTCAGACAGTAAGTCACCTAACAGAGATCTGCTTTCTCTACAGGGTGACAAATAGAAAAGAGATTCTGGACAACTTCCCCGCCCACTGGAAATCCCATGAAGTGGCCACCACCCACCAATAGATGGCATTAAAGAGTCTTTAGAATCTAGCTCTGGGAACGCCACTGAAGAGAAAAAGAAATTGTGACTTTCATGAAGTTATGACAAGCCTGGGCACTAACCAGTGTTAGTACCTATGCTAAAATCTGATGCCAGCTAAGAAACTAGCCACTAGTTTTACAAAAAGTAGTACATGAACCATGTTAGCAAGACTCTTTCATCCCATCAACTCAATTACGCTCAAGTTCCTTGTGTGGAAAATACATAGAAGCTCACAATCTAGCATTTTATACTGTAAAAATATGCCTAGAACAAAAATCCAAAGGATTGTTGTCTGAAATATGCCCCTCTCAAAAATGACTTTTATCACCAAGAAAAGATAAGAAAAGGCAAAAACTAAAGCAATGGACCATGGTTCTAATGTTTCTGTCACTAAGAAGCACTAAGTACTCATTTGGAGGCCCTGAGAGAAATTTATTTAGTGGGCCAAAACATAATCATGAGTAATTTTCCAAGTACGAGGTGTAACTACCACCAACCCAAATGCTGAGAAGTCCACACATTGTCTCTTCCTGACATTTACAAAAGAGGTCTAGGTTTTTATGACAACTACCGGAAGATGAGGAAGCACACTCATAATTAAAGAATCTGTTAAGAGCTAATGAATATAAGAGGAGCAATTATCTCCCCTTTTACTGTTTGTGCTTTGTGACCCTGGAGGAATGGCACATTCTTGCACTGGAAAACGGGAGAGTTCATGCAGCATCCCAGACTCAGGAACTCACCTCAGCCTCCACGTCACTGACGGCTGCCATGACAGATCTAGGAGACACATCAGTGGCATGGAAATTTAAATAAAAACCAAGGAAATTGTATCAATTCAAAGTAAGCAAGAGGGAGTCAAGGCATGGAAATTACCTTCCTTTCAACAATGCCCAGAGCATCCTCCAAACAATGCTGGCTTTCTACCCATGAGCAAGGCTGCACAGAGTAACCATGTGTCAGGCCAGGCAACAGAAACATCTTTCTGAATGCCATCACTGAATCAAACCAAACCAAGGGACCCCATAAAACAGACCAATACAAGGGAATGAATGGGAAGGAGGGCCGACTCATACCTTCTAACGAATTCACCATATTCTATCTCTTTTGTGTGCTTAATAACCATCCTAAGGCCTAAGACATCTCTCCCCCCAGTACAAAAGTGCTCCCAGTTTTTCCTCATCAGCTACCTGGCAAGCCCAGTCTTGACTTTGCAGGATATAAACCCACAGGGCCTTAGACAATGTCACGAATGCACTATGTGGAAACAGGTCAGGTTTGTGGACGGCAGCAGCAGATGACGAGCAGATCTCAGTTAACATCTGCAGGACATACACGTCCACCGTAGCTGTGGGTGGCTTAAATGAGCCTTGAAAATCTCTGGGGAGAATGTCTTCTGACTAGACCTCACTGACATCACAAAACAAAAATTTGTCCAAGAGGGGAAAGCCATTCTCTGACTCAAGAGGCGGCTTGTCGTCAAACATCTTATCTTACAGCCACTTTACCAACAAGACCCTGCTGTTAATAAAACGAGTGACTTATCACTCTTTTCCAGAGACATCAGCATTTGTATTTGTTGTGAAGGTACAAAAATAGTTCAATGGACTTTTAAAGGATTTGAGTAAAGCCTGTAGCAGAAACCCCCAGAGATGAGACCAGAGGTATGCAGAAACAAGCCATCCCCTTCACCCAGTGCTGTAGCTGACTACTTACTCCTTCCCTCTGAGCATTTAAACTCCTGACAATTTCTGAACCCCATTTAGTTCCAAGAAACAACCAGAGAAAAGTCCAACCTCTTATGGAGGACTCAGGATAAACACACAAGCCGTATGCACCACTTTAGCAACATGGACAGGCTGGAACACCTCTGTTCAGGGAAGCCCTTCATTAATCCCTACTGCTTGAGCCCGTCTTCCTTGTCTACAAACAGGAAATGACAGAGCTACAAGGTCAGCCTCTTTCAATGAGGCTTACACCCTCCCAAGAAAGCCAAAGCCTAGATCTGTCCTGGGTGCTGTCACAATACTTCAATATCGTCTGGCTCCACTCATTTTCTCTGTATGGCAGTACAAAAGAGAGGGAACAAGGACAAAAAGTAGAGAAAAGAGTGAAAGAAAGGGCAGAGAATCCAAAAGTTCTCCATGATGCTAAAACAAGGTGAAAAAACCAGGGGATATAAGTGGGGGAGGAGGGTAGAGATCATGCAACAGATGTAAATCTCCAATAATAAAACACGTTATCAATAATTTCGATCAGTTACAAGTTTAAGAAGTGACTAACTCCAAAATCTAATGGGGGGGGGGGGGCCACACCCCAGCATGTGCAGAGTCAGAGACTGGCCCTGAGCTAACATCTGTTGCCAATCTTCTTCCTTTTTTCTCCCAAAGCCCTGGTACATAGTTGTGTATAGTTATAAGTCCTTCCAGTTCTCCTACATGAGCCACCACCACAGCATAGCCACTGACAGACAAGAGGTGTGGTTCCACCCCAGGAACAGAAGCCAGGCCACCAAAGAAGAGCGCTCAAAACTTTAACCAGTAGGCCATCAGGGCTGGCTGCAAAATCTAATTTTTATTTTATGCGTTTATTTTTGGTGAGGAAGAGTGGCCCTGAGCTAACATCTGTGCCAGTCTTCCCCTATTTCGTATGTGGGACGTCGCCACAGCATGGGTAGACAAGTGGCATATAGGTCCATGCTCAGGATCTGAACCCACAAACCCCAGGTGGCTGAAGCGGAGCAACAAATTTAAACAGTACATCACCAAGCTGGCCCCCCAAAATCTAATTTTTTGACCCCCAGTCTCAAACCCAGCTTCAGTGTGTCCTTCCACAAGTCAGGAGGAATTAATTTTTCTGATGCTTTCTATATGATCACCTTCTCTCCTACTCTACTGCCCAGCCAAAATTAGAATAAGCTATTTCAATTGCATGGATGAAGCACTCTGTCAAGGGAACTCTTCCTGGTCCTCTTCAGCTAACCTGCACCAACACTACAAGGCAAACCACCTGTGAAGACAAAGGAGAACCCAAGGGGCATTTTTAGGGAGGGCACAGGTAGGGACCACACAATGAAGGAGCAGGTGGGAGATTGAGAAAAACTGTCCTATCTTCCCAAACATTCAGAAACAATGACAGATATTGAGGAATCATGGAATAAACCACACGCTTCTCTCCTCTGCAATCCACTGATTAACTCAAAGAAACAGAAGCTAAGTGAGCACATGCTCCCTTACATCTGGCTTCAGCAAAGGGCTATGCCAGCAAACCGGGCACATCAGAGTCATGTTCATAAAGATGTGGGTGGCAGGCACTGGGGGCCGGGAGGTGCGTAACTACTCTCTTTGTAATGAGTCTCTTCAATTCCACCAGCCTAAACATGCCCTCATGGGCTCCCTTTGATCTAAGTAGCATCCATCTTCAGCTGTGTCAATACGATGCCAAACACCACACTCCCAGCCATGCATCAGGCCTGGGAAGGGTCAGTAAGTGAGCAATTTGTAAGTGAGCCTGGTAGGAGAACATTTCCACCTGGATGTGTAAGGCTTCCTGCCACCACCCGTTCAAGATATCCTCAGAGAGCAGCTATGATAACCTCACACCCAAGACAGTGGCCCCGGGGAAATTACTGGTTTCACAACGGCAGGAATTCGCTTTCCCACCTTATTCCTTCAACAGATCTCTTCCTCAAGTTTATCTCTGGTCTCATTTCACAAAATTCCAGGTATCCCAGATTTCATCCAGTACTTTCTGAAATGGACATTTCATCTGAGATGCAGAGTACAGTAGTTTAACTTCATAGAGGTTTGTTTTTTGTTTTTCAAATTACTGTTTTTGTCTGCTTTTTTATGGTATACGAATTTAAAAGCAGAAAATGTTACACAAATCAGTACTGCAGGTAGAAACGGGACACACCATTGGGGCTGTTGGTGCCACCAGGTAACTCAGATTTCCTTGTTCTAAATTTCGGTATCTCTCAGTTCTAGGATTATAAAGCACCAACAACCTTGGGCTAGGAATCATAAAACAAAACACTCAGTGACAGAATCAATAAGCAATAAAAACTGTAAATATATTTCACAGAAGACTAAGGCAATGACTGAACAGGAAAATCAAACACAGAATAATACCCATCCTCTCCTCATTCAGCTTCTGCTTCAACAAAGAACAAGAAAAGGATGAGCCCAATAACTAATTTAATAAGGCCTAGGGAGGACCCTCACAATGTAAGCACCAGTAAGGGTGCATTTGAAAAAGGAACTGAGGCAAAGAAATCATGATATGACTGAGCAGGAAAGAAAAGGGACCCCAGGGACTGGGCAAATCAAGGACACACACGTCCTGTGTTCCAGTTCCACACAAGAAGCCTTAGGTTTTAAGAGTGCAGTCGAATTCAGCCACAGCACGACAGCATAAAACTTGACCTAGGCTACACCAGGGAGTTGGCTGGAACTTGGGTTTTTGCCATTCCCTGCCAGCCCCTGAAACAATTTCCCTCTGAGATAGAAACAGACTTGGGAACGCAATCATTCACCACTAGAGAACTTTCCAGGAAGAAAGGTACAATTTATTCCTTCCTGACCTCCCCTTCTCAAAGTAAGTAACTACACAACAAAGACAACCTCACACCCCAGGGCTTCCAGGCTGATTGGCTCAACAATACAACAACCCAGCTGGAGACAGGGGCAGGGCAAGCAGCTAGGCTCCTAGTGGGCCTGGAGGACTCCGGAGGGTCCATTCAGAGCTCCAAAAGTCCCAAGCGCCAGAGCCAGACCTAAGAGGCACCACACAGCAAGCGGGGAACCAAATGCTATCTCAGAGGAGGACAGTCCCCCAGAGTCTCATTCTCAATGAGCTGAACTCATTTTAAGTGAATGTGAAAACACAGAATATAAATATCATAATAAGAAATAACTATGGGGGGCAGGCCCAGTGCCCGGGGTTTTGCTGGTTCGGACACAGCATCGCTCGTCAAGCCATGCTGAGGTGGCATCCCACGTGCCACAACTAGAAGGACCCACAACCAAAAATACACAACTATGTACCAGGGGGCTTTGGGAGAAAAAGGAAAAATAAAATCTTTTAAAAAATAAACAAAGAATTATGAGAGAAAGAGAGAAGTGCTGGCAAGGATGTGGAGAAAAGAGAGCCCTTGTGCACTGCTGGGAATGTAAACTGGCTCAGCCACTATGGAAAACAGTACGGAGGTTGCTTAGAAAGTTAAAAACAGAATTACCATATGATCCAGCTACACCACTTGTGGGTATTTATCCAAAGGAAATGAAATCATTATCTCAAAAACCTACAACTCCATGTTTATTGCAGCATTATTGACACTAATAGTCATGACATGGAAACAACCTAAGAATCCATTGAGGGACAAATGGATAAACAAAAGGTGGTGTAAACATGAAATGGAATATTATTCAGCCATAAAAAAGGAAATTCTGCCATTTATGACGAAGTGAGTGGACCTTGAGGGCATTATGCTAAGTGAAGTCAGTCAGACAGAGAAAGACAAATACTGTGTGACCTCACTTAAATGTGGAATCTAAAAAAAAAAAAATCAAACTAACAGAAACAGAAAGTAGGCTGGCAGTTGCCTGTGTGTGTGTGTGTGTGTATGTGAGTGAAGGTGGCCAAGGTACAAACTTCCATTTGTAAGATAAATAAGTTCTGGAGATATAACGCACAGCATAGTGATTACAGTTAATAATGCTGTATTATATACTTGACTTTTGCTAAGAGAGTAAATTTTAAAAGCCATTTACCACACACACAAAAGGATGGTAACTGTGTGAGGTGACAGATGTGCTCACTAACCTTACTGTGGTGATCAGAATATATTCTCACATCAAATCATAAAGCTGTACATCTGAACCTTTACACGATGTTATATGTCAATTATATCTCAATAAAGCACGCACAGGGCGGGGCGGGTAGTGACACGGTAGTACCTAACATTTGAATGCAACCTAACATCCAAGAAATCTAAAATACACTAGCCAGAATTAAAGATTTTATTCGGTGGTAACTTAAAGCACTTTTATATTGAAACAAACGCAAATCTATCTATGAAGTAGAAAGTAAAACTTTGATGAATTAAGACAGACCACAAGACTTCAAAGAAATGTCCCGCGAAGGAAGGCTCTCTCTATAGACCCTAGATACAGAAAGTTCAGAAATATTGTTCTCCTGTCGAGCAGCTTCTCACCTACGCCCTGAGAGATGAGGAAACAGAGGTTCAAGAAGGATATTTGGTCACTTGAGCACAACAAAGCTACTATTGAATACGATTAGAGAATACACAGTAACATTCTATCAAAATACTTGAACAGTCCATGGAATTCACATAATGGAATTTTGAAACACTTGGATAAATGAATGGGTTCATTTCTTATTGTGGGTTGGGGGGGCCAATGGGGATGAGAGAGCCTCTGTTGTCATGGCAATGGTAAACCAATGCATTCCCTTCCACACTTCACAGTGGTTAAAATAAACACAGATGAGAGCTGACCCTATTTGCCCTTGCAAGAATTTTGTGGAAATCTCTCTCCCCATCAGCCCCTGGAGGGAAGTGGCTCCATCCCAATCTCTATGCAACACTCTCTGGGAGATACCACCAGCCCTAAAAAACCCCATAGGCTAAAAATACAACAAATTCCTTTTTAAAAGATAAGCCACTGAGAAAATGTTGATCAGTGTACAGAATTGCCCTTCACAGCAAACATGACTAGCAGCGTGACTTCTGTGCACCGAGGGACAGCTATAGTGTTATTTAATGTCATCTCTCTTTCTCTGATCTCAAACACAACTTGCTTTGTAAAACACAGAAACGGTTAGGCACATAGTGAAAGGTGGAGACAGACTTATGGAGGTGTGTGTGTTTTATGAGTACATTCCCCCGCTGGGTATAAATTAAATTAAATCTTGTGCAAGCTGAAGCATGTGAAATAGGGGAAAGAATGAGAGGTACACTGGCACACACATATGTACATATTCTCAAGCCCATTCTACCTCTGCCATACACACACATATTCACACATACGCCCTGGAAAGGGCTATGGGAAAAACTCTTAAAGTCTGGAAGAAACATATAAACAGGGATATGATGGATATTGCATTGTCTGACTGTCAGCCAGAATGCCATCCATGAATACTAAGTATAAGACGAAGAAATAACTTACAGGGACATAGTATGGTTTTCAAGTTTTCCTTCCCAAATCCCCTGAAGAATGGTGGAAAACATCCCCAGACAGAGCTGTGGATGCATCTACGTGGCCAAAAAGAACATCACCTACTGTAAGCTTCAGGGAGCTGGGAATAATCTGAGAGAGACAGAATTAAAATCAGCCTACGCCACTCCCTTGCAAAGGGGATCCAAGATGAAATCACCGTCTGCTTTGATGAATTACTTGCAGCAGGAAAGCACTTCCACTCAGATAGCATGCCCTTAGGTAGGGCATATGAAGAGAAGCAACTATCTACAGTAAAATTACACCAGAAAGAGGAGGTGGGGGGGTGGGGAGGAGGCAGCAGGCAGCCAGAGACTGGTCTATAAATAATTTCAAATAAACCACAGGGGAAGGAAAGGCATTATATTATTACTCTTCTGCTTCTGCACAAGGCAGATGAACATGCTGAGGAAGGAAACATTTGGAGCCACATAAAGAAAAGGGTCCCAAAAGGCATGGTCTCAAGTAGGCAAAAGGAGATCTGCTAAGGGCCTAAACTCAAAATCTATGAAGGAAAGAGGAAGGCAGAAATAGATGGATTCACACCACACTTCACCCAGGGGTCTCAGTAAAGGTTTGTACAAAGGAGAACCAAAATCAGAAAACAACAAAATGATCACAGAGCACACCAAAGGGGGGGCGGGGGGGGGGGGGGGTGGAGAAGAGAAAAGAAGAAAAGAGAAAAGGAAAGAAAAAAGAAGAAATCAAATGAATTCATTTAAATTCTTACCTAAAGGAGTCAATATCAAGCAGAAATACGAGAAGAATGTTCCTGTGAGATCAAGCGTCCTGGGATCAGAGCTTCATCTACCTGATAAAGGCTAATTGGTCCAAAAGACCCTAACCAGAGGGGTAAATCACTGTCTTTTTACACAGCAACTGTACAGAGAATGGATATTTACTTATTGAAGGACAATAATATGCCAGGGGCTTTAAAACATGTACAGTACTTAGCCCTTAGAGTAGTGTGATCCTCAAACCAGCAGCTGCAATCACTTGAGAACTTACTAGAAATGCAAATTCTCAGGCCTCACCTCAGACCTAGTGAACCAAAAAAACTGGGGATGAGACCCACCAAGCTGCGTTTTCACAAGTCCTCCAGGTGGTTCTCACGCGTGCTCAGGTCAGAGAAGCCCTGGGATGGAGCCACCCCTACAAGGTATTACCGATGCCATTTATCAACAATGATTTGGAAGCTCAGAGACTTTAAGTACCTTTCAAGAAACATCTGCCGTTGTCCAAAGCCGATGCTCCTTCTATTCCACCACATCAGAGGGCATTCTGTCCCTGGTACTGGACACGGAGACTGCTTTAAGTGTCAAAGATATACTTTTTAAATTTTACTTTTTAAATTAACAAGAACAGATTTGTCCAAAGTGATTTAATTCTGGATTTGTCCTCTCACTTTCTTTTTATTTTTTTTTTTTTTTTTAAAGATTTTATTTTTTCCTTTTTCTCCCCAAAGCCCCCCGGTACATAGTTGTGTATTCTTCGTTGTGGGTTCTTCTAGTTGTGGCATGTGGGACGCTGCCTCAGCGTGGTCTGATGAGCAGTGCCATGTCCGCGCTCAGGATTCGAACCAACGAAACACTGGGCCGCCTGCAGCGGAGCGCGCGAACTTAACCACTCGGCCACGGGGCCAGCCCCTGTCCTCTCACTTTCTGATAAATGCTGCTCCCAAAAGTAGCACCATAAAGAGTGCCACACTGGTGCCATAAGAACTGTAGGGTCCTAGTTTGCTCAGCAAACTCTCGGACACTGCTCAGCAGGGTTAGCCTGCTTACCTCGCCAAGGAGGCCTGTGAGCTGGCCCCTGCTGGTTTTATTTAGTAAGAGAAGTGTGTCCGTTCCCAATGGTGTGTCTTCATCGGCTACTGGTTTAAGGGGGTTTCAACAAAAGCAGTTTCAATGTTCCACGATGGAGCTATAACCTCTTAGGAAAACCATGGTGTCACTACCCAAAGTGCTATCTGGAAGTTTCTTCATTTCCTAAAATGCTTCCTTGAAAGTAAAAAACTATACTGGCGGCCTTAAATACTTTCTTTGTGTGCTAATTTGATGTTTTTAAGTAGGAATTTAAAAACATCTAGATGAGCAAACATAGGAGACTGGTAAAGATGGGTCTTTTTGACTGAGGACCAGAAAGCGCAAATGTTTGTCCTCGAATAGGGATAAAAGTTTGTCCTGCCCATCTGAGACTTAAATCAAGAAATGCAAACAACACGGACAAGCACTTGTTTATACCAAAGGAAGTGGGGGCAGAGGTAGTGGTGGTGGTGAGGTAAAGGGCAACACAAAAAGTGACATGAGCAAGCCTCCAAAGCACCTGCTGTCATCACTCTCCCTAACCTTCAAAATAACCTGGTCTCCAGAAGAAAGGGAAAGCTGTACCTGCCACGCCCTCCTCTGGCTTCCAACAACAGCTCCTACTCACAGCAGGAGGGCATCTTTCAAGAGACATGGGATTTCGGCTCTATGGAAAACATCAATGAGAATTTTGATTCCCAAATCCTTTCAAACAGTAGACATCCTCATCGTGAGGACTCACAGCGCCCCAGTCCTCTCCAAGCCTTGTGTTTCTCATGTATGGAACAGGATGATCTCACATTCACATCATCTATAAGGGCGTTATTTATCCCAGCCTAGTTCAATGAGCCTGGACGGTAGGAGGCATAAGAAATGATAATCAGGAGAGAAATTATGGCAAAGGCAGCTGAAATCTCTGCAAAGGGGAATAACTACAAGCTCCAGAAAGGCCAAGTGCCAGTCCACATTACACAATGGCATTTGCCAGAACAACAAGCAGATTACAGCCCTGCAATGTACCAGTAGTCTGCAGGCTGTCACCGTGAATGCAAACATACTTCTTGGGGGCAGAATAACAGCCTGAACAAATCTGTAACTCTGTTCTAGAGAAAGAATGACTCTGAAAACAACGTACATTTGAAAACTGTTAGAATCTCATCCTGCACAGTTCCAAGTTGACAGAATTAAAACAGAAGAAAGTTAATGAATATACCACAGGCTAATTACAAAGTTCCCCCCACCCCACCCCCACCAAGTTCGGCCTTAATCATGCCCCCTTTACTGGAAGCATCTTCTCAGGACATTCACTCCCCAGGAGTATGCAGGTGCTAAGGTGTGCTTCAGCCTGGAAAGAACGGCGGAGCAGTCCTACTACTCCCAGAGAAGTAGGCAGTGACAAAAACAGCCTTCCCACAAGATAATAAATAACCACTACACGGATTTACATCATACTACATCACAGCTACTATTGGCTTCGTGTATTTTTTAAATTATATTATCAGAGAACAGTTTACTTGATTCAGTAAAGCACCTGGCCTATTATACTATTAGATACTCAACAAAATAGTGCATCATATGAAAGAAGCAACATCTTAAAAGGACTCCATTCATTTCAAAATATGTCTGAAAGCAAATGAACAACTGGACAGACTCATTTTTAACACCTGGTTTTATTTTCCATTTAAATGCTTTGATCTTTCTACATTTCATATATGGTAGCTAACAGAAATCAACATTAAAGCTAATTCTACATAATCAAAGCTTTCTATAAAGTGGTCATATAAACTTTACAGAAATTTTCTTTAAAAACTAAACTCAAAGAACACAAAGAAACAAGAGTTAAGTTCTACTTCTACCTCTGGGAAGACCAAAATCTGAGAGCCCAAGAGAAAAAAAGGCTGGGAAAAAATGCCTATCATTATCTTTATGGGAGAATAATGTTTATTACCATAGAATTAGACAATCACAATAAATATGTTAAAATTTTAAAGTGACCAGAAAACTGTAGTCAAACTTAAGTTGGCGCCACAGGAAGAACCACAGAGCCTTTGGCAAGAAGACATTTTCCTTTTTCCTTCTCTTGGCATCACTAATTAACTACGGCTGATGCAAAGTCAGTGCCCTTATACTGTAGTAGTTTGAGGACTCCAGAACCTACTGTGAAACTAGAAACAAGCACGTCCTTATATCCTAATCAGATGTCACAAGAGAGACCCCAAGGAATAAGTTTACAAGTTATATTTTGGTTTCTGTATAGACCAATGTGAAATTCTGGACCCAGGGAGCATTTACAGAACCAGAGAGAGATCAGAAAGATGGAGAAACAAGTTGGGGAGGAGGGAAATGAAAGAGAAGAAAATTAAATTACTACTAAAAAGCAGTCCACTTGGTTCTTTCCTAACCCTTTAAAACCAAGCAATTAACAATGGGTAATACTTGAAAAAACACACAACACACAGACACACACATATGCACACATCCACCTTCCAATATGATAAGATGGTGTGAAAGACCTGGACAATTCTAAATAGGAAAATATGCTTCTCAAAGATAACACTCCTCTAGGAATGTTTCCTTTCCTTAGACTTTATTTGGCTACTCTTAGAATTGGTTTGCATTCAGAAAAACAAACAAATGTTTACCGCATACCAGATACTCTGCCAGCCACTGGGGATATACAGATAAGAAGGATGATCCCAACTCTGAGGAAGCAGAGGGCCAAACCCTTTTAAAGCTTGAATGTCAAGTGAACCACACACAGCTTGCCGGCGATGATACCCAAATCCCCTTTCCACGAAAACACAAGAAAATCAGACTGATGATGCTGACTCTACACACAGTCTGGGGACAGGCTTTAAGCTAGCAGGACAAACTTATCAAGGTATTTTGTGAGGATTACACACTCTAAAAGATTCTATCTTTGCAAATCAAAGCAATCGAGCCCAAAGCAAAAGAGAGAAGAAACTTGCCTGGTATTTAATTTACTCCCCTAAAAAGCCAACTTATTATCATGATCTCTTCTTTCAATTTCTAATGCCGAAATGACTCCAAACCTCTCCCCTAACAAGTCACTTAGGTTGCTGCCGACCCCCCTCAGCCTATACTTTAGGACCTCTCCAGGGCCGGCCTGGTGGCGCAGGGGTTAAGTTCGCATGTTCCGCTTCTTAGAGGCCCGGGTTTCGCCAGGTTGGATCCTGGGTGCGGACATGGCACTGCTTGGCAAAAGCCATGCTGTGGTAGGCGTCCCACGTATAAAGTAGAAGAAGATGGACTTGGATGTTAGCTCAGGGCCAGGTCTTCCTCAGCAAAAAGAGGAAGATTGGCAGTAGTTAGCTCAGGGCTAATCTTCCTCAAAAAGAAATTAAAAAGAGCCTCTCCAGCCGACAACTGCCCCACCCCCGCCCACTCACCCTAAAAATGAAAGGGAGGGAACACAAATGTGAGGTGGTGGTAGTAAGAACAACACTCTATTCCCATCTGAGTGGCAACAATGTGCACCACTTTTAATTGAGCTGCTGAATAGCCAAGTGAGTTACTGACATCAAGGAACATTCTGCCCAAGAAGCCATGTCTAGCAACCCCTGCAGAAGCACTCACATGTGAACCACAAGTGACACTAATGGCTGTCACCCTCTTCACAGACAAGGTGACTCTAAACCCTCACAAACCCAGCATCTAGTGCCTTTCATGTGAGACACCTGGAACCAGTGTCTATGTGGTCGCTGTCCATTTCATCAAGGAAGATTTACGAACTGATAAGACGGTTTGGGGAGGGTCATACACTACTGAAAAGATCAGGGCCATGTTTACGTTTGTCCTTTGAGAGTGTAAAAGGCAAGGAGGGCAAAAATACGTAACAGAAACATTCATATTTAAAAGACTAGGAAGAGCCATGATACAGGAGGAAGGAAAGACACTGGCACCCAGTTTCCGTGGCAACCACAAAGCATGCTAGACCATCATTTGCATGGGAGGTGGAAGTGATATCCCTGCAATCAGATCTCCGAGGTAAGAGAAAAAGGAAAAGGCCAAAGCAGTAATAAAACTGCCTCAAATGAAGTTCTAGCCAGTTTCCTTAAACAAATACACGCAGCAGAAGTGTGCGTGCTTACCAGGAGCCTTAAGCAAATTATGGGGGCAGATGCCCATTCCTTCAAGTGTCTAAAAATTTGTCCTCAGCAACAACTAAAGGACAATTAAATCAAATGTATTTTGCCTATCTGTAACCATGCCTAGGACACACGGCTCTGGAACAAGCTCCACACTTCCTGTTCCTTCCTTCACACCAAGACCCACGTGCACTGACCTCTTAGGACCGTGAAGTCCGTTTATGCAGAACTGAGTATCTACGAAGACTTCTCTAGACAGAACTCCACATCGAGCAGGAAAAACAACTTGTTAAGGAAAGAGGACCCCACTGTCAATAATGAAAAAGCTTAATACACCACAGTTCCAGGAAGGTAAGCATTGACAGTAAATTTAAGGAGACACTGCACAATGCCAGAAAGGCCCGATCATCTCTCCCTGCTTTAGATTCCCACGCAGTGTTGCTTCACACACACCGAGGTACCGCCCCACCCCAAAGTACCCAGGCCAGACATGTGGCACTGTAACACACACTTCTAAATGGAAATTCCAGGATAACTTTAAAACTCAAGATGGGATGGAGCCAATGTAAATTTATACTAAAAGCCTTCTGATCAAAACCAGAAAACGACAGTGATAAGCTTTCAAATAGTACAGTCCTCCTGAATCCCTTTTAATTAGCCAAGCACTTCTATGTTTAAGTCAACTCTTCCTTTGGTATAAAGAAAAGAAATCAAGATTAGGGTTTGTTTTCCACTTCCTAAGGTGAAGACAGACGCCTGTTCCTTCCTCTAACAGACAGAAGCTAATGCTGTCCTTCAAAACGCATTCAACAAATATGAATTCAGCGCCTCTAGGCACATCTTAGCTTAGACTGATTCGGGGGTCAATGCTAAAGCATACCAGGCTCCTACCCAGTGCTGATAGGTTATTTCGTTTAATTCTAAGAATCACCTGGGTTCTTGGTAATTGTTAAGTCTGCCTACCTGGGCCCATCCAACCTGGGGCCTGTACTTGAAGCCTGTGAGGCCCCCAGCCCACTGCAGTCCCTGAGGGCTGTCAATGTGTCGTTTCCGACCTCAGGAAGGTGTGGTGTGGGCATGTGGGGTTCGCCCTGCTCTCGCTGCGGGTGATTCTAACACCAACTACAAGAATACTGTGTCAATTCTGAAGCTTTTACAAGATAGAAAACTGGACTGGGACCTAATATTTTCTCCCCAACAACCACATATGTCCTTTCAAAATATCAGCTAACCTCTTGTCTCAAGCTCACCACCTTGGGAAAGAAAAGTTAGTAAATAAACAGTGCCCGCTCCCGGCCCTCGCATGATTCGGTCAGATAAAGCACTGAAGCACCCAGGCAGCCTTCGACCAAGCACAAAGAACCACTTCATGTGTCAGGGCCCAGCCCCACCCAAGGATAACCAAGAGGCTCGCAGGCATTCAGTGCTGGCCCTTCCTGCACTGCAGGTCTTGGTAGCTGTCGTCTCCTCCCACAGGCAAGCAGCCCAGCACCCAAGATGCTCATCATGTTATTAATGTTGCTCCACCACATGCAGCTACCGGGCTGATGGAGCCCTAGGCACTGGGCCTGTCTCTCTGCATTATTTTGGCTGATAAGCCCACAGCTGACTCACATCACAGTCTGTCAGGAAGTTACAAGAAGAGCTCCACCACAGGGTCCAGAGGACAGCAAGAGTTAACATCTCCCTCACTCTCACTTCTCCCCACAGAAGGAAAAACTAAGTGCACAGGTCATCTTACTGAAGATGCCCCAACTTCCCGACACATTCCCTAGTCAGTGGGCCCCTGTGTCCCACAGAGGTCACATCTTCTGTGGCACTCTCCACGCTACATTTGAAATTACGTGCTTCTCTGTTTCTTCTCTCTGAAATGGTGATTTCCTGCACTGCAAAATCCTTAGATCCATCCAAATACCTGGCAAACAACTCAAATTTTGATAATAATTTAGCCCCACTGGACACTCCTTCCTTGAGGGTCACCCTCCTCTGAGGGTTACAGTGGGATCACTTTGCTCAGCTCTCAGAATCCTCAGGCCTCCCAAAATATTTTTGAAAACACAACTCTTCCATCTCTCATCATCATCAGTGTTCCATGGTGGCTCCTCACTAATTTACTCAGGGTGAATAGAAACCATTTACTGAGTCCTGACAATATGCCAGGAGCTTTATCTCTTAGGCAAAGTACAGTCTTCTGTGGCTTACTTTTCACACCTATAAAATGGGGGTGATAATGAAAGACCTATCCCAAAGGGTTTGCTGTGAGGATTGAATAGGCTAATATATGTAAAGAATTTAGAACAGTTGTCAGCACATCACTATATTACGTATATAAGCACTATGTAAGTGCTATACAAATATTTGTCACAGCAATTCTGCAAAGGGGGACTAACTCTCATGGACAGTTAAAAGTAGGAATTGGGATTTAAATCCTATGTGATTCTAGAATCTTAAAAATTTTCTCCTTTCTCCTGAATGCGAATCAAGGACCTTGTCATAAAATTGTGCCAGAAAAAAAAAAAAAGTTCCACCTTAAACCATCTCATTCTGAGGATCACTCAGGGATAAGTCTCCCACCCTGGTTGTCACTTGCCTTAAAATCAGGAGGCCGTCAGGTATGGATACAAAATAGTCTACAGACGCCTGTGAGGTCCCAGGGACCCAGAATCAGTCTGACAGTTTAGAGAACCTCATGCACACCAAGGCCTTGGAAGGCTGTCTACCTGTCCCAGGAAAGATGGCCTCATGGAACGTGTGGGAGACAGCTGGGCTCAAAGGGAGCTTTCTCCTCCTGGAAGGTCAGGGAGCTCCAAGGGCCCAGGCTTGAGTCCTGATTCTGGGGACACATCTATTTTGGGAGTGCCAGGCAAGAGGCAAAGTTAAAAACATGGGCTGAGAAGGCTAAGCAACACATCCTGGCCACACTGCCTAGAAGACAGAAGGGAGGAAGACTGGTCACTAGGAAAGGAGAGTGAAGCTGCAGAAAAGCTCTCCAAGGAGACTGCCTTGAGGAAGCAGATCTGGACACTGCTCCAAGAACAGGGAACTTGGAAAGGGCAATTGCACCTTAAAGGACAATCACAGTTCCAAGAGCCCTAGGACACTGCTCTTCATAACTATTTCCAATCCCCCTCCCGACCACGGCACTAAGGAAGACAAGGCCAGTAAGAGTCCGCGGGAGTGGAGATGAGAAGTGACAACCTTCCCGCAGCTCCTGCGTCGGGGATATCCTCTCTGGGAGGATGTCAGTGCTTTGCCCAGGCGGATGTCAGGCACACAGAGGCACCTCTCAGCCCTCATCATCCTGGTTTGGGTAATAATTTTCCTTTGCTTCAGCTGGAGGCAAAGGGTAGAGGGTGCGAAGAAAACACTCCAAAGGGAACCTGCAGTCGACCCGCCATTTAAACCAAACCAATCTACCCATGGACATACCATCAGAGTAACCCCAATACCAGCCCAAGTTTAGTCAATCACCCAGGAACCTCATTAGCCACCCAATTCCACATTCTTCCTTCTTTAAGTCGAAATCCACCCCTGACTTTAATCCTCTGGACTTGCATCCTCTAACAACCAACTACACCTCCCACCCCTCAAAACCACCTGGCCCTCAGCTTTCTTTCTTCTAAGAGGTGACAGAGCTGTACCTTTAGGCCTCCGTAAAGGGGTCTGCCTGGCACCTTTAGACACTACTCATGTGCACAGAGGCCGAAAACATAAGAAGGAAGACACAGATGGACGCCAGAAGATGCTTTATTGATGAGAAAGAAGATCTGCCTCTTGTAAACTAAAGCAATGCATAAGGTTGTTTGTTAACCCCCAAATCGTGCTATACAAGTAATTAAGTAGTTAAAATTCCTCCAAGACAGGAAGAGGAGATGGGGAATCCCACAAACCTCCCATAAATAACTTCATGTGCAAAACCAGTTAGACGTTATGTTTATTACAGCAGCTTCCTTCCTTCTGCAACCAGGCTCTATTTCACCATGGGGACAGAAGAGAGGGGGTTTCACTTTAATAGAGACAACCAGTGCCTTGGGGAGGTGAAGGGAGCGTGGAGGGGAGGGAACTCATGAAAGTACGATGTGAGAGGTAGGAACAGAAGCCCAGGGGATGTGGCTGAAGGGAAAGAACCTAACCATGAATGTGAATGAGCAGCATGTGCCATCACGCAGTAAACAGGACACGCACGTGCTTCAGCCAGAGAGAATTTCTAACACAATCAGAAATGCTCTCTCGGCTCTCTGCTATCCAACTTAAGACATTTTGACCCTCAGTTTCACCTTGGAGACCATTTTATCTGGGAAAACACTTAAGATCAAGGTTGGTGTAGGGAGCTGAGAGATACAAGCTCCCCTCCCAAACCTGAACGGTAGGAAAGGTGAAGTACATCCATAAGCAGGCACCATAAGGTGAACCAATACTTTTACTTTGCCCCTCTAAGCCACCAACTCCAGCCAGCTGAGCGAAAAGTGAAGAGTATACTCCCAGAGGGACGTAGGACAACCCACTAAAATCACAGATCTGTTTAGAACAGCCACCTGAAACAGAACAGTCAGCTAGGTCCGGAATGTTCTCACATTCAGGGAGAACAGCTCTCCCCATGCCCTTCTGCATGAAAACCGTGACCTTTAACCTCTAATATTGGAGCACTCCAGAGATAACTGCAAAAGTAAAACATGTTTTGCTCAAGATAAGCTAAGTCTTCCGCTTTCCTTCTACTGCTAGGTTTACAGTGAAGAAAAACTTGGTTTCATTAAAGAAGGAATACAAATACTGGCAGAGAAGAGAACACGTACTAGGTTTCATAATCTGAGGGGCCACAAGGGATGTGCACTGCACAAAAGGTACGCAGCTGAGGAGGTGAGTGGGGCTGTGATCCAGCCATGGTTGAGCTCAATAAGCCAGGTGCTGCTGGCCCAAAGGGAGTGCCATTCTGGAATCTGTCTGTCCAAGAGGTACCTGAAAGAATAAGACCTACATGTGACACCCCTGACGGAAAGTGACACGGTGTAGTGGGAAAGATCAGGCATTACAGATATGAAGACTTGGATTCAAATCCTGAATGCTACTTATAAGAAATATGTCATTAGTCAAGTATTTTGAACACTTGTTGACTCAGCTAGAAAACAAGGATAATAAAACCTTCCAGGTGTTTCATGAGGATTACAGTATGATTTATTAGTACACTATGTTTTATTCACTAAGGGGAAGTTCTTTTAAAGACAGAGGTTCTGGAACTTCAAAGAGGCTGAAGGATTTCTAATAGTCACATGCTCTCTGGTGGAGTGAGATTTTTCTATTTATAGGTTAACTGCTTCTTTATTTTGAAATTTTCTTTTTCATTGCATCAGGGCTTACTTATGCAATTCACTTTTTTCTCTTTTAATGACTAACAAAATTAAATGAAAAGGTTATGGCTGTGACTAAGATAAAGTACAAACGTGGTAGTTCCATTTGCTGGCAGGGCATTTCTTTCTCTCTTCCAAACATTCAAAGAACAGACAGAACTTCTGCTTCTAGTTTAGATAGAGGAATAGGGACAAGATTTACTTCCTGCCTGACAGAACTAAAAATCTACACAATGACCATCACAGAACAAAGCACTGCAATCCCTGAAAGATGGGAAAAAATAATTGCCCAGGTTACTGACTTTACAGAGTTTCCAGCCACAGCACATGGAGCGGAAATATAAGCAAGGTCTAGAGGAATCTGAGTTGAGATTGTGGGGAGGCCAAGATATTGAATAGAATCTCTAGGTCAGAGTACTGCTGAGGGGTAAACCACACAGAAAACTCTGGAATCTGCCATGGGTCCTCCTCAAGTATTTGCTGAGTACTGGGGAAAGCACATGTGTGTGAGGAAACTACCCAAAAGGAAGTATCACAAGAAAGGATTAGAGGGTAAAGGCCCCAAATCCTACTCAGGGCCAGGAACAGTGCCTGTACCTACTAGCCAAAACGGTAAACATCATAATTCACAAGTCACTGAGTACATTACTCGTTCGGGTTTTGCCTGAATAGTGGGAAAAACTTAGCCCAACACTAAACACTGCTCTGGCCCTACCTAACAAGGCTGAAAAGCCAAGGCCCAAAAGTAACTTAATCACATCCTAGAGGAATGCTCAAGAACAGGTAGAGAAATACAAACATATCCAGCACCCAACAAAGGAAACTTTACAATGCCTGATACCCAATAAGAAACTACCAGGTAAGCAAACTAGCAGGAAAACGTAACCAAACTGAGGAGGACCATCAATCCAAACTGGCCCATAAATAGCACAGATGATAGAAAAGAGTAAGCATATTAGGAGAGACACTGAAGATTAGAAAAATACCAAAATCTAACTTCTAAAGGTAAAGACAACAATCTCTGAGATAAAAATTACATATCTGCAGATTTTGGATAAAAACTATCTAAAATGAAACAGAGGAAAACAAGACTGGGATAAAACAAACAGAGTATTATCGAACTGGGAGACAACTTAAAGCAGCATCTGAAATCCCTGAAGCAGGGAGGAAGGACACACACAAATATTCAGAAATATTGGCTCCAATCTTTCTGAAACTGATGAAATCTACAGATTAAGATTTGTGTTAGGAGCTCAATGAACTCAAAACTCAAGAAACGTAAGTGAAACTACACCAAGAAACATTGTATGATAGATTAAAAGAAAATCTTAAAAGGATGTAGACTGGGAAAAGATAGAAAAGCTAGACTGGGAGAAATGACACTTCTTGGAGATGACGCTTCTTGGAGAGTCAAGAATGACTGTCAACTTCTCATTAGAAACAATGCAAAGCAGGAGACAGGGGAGTGGAGCAGTATGGGGGCGGGGGCTGGGGGAGGGTTCTATACGCAGCAAAAATATCTTGTAAAAATGAAGGCGAAATGAATTTCTCACAACTCCAAGTGATTCCACGTTCTCATAAAATAAAAATATTTTCTTTAAATGAGAGTGAAATAAAGACATTTTCAGACACACAAAAGCTGAAAGATTCATCCAGCCTTAACAGATCTATACTAAAAACTTTAAAGTCTTTCAGGAAAAAGGAAAGGAAAGGGGTACCAGAGAATATAGGAAAGAAAGAAGGGCTCCAGAAATGGCAACTATTTGGGAAAATAGAGCAGATTGGCTGGACACATCTACATTTACTTTACATTTAATTCCACGATTATTTCCTGGGGTAATTAAAGCTGTCACATAATATTCCATTCTTCAATTTTGTCCCTTCTTTACCTTCTCTAAGTAGAAAATATGTTTCAGTCAAGATAGCTCTAGATTTTAAAAATTACAACAGTACTAACCTCCACTTTGTAACATGCTCTTCATAGCTGTAACAACAAAACAATCTGCAAATAGCCTGGTCCAGGAGGCAAATAAACATAACCCAAAAGTTAAAAGAAATATATCTGAGCTGTTTGTTGCTTGCTTTGCTTTCAAGTTTGGCAATAACAGCAAAGTGCATTTAACATTAAACTACCCTACTAACGCATTTTGTTAAAGGGAAATGTAAAAATTATTTAGGCTTTTAAAATGTAAATTCCTAAGGATGTTCACATTGAAAAACTCCAATTTCTAACACCGCATGCTGCCAAACACGAATCCTATGCATTTGGGCCTATCTTCCTTCCGAACTTGGAGGTATGAAAGTATTTTATATCAACAAAGTAACTCAGAACAAAAATAATAAGGAAATATTAATACTGACAATTCACCTGTGGCAGGAATACTTATTAAAAGCCTAGAGAATTCTCATAATCTTCAACACGTATTCATATCCAGAAACAAAACTGCAATAAGGCATGGAATCCTTGCTGTTAAAATAATTCCTGACATTCCAAATCCAATCTACTGGAACAGGACTATCTATCTTTGAAGTCAGTGAGTCGTATACTGTCAAAGGCCGAACTAAAATACAGCAAGTCTTTAATAAAAACAAAATAGTTATGTCTCTGTAGAGGCACAGTCTGCCCTTTTTCACTAGTTCAGTAGATTCTCTTGGAGTTTGTTTTCAAAAGTGTGTCAGTGATCTGAGCATTAAATACTAGCAAATAGGGGCCTCGCCCCTAAGGTGAGGCAATGAGTCATGTGTGAATAGCTGGGATGGAATCTGCTCACCGACATCCCATCTTTGCAAACTACAACCTCACCCCACTCGTGCCTACTCCATGCAATCAAATACCTGGTCACACTAAGCTTTGCAGAGGAAATTCACACTATACAGCACAAGGGTCCTTCCTGTGACTCAATTAACGTCAAAAGAGGGTCACGCGCCCACACTTTTCCAGCTGCCCACAAATGGCTGTGATCATGGTGTCATGGAGGGAGACATAAATCACAATTTGTATAAAACAAACTTCCTCTAACACACATTTGAGAAGTCTTCAATGACTGTGCACGTTCTCATGTAGCAATTCATGTGTCACATACACAAATGATATCTAATAACGTCTAACACATTATTCATTATAAACCTGAGTGCTCTTCAAGAATTAACCTGTTCAGTATACAAAACCACCATGAGGTGGTTACTATTATCAGAGAAATTTTACAGATGAGGAAACTGGGGCCCAACAATGTTACAGAATCTGCCCCAAGAGCATGTAACAAGTAAATGGTGAGCCAGAATAATAAAAAACACATGTGGGGCTGGCCCCGTGGCCGAGTGGTTAAGTTTGCGCGCTCCGCTGCAGGCGGCCCAGTGTTTCCTGGGTTCAAATCCTGGGCCCGGACATGGCACTGCTCATCAAACCATGCTGAGGCAGCGTCCCACGTGCCACAACTAGAAGGACCCACAACGAAGAATATACAACTATGTACTGGGGGGCTTTGGGGAGAAAAAGGAAAAAAATAAAATCTTAAAAAAAAAAAAAAAGAAAAAGAAAAAACACGTGTTGCACCAGTCTACACTCTTAACCACTATGGCACACACAAGGTCCCCATGACACATCCCTAAGAATTACCACTGTCTACATTTTTCCTACTTATTCCCTCTACCCACTCAAAGAAAAAACAACATAAATACACACAGTTAATTTCGGTATACATTTGGGTGCTCAACTAATGTGACCCCCGCTGTGGACTACTGATTTTGGGTCTTCCATTTACTTATACCTAAAAGCATACAATAACCAGCTTCTTTGTACAACACCTTCCTTTCCACTGGTCACACAGATACTCCCTATCTCCATAACCATTATTCCAGAGTTTCTCAAAGTCAGTCCCTATCTGACTGGCAAAATCTGTCCATTCTGGCTTCTGAACTTCCTTCACGAAACATAAATTTTACAACAACCAAGTAGAATGGGATAGGCGACATAAGTGTGTGTGTGTGGTGGGGGGTGTATGGAGCTAGGCACAGCCACTATCAAATTCAAAAGGGGCTGATTAAAGACTGAAAGTCTCTATAATGTTTCTACTCTAAAATGTAAAAACTACATTAATGTATAATTTTTAAACAAAAAACTTTTTTTTGACTCACCTACCACAATGATCAAAAGCAAAAGAAAACCAACACCTAGGAACACCCAAGAGTGCCAGGTCTGTCAGATATTCGATGGCTGGGCTGCCCTATCAATCAAACAGGCAAAGAGCTTCTAGAGAGAGGTGGGCTTTCCTTTTAGAAAGAGTGATTTTAGATGATGACCTTCTAACGGCTAGGTAAAAAGACACCTTTTATTTTTGCCTCAATAAACAAAAATAAATCCTATCGAACTCTGGGTTCTACTGCTTTCTGTGCCAAAAAAGATTCCCAACTTCAATTAAAACAAATGGCATCAAGTACATAGAGCCGAACACATCTTAGGGGGTTTCCTGTAGAAAAATAATACTTTCTAAACATGAGGGATTGTTTTGACTGAAGACTTATCATCAGAAAATGGAATCAGTTCAATGTGCACTTTGGGAACTCAAGGAAAGATCCAAACTGAGGCTGGCATAGTCTACACTTCAGATTTTAATTTTTCTTAACATGGAAGTCAAATACATGAATTCCCTTTCTTTCTTCCCCAACCAAAAGGCCTATTAACTGAAGACCCTAAAAACATGTACCTAAAAGACTAATTAACTGTTTGAGAATAGGGAGCAATTCGTATCATTCTACAAAAGAGAGAGAGAGAATGCATTTTCCAAAGCAAATACACAAACCATGACTCTGGGGTTTTAGGATTCAACGATTTCTCCTAGAAAGTCTAAATGCCAACACACAATGCAAATGGTTTAACTATGAAACATGCTCTTCTCATGTATATATGAGGCTTAGGGAATTTTAGACACAAGGTAAAAAATAGCATCTAGTCAACAATCCACCCAATGCTTGAAGCAACATTTCAAAATAACCACTTTAGGTAGTTACTCTGGCCTTGACTTACCAGCAGAAATAGCACATTCTAAGGTGCCACATATGTAAGATGATGTATTGTAGCTTGAACAATACAATGACTAAGCTCCAAAAATTCAGGCGCCAGTTCATACATCCTGCCTTAGAAGGCAGGATTCATACAAAATTACTTATACCAAATACCAATGAGAGATCAAAACAAATGAGCTCTTAAAAGTTGGAAAGTCTTGGGGCTGGTCCAGTGGCATAGTGGTTAAGTTCGTGCACTCAACTTCTGGGGCCCAGGGTTTGCAGGTTCAGATCCTGGGCACAAACCTACACACCACTCCTCAAGCAATGCTGTGGTGGCGTCCCACATACAAAACAGAGGAAGATTGGCACCAAGATTAGCTCAGTGGCAATCTTCCTCATCAAAAAAAAAACACAAAAGTTGAGAAGTATTAAAAGTTATTATTTTGTACTAGCCATGTACCCTGCAACAGGGCAACAAATGTATGCCCTAACTAAAAACCCCTCTTCCTATAATCCAGGCCACCCACAACCAGCCCTAAATCTAGCCTAACCTGTCAAAAATCCTTAATCTATGTTATGTCCCTGATGGATTTCACTAATAGAACATGACCATAACCAAATAAAATGCTGCTATGACTCATTACTTCAGTAAGGCACTTGGCACACTAATAGTTAAAGCAGATTAGCAATGGTTAAGTTTTCCTTAAATTCACCCTGAACAAGGTTTCTCTTTTCCACTGTCCTGGAGAACTAAAGTTAAACGACTGGTTTGCACACAGCTGCCAAATACTACCACAAAGAGGAAGCCAGCAGCACTGTCATCTGAGATAGGCACTAGGAGCCAGGGACAAAGGACTCCCCTGCAAGAGAAATGAAACCTCCTCTTCCGTCATCACACTCCCATGCTGATTTTACCACAGGTGAGGGTCACAGCCAGCCACACAGCTAAAGGATTGGGTACTGTCATTTCCCACCACACACTCACACAATTTTGCTCCCTAAACAGAGATGAAAGAAGACACGAGATGCATGACCACCCACCCATGTTTGGAAGCAGAGATATTATTATTACACATTCCAATATATTTACTGCTGTGATTTTTTTTACACACACTGGAACTCTCTCTCTTGTGATGATGCATTTTCAAAGTGGCGCAGGCCGAATTTTTCTTCCAGGGGATCTGAACCCTAACACGCTTATCACTGAGACACTCACCCAAGTGTCTTCAAAAAGAGTGACACACAAAGCACACTCAGTACACTGCAGAGAGGCTTGGTACGTATACCTGCTAACCATATAACCACAAACCTAATGATGCCTTCTAAGACACGGTGCTAATGATTAAGAGAAAAGGAAGATGGAAGTTAACACAGACTCTGTTCAAGGGCTTTTTAAACAAAGACACTGCATAATGGAGGAAAATAAACTAAGACTGAGCTACGCATCTCAACTTCCAGATCCAAAGTACAGTTCTCTTAAAGATTTTAAATATCTACACAGGGCAAATCTTGTCCTTTCCTCTTAATTTTCCACCATATTCAGTTCTTCATTACATTACACACATCTAGATAGTTTCCAAAAAGTAACTAATTCCGTAGAAAGAGTAAACAAAGAAGACCAGATGAGGGGAATTTCTTTTCCTTTCCCCAACCTTTCAAACTAAGAGATTCTAAGAAAAAGTCGTTTATCTAGTCCTCCAGGACAACATCGAGTATGAGAATGGAAAAGGAATGAAATGAAATATAAATGGGGGGGGAACCCCCCCCCCACACACAACACATGAGAGATAAAGCAGACAACTAACAAAGGGTTTTAAAAACACCCAATTAAAAGCATTATTATACAATGTCACTAACACTGTTTGACCATGAAACCACAAACTCTTACCAAACTACCATAGCCAACTTCCTTATCAAACTATCTTATTTAGGAAAGTCACATTTAAGAAAGAAAAAAAAAAAAAAAAACCTGCTGGTAAATTAAAAGTTTTAAGAACAAATTCCACAACTACTAACTTGGCTAAACATGAAGTGGATTTTTCCTTTCCTGATGAGGAAGGACAAAATTTCAGAAAATACCACATTTAATTCTTCAAGATTTTTAGAAGCATCTCTCTTGAGAAATGGCAAAATATCACCTAATATACTCAAGCATACTACTGATGAAAATCAATTGAAATGAACAGTTAAGTCAGGAATTACAAGTTGGCAACTGTTTGACCATTTTTTATGACAGGAACATATTTTGTTTGGCCCACAGCATTTTTTTTGTTTATTCCTCTTTATTTCTAATTAGCGGACAATATTTAGAAACCAGGGCTTTCGATACAAAACTCCAGAATTCTGGCTCTTCTATGAAAAATTGGGAGATCAGGCGAGTGGGGCCAAGTTTGGCCCATGTGTCAAACACTGGCACCTAGATTGAAGTCCCTGATTTAAGGCATCAGTTATTTCAGCCTTGAGTACTAACCTTTTCCTCGACGGCCCTTCTTCAAAATCTGAAGAACTAACATCGTTGCTAGTAGAGGACACTTGGGATGCATCGTCCTTCTCATTCTCTGACTGTTCTGATGCTGGTCCTAATCCCTTAGACTGGCCATTACCAAGGAGCCCTACAGGTGAGAAAAGGGGACAAACACTTCAATACATGACATCAGGAAGCAGCACTTTACCACAGGTAACCTACACAATGGCTGATGAGGACAGACAAGAATTTGGACAGAGGAGAATTAAAAGGCACATATCCCTTTTGAAGAAGGAAAAAATTCACACTTCATCCTACTTTAGACCTTTTAAGAGAATGAAATGCCTAACAAGGAAAAATTTTAACAGTCAGAAGTTCAAGGAGAAATTGGTAATCATAATGTTCTGCAGGGTTCTTTTCTGAAGTACATAAACATCTTTTTAGGGCTGGGGCGGAAAGGAAGAAAGGCATCTCAAGTATTACCAATTCAAACTAGTTACGCTTCAAGGGCTAAATATTTAGTCTAGAAAAACTGGAATCATTTTTGGAATTGCCTTCAGGAACCAGAACCTGCCGCAAAAGAAAAAGCATCATTACTTTGTAGCCATATCTCAGTTTAACCAGAAATCCTACTACACAACTTTCACTTCATGGCAATCTATTATATTAGACAGTCACCATATGTGCCTTTGATTATCTCAAAGAACAAGGATTCTCTCTGACTGCATATATGGCACCAAGCACAAGAGGGAGTCTTGGGACCCCAGGATGTGTTTTCAGTAACCAAACTGGAGAAAGGTCCTAGGGAAGGGGCTGTGCCAAGTGATATGGAAGTATTTTATCCAAGTTATATGGAAGTATTTTAACAAGCAGTAAGGCTACACTAATGAGTGACAGCTGAATAATAGCCTGGTCTTCTAGCAGTTGGATGTCCTTGCATCTAGGGTTCTGCATACAATTCAGGTTCCACCAATGGGAAGCATCCACAAATACAAGTGTCCACAGCAACTGGCCACCAATGTCACTGTTTAGTCACCAGCCTCGTGGGCATCAGAAGCTAGGCATCAGGAGGAACGGTAGCAAGGGATCTGCATTTTCACAGCCAGAGCATTTGGCTTTAAAGCAAAGACCAAAGTGCAGGGCGGCCCTTGATTTTTGTTCTTTCAACTCTTCCATCAATTTTGTAAGCACTTAATTCCCTGTATTAAATCCCTTTTTGGATCAAACATTTAACAGTAGCTCCTATTGGCTGCACTAGACACTATACAGAATATAGTATATATAGTTGGCAAAATTTTCTGAAAGAACATAGTACACTGCAACAAAATCCTGGCACTTGGGCTGTTCAGGCATGCATGTCCCCAGGTATCTGTTTTTCCACCATTTCAGAGTATGAGGTTAGAAATCTAATACAATGCAGTAAATAAAATCCCATGGCTATCATATAGACATGTGGCTTTAGGAGTCGTGACTACAATATGGAAATGAAAACACATACAGCTTCCCAAAGAAAGACAAAATGTAGGGAGTTTGCACTATGAGGAGAAAAGAAGGCATAACTGTGTGAAAATCTGAGTCTACGGGGAGAAGTACACCCAAGAATTCAAAAATTAGAGTTGTTCTATGCAATACAGTGGCCACTAGTCACATGGAGCAACTAAGCATTTGAAATATGGCTACTGTAGATAAGAAAATAAATTTTATTTTTATTTAATTTTAATTAATTTAAAATTGAATGTAAGTAACATTTCATTAATAATTTTATATTGATTAATTCTTGAAATATTTTGGGTGTATTACTAGGTTAAGTCAACTATATTAAAAGTAATCTTACCTGCTTCTTTTAATTTTTTTAATGCAGCTGCAGAAAACTAAAATTACATATGTGGTTGAAATAATCTCTGTATTGATCACCACCAAATTAGAGCACTTTAGTAATGTCACACTGGGTTTGCTGGCCCATGCAATCACTAGGATGACACAGACAATACTTAACCAAGGTTAGGAAACTGGCCAGGGACACAATATAAATCATATTTGTAAAAACTGGAGAAGATGGATGAATCGCCACACTTGAAAAAGATGGGAAATTCAAAGTAAAAATTCAGGTTAATCAGAAAAAAAGGAGATATACATCTTAAATATTAAGTGTGCTCTTGGTTGAATTCAAATTTTTCAATAGTATGTAAGTACATAAAGGAGAATAAGCAGAAAAGGAGAGAGAGAATCTGACTTCATTCATTCGTGCAACACCTACCACATGACAGGACACTGGGGATACAGGCATAATCAAACAAAACCTAAATTCTAGTGAGAGGAGATAATCAACAAACCACATGTATGAATCAGTTCGTAGTATGTGCCAAGAAGAAAGTCTGCACTTGTAGGGCAAGGAAAAAGTGACAGAGGAGGGCAGTGAATATGAAATAATGGAACCAACAAGCAAGCGTGCAATACCAAAAGAAGACTAGCAAAGTTGGGATTTGCAATGTGCCTAAGAAACAAAAACCAAAAGACAGGTGATGGTGGGGGTGGTGGAAGTCCAGGAGGAGAAGGAAGAAGAAGAGGTGATTGTTTTGAAGCTCAATTTGGATCAAGGAGGAAATAAGGAAGGACTAAGTGCTGCTAGGTGAAGCCAGGAAAGAAATGCTGCTGTACCCTTCGGCACACGACAGATCTTAAGTATTTGCTGAGTGAAGCAGCGACTGAGTGAGTGACTGAGTGAGTGAGTGAAATGATTCAGCAGAGAAAAGTTAAGCTATTCAATACCCTTGTCCTTCTGACAAGAATGATCTCAGCAGATTGTAAAGGTAGAGATTCTCAAACTTGTCCATGAATCAGAACACCGGCAAGCCTTGTTCAAACAGCCCCCTAGGCCTCAGCCCCAGTCTATCCTCTTCTAACAAATTCCCAACTGGTGCTGTTGCTGCTTTCACTGCTCCGGGGAACACATTTTGAGAACCACTAGTGCAAGGGAAAGCAAGGTTCAAGTCAGTAAGAGACCTAGTTGCCCTAAGACACAGTAAGGCCCTGGGCAAATGTGAGTTAGAGCCCAGGAAACCAATTATGATTGCACAGTCTATCATAACACAACTCAATAAGGCATCCAAGTTCTGTTGGGGCATTCTTCCACTTTTTATCGATAATTTTATGAAGGGGAAGAAGATTGCTTACAAAACTTGTCACAAAGCTATAAGAGTCAGCTAATGACAAATACAAACTATAATAAGTAACACACTGGAAGAAAGTGTTCATATCTAAGAGGCATAAATGTAAAAAGGTATATAATGTTTCTTCCCTTCAAAAAACTCAACTGTCCAAGCACAAATTCAGGGAAACAGGATTATGAAATTTGACATGAAAAGGGGGGACTTTAACTGTACGTGAGCTCAATGAGAGACAAAACGGATGGGGATGCTCTGAAACACTAAGGCATGACTGAGCTACATTAAAAGGATGAAAGTGGTAGGTCCACTGTCCCAAGCCCTCAAGCAGACTAGGATCTTCAAAATCTTTCACATTCCAAGGATTAATAATGACTGGTTTACCTGAACTAGAAGAGACATGGGTCGTTTGATTCACTTTCCAAATAAGAAAATGGGTCCATACATAGGGAATTGATTGCCTGGTATACAAACTGAAGGACCTCTGCTTTTCATAGCTTCTATTAAGAGGCAGGACTGACTTGTTCTGCTTATGATCGACTTTTTCAATTTGAGTACTTCCATCCTGTATATATCAGCACAGAGAAAATTTACATTTATTTTTAGTTAGTCTACATGGCTGGATAAAACTGGGCTTTCTCTTTTTTGCACACTTCCGCCCCCTTCCCTCATATCTCCAGTGTACTGGCTACCCCATTTCATTTTGAATATTTTAATCCAAGTCGCACAGCCTGCCCAATCCAGAAGAGCCAGGTCAGCAAGATGGAACATGATGCCACAGGGCAGGACAGCCATTATTATACTGTTAGACAAGCTAATGGGCGCTGTCTTTTCTTTCCCCTGCCTAACAAAGCCCTGCCATCCAGTTTTTAAATTACTATTTTTAGTCAATGAGAAATAATGAAACGGCATCCCCTTCTTCAAACATACAAACTGATTTTTCTCCCAAACCCCTCCCCCTATCAATACAAACCTTTGTTGGGGAGAGGAGGTTAAACGAGGAAACTGAATGGCCCAGAGATTCAGTCTCCCCACATTAGCATTTGTTCTCCTCTATTAATATTCAGTAGGTCGAACTTAAATTAAACCCTGTCTATTGTCTTTCACAAAAGCAATAAATATGAGCTGAAAATTTCAAATCACTGCCATAAAGACAGCTTGGAGACTGCCTGAAACCTGGGCTAGTCACCATCATCTGACAGGAGCAGCATGTCACAGGCCCGAGACCACTCAGCCACCACAAAGGCAATGCCCATTCTCACAGCTGAGAACTCCAAAGAAATCAAATACAGCAGAACCCTGCCATCCACGGGGCTCTGCAAATTCAGGAGTGTTTTATCTCATCTCCCAAATTAGCAAGAAATGAAAAGGATTTCAAGGCAATACACCAAAATTGGCTTTTTCTCTGAGCCTGGAACAGCAGCAGCAAAGGGGAATAAGAATTCTTGTTCTTGGAGGCTGGAGATATATGGGCACGATCTTCTCCCTCCTGCCTTAACATAAAGGGGGTTGGGAAAACTGAAACAGAAACGAGGCCAAAGATTTCTAAGCAATTAATGAGAGCTACAGATTTCACAACCCAAACATATAAAGAGAAGGTAATTCTTTTCTAACATCTGAAAAAAAGGACTACAATGTGCGGCCCTTGTAATTTTATGATGTTTGAGACACAAAGAAGTTTCACCAGTCCTCCCATTAGCTATACATACATGACAGAACACGAAACCAAAGGAAAATTTAATGCCTCTATTTCACAGAAGCAATGCCTAAAGAAGGGTTAAAGAGAAAGGAAACACAAGGAGACCTTTGAAGCTGTTCCCCAGCTTCCAAAACATCTGGAGCACACCAAACTTATTAGCATATTAGGGAGAGTCAATGTATTTTGCTTTGTTGTTGAAGAGATGCACAAAAGGTAATTCTGTATTATAGAGCCAACGCCGTCTGTCACCCTGTCACTGTGAGACAAGGTATCACATTACATATTAAACAGTTAAGCATCCAAAGAGAGCTTTTATTTTCAGCAGTGTGTGTGTGTGTGCGTGTGTGTGTGTGTGTGTGTGTGTGTGTGTTGGGGGATGGGGGTGGCTGCAGCACTTCGAATTGAGAGAAAAATTATAAAAGCAGCCCCCTTGGTTGAGGTAGAGACCCTATCTGAGGTATTCAGAATGCAGAGTTTGCTGCCATTACTAGTAAAAAATAAAGCCTATTTTCACTCAAATTTTGAAAGAAAAATTGGATTGCTTGCTTTTTTGCATTTTGATGTCCGGGAAAATTTGGCTCAGGCCAGTTTTGAATGTTCACCGTGAATATGGACTTCAAACCCAACTGTACACACTCAGGTCAAGCTTAGCTCTCACATGAATCCCAGGGTCCCAGGGAAGGGGTGAGCAGTGCAGAGAGATCTGCGAAGCCAAGCCCAGGCTGGTCCACTGACATCCTCTCCATATCAAAATGCTGAGGTGGTTGAGAACAAACGACGGTAGTGAGGCATGATGTGCTTCCATGAGTGTGGCAGTGACAAATGAAAGTGGTTTAATACCTCTGCTTATGGAAAATAATTATTCCTTTCCCTCAGGAGAATGGCCCCTGAGCAGACTAGGGCTCCCCTTTGTCTGCTCTCAAATCAGGTATGGAGATTTCCCATTCCAGCCAAGAAAATGTAAGCCCAAAACAGTCCCAATGACCACTCAAAAGAGCCTCAAGATAGAGCACCAACACAAGTTTTTGTTAGTTTAACACCCAAAAAGTGGTTAGACAGACAGATAAATCGATAATCCCACAGGAGCCCTTCACTGCCACTAGACTCTTGCCCCTCAAAACCTTCCTGAACAATCTAAACCTTTTTGGCCTGGGCAATTTTTTGATAAAAGGTTTTAGAGAAAAAACCGGACACACTGATAATTAATAACATGGAAAAGTTGAGCCACTGGGTAGGCAAGGATAAAGGCAAGACCCTATCCTTTTTTCCTATTTCAGAATCAAGCAAATGGCTAAATTTGAGAGAGACAAGCAAGAAAAAACACAGACAAAACCCTCAGCCCAGGAGGCATTTCCTCACCTTGAGGCACAAAGGAACAAGCCCAGCAGACATGTCACATTTACACACAGGAAGGGTGGCCAGATTGCCGCAATCACTAAAACAGGCCCTATTCTAGCTGTCTAAACCCCAAGTGAGTGAGCACCACCAACGAACAAAAGACTTCGCCTTCCCGCGGCCTGACCAGGAGTCACAAGAGGAGAGAAAACACTCCTCCTAGAGTGGCCCCAACAACCCAAAAAAGCCGCAGCTGAACTTCATTCTTTATAAGAACCACTCAGTGAGAAAGATCCATGATCTCGAGGAAAGCTTTCTGGACCAGCCCAGAAGCTACTGAAACTCAGATGATCACAATAGTGAGCAAAACACACAGTGCATTTTGGCACAACTCCCTTACCTCTTTGGCACAACGGTTCTTCCTCCCTACACTCTCGCACTTTTTATTCATTCTTCATCCTTGACATGATTTGTATAGTAATCAGAACAGGTACAGTATCTTGAATAATAATAATTAGGGAAAATATCCACATTGCTCTACAGTGACAAGTTCTGCTTGTGCATCCAATCACAACTCCTCTATCCCAGGCCATAACATTACTTCTAGGTCCATGCCCCATCCCAGCACCTGTTTAATTTTACACTGGCAAACCAGTCCAATGCATGCTTACCAGGCAACCTAGTTGTAATTGTCCATCAAAAGCATAAATCTTTGGGATCCCCCAGGACATGCAATTCAAGGTTTTATCAGTGAAGTACAAGGGTTCCACTGTACAGATGGCCCAGCACTGAACACATCAGAGCTGGGAAACTGCTTTCCCCAATCAGAAGAAAAGTGACTAAAGACAATGTTGGGCTTAGGCTGGTGTGGAAAACGAGCTACAGAACAATGGCATCACTGCAGAGCACGGGAACTTAGAGTCATACATAGTAGAGGTAAACATGGAGCATTTTTAAAGAAATTCTTTTAGAAAGATAGATGAGACCAACATGTTCAAAGTTTTATGCTCGGGTAACCTGACATGCCAAAATCTCACTTTGCAAATAATGGAATTTGCACTTCTCAAAGGGAAATTTCCATATACGTAGCATGTTATTAGACAGCTAGTGTCTACCTTTAAGTAATTACAATGTACGTGTGTACACAAGTACATATCTTTAAAGGTTCATATCATCACTACATTTACCCTACAAATCTAAGCACCAGGCTCTTCAAATATTACCAGGTCTTTACAAAGGTGAGTAAAGCTGGCTTTAACACAAATCAACAAATCCCATAAAGTTACTAGTTTGTGTACTAGTCTGTGATGATAAGAGACTCCAAATACTTTGTGTCCAAACATCATAATTTGTGGATAAGTAGATAGCCAAACCCTTACCCCAAAAACTCTCTTGGCTGCCTTTATTCCCTAAGATGATAAAAATGGACCCCACAGAAGTTCTAAATTATGTTTGGTTTGCAGTATGATTGGGAGGGGCAGAGGCTGCCCAGTGCCCTCATTACCTCACTCAAATATTGACAATCAACTGCACATCAACTTTTCAGATGAATATAATAAGAAAGGATTAAGTGAGCTATTCAAAGTCAAAAAAATCTGCTGACAGCAAGTTCAGAGAGGCCTACTGCCTCCCAAGCAACATTCTTCCCCGGACTGAAACCTAATGGAAGCAATGCAGAAAGCAGAACTCGAGGAATGTTGCCACAGAATCTGCAAAGATTTGAGGCACCTAAAACTGATGTCGCATAAAATTCATTTGTGTTTATATCTAGAAATACAAACATGGATTAACGCATGAAATATGGGAGAAGAATTGAGAGCACTTGAAGTTTAAAGCTTTAAGATCTAACCTAGAATCACTCAGTATCTATTTACATGCCTCAGTTTCCTCCATCTTTCAAGGAAAGAAGAGGTAGAGAAAGAAAATATTAAGGGAAATGAAACCATGCATGCTTTTTATAAAGGAGACCAAAGCTATGGTGAGAATGAACTAACTTTAATCAAATATCTATTTTTAAACACTGGGAAATGATCACATAAACTGGCAATAAAAGAAAGGGACCAGCTATAGCTGGATGGCATTCAGTCCCCAGAGAAATGTCTAAATTCATACAAGCTAAAACTACAGATTTGGCCAAAATGGTCAACAGAGCTGAATGCTTTAAGAGCGACATTATTTCTCTCTTGTAAATTTCCATAGTGCCTTTGCAGGAGCCACCACTGCCCCTAGGGAGGATATCAAAGCTAAAAGAATATTAATATTAAGCAAATTGCAACACTTTTTACATACTCATATATACATATAGACACACACATACCTTGCCATCCATAATGGATTTAATCAGAACCCCAGCAGGGAAACCCACAAAAGGCCTATTTCTCCAACAAAAGCCATACCATCCTGAAACAAATCTAGAGCTATTTGGTTTTTATTTTATTATAGGAACAGACCTTCTATCCCAGGTTCCTCAAGATAAGCCACCAAAAACTGCACCTGACAGACCCGTGGAGCAGCCATCCTCAGAGCTGGATCATTGCAGAGAGACAGAGAGGAAGAAGGACAGAGGGAGGGAGGGAGGAAGGAAGAGCGCGGCGAGGCAGGCTCCAGAGCACTTGTCAACAATCCTCCCCTGTACGTAATAAGCAAGCGGCAGTGCGGATTCCGGCAGTGCAGATTCCGCGCGGCAATAGGACAGCCAAACAGCACTGGGGCCGAGGGGGAGGGGAGGCGCCAGGGAGAGAAGGTTATTTATGTGGATGGGAGGGAAGCTAACACTGAAGAGGAGGGGTCTGGGGCTTTTCCCCCCATCCTGATAAAATGAGAAAAAGGAAATGAGCCACTAGCTTTTCATCCTGCAATTTCCCCAACCTGCAATGCACACAAATCCTTATTTCAGAATTTCGACATGGGGGGACACCTTTGAAGGGGGCAATCAGTTTAACTGTCCCCACTTTTGTATGCCCAGTCTGTCAGATCACAACCCCCTCCATGCACACACTTGACCCCCATGGACAGCAGGGTCCAAGGCACATTTTCAATGGCATCCCTTTTTAATATCATAATCTGTGTCATTCAGCACTTGCCTTTTATTTATTTTTATTTGTTTTTTTGGCTGGGAAACCTGGGCAGCTCTCCAGGCAAACTGCAGAAATCTCTTTCCACATGCTCCTCCTCCAGCCCGCCCCCTCCCTCCAATTCCAGCTACTAGGGAGCTTCATTACTTATGTGATGACCACATGGGCCATGGCTGCCCTCCCCGCCCCCAACACACGGACACCCCGCCCCCAGGCACATAAATTCATCTAATCTAATAAAACAGAAGCTGTTTTCCCTCATTGTTTCTTGAGGATCTTTCACAAAACAGGCTCTGTGGCCTGGCAGCTGCAGAGGGGGAAAAAGGCAAGAATCCCACAGGGCTGGCCAGCTCCCTGGCCTCAGATAGCTGGAGCACACATCCCTCTTCACATGTCATAAATTTTTTTATTTTTAACGTTAATTCTTTTGAAGCTTTTGAACTTCAGCTGGCAATCATAATGTCCAAAACACACACTCTGAACACCATCCCACAATCTTCTTCTTTATGCTTTTCCAAAGAGGAAAAAGGATGATGGCAACACCCTCAAAGAACTCACAAGGCACTGAAAGTTTTCCTCACAGATTCATCCAAGGGAACGGGGAAAAGAATGCCCCTTACTATTACTTTTAGTTTGTTGTTGTTATTTAAGCATTGAATGAGCTCCTTCTGGGCTTTACACAGGTTAAGTTATTTAGACCTTACCAAAACCCTGAAGGCACATGGTAGCTTGGTCAGGGCACCTAGCTGACAGTTACCAGGGCTGGTGATTGTTCTTTCTGCTGTGGCTAACTCCCGTTTCCTACATCACCAGGGAATATCTACGCGCCTCACTTTCAAACAAAAGAAATATCATGAAGTAGGTGATGGTCTTCCCTAATCTCTACTTGATATCCACCACTTTAAAATCAGAATTACAGATAGTAGTAAATCCCCCGCTTTATAGATGAGTAAACTAAGGCATAATTATGCAGGTATGGTTCTTAACCAAGATCACAAAGCTAATTCCTTATCATAAAGCTATTTCCTTATAAGGTCTCAACAAACAGAAGAACATCCAAGAACCCACTTCTAATTGGAGACAGGGAAAGCTAACACATTGAACAACTTCATGACACAGTTCCCTGTAGAACACGCAGGGTTGGAAAACCCCTCTCCGATTATTTCATGCCCAGTGTGAGCCGTCAGGACAGACCCTCATTCAGTTCTCTCCACTGCAGTATAGCCTATAATGTTGGACAACTGTCTGGCATGTATTCCACTGCAGCATAAGTCACACACAGTCAATTAAAGGACATTTAAGGGATGACTATTTGGCTTTTTTCCTCTTCCTTCTACAGGGACTTGTCTTTTGGCACCTTTGCTAATCAAAAGCACCCAAAACAGAGAACTGGAAAGGAGACGTGAAGCAGATATTCTGGAGATATGGTAATTCTGAGAAAAGGTTAATGAGAAAGTAGAAACCACGGACACAAACAACTGGCCAGAAACAAAGCTTGAGAGTCATCCATGGATACTGGTCATCCTTAACATCCTCTGCTCCAACCAATCCCATGAGAATGTACACAGGCAAAGGAGTATTTAGCCATCAGCAGAAGGGGTATCTGCTCTTTTCCTACCTCTACTCTCCTCCACTTCACAGCTGCTTCCTCTTCCCATCAACTAAAAAAGTAACCAAGTATTTAAATTAAAAAAACATAAGATGTTGGCCTCAGGCTTCTTTTACTTCCAAAACCATCATCAGCATCTGAACATGCACTCAGCATTTCCTAAAATATATGCTGAGTTAGCCCTGTGCTCTGCTGTTGAGCTGGGAAGGAGAGTCCCAAGACTGTTGCCTATGAACATCAGCAGGTTTTGGACAGTTGAGATAAAATGCTGGTTTAACAGAGAAGCAGCATATCAACAGTGCCAAACAGACCAACCGCACTCTCTGTGAGACACACAATGAAACTGAGAAGTGGGTTCAGCTTAAGAACGGCAATACAACTTTCCATATTTAAATTCTGAAAAGAAGAGACGATTAGAAGAGTGAGACTGGCAAGGACTCTTTCTCTGCTCCAAGTTAACATGACTGACAGCACCACGAGCCAAGTTTCAACATTCAGAGTTCAGAGCAAGTCCCAATCCTTCAATGAAAACTCCCCCAAAGATTATCAACTTCAGTTTCTTTACATTTTATTTAATTTTTAATAATGTGAAGAACAACTGCAAACCCACGGCCAAATACAACTATTAGAACATTACCTATGTCCTTCCTCCCACCCATATTCATTATTTTCTAAACTATAGCCACAAACACATACGCCTATTTCACTGTGCTTGACTATGAACTTTATAAAAAGGGTATCACACCGTGCTAAGTCTTAGGGGACTTGTTTTTTCCCAAGTCAACCCCAGGTTACTAAGATGCACCCGTGATTTTCCTTATACTTTACCCATTCATTTTCACTATTATTTATCTACTCTATTTTATGACTACTCCACAATCTATTTTGATTCTCTTGTTCAAGGGCATCTAAATGTTGTCAGTTCGCTATCACAAACCATGCTGCCGCCAAGATACTTCTGCTTGTCCCCTGGAAAGAATGCACTAGAGTTTCTTTGGGATACACACCTACAAGCAGAACTACTGGAAATCCTTATATATGCAAATACCCAAATTCACAAGTTAATGGCAAACTAGTTTCCAAAGCAGAGATCAATTTTTGCTCGTGCACCTGCAATGTATCATTGTAATCTCTAAGACTGCAGAGAACAAAACACTCCAACTGCTACTTCAGGAGATCAGAATTTCATAAAGGATCTCCTATTCCAAGAACTGCCAGGTAGGCAGACAGGTACATGGCTGCCATCTACCCAATTATCACCTAAACACCAGGACATCCAAGGACACATTGTGCCTCTGAGAGCTTCAGAATCAAGGATCTACCAACATACACAACCATTTCATTACCTCTAAGTTGGGCTAACTGTGCAGCAGCTACCAGCTGCACTTAGCATTAAAAATATATGACTGGAGCAAACCCTAGTCTAGGATTTGGGTAAAATACGAGCCAATTCATTTGGAAATTGAAGAGGATATCTAATAGTATCCTGTGCTGATTAATTAAAGAACCTCATGCCTCAGAAGCAGTAAGACCTTGTTTTATTCATATATCCAATCAATGTTGTCAGCCCAAATTGAGTTGGGACCCACCTCATAAAGGAAAGACAAGCCTTACAGAGTACTCCTTATCACCCATGACTCCTCATCCATGATCTGCTTACTAAAGCTCTCTGATGTCCTGCTCTCCATACAAGTTACTCTGTATGAAGGGGGCACCTTAGCATTTCAGTTGCATGCAACTAATAACAATTTCCCCAAAAACACTTATTATAGAGGAGGGGTAGGGTGGAGTGGGCTGCTGTGTGTGAGAGAAAGGCATATAAGGTTGTGCAGTCTGAGAATTTCCTATAGGGGAAATAGAGGATTTTAATGATCACACTGCATTAGCCATGTATTCATAAAGATATTTCTCTGTTGTTTGGGCTGAATTACATTGTATTGATCCTATCACCTACCTTGTGATAAAAATCCAACAAGAAAAGTGATCCACGGTGCTAATACTTGACTTTCAAAAACATTATCAAAGTGTGGGCACTTTACAGCAGCCATCATAATAATAATAAACATTACTTGTGAGAATTATATTTAAATAAAAGCTAATACTCTGGCAATACACCAAGTAGAATTAGGTACACAAGGAGTCTGGCTTGGACTCTTTCCAAGAGGGCTTGGTAATTCCTGAAGCACCAACAGCGCTCAACTGTATAATGCATGTGGCTGGCCCTCTAGCCAACGTGACTTCAAGGCCACACTGTACAATTATAAATTAATACCAATAATTACAAGAACACAGTAGAGAGGATCCGGGCTGGGTGATCATGTATTAACTAGTGAAACAAACCTGGTTGCTATGGATTTTACTCACACTTCCAATGAAATAGCACTACAATTAAACCAAGAAGCTCAAATTAACAAGTCATCAGAAAAGATAACATTCCATCAGATTTAATTAAAAACAAACAAACAAACTGGTTTATTTGGTAAGCATCTAGCACTAACAGCCTTAATGGTTCACAGCAAAATTTGGAAAAGTTTCCCTGGTTCTCATCCTACTCTGGCTCTTCATCAACTGTGTGCATTTTAAGGAGAATCACCAAAAGCACTTTATGCCTCAGTTTCCTCATCTGTTAAATGGACATAAGGACAACCATGGTTGGTTAAATTAAGGCCAAATATATATGTAGAAGGGTAAGTGGTACATAGTAAGCACTTTATGATGATCACCTATGTGCCTTAATACACTTGGGTTCTAATAAATTATTCATAGAATTTTTGCTCAATATATACTTTTAATTATTTGGTTGTAAAAAGAAACAGAAGTTAAAATACATTTCAGCTTTTAATGTATTTTAAGATGGATTCGGGTGATGAATTTGAAAAGGTAAAACAGAGACATGAGGCCAAGTTAAAGAAGATTATCAACACAGAGATTACTGTGAAACCACGAACCACAACAGCATAAAGTAAAATTTAACCAGAATCATGACATGGTTGTTTTACGTACCCAAGAATAACGAATAATAGAAAACAATGTTTGAAAAGTACTGAAACGAAGAGCTGACTCAGGTTACAATTGAAGTTGATCCCCTTTTCAAATGACTGATTCCGACAAAATCTATACTCTCATACACTGCGAGTATGGTAAGAAAATGATAAGACATTTCTGGAGAGCAACTTCGTAAAGGATGCCAACAACTTTTAAAAGTTTAAGTCAGCAATTTTACTTCTAGAAAGTAATACTAAGAAATTAATCAAAGAACAAAGATTTATGTAGAAGGATTTCAATAGTTTGTTTTAATTACTTTGTTGCTTCTTTTACTAGTTTAAATTCCATCTGCATCCATTTTAAAAAAAGAAAGACAATTCTTCTACATCAGCCTGCTGAGCAACGCAATAGACTGACTAGCACTGCTGTGGTTTTCAGACCTGAGGACACTCCATGACAGATAGTCCGTGAAGGCACTGAGGCAGCTGGCTTGGGTCCTACACATATGGGAAATGACACATTCTCTTCATTACTTGATTTCACAAGCCTCAGTGCCCTTGCACATGCTGTTCCCGCTTTTGGAATATTCTCTCCTCTCTGCCTGCCTAGAAAGCTCCTATTCACCTTTCTGCTCAGTCTCCAGTGACACCCACCACCTGCCCTGCAAGGGATACACTTCACTGTAATACCCATAGAGATGAGCAAACGTTTGCCTGATTGTCAGGTTTCCCAAACAAGAGAATTTAGTCTTGCTCATCTTAATAATCTTCAAAACCTAGCTCGTGCCTACAGAAAATGGCTGAGGTCCAACAAATACTGTTGAGAGAGTAAGTTGCTCCTTGGGGCCATTTCAGGGCCTTCATAAGCCTGAAGTGCTCATCCTTCAGAGGCCCCACTCTACAACCTACCAAGCATTCCAAAGCACCCTTTCTTCCTGGAGAGCAAAATGTTTCAACGAATTACCTCTGTGTTTAAAAGTATGTGGCTAAGATTACCTCATGCAATTTGTAAAAAAATGATTTCTCAGCATTCACTGATCAAAATTAGGAATTCTTGAAAAGTAAACTTCAAATTTTAAACTAATGAAATAAAATTAGAGCATTCATAAATTTAACACTCAATAACCTTCATTATATTATATTATGTCTTCCAGACATTTAACCTCTTATTAATTTGCCAGAACCATGTGCCAATGACCCCGGAAGCACCTGCCGAGCACACCAGAACCACCTGCTCGACTCGCCAGAACCACCTGCCGGACACGCAAAAATCACCTGCCGGCTACGCCACAACCAGTTGGGGAACACTTCGGAATCACCTGCCGGGCTTGCTGGAACCACCTGCCGGTCATGCCAAAATCACCTGCCAACTACGCCAGTACCACTTGGCGGACACTGTGGAAACACCTGTCGGGCCGGCCGGAACCACATCTCAGACGTGCCAGAACCATGTGCATGAGATGCTGGAACCACACCCCGAACAGACGGAAAACACCTGCCAGACCCGTCTGAACAACCTGCCGAGCACGCCGGAGCCACCTGCTCGACTCGCCGGAACCACCTACCTGACATGCCCAAATCACCAGCCGGGTATGCCAGAACCACTTGGCGGACACTCCGGAATCATCTGCCGGACATGCCGGAACCAGCTCTCAGACACACCAGAACCACGTGCCGGAGGCGCCGGAAGCACCTGCCTAGCATGCTGGAGCCACCTGCTCGACTCGCCAGAAACACCTGCCGGACACGCCAAAATCACCTGCCGGGTACGCCAGAACCACCTGGCGGACATTCCGAAACCACCTGTCGCGCATGCCGGACAATTAAAGTTTCCTTTATTTGGAGTGAATAATTTCTTTCTGTCTCTAAAGCTGTTCTGTCTTTCTGAAAGTATTTACCTTTTATACCCTGCTAACTTAAATTCTTTTTATTACTAATATGATTCAACCAAAACTGAAAAACAATAATCTTCCTTTCTTTTTATAAAGTGAAACTAAACAATCACTGTTAATTTTGTATGTATTTTTCATAGTATTGTCCCGAAAAGTCTCATGTACCATACTGAAGACTAATGCTAAATATGAACATATTTTTTAAATATTACATGATTTTGAAAAATCACACTTTCAAAAACTTAGCAACATAAGACTCACAATGTTTAAACTGTAGAGATTCCACTGTACAAAATATGTTTTAAGCATACAGAAATCAGACCAGAGCAAATAGAACAGACTAGTAATTTTAAAAAACAAAAAAACACTGTATTCTCCCCAGCAGCAATCTTTATAATTTTCTGAAATTTCCACATTTTACACAACTAAAATAACCTACTCCAAATGCACAGTAAAAAGGGAATCTTAAAAATTATTTAAATGGTATCACAGGGAAAATAGGTGTGTTGCCATCATAGTAGTAGTACCTAATCACAAAAAAGTGGTCAGTGATGAAAAGAGCCCACATTAAACACTGCTTATGTGGAGCTAAGAAAAAACCTGAATAAAGTAAATGAGAACAGCAGACAAAGACAATTTTGAAGCCAGTAATACATTGATAAATTGAACTCAAGGATAATACAAATATTGTGACTTTAATACCCTGGACAAAAATATTCTGAAATTGCCCAAAACAGTAAAAGGCATTTGAATAAAATATTAGTATTTTTCACTATGTCAGAACTGTCTCATACCATGAGGGTAGCTAAAAGAGAATGTTTCCGAAATCAACAACACTGGCTATCTAGAAGGACCTACTGCCAGAAACAACAACAAAGAGCATGAGGATCAAAGAGAAGAAGTTCCCCTCTATGCTCATCCTGCCTCTAAGAGAGGTACTGTCTAACTCGGTAGCCTCTAGTCACACATGGCTTTTTAACTAAAACTAATCAGGCTAGCTACATAACAAGGACTCATGAGTCACAAGCGACTAGTGACTACCATACAGGGCAACACAGATATAAAACATTTCCATCACTGCTGAAAGGTCTACTAGACAGCACTGATGTATAGATTTTTCACACATTTAGTCTCAAGACCCTGTCGCCAAGTGTACAGGAGCAGCAGTCCCTGGTTTCACTCCTGTCCTCTGCTAGGAGCTTAGACCCAGCAAACAGGGAAAGTCAGACAGACGGTAACTTCTTTTCAGAATGCAGGGTGAAAGGGAGAGGAGGGGCACACAGAGCAGCAAGCTGACAGATCCCCTTAATTCAGCAGCAGATGGCTCACGGGGCGATCAGTCCAGCTTTTACAAGACGAGAGAAGGGAAAGCGGTGCTTGAAACCATTAAAAAGCCGCAAGCTTATTCAGAACACTAAGAACTGTAGGAAAACTTTCTCTTTGCAAAGCAATTACTCCAAAGGGTGATTTTTATCATAAACGGCTTTAGGTGATCCTGATGCAGCCTGAGGGTAAAAGGTCAGCAATCCCCAACTGAGCCTCACGAACAAAGTGCTACATGAAATTCTTCTGACTTAGACTCACATTCTGCCACCCTCAAGGCTACCAGCACAAAGGCGGAAACCCACACACAGATCAGTCTGGGCTTACATCCTTGGTTCCTACACACACAGGAGACCTCCAGAAAGAGGTGGGAGGAGGATGCACACACCACAGGAGAAAAACAGTGACCAGATAAGATACACTTCCTCTAGATTACCTCCTACCCACTTCCCTACAAATTCTGTAAAAGCATCCAAATGCTTTCTAACCCAACAGCACAGGGGATCCAGCAAGTTGGAAGCAGAAGAGGAGCATGCCATAAACATCAGACAGCAACACATCACGAATCACCAAACACAACCAAATGGGACAAAGGGATGTCTAGTGTTTTATTTTACATAAGGAGGAAATCAGTGAAGGGATGATTGCTCGCAGTGATACCCAGTTACTGGGAGAACAAGAATTATAACCCAATGTCAGTGCTCATTACAACGTATCAATTTTTTTTGATGCACACAATATTGCTTAAATGGCTAGAATCCAAGATTTTTGGTTTAATATGATTTGACAGATTGCAATGTGAATGGTTACATAACATAGCCTCCATCACTTCTAAAAAGCTGCTCAAAATATATAAGCCTTAGAAATTTTATTTCCTCGACCCTAACTAAAGTTTCATCACCATCCTGATGCACTCCATAGTCACTCTCTCCCTCTGCCTGCCTCAGGCCTCCCCCTTCAACCCAACTGGCACAGATCCATCTTCTTTGGCATACCACAGGCCAGCCCAGAAACTCTCCCCTTGGGCTCCTCAGAGACTAACAAATCAAGTGGTCTGTGCACTGGGAAGAGCATGCCACCGATACAAACAAACTCATCCTATCCCTATAGAATAGGTTTCCCAACACCACTGAGGAACGAGGTGGTGGGGAAAACTAAAGAGGGATCACTTCCTTTCTAGCTCAGTCACAGCTCCTGCTCTCCAAGTCCTAGGGTGAGGTCTAATTACAGGGTGCTGGCATCCAGACCCAGAGGAATGAGGCAAACTGATTTTAATACAGTCCCTTAAGTGTGGTGCTTTGTGACACAGCTACAGCTTTTATGGAAAGCAGTTAGATAATGTATACCTAGAACCTCAATAATAATTACCCTTTGAATGCTTACTTTCTGCCAGGTTCTAAGGACTTTAAATAAATCATCTCATTAATCCTAAAACTATCACTTCTGAGAAAGAAATTATTACTCCATTTACAGAGCTGAGAAACAACAAACAGGAGCCAATAAGAATGGCTGAATTGGGTTTGTTAGTTCTTTTCACCCCTTGTGGGGCTGTGGGGCCGGCCATCCTCTCAGGGATGACAGTATGATCCTCCCTGCCAATTTCCACGAGTAGAGTTGGAGGGCCGTGGCCTCCGGGCCAAGCACAGGCAGGAGGATGAATGCTCAGCAGTTCTCTCCAGTGAGCCTCCACATCAACTGGGTTCACAGCTCCAGGGCCCACTGCAACTGAGCCTACCTACAGTTTCAGAGTCCACTGGCAAGGTACAGTTTTGGTTCACATAGATGCCCTCTCTGAAGATGTACAATATATACAAATTCTGAGCTCTCTTTGCTCCCCTGCCTCTGCAAAAAGAACAAGTCAATTCCTCAGAGAGCACTCCTGAGCTTGATTATTCTTCACAGAGGGGTCAAGAAACTGAGGACAATGTGTGATGACTTGGCCAGCAGTGGTGGCCAGTATCCTCCCATCCACTACCAAGAGCAGCCACTTGATGGCAATCTTAACCTATTCCCTTGGAATTCTTCCATAAAGGGAGACCCCAGGAGGGTAGAAGCACTAAGAGTGGGTTGCACAATGTGGACACTGCTGGAAAAGGCATCTTTGCTTGACCTGAGTGTGCAGCGACAGGGGTGTAAGGGGATGGATAAAGAAACTGCCAACATTCTCCCGTGGGTTATTCCCCATGTTCACAACAGACTTCCCTGGGGCCTAGGTGGAAGCGGTTATACAGGGTCTGCAGTTAGACAGCTCAGAAAGATGGAAATCTCTCTGGCCCCATGGCACGTTCACATCAGGCTTTCCATCAACAGATTGAAGTGCGAGGCAGACATATGGTAACAAACAGGATAATAAATCAATGGCAAGCTCCTGCTTCTTATCTCAGCACCTTGTTCCTTGAAACCATAGGAAAAAAGCCAACAATGAAAAAAGACAACTTTCCTTAGTAGAAGGTGCACTTGTTGAATAAAGCAGCCCTGCTCTTTCCTTCTTATTTAAATTGTAAAAGAGGGAAAAAAAAGGAAAAACACTGCATCTTCTGGAGAAAAAGACTTCCTACCAAAAAAAAAAAAAAAAAACACCAGGAATACACTGTAAAGTGCATTCACTACATGCTTCTATTTTTCAGAGGCAGGAAGATTAACACCAAACTGCAGGGCGAAGGGAGAAGGAAACAGTCTAGTATCTCAGTATGCATAAAGACATGTTCCCCGGCCCCCTTCGCCCTCACAGTTCAACCTGGCCCTGTGTGACGGCTTTGGAACTCTTGGCTTCTCGATTTATAAGAAGAGTTCAGGCAGAGAGTGGAGAGTTTGCCAATATTTTCCTCTGAGGGATTCACAAAGTGCCAGCTGAGAGCCTTCCAGCTCACCCTTTAAAACTCTGTAACACTTTCCAACTGAGTAAACTGGAAAGGCCCTTTTCAAATAACACTAGTAATGTGAAGTTGGGTAAACTGCTAAGTGAGGACAGGGTAAAGCCACTAGGGTACAGGCTGGGCAATTTGCAACATAGATCCCTCTAGACATTACCAGGCCTCCTGCACGCCAAAATGATAAATGCAGAATATTTCTACTGGCATGTCACCTCCCCTCATCATGGCTGAAGAGGATAGTCTAGAAGGTGAGATGCAACTTTCAAAAAGATGGACTTAAAACCATGGATCCCTTCATGAATACCTCAATCATATCAGAAGGAAGGAGAGTGTCAGAAATAACAGAGTTAAAGGTTTCCAAAGTGGAGAGACCTTGAGTTGCCTTCATGCATCAGAAGGCAACATAACTTGTTTAGAACAATGGAAAATTGGAAGGAAACTGCCACTTCAGACAGCACCAGAAACTGGCCTGGGAGTCTCAGGCCCAGATGGCTTTCCTTGTCATCAAGACCCAGTGCCAAGCATGACCAGGACACCTACCTACCTGCCAAAGGGAAATGTGGACCCAATTAAGGAATAACCCAGAAAACAATGGTGGGGCAGGTCACACAGGAAGAGGGCTTGTATGCAGAAAGAGCTGAATCCTTAGATCCCAAGTGTGAGTGAGTCAACTACACCAGTGACAGGTCAGGGAACAGTGCAGAGAAAGGAGGAACTGTGTCCCAAGACATCGGGCATGAGGAGCCCTAAAGCTCTCCTTGGCACAACACAGGGACAGCCTGATTGACAGTCTGGGCTGACACTGTTGACTCCTCTCCTTGACAGGCAGGTCTAAGGTTATAAAATAGCTCATGTTTCCCTCATTGTCCCCAAACCTCCTCGAATCAGAGACCTGTACTATTTTATGATCTTTTGAAAATATATTATGAGAAAATTAATTTGGGGACCTAAGCCTATAGAGAAAGCCAAAAGGATATATGAGATTTTGGCAGCAGGTGAGATTAAGTAACGAATTGTAAATTAAGGGATTTATGGACCGCAGGATAATTTGCCCAAAACATATCTAGTTATCACTCTTCTGGCTTTAAAACTATACCACACAGGACTCTAAACAATTAATGTGGTTCAAGTAATAACAGGTTATTTCTAAGAGCTAAGTAAAAGACCCTCTAAATTTGGGGGAAATGGGATCTAAGAAATCCACAAGCAAAGCAGAACTGCACTATTCCATTGCGGTAAATATGATAGTAATTAAAGCTCCATAAATACACATGGCAGAACCCGCATCATGCAATGGGTCAGACTGAGCAAACACATGAAGTCTTCCTCCAAGTAGGAGGTGGGTGACACTATCATTAACAAGAGTGAACACAGATAAATTTCATGCCTGAGCAAGTCACCTCTGGCTGAGTGCAGCCTTATCTGGTGACCCACAGGGTCCTCTTTTCTATACATGTTGCCAAGTAAAAATGGTTGGAAAGCACTGCCCTTAATTACATTTACAGTATAATATTCAGGCAATAAGATGAATTAGTATATAACAAATAGGATTCCCTCAACCTCAAATACTTCCACGATTTTTCCCAAATCGACAATAGAAACGTCCTCCCAGGGCAATCTCAACTGCCATTCACCTCCCAAACCCTTAGCGCGTTTGAAAGTCCCAGTGTTCCCTTTCTAAGGGCTCCCCTTGCACATGAACCATATTTCAATCCCCACTGAAGTAAGGGACTTAGGTTAACCCAGACAGGCTCACAAAAGCAGGCACTCAATAAATCAAAATCCAAGTTTAAGTCCATCCAATTGAGAGGAACAATAACTTCTCTAAAGTCAAACAGCTCTTAGGATTTCCTGACATAGCAGGAAATTGCTCTAGTATCACATAAGCACAAAAGGAAATATGTTACAGAGTAATATGGAAATTAACTTAACCTAAAATTAAAATGAAATAAACTTGTCACCATCTCAAAGCCCTATAGAGTACTAGACTGTTATGGACTGAATGTGCCCCACTAAAATTCCTTTGCTGAATGAAGCCCTAATACCTGATGTGACTATTTTTTAGAGACAGCTTGTGCAGCGGTGATAAATGTTACACGAGGTTATAAGGGAGGGGCTTAATCAGATAGGGCTAGTGTCCTTATTTACAAGAAAAGGAAGAGACATCAGTGTACACTCTCTCTCCTTCTCTCAGCCACATGGGGACACAGCCAGGAAGCAATCCCTCAGCAAAACTGCACTGGCTCGCACCCTGCATCTTGCACTCCCAGACTCCAGAACTATGAGAAATAAATTTCTGCTGTTTAAACCACCCAGTCTATGCTAGTCTCTTATGGCAACGCAAGCTGACTAAAATACAGACTTTCACCAAAGCCACAAGAAAATAAACAATGATTAGCAGTCTTATCATGCTGCTGCCACCATGTTTCTGCATCCTCCATTAGGAAGACCATGGACTCCTCACAAGAATTAATCTAACTGAAACCACACTATTGGCAGAGAAAGAACATGACCTATGGATGACTCCTTGGCTTGCCTTCGGGGGAAAGCCGGGTTTGGGACCCCAGTTCAAAAATTTCTTGAATTACAACATTAAGGTTAAGATTTCTTAACATTCACAAACTAACAACAGTGCCACAAGAGGAGGAAAAAAGTGACACTGAGGAGGATGAGAACTAAAACTGTTCAAAAGCCCATTTGGTCTCAACTTCTACAACAGCTCAGAACCCCAACTGTAATGCCAGTTTAAGACAGAGCATCTGACATTCCGCGAACGTCACTGCAAGATGCTGAATCTCATTCACGAGAACGTCCAATTGTGGGGTTCTTATTCAAGCCTGGTTTATGCCTACCTAAGCTAGGGGGCTCCAAGAGCTGCACAAGGGCCTCTGGCTTTGAGGCAACTTTCAAGTCTCAACAGACACTCTCAGGCATCTGGAAAATTCCAAGGAACACCATAAACCCGTGTAAAATCATAAAAGTTTCTAAAAACAGAGACAGCCATGTAGACAAACCCCAAACTGAGTACATAGTTTAAAGATTAGTCAAATGAATTGGAAGAGGCAGGAGAAACTTCTCTAGGATGATGGAAAAGTCCTCTATCTACACTGGAGCATTGGTCAAACTGGTCTATGTGCGCTTGTAAACTCTTCGAATCGTACACTCCAGATAATGTAATTTCACGTAGTGTAAAGTTTTCCTCAATTTTAAAAAAAAGCAAGATCTGGAGTCAGAAGCCTGGGTTCAAAGCCTGACTTGACTACTTCTTAAGGTATATAGCCTTGTGCAAGCTGCTTAAGATCGGAGACCCACTAAACAAACCGACAAAATGATGACGGTAATAGTATGATTATCATAATGGTATAAGAATTGAAAGTGGTAACATTTTTTTCTTAAAAGCTCAATTTTAACTGAAACTACCAAGCAATGTATCTTGTACCTAAATACACATTCAACAAACGTGGCTAGGAAAGGATACAAGGGTGACCCAATTCCAAGAATCTTTATGGCGAGACTTCTAAATCTATCACCATTATGAATAAACATGCACTTTGGGGACAGGGAAAATAGCACGGGCTGTGAGCTGGGGCTAGAGTGTTAGAGTGTGCATTCCCGAGATGGAATCTGGAGTGAGAGGTAGAGGCAGAACACTCTCAGACCACTGAACAGGGAGGAGACGGCAAGAGCATGGCAGAGGGCTGCTGGGGAGGGGGAGCGGGAACTGGGCCAGTGTGCAGGTGACCTGCCTGCACACTGTTTCACACAGCACAAGCTTCAGAGCACCCAGGAATTGTGCATACAGCAGCAGTCAACAAGGACAAAGCTTCTCTCAAATGGAACTTACAATATACTGTGGGGAGAGAGCTTATCATAAAAACAGTAACACAATGTCGGGCAGTGAGAAATGCTATGCAGACAAATATTACAAGGGAAGGAGCTAAAAGGGTAGTAGACAAAGGCACGATTTTTAATAAGATGCTCAAGAAAGGACTCTCCAGTAAAGGCTCATTTGAACCAGAGCCTAAAATAGAAAAGGATCAAGTCACATAGGTATATCTAAAGGGAGAGAGTTCGAAACAGAAGCAGCAGCAAATGCAAAAATTCTGGGGGAAGGGTATTCTGGGTATTTGGAACAGTACGAAGGCTAGACTTGGGGGACAGAGGCTAGGGGGAGAGGAAGATGAGACTGGGGACCACATCTAGTGGCCAGGGGAAGGATGTTTAACTTTCATGCCGAGAGAGATGGGGAGACACTGCAGAGGCAGAATATGTGCTAATTGGCATTTATCAAGGAATGGTTTGGCCTGAAGGTGTAAACAGGCAGAAGCTGAGAGAGCATTAAGAGTCCCAGCCCAAACCAGAGGTTACAGATCAGTGGTAGTGGCGCAAATTCAGATTCAGAAGATATTCTGAGTTTAGAATAAGGAGGTTTTGCTAAAGGAGAGAATGCAAAGGCTGGAGAAAAAAGAGACCAAAATAACTCCAAGGCTTTGGCCAAAGCAACTAGAAGAATGGAACTGGCATTTATTAGCAATGGGAAGACAGGCAGGGCAAGAGCAGGAAAGAGTGGAGAGAGAAAGCTGGCTTTGGGACAGCTCAAGTTCATGAGGCCTACCAAGAAATCCAAGTGCACAAGGCAAGCAGGCAAGTGGGGTCAGGAGAGATTCAATCACGTCAAATGCTGATGAATGGCAACTACGGCCTCACTGACTGAAAACTGGATTTGACAACCACGGTCATTATTAGCCTGGGTTTGTAGCCTGACTGTGGGTTCAAAAAGGAATGAGGTAGAGAGAGAGGATATTAACATGAATATAAACAGTAAGGGGAAACAAACTGGTTAGACGTTTTCTTTCAAGGAATTCTGCTAACCAGTAAGAGAAATGAGGAGCAGGAGGAGATCAATGGAGAGAGTTTACTAAGGGAGAAATTACAACATGTTTTCTTTACGGATGGGAAGGATCTAGTAAAGAAGTAAACAATCATGAAGAAAGGAAGGACAATTTCCAGAGTAATGTCCTTGTAGAGAGGAGAGAAAGAGATCTGGTGCACAGAGGGAGAGACTGACTGAAGACAGAAAGATCCTTATAGGTAGAACAGCTTTAAAAACTATCCCAGACCACAGTGGATTCCCATCCTCTGGCTATCTGCACCTCTAACAACTGTGACAAGCAGGAAAACACTGCAGGGCAGTCTCAAGTTCAGAGATCACACACATACCCCACGTCTACCCTAGCCACAGACACACTCTCCTGGATGACACTACCTGTGTTGTATGCCCTTCTTGCTGAAGAGCTCCAAGATTTCATGACATCAGTGATGTAATCAGGGAAACAACCTAGAGCTTACAGAATTGACAGAGGCAGGCTGAGAGAACTGGAGGGGGAGCAGGCCTCAAGCACAAAGAGACGGGAAAGAGGAGCATGAAACACATTAACCTCCACGGGCACCTCCATTTTTAACTCTCCATGAAATCCTTGCAGGCAGCCATGCCTACTGGGAAGTGTGGCGCCTCACTGTCACTTAAATTGGATTTCTGGTTCCAATCAGTCTTCAGCATGATCCATTCCTTCCAGTTAAGCTCATCATCCAGGCTCAAAATTCCTCATCTGTAAAATGTGAGTCTGACCTATATACCTCTAAAGGTCCCTTCCTGCTCTAGCAATCCATAATTCTGTGGCCAAGAGGGCTGCAGTTATACTCACCACTTCCTTGGTGCCAGAGCAGCATAAGGAGGCTGGCCACAGAAACCTGCCATTGCAGCTGGACTCTGAGAACAACACTCCTGTCAAATATCTATTTCCTGGTCCTCACCCCTGCCCCCAACACCACCCTGATCCGATCCCCAGCCCTCGCTCACCAAGTCCCACAGCACTCAAGGCTCATCAGGATGCAACTTCTTTAGCTAGGCTTTTCCTGGTAGCTAGGCACTGGGCCTTTTGCATCATCTACCTCCCTGCTAGCTTCTCACACAAGACCAAACACAAAGTCACACATCTCTCATTTTTACAGCTTTGCTCCTTCAGGACTATTCTATGCTTCACTGATTGTGGGTCACACTCACATTTCTCATGTTAAAACATGCATATCTAAAGTTAGAAAGCATCTTACAAATTATGATGGCTTACACTTGTAATTGGAAATATTTTTTCCCTTTCTTATTAATACATAAAATAATGGTGCATCTCTCAAGGGCATCTTAGATGGGGTGAAATAAGGCATTCTGACTGCTCCAACATAAGCCACTTGAGTTCAGTTTTATTCTCACAATACCTCCTACATACTAAAGACTCTATCAAGTATTGATCAGATGGAAGCTCTATCCAGAAATGGCCCAGCTGCATTACTTAGGTCATAAAGAGACTGACCACAAGAAAGCTAGAGAGAAAGAAATCAAGCCTTCTCAACTCTACCTTCTTCCTACATACACCTAGCTTTGTTTTCAACAAAGAATGGACTTAAGCGGTTTTCAACAAAGTGTGTTTATTCCCATTTCACCCAGCTTTCTTTCACGTGGAGTGTTGTCTGATACATCAGGGGAGACAGGGAAGAAAAGTCTCAGTGATTGCAGTGTTCGAGTAAACTTAACAAACTACCCAGCCTGCAGCAGTTGCCAGGAGAGCAGCCTGAGATGGTGCTCCCTGCAGCTTACAGAGGCCACTGCACTTACACCCCAGCAGCTCAAGTGGAGGAAAGCGTAAGGGAAAGCCACTTTCTCCGGAAGAAAGAAATGGTCATTTTTGTTGAAGTAGGGGCCATCTTTAGAAGAGCCAGACCTGAAAGCTTCAGGCTGAGGCAAGGCAACCATTCAACCACAACCTCCATTTCAAGTATAGACCTCCATAAATAAACTTCCAGGCACCACACAAGGCGCCTTGACTTTTTTGATTTTGACTCAAGTCAATGTTTTATGCTGTGAACAATGAATTTGCAGCAGTTGGACCAATATTTCACTCCACAAACATCAGGAATCTGCAAAAAGGATTTTGAAGGGAGTCCAAAATTCTACTCCTTCGAAACAAGGACGGGGACAGGGGTCGTGCATCTGCACTTCCAACTTTGGTCCCTGGCTACCAGCTGCTGCCAGAAAGGCTACTGCCCTCTCTCACCACCACAATGAGATGACTGGTCGCCCTCCTGTGATTTCCAACCTGCTGGTTCGACAACAGCACCTCTATCGCTAGGTAAGGAAATGGAAGGAAATGATGAGTGCATTTGCATGCCTGTGACTGAAGTAAAGAGGGGAACCAATCCGAAGGAGTACAATATTTTTATTTCCTCTGACTACCCATTCAATTATGAGCTCTAATGAAGCCTAGAAACCTGAACACATTAATAAACACTTTCGACTCTCCCCTCTTCTGAGATCTCTTTCCCAATGAAAGATTTCACGTATCTCCTTCAAAGGAAATTGCTACTAGAAAAAAAGTCCTCCTACAAATTCTTATTTTTAGAATCCTATCTACATGGAGGGTTCCGCAATTACTTCTATTTATCTAAGTGGTGGTTAAAAGCACGGAGCTCTGATGCAGAAAGCCAGGGATTACATCCTGGCTCTGCCAGGTACTACTTATGTAGGCAAACTGCTAATCGACTCTGGCGAATCACTTCCTCATCTATAAAATGGCTGGTTCTGAAGATTAAATGCTAGAACAATAACTGGCAAATACTAAGCACTCAATATGGGTTAGCTATCACAACTACTGTAAGATTCTAAGAAAAAGGATGCAGGTTCCCTTAAATCTAGTCAAGACTCTGTAGCTGGCCAGAGGGCTTGCTGGATCTCAGATGACATTTATAGGAAGCAAATGAAATTCAAATACAGCTAATAGCTCCCCTCTCTTACTATGTAATTATGTGTACTCATTATTTGTGTAGCATGTTATTATTTAAATGTCCCTAATTTCAGCCCCAGCGGGCCAAGGGCCCTCAAAGAGTGGCCGAGCCTTCAGCCTCTGCCAGCCCTTTCCTAAGCTTTTGTCAATTTATTACAGCCAGAAAAAGTGGCATTATCTACAGCAGGAAGTAGACAGAAGGCTCACAATCAGCAAAAATCTTAGCACCGCCTCCCCACTAAGCCTGGCTATAACCAACAAGCTGCAGTGATGGCTTCAATTCCTACACAGGCAAATCCACAAGGCTGGACAAGACTCACATTCTCCACCTCTAGTAGGACAAAAGAAATTCATTCCTTGTCACTTTAGAACCGCGAAAGCAAGATTGATGGCAAACATGGATTTTATGACATAAAATATGAGGTCTCTCTACTATCTTCTGTCTGTTTGGGTTATTACTACTATCCCAGACCTGCAGAAACAGGGCAGCTGAGCTCAGCAGCTCAGATACAAGCTGCCACTGTTTTGACAGTTTTAACAGACACTCAACCCCCTCTCCGACAAAAGCTAAGGGCAAGAGGCTGCTTGCTCATCATCCTAGCACGCCAACGATTTAGCAGAAGTCATGTCAATAAGTTTTCAAATTAGATAAAAAAATTATATCGACCCCATTCTAATGTTAATGCATAACATTATTTTCAAACTGAATTTTCCCAGGAAACTCTAGCAGGGCCAAAAACCCAGAAACATCTTTGTCAAAAAGCTATAGGGAAGAAAACAAAACATGTTGAATTCAATACCACTGTTTCAAAGACATAGTATAATTTTCATCCAGGCTGTGCTCTAAAGTAAGTACTGGATTCAAAGTTACAGACTTGAGAGGTAATTCTGATTCTGCTACTGTATAATAAACAGATGTGTGACCTTAGGAAAGTCACTAACACATATAACACTACAAAGCCCCACAAGGATGCTTTATTCAGCTAACAAATGAAAACTCTAGAGGTCTCAAAGGTATGTCACTACCCAAGGTCCCCAAACTACAAAGCATGAAAGGTACGGCACGAGACAGAAGTCCCCCTGCACCACCATCTCATCACTACAGGCACATGCTCTCACCCTTGCCCCATACAGTTTCAGAGCCCACCTCCCAGTGAGGGCTCCGTACTGGACAGTATCAAAACCTTACCACTAGACAAATTTGTCACAAGTAAAACTGGATCAGTAGAATTATTTCGACTTTTGAAAGGGAACCTCAAAGAGTTGAGGAACTAACAACTAATCAAATTAAAAGAAAAATATGTACCTTGCATGACTATTGAAACAGCTCTCCCCTACTCCCTTTGCTCATCTATCTTCACTTGCCACCCAAGGAAGAACACCAAGATAGTGTGCTGTGACATACAGCTTAAGACAAGATCATTCTATTGGAGAGTATATGAATGATGATCTACTATAAAGCCTTCAAACTCAAGTGATGCACACATACACCCGCATATGCATGCACATCAAAGATGACACTGCTTGCCATTACCCCAACTCCCAACCTCATCAGCCAAAAGAGTCTTGGATGCTCCCCGCTATTTCAGCTTTCTCTAGGTCACAACCCCCAGGAGAGCACTGCTGAGATTCTGGGACCTACAGCAAAGGGGTTATTCCCATGGTAACGACTGGTTTCTTGGGCTTTCCGGTAGCCCCCAAACAAGAAAGCACACTTTGTTTAATGTGTTCTCAGCCTTTAAAAAAATTTTTTCTTAAGACACACTTAAGTTTTGAAACAAGAAGATGTGTTTACTTAGAAATACTATTGAAATCCAAAATATGGAATAACAAAAAGGTGGCCTTGGCATGTTGCCTGCACAAACAGCAAACAGGAATCAGAAAAATGCACACTCACAGCAATTTCACAACCAAAAGAAGCCTTGGAGTCTCAGGACTTCAAAAAAGAGAGAGAGACAATTCAGTCTTCATCAGGGTGAAAGCCAAACTACCACAACAAAAACTACCTTTTCTTTATGAAGGTGGTACAGGAATTACCTGAAGTCTTCAACGATCCCGATACAAATGTCTTTGCCAAATTTTGTCAGAATTCCTTTCTCAGTTATCATCAAAACCCTTGACTACGTCAATAAAAACAAGAGCTGGCAGTGCTACTTGCTTCTTGAATGACTTGTTTTACCCAAATTCAATCTTTATTCAATCCTGGATGCCTGGCTAACTTCTTATCCTAAAAGCTGATTATTCCCAGTTGAGTTGTTTTTTAATTGTTAAGAGATTCCAAAAGCAGTAAGGCGTTACCACTCCTGAATAGCAGAATGAGAGCATCCCTTATCACACAGTAAACTCTGAACCCCACAGCAGCCATGGTCCACTTTAACTCCAGGTTTCAATGATATTCTCCCCAGTCACCATCCTCCCAAAAAAACTCATCATCAAGCAAAACACTGTATTCAACGTGAAGCAATGACAACAAGAACTACCACATCAAATGCTCTCTGATAAACACAGGGCTTAGAGTTTACTGTATCACAGGCAGCCAAGGAACGAATGGGGTCTCTACCTGTTAGAAACTCATGAGCATATAGGGGACCAAATTATATACTTGTGGCAACAGATTTCACTACTTATTTTGCTTCTGAGATTGTGAAAGAAATTCAGAAAGACTCTACATGTTGGTTCAGATATCAGGGGGTTCCGGTTTCCAGTCACACCATACTAGAAGGAGAGGGTGACAGAACTTAGGTGGTGGTATGGCAAATCCAGGTGGAGTTCAGGGAGGTCAGCTCAGAAAACCCTGCCATGGCCCCACAGAAACAGAGCAGCAACAGGTCCTGTCTGTCTGTAAACACTAGTTCCAACAAGAGGCTACCAGACAACTCACCTGCAACTGAGTAGACTGGAAAGAAAGTGGAAGCACTGAATGGGCCTGTGACTCTGCACTCTGGCAAGCTACCAAGTGCCCATGTGTGATGACTTTAACCCCATGACCAGAGCAAGACTCTAAAAGTGGCAGAAACTCCTCTTCCTCGACTCATTGCTCTAAGCAAGTACAAACCAGAACATGGTCAATTCATTCACATTTATCTATAATTCTAAGAGATTAATAAGTACAAGCGATACTTGGAATGTCACCACAGCCACATCCCCTGAAATGCAATAACTATAACCAAATGCTTGTCCTGAAATGGTTTTCATTGGATGATTTCATCTGAATCATACTAACCCTGTTAAAAAGAGACATGAGAATAAACTCAGAGAGGAGCAAGTTTCCTTCCCGGCTTCAAAGATTCATTTAATAACCAGACCCAGGAAGACCACTTATGGATGCAGAGGAATTCTATGCCACTGTACACCTGCTGCCATGTAGCAACCTGCCCAGGGTGATCAACAAGGAAGGAAACAGGTACTTAGGAAGCTGCTGAGCCACAGAGTAGGAAGGACAGTAGGTAGACAGTAGATTTAGACTACTTTCTATACAAACAGGGGATAAGAACCAAAGTCTCCAAATTTCAGCAAGACCAAAGGCTTCTGCCGTCATACTTGGGTAGAAAGATATCCACAGCAAACTCTCTAAGACAGGCTCCATATTTCAACCCAGGACCTAGCAGAAATCACATCGCAGCCCGGATCGTGTCTGTAAAAAACGGACTAAGGAACCTTGCCAATTATATTGTGCAGCGTATAAAGGACCACACACACAAAATCAATCTATAAACCCAATCAGATGTCCAGAATAATTGCCATTAGAGGCTTAGCCTGAGAAGCACAAGCCGCCAAAAACACATCCAACTCAAAAATGAAGCCATGCCTGAGACATCATCCAAATCCAACCAAATAGTCAACTCACCATTCACTGTTTTCAGACTCCCAGCAATGCCTTCGCCATGCTGCCTCTTCTGGGCATTCTTGAACTCCTTCAGAGACAAATAAAGAACTTTACGTACCACCCTTTCTTCTGACCATGGAATCCCATCACTGTCATCCTGAAGAAACAAGAAAGAAAGGGGAGAAAGGGGGTTACTTAAAAGAAAGCACCCAAACATCAAGGGCCAGAACAAATTTTTTTTTTAAATTCCAAAGAAGTATTGTGTGACTGAGAGCCAGTACTGGAGATCAAAATCCCATCATGTGGTAAAGGGACAGTACTGGCCCTTCCAACATCTGGAGAGACCTCAGGCAAAAAACTACCCCACAGGCTGTAGAAGGGACTGGAAGACACGACCATCTCAGTTCCTTTATTACATACTCACACCCAAATACTTTCATTAACCGGTAATCATGAGGTTTTATATTCCTGGCGAAGCTTAGAAAAAGGAGTTTTTACACCTACAACCAGAGGTGTAAAGAACCATTATACTGAAGTCTTATGAAGTGAAGAGTGATGCCAGAATGTATACTGCCTTACAAAATAGATGCTGCGCTCCTTGGAAACTGTTATCGTTGTCATTGGGGGTTGGTGCTGCCTTCAAGGAATTTACAATTCAGTCAGAAAATGAAATTGGATCTGCAGTGGCCTCTTAAGGAAATGAGTCAGAATGAGAGAGAAGAGAGAGACCACTGTAGAAAAGGGTAACAGATCTTGATGAAGTGGGGGAAGGGCACGATTTTTTTTAAACAAGAAGAAATACACACAGGTTAATAATAGGTCTTGAAGGTCTAATTTAAAAGTGTGGCTCCCTTGATGGAAGGACATTCCACGTACATGGATTGGAAGAATAAACATAGGTAAAATGTCCGTTCTACCTAAAGCAATCCACAGATTCAACGCTATCCCAATCAGAATCCAATGACATTCTTTACAGAATTAGAACAAAGAATCCTAAAATTCATATGGGGCAACAAAAGACCCTGAATTGCTAAAGCAATCCTGAGAAACAAGAACAAAGCTGGAGGCATCACAATCCCTGACTTCAAAACATACTACAAAGCTACAGTAATCAAAACAGCATGGTACTAGTACAAAAACAGGTGCACAGATCAATGGAACAGAATTGAACGCCCAGAAACAAAACCACACATCTGTGGACAGCTTATCTTTGACAAAGGAGCTGAGGACATACAATGGAGAAAAGAAAGTCTTTTCAACAAATGGTGCTGGGAAAACTGGAAAGCCACATGTAAAAGAATGAAAATTGACCATTCTTTTTCACCATTCGCCAAAATAAACTCAAAATGGATCAAAGACCTAAAGGTGAGACCTGAAACCAGAAGGCTTCTGGAAGAAAACGTAGGCAGTACACTCTTTGACATCAGTATTAAAAGGATCTTTTCGGACACCATGTCTTCTCAGAGAAGGGAAACAATAGAAAGAATAAACAAATGGGACTTCATCAGACTAAAGAGCTTCTTCAAGGCAAATGAAAACAGGATTGAAACAAAAAAGCAACCCACTAACTGGGAAAAAATATTTGCAAGTCATATATCTGACAAAGGCTTAATATCCATAATACCTAAAGAACTCTCACGACTCAACAACAAAAAATCAAACAACCCGATCAAAAAATAGGCTGGAGACATGAACAGACATTTCTCCAAAGAAGATACACGGATGGCCAATAGGCACGTGAAAAGCTGCTCATCATCACTGATCATCAGGGAAATGCAAATCAAAACTACACTAAGATATCACCTTACACCCGTTAGAATGACAAAAATATCTATAACTAATAGCAACAAATGTTGGAGAGGTTGTGGAGAAAAAGGAACCCTCATACACTGCTGGTGGGAATGCAAACTGGTGCAGCCACTATGGAAAACAGTATGGAGATTCCTCAAAAAATTAAAAATAGAACTACCATACGATCCAGCCATCCCACTACTGGGTATTTATCCAAAGAGCCTGAAGTCAGCAATCCCAAAAGTCCTGTGCACCCCAATGTTTATTGCAGCATTATTTACAACAGCCAAGACATGGAAGCAACCTAAGTGCCCATCAACAGGTGAATGGATAAAGACGTGGTATATATATACAATGGAATACTACTCAGCTATAAAACGACAAAATCATTCCATTTGCAATAACATGGATGGACCTTGAGGGAATTATGTTAAGTGAAATAAGCCAGTTAGAGAAGGATAATCTCTGTACGACTCCACTCATATGAGGAATTAAAAAAAGTGGACAAAGAGGACAGATTAGTGGCTACCAGGGGAAAGGTGGGGTGGGGGGTGGGCACAAAGGGCGAAGTGGTGCACCTACAACATGAACCACAAACATTAATGTACAACTGAAATTTCACAAGATTGTAACCTATCATGAACTCAATTAAAAAAAAAAAAAGTGTGGCTCCCTTATGTCTGTTGTATTAGATCCAATGCAAGTTCCTGAGAGAGGAAAGAACAAAAGGAAGGCCGGGCTGGGAGGGTGGGGGTGGGAGAAACCAAAGAACTAGCAGCCAGCACAGAAATCATTCCAGCAATACCAGTAGTAGATATAAAGCAAGATTACAACTGAAGAAGCACTGGGGGGCTGGGTGGGTTGGGGGGACACCAGCAGGGAACCGAGAGAACATGAGCCAAGTCTGTGAAGATGGAGATGGTTGATGCTGATGACTAAACTGAGGTAACTGTGTCAGGTTTTTAAGGTTTAAAGTGTTGATGCACATGGCTAAGGAAGGTTCTCTTCTGTGAATCTGTCTACTGTTTGCTAATCAAAGACGTCTTCACATTCACACACCTACTTCAAGACTTAAAGCATTTTATAAGAGAGTTCAATTTAGAGATGGAAGTATTTGAGCTTCTCAGATATTCTGGGCCTTACAAGAATAAGGAAATCATTAATACTTTAGGGAAAAGCAGATTTTGGATATTCAGGTTTCTTTTGTTCAAACCGGAGGCTGAATACCTCAGAGTCGGACTGCTGCTGTTGTACTGGATGTCCAACAGAATAGGTTTTCACTCCCTGCCACTAATGGGTTACACAAAACCTCCATGAGACTCGATGAGGGGACTAGATGATCTGAGGTCTTTTCCAGCGTAAATTCCTAAACTCTGCATAAACACAAACGACATCTTAGAAATCCAACCACATAGAGACTCTAAGCCCTAAATAACTTAAGCTGCACTCTTGTTAAGCTTCCAGGATTTCCTAGAATGAGAGTAATTCTCTATCTTCTATAATAAGGGGAAGAGAAGCCCTGGGAAAGGAGAGAGCTAGGATTTCCACCTTCCTCTCTGCATCCTTTGCTCCTGTAGACCTGCCAAGTGAGATTTCCGTTACCTCTGGAGGAAGATGACACATCCTGTCTTCCTGGTTGCTCTCCTGAGAGAGCCAAGACATCTACAGACCAGGGTGGTGGTCAAGGTTCAAACAAGGCTCAAAGAAGCCAGCAAACTCTGCCTCAACCTGACAGGAGGAACACAGACAATTTCTTAACGAGTCAATAGAGACCTTCCAACTACACAGTTAAAAATCGGAAAAATGGGGCCGCCCAGCGGCACAGCGGTTAAGTGCACATGTTCCGCTTCAGCGGCCCAGGGTTCCCCGGTTCGGATCCCGGGTGCAGACACGACACCGCTTGGCAAGCCATGCTGTGGTAAGCGTCCCACATATAAAGTAGAGGCAGATGGACTTGGTTGTTAGCTCATGCCCAGTCTTCCTCAGCAAAAAGAGGAGGATTAGCAGCTGACGTTAGCTCAGGGCTAATCTTCCTCAAAAAAAAAAAAGGGAAAAATGAAGTACTTTGACCAGACCCATTTGAGGAGCCCAAATAACCAGCCTGAGTAAAAGGCAGACAAGTTAGCTACACAACATATGAAAAGCACAATGTAGTTGAATTTACTCTTATAGCAACTCCCTTGAGTTTGCATGAAAGCTCCCCTAGCTTATTTGTTGCAACTGAATGACAGTCTTAACTTTAGGAAGAGTTAATACTCATTAGGCTGAAATCCACCTTTTCAGCATCCACAGTCTATGCAATATAGGTTGTCTAGCAGAATTCTCTTCATCACGACCAGGTTCCTATTCTCATCACTTGCATCTCTGCAACAAACAGTGATGTGACCATAAACTACCATTTTCTTTTTTTTTTTAAAGATTTTATTTTTCCTTTTTCTCCCCAAAACTCCCCGGTACATAGTTGTGGATTTTCACTTGTGGGTCCTTCCAGTTGTGGTATGTGGGACACTGTCCCAGCATGGCCCAATGAGCAGGGCCATGTCCATGCCCAGGATCCGAACTGGCGAAACCCCGGGCCACCAAAGCGGAGTGGCCATGGGGCTGGCCCCCTAAACTATCATTTTCTACATATATGCAGAATATAAATTATAAACCCCCAAAATAGCTTTCGATGTAAAACTCCTGTGATGATTTACTGCATCCTGTTCCGTATGGTGCCTTCATTCTGACTTAAGTCGCCATGAGAGAATTACACCCCCACAACTAATGTCTAATTAAAACATAAACCATGTGAGATGAAAAACTCCTGGAAAGGAAGACGCATTCAAGGTTTACTTACTCACACAAGCAGCTTCATTACACTCATAAAGTACTTTTACAGAACAACCAAATCCATGACACAGATTACGGTGTTTCAAATTCTAGACACTAAAAAAAAAAAAAAAGGGCAACTTTTTTTATTTTTTAAGACAAGTGTTCTTTTATAATCTAGAGTACTGGTCAAGACTTGACACCTGCCTCAATGTTGATGCAAGACACAAAACTAGTAGGTAATAACATGGCTCTGTTCTGTTTCCAAAATTACAAGAGGTAGGAAATAATTCAGAAATTAAAAATTGACCTGCCTTTCGCAGCTAGAGTCATGATGATTCACCCAACACTAAGCTTACACCCCTCCCTAGCAGAATGCTAGATGCAGAAAGCAAAGGTTGCCGGCATGCAACCAGGAGGCAACACAGGGCTATCCACATCTGGTGTCATGGAAGGCCATAAATAAGGTACTTCAAGTCTAACAATGGCTCTGCTGTGGCCTTATCGCTGTCAGAACAGCTCAAGGACCCAGTGCTCTAGCAGACAGCCCAGATATAACTCTATCATTAGAAGGCAGGCAACTGAAAATGCAAACACCTCCTCTCTCTCTCTAAGAGTTTATATGACCTCTAAGTCCAGGCCTTCCCTTTTATTACCCCTTTTCAATAGCTGTCTTACTTAATCAGCCTTTAAACAATGTCTGCATGGGGTCCAGAAGCTATTTCCCCTGTTCGCCACTGTTAGCCTAGCACCTAAAACATGCCTGATAGAGTAAGACCTCAATAAGTATTTCTGGAAACAGTAAAAACTCAATCTCACACCTCTCACATACTTTTACCCAAACTTGGCCCACCAGTGCCTACTCTTACCAACACCTAGGATGTTTTAAGTGAAGTGGCTGAAATCTGTGCCACTTTCTTGACTTAAATCACTGCCACCCCCATAAAACACGCCCCACAGTGACTAATCCAAAAGGGCCAGGCTTCGCCTCTCACTCTCAGCAGTAAGCTCGTTGAGGTACTAGAGACATCCCTACACAGTGGCTGCACCACCCCTTCCACAACCACCCAGCTCCCTGGGAAAAAACACAGTGCCTGTCTGAAAGTCCACATGGTCTTATAGGGCTCAAACCCTAATAACCCTGCCACAGTCCCTTACCTTCAACTAAATACTAACCAATTCTTTCACAAAATACCTCTTTCAGGTTCTCATTGTTCCTTTCCCTACCATCCTCATCACATTTACACAAGCAGGATCTCCTAGTATTCTCATTATAGTCTCCCCTCCGTTATCTATATTCAATTATTCATTCCCAAATTACTATTTTCGAATCAACTGATATCGCACTCATGCCTCAGTGTTGGAAACTCCACATTTACCCGCTTCTGACCTTCCCAGAGCACTCTAGGGCATGTGGTTCTCCCTCATCTCAGATGGCATCATTCAGGATTTGAAGGAGGCACTGAACAGAGAGATCCATTCTCGGCTTCCTCCAGAATGGTCCACAAACCAAGTACTCTGTCCATTCTGGTTTACGGGTCAGCTTAATAAAGGAGAATACAAGAAGAGTTGGAGCCATTGAGACAGGAGTCCAGCAGGTTTACTCTGATACAAAATCATTTTCCCAGAGTGTATGTCAGTTCTTATGAACTGCATTAAAGATCGGAAAACAGCTATTGCCATCTTGAGTTTTGGTAAGACCTAGGTTAAGAGCCCATCAAAACTTGGGGAAAAATGATACAAGCTCCCAGAAAATGCAACATCTTTCTTGATTCCCATCCCCCAATCTCTTCCTTGTGTGTCCCCAACCCCAAAACAAAAGCTTTGCAAACGGTGACATAAATACAAGTATTTGGATCAGCTGACAGGAGGGGAAAAAAACAGAGAAAAGAAAGAGAAACCCATCATATAGATCTAGATTCACTTTGCTATTAACTGCTAAAAATCACTTCTTTGGCAAATGGAAGATTGACTAACAAGGCCTCTAAAAGTAAAGGTGACAGGGTTTTCTCTTCCTTTGCAAAATGTTTGCCATCCTTAAAAATAACCAAATTTCTTAACAAAAATGACAACGGGTCAGGAATGAAGCTTGAACACTTACAGAAAAGGAAGAAAAGCAAAACATCACCTCTAGCTGCACCAAGTTTTCTAAGATATGGAAGAAAAAGATGCAGAGAAAGTAAGCACAAGAATACACTATACTCCTTGTAGCAGACAGCAGCCTCCAACAATTCTCCAAAGTTCACAGTCCAGGTTAGAGATTAAACAGCCTTATACCACATCTCCTTCCATATCCTCGCAACTCCAAATGTGGTCCAAAGACCACCATGCCTTAACCACTTGGCATCTTCTTACAAATGTTGACTCTTGGGTCCCACCCCAAACCTACTGAATCAGCATCTGCACTTTAAGAAGATCTCCAAGTGATTCCCACACACATCAAAGTTTCAGAAGCTCTGCTATACACACTGGCTCCCCATACCATGGCCATTTCATATCACTTTCTAATTTCCCTCAGAATACAGGCAAAGGTAAAGGCGACCTAAAATCCCAAGATTAATACTTCTAACATCCATCTACTATTGCCATTCCTACTGCAAGAATTAAGAAGTCTGTCTATTAACATACCCTGAGAAATCTCTTTGACTTCTCTTCAATGAGCTAAAATAAGTGATCAAATAGCACAGGTGAAATCAACAAAAAAGAAAGACACTAAGTAATGCTAGTTTCTTAAATCATTCCTTATATGACATGGTCTCTCAAACCTTCATCCTCCAATTACCCAATGTGGGACAAATTCTCTCTAAAATGAGTCACCCAGAATCAAACACACATTCCAACATATGAATAATACTCCACAACAGGACCAACATATGCAATAAGACCATTTCTATTTCCATGCACAAATCCAGAAGTTAGGATAAATTTTAGCAGCCACATTACACGGTAGGATCTCACTAGGCTTGCAGTTAACTATACCTCCAGGGTGATTTTATTTGTTTCTTGGGGGCAGGGGGAAGGAGTAAATTTTTTTCATTACAATGAAATAAATCCCAAAGGAAGGCCCCAACCCAATGAAAATCACAGCTCACAGCTGTAGAATTCTTTCTCTGTGATGCTCTCCTCACAACTAAGGCAAAAAACAAACAAACAAAACCAACACAAGTCGCTAACAGAAAGCCACGTGTACATCATAATATGAACCAAGTTGTGCTCCTTAACCAGGTTTATTTTACAAGACAGAAAAGAAGGTATAGGATCTGTTGGGTGCGGGTTGCCATGCCTTCTATCTACCCACACATCCTCATGGTAAAGGGATGGAGTTGTGGGCATAAAGCATGAATAACTTAAACTGTGATTGTTTTCAATGTATTTGAGTACCTACCCCAACCTACACTGGATGGTGTAAATTAAAATCAAGGTTAGTTTAAATAAAGCCTGGAATTAGGCATCCCAACATAAATAATAAATTCGGTGACCATTCAAATTGTCTCTCCATGATCCAGTTTAACACACAAGGTTACTGATAATGACAAACTATAACTACACCAAGAGGTCTTCTAACATACTGTCTTAATACTGATCGGATCACTGATACAGTAAAGTCATCCCTCCACTCAGTCACAGGCTTTGCTCTCCAGTGATAGCCAGCTCTTCACCAAGAAGGGCCTTCAAAGACTCTTCAGAGGGCTAAAATACCTTAGAGCAAAAAAACAGAGACATCCAGGTCAGTCAAGCTTGCAAAACAGGTGCTAGGCAGAAGACAATACTCTTGGAGTCATAAGGGGAGAATATAAAAAGCGATAATAACAATAAAGACAGCAGATGTCTGCTGGCTGCTGACTATGCTATTGGCCTCAGCACTTACATGCAATTAAAGTTCATGATTCTCTCTGCTCAGCCTCCCCTTAACACAAGGGCCACACCACTGCTTTCTCCCTTTAGTTTAAAATGTGTGGGAAAGGAAGTAATCATGAAACTCTTAGTTATTTTTTTAGAGATGAGTTTCAGTGCCTTGCCCAAAGGTCATACAGCTGGAGAGAAAAAGGAGCTGGTGCACACAATCAGGTAGCCAGTCGGACAGGCCACTATATGGCGGTGCCAGACTGGGAATCGAAATTTCAAAACTCAGAAATTTGTTAATAAAGAGAAAAATATCAAAAATGTGTAACTCGCACTGACTCCTAAATAAAAGGAAAATTGAAATTACTAATTTCAAGAGGCAAACATAAATGTTGTATGAAAAAACGAAACACTTCATGAGCAGCAGCTCTAGCCAGAGACTAGGAAAGAGAAGGGGAGAGGGGAGGAGAGGGGAGAGGGATGACTATTCTCTTACTGGCCTCTATGACCACCCTGTGTAACAGAAAGAATATCAATTCTAAGGTCATCTCTCAAAGCATCCTTACGCAATTTGTCCAAGTCTCGGTTTTTATTATGGTTTCAAATTCAGGTCATCTTGATTTACGAGAAGGAAAAAAAGATTGAAAAAGTATGGGTTAGAGGGAAGCACATGTCTAAACAATTCAATAAAAAATTTCTTTCTAACAATTACAACTATTTAAAAATGATATTGGGCCCAACGGAAGGTGGTTAATTTCCTATCACTTGTGAGCAAACTTTATAAGAGACTCGCGCATCACAGGTAAAATGACTAAGTAATGTATCAACCAAGGGCACTGTTAATGATGCAGGGACAACTGGTGGAAACTGGGACGTAGGTCAACCAATTGCACTAGGTCACTTCCAGCAAATCTGAATCCATAAAAAAAAAATGTCTACCACAGCAGAGAGACTATTTTTAACCACATCACCAAATAAAAAGCCAATAACCAAGATATACCAGGATTGAAGTGTAATACACACCTGTGTTTTAAATTGAAATCCAGAACCTCCCACTAATATTTTAAGTGTCAGTCTGCTTATAAGGAGGGATGGGTGGGGGACAGGGACAGGCACAGCTACAGATGGCATTACATTCCGCAGGAAACACTCCTGCTTCCAAAGGCAGGGGCACAGCAAGTCAAATGCTCCTCACAGCCTCTTGTAAGTAATACAAGCAGCTGCTGGCGTGGGGGTTGGGAGGGAAGAGAACATTCAGGTTCACAGTTAGAAAGACCTTCTCCTAACATGAAACTGCTCTTGTTAAAACTTACACAAGTGCTAAGACAAATGATTATGTGTTTGGATTACAGGAGCCACAGGATGAGTTACCCATAGCACCATGTGCATATATTCTATTTCTGTACACCATATCAAGGCTCTGGGCGTGGAGGGATTTGTGACTTTCCACCCCTTTTAAAAAGAAAATGAAGTGCAACGCCCAATTCCACTGCTCAACCTTACCCTAAATTAGATTACCAGGAAATGCCACATCGTAGGAGGAGGACAGTGGATTTGACTGACAGGTGCACAGAGCTGACCAATAAGAAAGCAAAATTTGAGACTGGGCCCACACGGGAGGTGAGGAGAAAGAATTGACAGCCCTTTCCTCCTTTCAAGGAAAAATGACTGGAAACCTCTACATGGATGCCTCTTATTTTCAGAAGAACAAGTTCCACATATACCTACTGTTAAATCATCCTACTTAATACAATTTGTTGCTGTCTACAATGCCAGCTCCTCCAGCAACAGTTTGAGAAGAGAACAATGAAAGCATCAAAAAAATTTGTTGGGGATGTTGATTCTTGGCACGAATTCAGTGTAAACAAGGATTTACAGAGCCAAAACAAGAGAGAGAATATTGAAGAAAAATGTGAGAGAGGTACCAGGTAGACTTACGCTAAAACTATTGTTTCTTCCCTTTTAACAAACTACTATTTCTCCGTTAGAAATGAACTCACTTTCTCCAATCCCCTCGATACTAATTCTTCTTTCCTTAATTCCATACAACAGTTCAACTGTCAATACTCAAACATCAAAGAGAAAGCAGGGGGAATATTCACACCAAGAAATAAGGTAAGTGGCCAGGAAGCCAGACTTACTGAACTTGTAAATGATGTTCCCTCGCCCTGATTTTAAATTAAAAAGTGCTTTTATAAAGCACTTCAAGCAGCAGATTTCCTCAAACAGACCTGCTTCCCAGGATAAAGTAAACGGTCTGAAAATGCTTATGCAAGGAGAGTTTTACTTCTTCCAAACTCCCATTAAATAATGTGTACTTATCTTTGATTACTGCCTATTAAAAAAAAAAAGCTACAGCTGAAATTGGATTAAGAACTTCTGCTGAAAACGATTTATTGCATAACACAACTCTGACAGCCTGAATCTCCGGCCACCAACTGAGCCTTTATAAAAATCTGCTGGGCAGCTGCCAAGTCAGCTCTTTTGCGTCTGAGCCTGTCAGACATCGCCGTTGTCAAGGCAGCAGCAGCATGGGCTGTGACATCCGCACGTTCATGGTTAAACGGTGCAGTCAGGGAACAGCAGCCAGGGCCACGCAACACAGCGTTCGATGCTTCTGCAGCTCTTCGTCTGACAGTTTGTTGTTTCAACATAATCAAAAAAGACCCAAGATCTCTAGCAGGATTATCTCTTAAGAATCCAGCAGAAATCTGGATTGATGATCTACCTTCAGTGGAGGGAAAAGGGAGAAAAAATTAAATCAGGTTACAAATAGCTACTTGGCCCACATCTTGGAAGAACCAATCACAATGAAGGATAATTCAGTATCAACAAGGCCAACATGTGACAAAAGAACAACTTCATTTGGGAATAGATTATTAACAAGCAGGTTCCCAAAAGAATTCTAACTGATTTGGATCTTTCAATCATCAAAGCCCTTTTGTTAATAAGAACACCCCAAAAAATCCCCCAAATGGCATATCCTAAGCTGCACTAGCCAACAGAGTAGCCACTAGCCACATGCAGCTATTTACAATTAACTTAATTAAAATTAACTTCCTTCAGTCTTACTGAATACATTTCAAGTACTCAATAGCCATATCTCCCAAAATGGGCAATACAGTTATAGAATGTTTCCGTCATCACAGCAAGTTCTCTCGGACAGCACTGTTCTAGAACATACATTTGCATTTATTGCATAGGGTTTCAACTGACTGTGTTACTTGCATTGCACTACGTCCCTGAGAGTCTCCAAAACATGTAACTTTATGCTCTATTCAGCTTACTAGGAAAATTCTGAAATATGAGAATATCTTGCACAAGAAAATCAGAGTCTCAAGTAGGTAAGAACTATTTGAATTACACGTGTACACCCATGCAACTCTCAGGAAAGTGGTTCCAGTCCTCTCTGCTACATCTGGCCTTTCAGTTTTGCTGGAAATGTATGTGAAATTCTGAAGATGAATATAAGATTCTTCAGTTTCTAAGTAAGCCCTGAAGATACTCACTGCTTTAGTATGCCTTCAAATCATTTTCTAAGGAATCCCCTACAAAATAAATCCTCCAGGATTAAGACCAGACAAAAGCTGGTCCTCCACCAGGCAGGCTCGCAGCACTAACAGAGTAACCCAAACCGCTGAGACCGATTGCTGCCCGCCTCCTGCTAGGGCCAGTCAAGGTCATGGGCCTGTGAGCCAAGGCAAAGGGTTAGGGCAGTTTCTGTCCCTCAGGCCCTAGAACACTGCTGGAGTCATTTTACGAGCTGGATCAATAAGCTGACTTGCTGGCTTTTTGGGCTCAACTGCAGTAACCCCCACAACCAGGAAATAAGCATAAGTGTACACACATTCCTAGGGGACTGGTTCTCTGGTCATGCCACATTAGAAACCATTAGGTTTATTTTTGGTCATTTTATGAAAATGTTCTAATTATAGTAAAAGATACAAATAAACCCTGCCCTTGAATTTAAGACAAACTGACACTACACCAATGTTTGTTCTGATATGCCTTACCCCTTTTTCTTGTACCCTCCAGTCCTCCCCAGAGTTAAGGACCACCCTGGGACTGGTTTGTACCCTGTCATTACAGGTTTGGGTCTCCAGAAACAATTTTAATGTCTGTTTTCCCTCCAAATAGCACTACCCACTAATGATAAATGTAGACCATTGTGTGGCAGGCGACATACTACTTGTTTCTTGTGCACATTCTCCTCTATGTTTTACAACTTACCTATGAAGTATTATCACACACACATTTCTAAATGACGAACCTGAGGCGCTGAGAGAGATCACAACTACACTAGTCTGATTCCTCGGTACCTAACGAGTGACTTATTCACGTTTGCGTTTCCAATACATAAAGTTGAGTCTAGCACACAGTAGGCATTCAAAAACATTTCATGAGGGCGAACACTTATAAACAGTTGGAAGGTGTAAACAGAACAGTGGCCTCAAGGTAAAAGAGACCTGGATTCCAGTTCTGAAATTCTGTTTCCTCACGTGCAAAACAAACGACCTAAGGGAGTGTTGCCTACTTGAGTATCCATGACAACCAACCAACCAAGGGCTTGAAAAACCCCAGACTGTGGGGCCCCACCCCCAGGCTGTCTCCCAGGTGGTGCTATCGCTGCTGGTCTGGGGATTGCCCTCCGAGAACCACAGGTGTATGCCAGCCTTGCAATGGATGTGACTCCCACCTTGTCTTTCCATGAAAGCTATTCTCAGTGCCATAGAAAACATTATAATTGCCAGATCTAATGCAAACTTTTTACTGGCAACCTGACTCTCCCTGGTCTTCCTGTTTCCACTGCCCCAGCACCTTCAATTCTGATTTTCTGCCCTTCCCAATCTCTAATGATCTAAATACTGACAAGTACTAAATCATTCTCTGGACAATCTCCTCCCTCTTGCCCCCACCTTCTTGTGTGATTCTGTCTCAATCAACCACCTACCACCCTCCTGGCTACCGCTGTTTAGAATTCTGAGTGGGACTTGGCATCTTCTTTCTCACTGTTCACGTGAACTCTCTAAATCAGGTAATGCTCTCTCGCTCCCTAGTTCTCTCTCTCCAGTTCTCGAATACAGACATAAAAGAGGCTCTCATCTCCTATCTTACAGAATAAACCTTCCAAAATGATTGCCAGCAACCAATTCCCATTCCAACCACCCTGCCAACACTGCTTCTCTGAAAACACAGCCATACTGCAATGAGTTACTTTCTAAAACCATCAATCCATGTCACTCCTTCCCCTACTCAAAATTCTTCGATGGGGTTCCCCAATAGCTACTACAAGGGAAATTTCCAAACGTCTTAGCATGCCCTACAAAAACTCTTTTTTATAATCAACCCAACTTACCATATAAGCTGTAATCCCCTCACCACTCCCAATACCCCTAAATGACAACATGTGAGCATCAGAGGCAGAGGCAACAGCTCTCATCTTTATCCCCATCTCAAAACAAATACCAGGGAACAGGAACATTGGTGCTTATTAACTCACTACTGATCATGACTTCAACAATATTTCAACAGTAAAGAGCAGCCTTTCTCAATAATCAGTTGAAAGTCCATTCTCAATTCTCTTTTTTCTATAAATACTTTGGCACCAAGAAATACATAATCAACCAGTTAGGCTTGATTTACCAACTACGTCTGTTTCAGTACTTATCACAGCTCTTGGATTTCATACTGCATAGGATGCATGAATTCTATGTGACCAGGACCCTTAGTACTAGATATCAACTATATTTAAACTGCTAAATGTCCTACAAATTAACCTATTCCTAGTCCAATGACAAGATTTAACTATAATACTATTTCACAATGGTTTGCAAAGACCACAATTATTTCTGCCACCTAAACAAAACTGGAAAGCTCACTGATTCCTGCATCCAAGCCAGTTCTAATATTGCTTCTTTTGTGCAGAATGAGATTTCCTGCAGTTATTTCGTTCTATAAAGCCTGATATACCAGTGTGTGGGTTTAATGAAAAGATTCATGCTTACCTAAAGAGTGACAAAGCTCTCACCAAAGTTATGAAGCCTGACCCCCAAAAAGATGACATGGCACATGTACAATCTCATTTTAAAGCAACGGTTTAGGGAAAGCAAATACAGCTATCTAGAAGCAAAGTCATGATTCTTCCTATGTTGACACTTCATAATGATAAGAGCACAATGGATCTAAGTAGAAGTTTACCACTTACACTTCAGGTAATGCGTGTAAAAGAATAAAGCAAAAGTGGGAAGATGAAAATTTTACTCTAAATGGGAAACTGCTGGAGAGTTTTGAGCAAATAAGTAACAGAATTTGATTTACATTTTTTAAAGCTCCCACAGGCTTCTGTGTGGAAAATAAACCATGGGGGGTGGGGGGAGGAGGTGAGGATTAAGTAGGAAAGCTAGGAAGGATGTGACAACTGCCTACACAAGATGTGAGGATCTGGGTGGCAGCAAGTGGCTGTGACAACTGGTTACATCCTGGAAACACTCAGAAGGCTGAGCCAACCAAGGGCTGCTGGAGAATGTGTGAGAAAGAGGAGTCAAAGAATAACTCCAAAATTTTTCATCTCAGTAAATGTTTTAGCCTCTGGTGAAAAGGAGGGCGCTTCTGAAAAGAGCACTTTGGAGCAGAGAGAAGGGAAGGAGGAACCAAGTGTTTAGTTTTTAGACATGCTGAGTTTGAGTTGCCTATTACAGCTGCTAGGGGAGAGGTCAAACTAGGCCATGTGTCACAGCTAGAGATCTGAATATAGCTGGTAGTTAAAAATCAAACCTAGAATCCAACACTGAAGGGCAGAAAAACAGAGCTTGCCTATTCATTTAAAAGTTAGATGTGAAGTCAGTTAAGGGTGGGCTGACCTGGACATGGACAGCTCATTTGATAGCTAAAAAGGTTTTCAGGGCCTTAGGAAAAATGATCCTTTAAAATAAAGAGTGAATGAAGACAGAGAACTGAACATGGAAGGAAGCAAAGAAGGTTTCACATACTCAAGAGTCATTCTATAAAAATCTACATTTGACATCACTGCCCTAACTCGTAAGTGATGGTGTTTCAATAATGTGGCAGTGGAGGCCTTAGAAATCCACCACTCAACACGGGCGATGCCTTAGCTCAACAGCTGCTGCTGGTAAGGAAGTTCTATTTAGCCACGTGAAGTCATAAATCACTCACTCAGTCTATCTGTCTCTGTCTGCATGTATGCATGTCTCTCTCTCACACACATACAGATACGCACACACACAGCTTCTTATATTTAGGCTGTACATGCAAATAACAAAAATGACTGACAGCCACTCCTAGGCAGAAGCAGGCCTGAGGCCCGCTCTTCACAGGTAACCAAAATACGCTCACAAGATACCCGACAGGGCAACACTGAGACTATGCTGACAAGTTCTGGAGTGGTCATGAATCAGAAAGGTGTGTGTAGAGGTGAGACAAACTGCAAGCTGTTGTCTCTCAAGTGAATTCTGGAAGCATCCAGAGCAGTTAGTTCTGGATGTCAGCTACTGGCTGGGCCTACACACAGGAGAATGTCACGGCCAACAGGGCAAAGCGGTACAAAATCCAAAGGAGTGTAAACTCTAAGACTCAGAGACAGAATACAGAAAACAATTCCCACTAAGTAATGAACATTATTTTTTCTTTTACCCACCTATGAGTTACACACCCTGTTGCCATTCCTACGCTGTGCTTTCTCTTTGAATTTCTCCTTCAGTAAACCTCGAGGCTCCTGAAGCAAAGATTTGCTCTCCTTACAACACTCTTCACAGGGGCTACTGGGAAACCATCTTCCTACCTTCCTATCGAGTCCTTCCCATCTCCACTGCTGGTGAGTCTTGTTCAAGTTTGAACAGCACTAGATGCACTTCTCTAGACGACTAGCTGTTGAGCTTGGCTGACCTGGAAACCCCCTGGGGAGCGTTATCAAGCCCAGACCTCACTACCATTCTGACTTAACCGGTCAGGGTGTGGCCTGTGCCCTGAGATCTTGATAAACTCAGAAACATGGCTGAGAACTCACTCCTGTGACTACCCATATATTGACACCCCTGCCCTTGATACAATCACAGTTTCACAGCATTTAAATTGGGAATGACAAGAAGTTTTGGCTGACGCTAAAGGTTTTGCTTTCTGAAACATAAAATGAGTCCCTTACTAGTTCTTCAAGGAACTGAATAAAACTGCTATAAACTATTCGAAACTTCAGTGCCTCCAACTGAATGAGGAAAATCCTGCACATCTATGAGTCAGAGACAAGCGATGATTTGCTAATAACATGTACAAAAATAATGTCTCAACACAAGCATCAGGAAACTAGGTTGAGATTGCTCATTGATTCAATTATACTGGGGAGGAGAGATTTGAAAGGCAGATCATCTTTGACCCAATATCCTATCCTTGGGAATTACAAACAAATTAAGGTCAATTTACGGGGGGGGGGAGGGGGGGGGACGGGACTGCGGCGGCACCTTCTTATGTTCTCTGAGGTGTTTTTTTTTTTCCTTTTTCTCATTAACCCAAAACTCAAGCTGCTGCAGAACAATTCCAGCCTCAAGTTACCTGAAGGACACAGCTAAAGATTTTGTTCCTCTTTTTGAGCCATCAGGGCAACGACTGTCACACTCTACCCTGAGAAATCTCCTGCCCACTTTAACATACAATTCCATTTTTGTTTCTGAGCAAGTAACCTCTAGAATACATCAAGAGACACTGAGCTGCCTGCCCAGTCTGTTTTTGTTCCTAACATTCCCCAGTTAACAGAGCAGCTCTCAAAAAGACCTTTTCCACCCCCCACACACACGAGAAAAGAGATCTCGTCCTTCCAACAAGATGGTAACGGACTGATTTTATCCTTAAAGTTGATGATGCAACGCTCAAAAGGGAAAAAAAAAAAAGAGAGAGAAAGGAGGAGGGGAAGGTTATCCTACACAAGACAAAATTTTTTTTATGGCCAGTTGGGGTTTGACAAACTTTTTCAGTCCATTTTACAAAAGCCCTGACCTCAAAGAAAACACTTTCCAATTTTAACATACATGCCCACACAAAGAAACACAGCAGGCACTCCCCGAGGGCCAAAATAAAATGCTCTCTAGTAATTACCATAAATAGAAAAGGAGATGGGCTTCCTGAGGCAGAGTACAGAGCACAAGAAAAACCACCAGCAACAAAAACATCATAAACAAAATTACATGGCCAACAATAAACTGGGAGGAGAGTGCAATTGCTTCTCAGTGAGAAGGAAGGAAACACATCTGGAAGATGCTTCAAAAAGAGAAGGGTGCGCATTCATGAGCCTGCAGACGCAGAACACACTGCTACTTTCCTCAACTACAAAAACAGAATCTAGTCACAATTCATTTTCTGTAGTACAAACAGGAAAGTTTCTGAAAAACCCAACGAACAAACTATACCTTAATAAAACATCGGAGAAACGATTTCTCATTACTCTGGACATTTATTATTTCCCCTAAATTTAGTACAAAATTTCTCAATCAACTCTGATTTCTTGCAATTTTTTCATATCAATAAAATCAATAAATAAAATTACTTAGAGTCTCCCTAAAAACCAGTGTGAGAGCCTCTGAGGACCTCTCCAATGAACACGTACGGCAACTGTCCATCCTTTAACCACACTAGCACCCAGTGTGATTATGATGTTATCAGTTTGAAATTATGATTTAAGTTCCCTGACATGTACTGTTTAAATCTCATCCATAATGAACCTGTGATTAAAAACAGGAAGCACAGAAAATACTAATAATGATAGCATAAACATAAGCCTGCTCATAAGCATACTCATAATCCTCACCAGTCTGTAAACCGTAGCCATGTGACCAAGAAATGTTCTATTATGAAAACTAGGATCTTCATTACTGCAAAATCCAGTGTTATCTCTCCTTCTGGTTGCACTCATTGAGCTTACTGTATTCTGGGCAGCCTTCTAAGAGATTCACATGAAACAAGGCCCTGATAAGGAACCAGACATCTTGCCCAGGGTGTGAAGTAAGAGGCAGCGGGGGCAGAGCCTGTGGTCTGGCACTCAGGGTCTTAGGACCTTCTGAGGCCTCTCTCCCTAGTGATGAGCTTTCTGAAGCATTCCCTCTTATCTTAACCTTTAGAAAGAAAACTCTGAAAAGAATACACTTCAAAAGGATGATTTTCTATTATATGAATTTCAGCGTCAACAACAAAACAACTTCTGATACACGGTTCAATTCGCTAATCTCAAAGCACAGTGTACTCTAACTTACTGTATCTTGACATTGAGCATAAATAAATTATTAGTATTTTATTCCCATGTGAAAGTTGTAGAAGTAATGTTACTGGCAAACTGGGCTTTAGTTTAAAGAGGCCTGGAAAACCATCCAAACAATATGCAAAACACAACCATAATCACTTTTTACTCAGGAAAAATTTAACAATTTCTGAATACAAAATATATCATTAATATTGCAACCTGAGCGAACCGAAGTATCAGCTTGCTGATTTTGATTTTCTCTTGTTCATTGGAAACTTCTAACAACACATAATCATCAAAATAAAAATCAAAGAGGGCCAGCCTGGTGACGTAGTGGTTATGTTTGCGCACTCTGCTTCCATGGCCCAGGGTTTGCAGGTTCAGATCCCAGATGTGGACCTACACACCACTCATCAAGCCATGCTGTGGCGGTGTCCCATACACAAGTAGAGGAAGACTTGGCACAGATGTTAGCTCAGAGACCATCTTTCTCAAGCAAAAGCAGGAAGACTGGCAACAGATCTCAGCTCAGGGCCAATCTGCCTCACAAAAATAAATAAAAATAAAAATCAAAGAAATGTACAGGGAGACAATTCCTTTCTAGTTTATTCTAACTACGTTTTGATGTTTTGTTGCTCACAAACTTCCTATTCACAAAGGGCAGGATGGGGTTGTGTGGGGTTTGCTCCCTCAATAACCAGTCTTTGCCTGACAAACAGCAGTGACCAAACATATACAAAGGGAGTATTCCTGTCATTTATTGATACAAGGGTCTCGACGAACATTAGTCTCGATTTTCACTATTTCTTTCTTTGCATCCATGCCATTATCTGCAATGGTTTGAAGCCATATCCTACATAACTCTTTTGCACTGTGTTACCTCTGTAACTCTCTTCCTCTTGATCTCCCCTTATTACAATATTTTCAGCCAAATGTCACCTTCTCAACAAAGCCGTCTTTGACCATCCTACCACAAAATCTAAATAACTGCTTTAACTTTCTTCAGCATATATCACCCATAAAATTCTCATTTGTTGGGAGTATGTACTATACAGTTCTCTAACTAAATTACTAGCTGAATTCCACCAGTAATATGGCCAAACCTGTATATGCCGCATTCAATACATTCAACACTTGGTTTCTCGAGTGATAGTTAATTACTTTTCACCCTAAAAAAATAACGAGGGTCCCAGAGAGAAGCTAACTCACATAAGTGAACAAATTCAAGCTTCAATCCCAATCTGCCTATGAAAATGATGGAGCCTGGAGCCACTTACCAGCTGTGTGATCTTGCGTAATTTACGTTACCTATATATGCCTGTTTCCTTATCTGTAAAAGGAGTACCACAGCTTCCGTAATAGTGTGTCTTGCAGAGGGAAGGTATTTAATGAGCGGCAGCAGCAGGAGCAACTCACATGTCCACCCCTCTGTTAATGAGGGACAAAGACAACATTTAGCCTTGTTTCCTATTGCTGCTGTTAACAATTACCACAAACTAGTGTATAAAGACAAAATTTATTCCCTTACAGTTCTGCAGGTCAGAAGTTCAAAATCAGTTTCACTAGGCTAAAGTGGAAGTGTTTGGAAGGGCTGGATCCTCCTGGAAGCTCTGAGGAGAAAATCTAATTTCTTGCCTTTTTCAGCTTCTGGTGGCAGCCAAGATTGCTTGGTTTGTGGCCCCTTCCTCCATCTTCAAAGAGCACCACTCCACCTCTGGGTCCTGTTTTCACAGCTCCTTGTTTTGTCTCTGATCCTCCTGCCTGTTTTATAAGAAGCCTTGTGATTACACTGGGCCCATCTGGATAATCCAGGATACTTTCTCCCTATGAAGATCCTTAACTTAATCACATCTGCAAAGACTCTTTTACACCACGTAAAATAACGCTTCCAGGGATTAGGGCTTGAAGATATTTGGGGGGGCCATCTTGCAGCCTATCAGAAAGTACATGTTGATATTTTCACATCTGAATAAGAGAGCAATTGCTGCAGCTGAAACACACCTCATTGCTCAACACTGGAATGCACAGAACGGATGTGCTAGGACAGAGGGGAACGCTATCTTAAGCTGCGTATGAGGAAGTACAAGGAAAATGAGTGGCAGAATTTTTTCCCTTTTTTTTTTTTTTGTAGATACACAATCAGTTCTCTGGGTCGCCCACTAATGAAGTGGGAACACCTGAGTAGGTCAACAATAACGGGTGGAACTCCTAGGCTGATGCAAAACTACCATCTCTCGAAACTTATTATATGTTTCCCTAGAAAGAGAAAAGTAATTGAGTGTTTTGATTGAATAGACTTTTTTCTGTATTGAAATCATAGCGGGTAGGGGATTCATGAACTGGTTGAAGGGTTTTACTATTGTTCTGACTCCTCAATAAAGAGGAACGTGGGGTGCACATTACGAGCTAGATCATTTAATGTGATAGGTTCTTCCCTCCTAAGCCTGCAACTGATTGCTAGAACGTTATTCTTAATTTCCCTGTATCAAATGGCATTAGATTTGGGGCTCTAATTTTACATATTTTTACTTTGTTGTTCAAAAAGAGCCCTGCCTGGATAATGATTTTTATCATTTCCTAAATAAAGCATTTGTTTTCCATCTCCAAACTGCTCTTTTCAAAAGTAGCACTAAAGCAGAAATTTAAATAAAGAAGATACGAATGTTGAAACTTTCTCAGAGGTAACAGGATAATAATGGATTAACCTCAAGATTTCTACCCTAAGATATACAAATGGATAATAAACACATGAAAATATGCTCGACAGCATTAATAATTAGAGAACTGTAAATCAAAACCACAATGAGATACCACATCGTGGCCACTAGGATGGCTATAATCAAACAGGCAGACAATACCAAGTGTTCACAGGAATGTGGAGAAATTAGATCTGTCGTACACTGCAGTAGGAATGAAAAATGGGCCAGCAGTTTTGAAAAGGTCTAGCTATTCTTCAAAAAGTTTAACAAAGTTACCATACAACCCAGCAATTCCACTCCTAGGTGTCTATACCCAAGACAAGTGAAAACATCTGTGGACACAAAAATTTGTACAGGAATGTTCCTGGCAACTTTATTTGTGAAGGCCAAAATGTGGAAACAACTGCAAGTGATTTGTCCATCAGATGATGAATGGACAAAATGTGATATATCCATAAATGGCACTGTTTAGCAACACAAAGGAAGTACTGATATATCTGAATAAAAGTGCCTTTTGCAAATAAATAATCTCTGCTGTGTTATACTGCATTTATTTGCAAAACTTACTGTACTCTGCACATTCAATGTGCATTTACTCTATAGTGAATGCAGACTTAGAATCATGTCTGACAGGGGAGAAGCTGGAATTGCATGCTACCTTTCATCTGCTCTGCCAGCTGGAAGCATGCCGTCCATTGTCTGTTGCCTACATGACAGGACCGCCAAGGAAACTACATAACAGACATTCAGAGAACCTCATGTTTACAGCAAGTTAGGGGAGAGAAAAGGAGAGAACTAAGGTGGGGAAGGGAAGTAAGCCTGAAGATGCAGCAATTTCCTCTGCATCCCAGACACAGACCTCCCACCCATGCCCTGCTCCGGGAACAGGCAGACAGGCAGGTGTGGGCCTCCTCAGGGCTCCTTTTACGAATCTCTACCAGAGCTGGGACAAGAATTTCTCGCTGACAGTGACAGTGCATGTATTACTAGGAAACAATTCACACACAGAGGACAATGTGACATTAATGTCCAGGAAGCAGGTTGGGGGAGGGGAACCTAAAAAGAGTTTCCTGTTAACAATCCAGAGAGCTTTACTTGTGAAAACCCACAGCCTCACAGGAATCTCAGCTAAACATGATTGCTCAGATTTACAGCAGCCTTTAGTGTTTTCTGTTATAAAGAATTACATGTCAATAAATTAATTTGACTGCAAAACATAAGTAGGATTTCAGGGAGGAGGGGAACTGAGAAGATAAGCTAGCAATAATGAAGACTACTGAACTCCTGCATATCCAGTCCTGTTAGGAGCTGGTGGGCAGAGTTACTCCGATACATCTGAGAGAAATGAGGAAAACTATTCATGAAAAAAAAGATAAAAAGAAAGATCAACACAGACTTTAAATACCTCATGGCCTCAGACTCAGCACAGTAACTTCCCTTTTAAAAAGGGACAGATACTGGAGTATCTGCTCCTTTTTACCAAACTCTCCAGCCAAGCCCATACTAGTTTGCAGAGACAATCTCCTGGGATGTGATCAGCAGAGGGGAGCGAGGAGCAGAGAGAGCTTGGAAGACGCACCAGGGCAAGTGACTCAGGCTGTCTCTCTCTCCCTGCCAAGCCAAGCAGCTACTGATGCCAAAACATCCAATTTATAAAGCTGCACAAAAGCATGTGCATAGAGGGACCACACAGCAACTTTTTAGAAGCCTAGAATAACTTCCAAGTTTAACTCGCAAAGTGATCATTTCTTTAAAAAAAAAAAAAGAAAGAAAGAAAGAAAGAAAAGAAAAGGAGGGGGATAAAAGTAATGGTGAATAGGATTGGCCCCCATAACACCGCTGCTTCTCAAAAGCTACAGTATCCAGGCTGGTGAGATACAAAGGCACCTCTTTCTACCCAAAGAACACACTTGCACCAAGATTTACACACGAGGACCCTGAGACCTAGAAAGCCTCAACAAAGGTGCGAAAGGCTTGTTTAGTCTCTACCAAGAAAGGTGGGGATGAGAACTCAGACCTCCTGCATCATTATTCCACTGTCTGTCCATGACACTACACCGCCCCCAGCTAGAAGAAAGGTTTTCTGTTTGACTATTTAACAAAGTGATCTCCACCTGGTAGCTATCCAGGGGGGTAAAACACTTTTACCCAAACTCTACCAGCTTTTCCCCTAATTAACTCATATTCACCTTTCAGGTACCCGCTAAAAATGTCTCTTTGCATCAGAAAAGTTTTCCTCAAAGGCAAGACTATTAGTACGTTGTTCGCCTATTAGAACGATATATTTCAGAGATTCTAATCAAAGCTCAGCTCCCCCACTAGACGGTGAACCCTGTGGGGTGTGTCAATTTTCTCATTACTGATAAGCACAGTAAATACTTGTCAGTGTTCACACTTAGCAACATCTCTTCCTTCTCCAAAAAGGTACCTTCAATTAATGGTAGACAAGTATGAAATTCACCATTAACACTAAGGCTGAAAACACTACAGTCAATAACTGTGTCACAATCCCTTAATCATGCTCCAAGATATCAGATTTTTGCTTTGAATTTTCTTTAAAAGTCCCAAGATGGTGGCAGTTTCTCCTGCCTTCAGGTGCCCTGGAATGGGCAATCCTTGTAGACGTAACATAAACTCATCTATTTGGGGGTCACCTTTCTGTTTTCAGGTTCAATAAAACACTTGGTAGTTGCTTTGCAAGAAAACATGAAATTTGGCCACAACAAATAGTTATTTCACTAATATCAAATTTATAGCCTGCTGCTTCATTTCTATGCCTTTGTTTAAAATAACTTTACAATATGATCTGGCATTGAAGTGAAGTCTTTTTTAATCTTGTTTAAATAGGAGTTAACCACAATATATGAAGACCCAATAATGCAGGTAACTTGACTGAAGTGACGGCAATATGAACAGTGATCAACTTCACTCATACTGTGGAAACTATGTCACAGGTACCACTTGGTTATTTCTTATTTTAGGCGTTTAAAATATGAAAACTAAGTACATCTTAAATCAATGAAATGTAATAATTACTGAGCACCACTGGTCAGTAACAGTAACATCCCTCCCAACTAGCTATATGGTCTTCATGTTATTAATAAAGGACTATCTGCCAGGTGGACACGTAATTAGATACATGTTTTCATAGAAGTCTCCCGACAGAGATATGGAGAAACAAAGTGAGCTAGACCAGGAAGACAAACGGCTTGCCTTCATCATGGATACAGCAAAACGTAACATGGCCACTTCAGGTGCCTGGTCATACATGCCTCAAAACAGAAAGGCAATCATATATGATGGCTGCCCAGTCTACCATTATCTTGCTGACGGTGAGTCTGAGATGTACCTTTGCTCATGCCAAAGTTTGATGGAAGGGCTATCCATCTCCCCAAATTCTGAACCTGCGTTAGAACAGATGCTATATATCCAAAGAGCTAAATAAAATAATCCCGCTGATTTACCCAACGCTGAGCTCTAAGATAAAGTGGGCCCAGTTACCACCTGTGAATCAATCTCTGTAACTTTCATCATCTCATCAATGATGGAAGGTCACTAAAACTTAAGAATGACCAGATTTGACATCTGTGACAAAAGATCAGGGGTCAAGGTCTTGGCAGGGTAAACACATGAAAATGGTGTTTGCCTTGTCCCCAAAACACAATAGCGGAGGATTTTAACTAGGAAAGACATGTGTCAAAAGGAAGACGACCAGCTCTTCAGCTTTCCCTCGCTCTCACTGATATACCAGCACAACTGCAGCCCAGGGAGGGGATGTGGGGGCCTTCATGTTTCCTCCCTACTTCAGACCTCCCTTTATGGTCTCCCTTCCTCTTTTCTTCAGTGTTCCCTCAGGAGCTCCTCATGTCTGGCGAGCTGAAACCCATCAATGATCTTCTGCCAAAACTGCAATTATCAAGCGGCCAATGCCAAAACCCAATCCCACTTCTAAAATAGTGCTCTTTAATTTGTACTCTACCTCCAGACTGAACAGCCCTGGAAATAGAAACGGGAATTTTCCAACCTGCAAATAGTGCTGGCTGAAAACTTCTGTCTACTCATTCTCTTTGGATAACCCAGTCAGGCCCACTTCACTCACATGCACCCAATTAGAGCACATACTGTGGTTGTGGCAGTGGATGGAGACACTAAAGATTTACCCACTCACAAGATTCCACTCTCAGATGGAACATTTTCACATTTTTGTTCAGTATCTTTCATCACTAGAGAGAAGTCACCATCTTGAATGAGAGAATAAAGGCTGAAGTGGTAATTAAGTCCTTCAGAACTAATCAGTACTAAGCTACCACATCACCCAGAGATGAGTTATGACCTCATGGAGATGGGATCTTGTTTTTGTTTTTTAGTTTTTTTTCTTAAAGAAAAGTGTTAAAGCAGGGAAATATAAACTGCAAGGTCAAAAAGAGGAGTTCACATTACAATATGGTCTAAAGAATCTCACTGAAAATGTTTTCCATCCATAATACACACGAATTAACATGAAAAAAACCTTTTCAACTATGTGCCTGGAGTTCCTTTCATGACCTTAAGGAGCCTTAAACTTCCACTTCCACCCTGTGTGCCCTAGATGGTAGACTACGTCCTGCCTCTTCCACTGAAATAAATTAAATGATTTTTCTAGCCAATAATTGGCTTAATGAGCCCCCAACCACCCACCCAAAGAGGCAGAAATAGTAAATGCTAATCCTCAGCAGCAGTGTGTGTTCTGGTTAGCTCTTCCCATCCTGATCCTCCTGATACAGCTGCTTCTTATCTAGCTGCACGTTATTTCTGTCTGCAAAGGGTGGATTGTGTGGGCTTTTCACTCTCTAATGGCTTCAATGAAGAATAAAGGGTAACTTCAAGTTTGACATTTTTATACTTCAGAAGAAATCAAGAGCAATTCTCTCTGCCCTTTCAAGTGTAACTAGAAAGGAAAAGAAAATCTACTAGGTTAACATCTGGAAGAAAATATTAAATCAAATTAAAACTTTAAACCATGTCTGTGAGCTTATGAAACGTTTGAAACCAGTCAATGGAAGTTTTCAAAACACATTTTAGAAAATAGTGACTAGCCTCTCATCCTGCAATAATCTGCTACAATGAAAATTCTGAGAGAAAACAACATACTGAAAGAGAAATAATTACATTACCTTGTCCCGTAAAACAGATTTCAAGTCACCACCACCAACATACACAAAAACGTCAATTTTTAAAACCAAAGAGAATGATATTTTTAAAAGTCATTGGTGTGATAAATAATGTCTCATTCTTTGTCTCATTTTTGTTCACATCCTCAAAAATAAAACATTACACAATATACCCAGGAATCTAAAACACACATAATGGGAACTGAAACATTTCTCACAAATGCTCACCAGCCACGTGAGTAATCAGGAAAGGCAAAATGGATTCTGAAGGCTTAAAAGGTTAAAATACTTAGAGGAATGCTTCCTTGCTTAAAACAAAAATCACCATTTCTCTCATGAGTAAGCAGGTGCCATCTTCTCCCTTTATTGCCACATCCCCCCAAGACGTTTTCATTAAATATCGCATTATATCAACAGTCACTTTCTAGCCTGAGAAGATTCAAGATAACATATTTCCCCTGGGTTCTGCTTTCCCCCATATCCTCATTCTCCACATAATTTATAGCTAAATTCTCAACCTCAAATCCTTAAAAATAGTAGCTACTGAAGTTTAGTTGCTTATCATGTGTTCTTGCTTACTCAGATTACTTCATCGCCTAATACTGCAGGGTGGGAGAGTCAAATACTGTTTTAGGAAATCGCTCTCCCTGGCTTTGTTCTGATATCGAACAGTTCAATTACATAATTTTGACCACTGTATTCAAAACTTAGTTGGAACTGCAAACATCCAAATGCATACGTCCATCGGGGCATATTGAGGACAAACGAAATCAAGCAATGCTGGTGGAGGCAGCCAGGAAAGTTTCTTTAAAAGATGACTCCATATCCCCTCTCCCAGAGAAAGGGAGGGGAATTCTTTTCTTAGAGACATGGACACAGATGCATCAACCAAATGCAGAAAAGCAGGAAGGAAGAAGGAAACAAGCCACACCAAAGCTGGCTAACGTACCCTACTAACCAGACAACCATCAGCATGGTAATTGAATCCAGAATCTGAGAAAGCCAAGAAAACTTAAAAGGGGTGCAAACATTTATAACAAGAGGAGGAGACTCATGGATTTAATTACTTCCACTATACATGACAATTAAGAATAAATGGGGGAAACCACAAGACAGCAGACAGTGAAGAAAAAAAGTGAAATGTTGATTGCCATTAGCGTTAACAACAGGAGTTTCTAACACCTGCTATAAGCTACTGTGTAATAAAACATGAATTACTCTCCTAATGAATAAATGAATACATTAACGTTAGCCAGGTTCTTTGGGAAGCACATTTAAACTCCCTTAAACCACCACCCAAGTAACATTCACCAAACATACTTCAATGCCCATTTAACGGGACGGAAAGAGGCTGAGCCTCTTCAAAGCTTCCAGTCTACATCTGACAACAAAACACAGAATGCAGTATGATCAGACAGGAAATTCACTTAACTAAAAAAATTTATTCTTTCAAGTACAAACAGCTGAATAAAACAACAAAAACAATAAACATTTATTGAATACATTTTACATGTATCGCTACAATTAATTCTCAGAACAGCTCCATGAAGGAAAGGCTTACTTGACCCGGACTGCAGTTCGTAAGTGGCAGAGGAGAGGAACAAGCCCAGGCAGTTCCCTTCCACAGCCACCTAACCAAGCGAGCTGAGTGAGGCTCAGCCTTCTAGTCTACCCAGGGTTCGAGGAGACCCAAACAGAACAGAGCAACCTGAGGGCTATATTAAACCAGACCTTACCCATGCTACCCCCCAAAAAACATAGAACAATGAAAATCCTCTTCAGAAAATTTCCATCTAAAGGGAATAAAGTCAAGCCAAAATTTGTAATTTTAAGGAGAGTAAATTTATCAGAGCCATAAAACTTATAAAATGCACAGATGGTCTAATTTCATTCCCAACAACACACTATTAATAAAATGTCAGCTACATTTAATTATAAATTGAATTTCGGTTGAATCACAGTCTCTCCAAGGACCTCTCAATTACTTTCCCATACACTGTCTAATTCACAGGAAAAGCTTTCTCAACTGAACAGGTGAAAGACAGGAAGCCAATGACTAGACCAAGATAAATCAGTAACCTTGACCTTCAGACTTTCAGTCCAAAGACTGAAATCATTCTCAAATTAGGGTGCAGCTCCAATCATGATACCAGGGCTCTACTCTAACTATTCCAAACCAGAGTAGCAGGGCATAGAGCTCATGCTGTAGAATTTTGTAGTTGTACAAAGGATTCAGATGCACATCCCTGGTCGTTAGACCATACGCCATGCATTCCTGAATCTACTCGAGCCCTCCTTGAAAAGGCTTTTGAAAAAAACCTGTCTACACATGTAGATAAGCGCAGTGTGTTAAGTCCCTAGAGCTTAAAAAAACAAGAATCTATACTAGAAGCTTCAGACAAATGTAGCAAGAAAGCAGTAGGAACACTCGCCAACTATCACCCCTGAGCCTGGAACACAGCTGCAACAACAAAAAAAAACAAATTATAAGCAGTGGCCATACAGAAAGCAATCACATTTGATGTGCATTTTATGATTTTTGCAACAACAGCAAATTTACTTTTCTAATTAAATTAGGCTTTGGCAAAAAAATTTTAAATGTGTCCTCTGCTATCCTTGGTAAGGACGGAAGATGATAATACAAGATAGCAAATAATCTAAGTCTTCAAAAATGTATTATGATATCAGTAGCATTTTTACAGCTTAAGTTATTAATAAAATTATGTATGTATAGATGTCCAGAGTGTTATAACAGTTGTAAGAGGTGACTGTTACAGAAAACTGAAGACCAGAAAGCAGCAGACAACCTGGGATTAAAAATTTTCTGCAGAGAATATACAGAAATGACATAAAAAGCAACACACTAGGTAGGAGAGAACTCATCAAAATAACCACAATCAACACTAAATAACCTATATTCATGGAAAGAAACAGTCATAGACAATTTACTTCTAAAATCAGAGAGACTGAGGGTTGGGAAGATGCTAGAACTACATTATGGCAATGACTGAAGAATCTTGAGAATTTACTAAAAATCACTGAATTGTACACTTTGAAAGGTGGACTGTAGGGAGTGTAACTTTTCTCTCAATAAAGCTGTTTAAGAAAACAGCAGATGGGGCTGGCCCCGTGGCCAAGTGGTTAAGTTCACGCACTCCACTTTGGCGGCCCAGGGTTTTACTGGTTCAGATCCCAGGCACAGACATGGCACCACTCATCAGGCCATGCTGAGGCAGCATCCCACATGCCACAACTAGAAGGACCCACAACTAAAAAGATACAACTATGTACCGGGACCTCTGGGGAGAAAAAAGGAAAATATCTTCAGAAAGCAGCAGAGAGCTCATCAGACTTTTGTATGAACCTCTTTCCAAAACTTCTTTGAAAAAGACAGTTTTTCACTACAACAGCTGAGTCACCCGAGCTACACATACTCCACGCTCAATCCTAACCCCAATGCAACTAGGAAAGTCTCTAATCTTTAATCTTTGTTACACGGAACATGACAGAATGGAAGAGAGGAAATTATATACTCAAGCACCACCCACTGAATAAAAATAGAGCATCAGTGAATACCTCCCTCTTTCATCTTCTTTCCAAAATTGCTCCAGGGTTGACCACTACTTTATAGAAGCAGGAAAGTCAGTTTCACAGCCACCACTGGAAACTACAAAACCACCACTTACTCCCAAGTGTGACAGAATATCATGTACTTCCCCTAAAACTCAAGCCAACTTTGCATTCAGCTCTATAATACAAATGCATTAAGTTAACATTAAGGAAACATTGGTTAAACCGAAGCTCCAGGACAAGTGCCAACAGTGAGGTGTCAGATAGCGGCAAAAACAACCAAATGGATGGTCGTCTCCGTGACCTCCCTGGAGCTCTGACAGGACGGCTGGCACTCACGCTGATGCCCACATCAGCAAGATCAGCAGCATGTTTCTTAATTCTCTGAAGCTATTTAAAAGATCCTCTCAGGTAAATCTAAATGCAGCATATATCAGAATGAATGGCTATAATGAGTCAAGGCCACCAAAGGTATTCTCCAATTATTCATTGCTTTGTTTCTTAATCTAACAATCCACCAACAGCTTTTCCTTGTGTAGCTGGCTTATAGTCTTCTGATTACTATGCCAAGATCAATGTGCATTAGTCTAAACAATCTGATCTTAACCAGACCCTGCTTCTGTCAAAGATAAGTGAAGGGCAACATTAACTCACAGAACATCTGCTAACTGTTGGAGGGCACAGTGACAGGATATCAAGCTGCCCTTCCTCCCCTCCAAAGACACTGATGGAACCATACTTAACACAGGCCTCTTTGATGTACAATAGCCTAATTTTATACCAAAGATGATCATACTCTCAACACACATCCATCCATTTAATGTAACCGCAACCCAGCTTTGGGAGAGGTTTTAAATGATATTCCCGATCTTTGAATTCCACCAGCAATAATGATGACTACCAAATTATAAGACTGATTTGGTTGCATTTGAGAAGAATAAATGACATGCTTCCTTTGGAGTTAAGTGGAAAAAATCCCAGAAATCACAAAACCAAATTTGAAAAGCATTTATAACAGCATTTTTTTTCTTTTTTGCTCAGGAAAATTCACCCTGAGCTAACATCCATAACAGCATTTTTCAAATCCTAAACTAGAACTGCCTAAATAAAGTGGTTATTCACCACCACAATCTTAATTATTTTGCCTAGGACTCAGTAAATGCATCTTAGAATGTGGACGAAATAAACTCTAAAATCAAAGCATCTAACTAATGACTAATTTACTATTATACTCATATTGGGGTAGAGACAGGTCACAGTACACAGTGATGTTCTTTTTGAAGTAGGACAGGTTATTTGAATAATTCTTTGTCAACAAAAACCATCTCCTAAATTTTTCTATAATTTTAACAAACGAGGAATCTTCCCAGGATATCTCCGTGAATTGAGAGTTATGTAAAAATAAGACTTATCAAAAGACATTTTTTTAAAAATGTATATAAGGGGCAAAATAGGTGAAGGGGGTAAGAGGTATCAACTTCCGGTCATAAAATGAATAAGCCATGGGGATATAATATACAGCATAGGGAATATAGTCAACAATATTGTGATAACTTTGTATGTTGACAGATGGTTATCAGTCTCACCAGGGTGAGTATTTTGTAATGTAAATAAATGTCAAATCACACTATTGTACATCTTAAACCAAATACAATAATGTATGTCAACTCTTTTTCAATAAAAAATAATAGATAAATGCGTATATTTTGACCAGGAACTTTACGCCTTTTTATCCTAAGGAGGTTAATTACGAAGATGCACTAAACTTTGGGGACATGCACTACTTTACTAAAAGCCAGGTGTTAAATTCTAGCAGGCAACAGCACAATGGCTGAACTGGGCCAGCTAAATGCAGGTCTGGGTGTCAGACCACCCTGAGTGTGTGTGCGCTCTTGCCCCACGTTCCCACAGCCACAGCTACCCTCTGGGGTTGTTCCAGAGTCTAAACAGGCTCAAAAGAGTGAGGCAGGGATCACACTGCACAATGCCTTGGGGAGGGAGCTTGTAATGATTCAATTATGCTGCACTGTGGAACACTATACAGCCTGTTACCAAGAAAGATGAAGAAAAGTATTTTAAAACAAGACGAAGTGAGAAGAGCAACATGTACAATATGCTTTGGGGACTGTTTCTCTTTTATTTCTTTATATTTCAGCCCACTAGATGAAAAAAGAGAAAAATTGATAAACACAAATGTTAACAATTATCAGAGTGGGACAAATGTTGCTATTTTTATTTTCTTTTTAAAGCATCCAAAGTTTCTAAATGTTCTAAGATAAAAATAAATTACTCATGTAACATAAAAAGCTACTTTAAATAAATCAAACACAAAACAGGGTGTCAAAACTGTACCAAGTTATACTCTTCCTCTTTCTGCAGTTCCTAATAGACATTCTCAGGACTGGTACCCTCCTGATAATATTTAATTACATAATTTCATTTCTTGAAACACTTATTGAGTATCTGTCAATGAAGGTACTATGAGGAGACTGTGGTTCTGCCCGTGCCTGGGCACTGCTCCAAAGCCAGCCTTTCATCCATGTGATTTCTCATCCCCATTTACTGAAGAATAATGACTAATCCAGCAATCAGGGGCAAAATTAACTGGCATCCTTTCAATAATTCCTAGAGTACAGTATTACCCAAAGAAGAAATTTCCTACGTAAATATAAACTTTACTAATGACAAAATAGAAGGTCCAGTCAATGCAGTGCAGTAAGTCTTGTTTATGGCAGGCCCAGGAAGACTCAGCAGCCTTTCTGGCAAATTGAGATTTGAGGCTGGGACCAGACTGTGACCACTTCCCTATCTGCTCTAGAGAAACTGAAAGCCTGTCTGCTTATGAAGGAAGCCTTTGTAGATCTCACGTCTGCTATTTCAAAGAAAGATCCTAACTGTATTTAAGAACAATTTTTTAATTTTCTACTCAAGATGTGGATGAGTGGGAAACACATATGGGAGGAAGAATCATTCATTCTGTAAATAATAGGTACCTATAGCAGAAAAAAGAAGAAATAGGATAGGGAGAGGGCACTAGTTCTTCATGAATATTTCATAATTTTCTATCGACAAGGAAGCATCTCAAAATTGCACAGAGGAAACTATCAAGAACTTTTACTTAAGAGTGAAAATAACACTTTTTCTAACATCACATGGAGCAGGAAGAATAGCGTGGGTATAGAAGAAAAGACTTCCTTTTGCAAAGAGTCTCTTTCTTTCACTTTTTTTTTTGTTTTTAAGACATAAAGGTCATTGGGTTTATGTGAAATACATTAGCACTGCACATCTGCCTTTTGCCTCAGGGTGGCCAGGACTCTGCCCATGTTTAGGTTTAAATTATCATGGAGAGACACACACATCCCAACACAGGACTTGGAAGCAAACTTCAGTTTACATCCCACAGGCGACTTCAGGCCTAGATGGGTCACAAGATCATCTGAGATCTGGGAGTGTTATCTACAACTATCTTACATTCACACTCACCTTTTTGCCTACTGAAGAGGAAACAAGATACATTTCCAATGTAGAAGGAACTAAGAAGGATTTTAATAAAGACCAAGACATCAACACTATCAGTCGACCTGCCCCATCACAGATACAATTGTAATAACCATACAGAACACCACTAAGTCACACAAATGGAAATCTGTCAGAGAGAAATCAAATGCTTCCTACATATCAATTCAATACCTCTTCCAATATTCATCCACTAAAGAGACCAGTCAAAGCAAGATGGAGAGAGGACTTTAGAGCCTGGAGGTTGGCACATCTACTCAAGGGATCTAAACTAGCACCAGACTGACTGCTCCTAACTACTTCCATGCAGTAGGTAAATTACACGCCAAATTAATGACAAGCAAAGTACCAAAAGTACCATTCATGTCATCTAAGTCACAGAGTCAGAATTAGGCTCAGAAACAAGCCCATGATTTTACCTGCCCTGTGACCTCAGTGGGCATCAGCTGCCTTCGCTTGTGAAGTAAAAAGTAAAGGAAAAGTGACATACAAAGAGGAAAGGTTATGCCAGGCACCTCACAGGGACACTAATCAGTTAGTCCTTACTCTTTAATAACTTTATAGTTACGGAATTGGAATATAGCATCTGCATTAGTAGAGATAACCCTATAATCTGTAATACATATGAAAGGGGTGACTAGAAATAACAAATTCAATATTAACACGTGATCTACAGAACTACTTTCAATGCTGAAAATAAGTTAACCCTTGCCTGACAAAGAAAATTTCCTAAAAGCCCACTGCTAGTTCCCAATCCTGATGCACATCACAAGTAACCTAGAGAACATGTTAAAATACATGATCCTGGTTATGTGTTAAAATGCATGAAACTCACATTTAAAAATTTTACTTCATAAATTTTTTTTAGAAACCATAATCCTGTCAACCACTGCTGAAATGGAACACTGAAAGGGGTGTGTTTTTAATAAGCTCCAGAGAACAGTGTTCAACATTTGGGAATCAGTACAACATTCTTTCCCCGGGCAAAATGGTTTACTTACAAAAGCCTTAGTATCTATCATGGTATAGAGGAATTTACAAATGTTGTTTTAAACGTATGCTTAACATGCATGCTACAATGCTAACTCAGGGTTAGCAATTATCAAATTCTGAGGTTGACAAAAGTAGTTCATTCCAAAATCTGAAAAGCCAAAATGCTTAATCCTTGGATTCCTATTTTTAACAACACACTGAAATGTTAGAATCAGCGTCATAAAACACGTAACTAAATTAGTTAGACTTGAAGTATTTTTCCTGCCCTCCCAAAGGCAATCTATCCAGACCCCTCGATGCTGTTCACTGCACGGTTTCTGCTGCCAGGATGATGAAGGGGCCATGCTTTGGACAGCTACATCTCCCAAAAGGAAGGGGAGGACACAGAGGGCCTGTTCTAACTGCTGTTCAACAGGAACAGTGGGCAAACAGGAATGGCTGTGGCTTGGAGAAAAGGCTGTCAACAGAGAGTCAGGGGGTCTTCAACACACTCTTGCAAGGACAGTGGACACCATGAGTAAAGAGATGCTCAGGGACACCTCAACATCAAGGGTCAAAGAGAGAAAGAGGAAGTGCAAGTAGAGAATGGTCAGAGACAGGAAGAGAACAAGGGAAAAGAATCATGGTGTCCCAGACACAAAGAAAAGAGAGAGACTCTCCAGGAAGAATAGCCAAATGTGTCAAATCCTGTGTTATAGGTAGCACTAGAGAATAGAAAGAGCCCTGCCCTAAGACATCTGGGTCCACAGCAGACCTCCGCCCTAAGCAAGGTGACCCTAGTGTCTCAACACCATCATGCACAAAACAAGGGGTGTGGACAGAATAAGACACGGGGATCCCTCCAGTTCTACAGAGCTATGATGTACTGACTTTCAATTACCATTTACAAAATCAAGAGAGAAAAGGCCGGTGAGTGTTTAATAGTCTGCATCGAGAAGAAATTAAATATACCCCACTGGTTTAATACCATTAATTTTTGAAAATTAAACCAATGAAAATAAATTAATAGCAACACTGATGAGCGTAGGTGGTGTCATATGCTATTATATTCCAGTTCTTTAATTGGCAGTAGGAGTCAGTTCTGAACAGGAACTAGAATTTTCCCATTCCCACATTAGCCTATATTGTTACTTCATATAGAGTTTCAAAAAGATCTTCTGTTCCTATAGTCATACACTAACACAAATATAATAGTTTTAAGAATGTAAGAAGAGACATATGGAACAAGATATAACATATTCCAGATGCTCAATGGTAACAAGAGCAAATACCTGCTTGACCCATCTGGTAGTCCATGGGCTCCAAATGCTGGCTGAAGGAGGAAGAAAGCAACAAGCACCTGCTCGATAATGAGTGCAAAAACTGCTGTGGAAGACAAGCCAGCCCAGCTTAAAAATTAAGAGGAGGTCAGGAAATTAGCGAGTGGAAATACATGGGGAATGAATGGAAAATTTTATTCCCTTCAATGTATATAAAACTCTTTAAAGTACTTATCCACATAAAACAAAATCTTCATATAAACAGAATCATCAGGAAGCATTCTCTAAGATCTAAGTTAATTCAAAGTAACTCAAGTGGGGCTCACGTTCCCCTTGCTGACAAGAGCCGTCACCTCGTAGGAACTCCTGCGATTACAAGGTCAAATTTTGTTCCATTATGCAGCACACTGACAATGACTCTTCAGAGACATGATCTGTTAATGTATGATTTATTGTAATTAAGCAACACAGTTTAATGTCATCAAGAGGCTTTAATTAGAGAAGGCTGCCGTGTCTTCACGCTGTCAGATCAATTCCTGTTTGCACATCCATACAGACTTACACATGCTCTGAGAACACCTCTGCTTGTACTGAGCAAGACTTCCTCTGGGGCTATGGACTTCCACGTTGTAAAACACTGTATTTTAAAGGTTTGCTCACTTAATGCGTTTTGTATGTTCATCGGTAACAGTAACCACAGATTTTAAAAACAAGACAAGAGGCTGACCTGGTGGCCCAGTGGTTAAGTTCGCACATTCTGCTTCGGTGGCCCAGAGTTCACCGGTTCTGATCCCGGGTGTGGACATGCCACCACTCATCAAACCACGCTGAGGCAGTGTCCCACATGCCACAACTAGAAGGACCCACAACAAGAATATACAACTATGTACTGGGGGGCTTTGAGGAGAAAAAAGAAAAAAACTAAAATCTTCAAAAATAAAAAAAGAGGAGGATTGGCAGCAGATGTTTTAGCTCTGGGCCGATCTTCCCCCTGCCCAAAAAAATCTCCTCTCCTCTCCAGAATGTCCTGCATTGTAACAGACTCCTTTGGGACTTGTTTGAACTCTGAATTACCATGTCTGTAGTATGTTACATTCCCATGTTATGGCACAAGCTTTGAATCTCATTTCTGCTAACACATAACCCAACCTCCATCTCCTTTCTCTTTAACCTACATGTTCCTGAACAAACATAGATGCTGAAGTAGCTATAATCCTCTCGGTTAATACCAAAACTCATTCATATGGATTTGAGAAAGAAGAGGCATCCAATATATATCCCTATTTCCATGACAGTACGGGAAGAAATTATTTGCAAATCATAATATATCATATACAGGACCTATATACAGAATACATTAATAATTCTTACAACTCAACCATAAAAAGACAACTCAATTTAAAAATGAGAAAAGGATTTAAATAGACATTTCTCAAAAAGATGTACAGAAGGGCTGGCCCCGTGGCTGAGTGGTTAAGTTCGCGTGCTCCGCTGCAGGCGGCCCAGTGTTTCATTGGTTCAGGTCCTGGGCACGGACATGGCACTGCTCATCAAGCCACGCTGAGGCAGCGTCCCACATACCACAACTAGAAGGACCTACAACGAAGAATATACAACTATGTACCAGGGGGCTTTGGGGAGAAAAAGGAAAAAAAAATAAAATGTTTAAAAAAAAAAAAAAGATGTACAGAAGACATATGTAGCTAACATATGACTATCAATTCCACTTCTAGGTCTCTACCCAAGAATATGTGAAACCTGTGTCCAGGCAAAATCTTGTACACAAATGCTCATAACAGCATTACTTGTAATAGCAAACAAACGAACACAACCAAATGTCCATCAACTGATGAATAAATAAAATGTGGTACATTCATACAATGGAATATTATCAGCAATAACAAAGAACAAATTCCCGAAAATCGACGGCGGTGAATGGTTACACAAGACTGTAAATGCAGTCAATGACAGTGAATTATATTCCTAAAAATGAGTTTTGTTACGTATATTTTATCACAATTTTTAAAAATTAAAAGGGAGGGGGATAGGAATGAAGTGTTGATTCACGGTACAATGTGGATGAACCTCAAGAGCATTACCCTAGGTGAAAGAAGCCAGACACAAAACGCCACATACTTTATGATTCCATTTATATGAAATGTCCAGAATAGGTATATCCATAGCAACAGAAAGGACATTAGTGATTGCCAGGGCCTGAGGGGGAGGAAGGGAATGTGCAGTAACTGCTAACGGATATAGGTTTCAATTAGGGGTGACAAAAATGTTCTGAAATTAGATAGAGGGGACGGTTGCAGAACTGTGAATATACTAAAAACCACTGAATTGTATATTTTTGTGAATTTTATGGTATATGGATTATATCTTAATAAAGTTATTATTTTAAAAGATAGTGGGAAGCAGCTTAAGAAACTTGTGCATGTGTGTGCATGTACAAAAAGACAAGAATGTATGTATTGAAAACTACTTCCCCAGTTTGGATTGGTTTGTTTTTCAGGGCAAATCCACACAAAGGATCGTCCCATTCCCAACTCTGCAGGGTCTTAACAAGTGCAACCCTCAAGTCCTGCCACAACTTAGAGGGCCCATCAGACTGGCAGAAGACCAAGGAGGCCAATGGCACTTGTCTAACTAGCATCCACCAATGCAGCAAGCCAAATCCTTTTCAAACACCTTGGTCCCTTCTTTTGGAGCTTTACTATAGGCCATTGTCACTACAACAAATAGTCCTTCAGAAGTATAGAGACATTATGGGATAATTTGGAAGACGGGTTTTAAATTTTGCTCCTTCCACATAATAAAACTGTTCCTATACAATGCAGCTTTCAAGAGACCTCCCGGTTTAATTAAACGAAAATAAAGATTTGGTTTTAACCTTGAGTCTCTTATGTTAACATATTACGCAATGTATTTTAATTCATTAATAAAAGAACTGTTTGACAAGTTTGAGCTCCAATTACTATTCAGATATATCTTAAAAATTAAACTCATGGGACAAATTGCTAGGTTGTTTTCCTGAAATAATGATTTGCCCTCCTCCTGTAAAATATCGATAAATTATCAATGAACTAGTTTGCAAGAATATTCACATCAGGCTTTGCAGGCCTTTTTTTCCTGGCCCATTTTAATCCTCCCACCTTCTTCTTCCTTCTACACTCTGATTATGGCTAAGTTAGAGCTGCTGGTTTTTAGTTTGGCACTACTTCTTTTTACCAGCCTTTCCAAATTTTTCACTCATGACCCGACTCTGGCTCCTATGCCAGAGCATACATTTGTACTGGATTACCCTAGCAGGTATGCTCCCAAATCTCTGTGGTATTTCATAAACTCTTGGTCAAATGGATAGCTTCAAGTACTGGGGTAGAGGGGCTTTTTCTGCTTTCCTTTCCCAATATTAGTCTACACGTTTGCTCTGCTTTTTAAATGGGGAGTGGAAAGGACAATGTATTTCAGAACCACCACTGATTTCTCAAGACAATGAAAATGTACGTTTCATTACCTACTGCAATGAATAGGTAAGCACTTATCAGACTGTCTTAAGAAACAATTATTCAATTACAGCACTTAACAATATTTCACAGAACTTGAATAAAGTCACCTTCTGAAAACATCTGACCACTTTGAGGTATTCAGTCTTCCCAAGCAGGAAAGTGGAGAGCTGATTTTTTTTTTAAACCAGTTTAAGAAATCTTTTGATGTCACTTTCCTAGTATTAAACAACACCTCTTTGCAATGCATGCATCTTTTGGATAATTCACTAAAAATAATGACTGAACAGCGAAGTTTCTGACTATCCTATTTCCACTATTCATGTCGTGGAGTGTTCAAAATGTTAAGTGTTTTGAATACTTTTTTATTTTATCTATTTTTGAAATACACATTGTCCCTTTAATAACACCATGAACTAACCTAAGGCTGTCAACGTAAGCAATTTATAATCATATTTCTGGTGAAAGAAAAATGCACTTAATTAACATTATTGGATATTAAAACAAAAAAAGAAGAAGAAGAAAAAACCCACATACTGACACCACATTTCCTCCGGTAATTTTAACTCGTGACCACTGTGTTGTATCAAGCGCTGGCCACACAAGTGGATCAACTTAACCATTCCGTTGCTGGCGGAGGATGTGGACGCGGTGGTATTAAAGAGGGCGAGAGCTTGTAGAGTAACCTCACCAGACCAAATAACCTCCTGGCCACACAAGTAGAAAATAATTAAAACAAGCACGATTCCAATTTAGCTTTGTAACCAGATGGTGAATGAAAGCAGACAAAGGCTCATTTTGTGAATAACCTGGAGAACAGCTCCTAACAGTTTCTTTTAAACTTACAGCCTGACTTGTGAAACAAAAAAAGGAAGGGGGGAGGGAGGGACCGGTGGTTTGCACTAGAATTCACTCCCAGAGCACATGCATGTCATTTTCCCTAGGTCATGACCAGAGAAATCACAATTTATTCCTTAAATGAAGGCCAAGTTTAATTAGAGTAAAACCCAAAAACTCAGTAAAAATTAAAGGACAAGATGCTGCTACACACCTATTTCACTGATCAGCACTGAGCTGTACATGAACAATTATACAAGGTAAATTTTTCAAATCAGCAGGGCTCTAAAACAACACAAAGCTCCACCAACATTCTACAAAGAATTTTCCCAAAGAATAAAATGAACAACATTTGCAACTTAACACAAAACTCATGTTCTGTATTTTCCTCCCCCAAGAAGGATAATGGTATTCCACGAGTGGGCAAAAAACAACTTCTTAAAATAAAACCCAGTAACTTTGCTAACACTGCACAAAGACACTGACATCAGTCTGGAAATGGGAAGACAAAATCCAAATGGCTGCCTGGCCTTCACAAACTAGACAGAGTGCAAGTGGTTAACCTGCATATTAAAGATGGAAGTGCTTGCCCATGAAAGGGAGATGCCAACTAATCTGTGTACCCTCACATGGGGACAGCAAAAGAGACCATAATCCTGTACAGAATGCTCCACCTACACACATACCCACTTCCCTTGGTTGACAGCGAGTCCGCCATGAGTGAAGAGGCAGAGACATAGAAGAGTTCATTTCAGCACATGACCACAATCATGCTCAGACCTCTGTGAGATCCCCGCAGGTTGTCAACTCTCCCTATCCATGAACAGTTGGCAGCAGCTGACTTCCCCAGGCCCATCACTCCCGGAATCCCACCCGCCCTGACTCTCCGTCCACCCTCCCACCCCGCAGGATTAATCACAACCACAGGGCAGAAGAATCCCAGGCCAGAGTCCCAAGGGATGGTAAGGATGATTAAGGAGGGAACTGCAGGGCTAAGGGGATAGCAAAATAATGCACACATACTAAAGGGACATTCGTTTCTGCCTCATTAAATTCCAGCACCAACACAGAGATTGTTTCTCAGGGTGCCTAAATTCTGTTTCAGACCTAGTTTGCTTCCTTGAGCCAATGGATTCACAATGGGTGTATGGACACTCATCTGGTCGCAAGAGCAAGATGAGAACCCAGCAAAAAGCCCATTTTGAGGGTATTACATTTGGAGGCCTAAGAGTCACCTCTCTAGCTTTCACTGCTGACCACTGTGCACCAGCCTTGTGAACAGGGGCTATGCCCCAAGCCCATCCTTACAGGGCTGGGGCCTCCAGAGCTATAGATCTAATGCACATCTGAGGAGTAGCCTTCCTACAGCAGCAACAGTCATGCCCCACAAAACACATGCTGCAGTGTTGTAAATGAAGTCCTTAACGACTTTAAATGGAGCAAGGGGGTCCCTGACAATTTGAATCTCTGCTTTGAGGTCACAGCAGCACACAGTCTCATTATGAGTGTATGTATGTTCTGAACATTAGAGTAACACACACTCCAGTCCTGGCTTTAGCACTTACTAGTTAGTTAATGTTACATTGCGCAGCTTGGATCAACATTTTTGTGCTTTGAATCCCTCTTCTGTAAAAACAGGAGTAAGCATTCAATAAATGTTAGCTATGTTCTAAGCACTGTACATGTAGAATCAATTAATCTTTCCAAGAACACTAAATAATAATAGTAATAACTAAAATTTACAGCACCTCTTAAGTAACTTGCCCAATTCCCACACACAGAGGGAGCAGAGCAGGAGAAACAGCCCCCTGCAAGCAGAGTTGAATTGTAAATAATACCTGTGAAGCACACCTCACAGAATGCCTGGTACACAGGACTCACCTAGGTAAATAGTAGCTACTAAGGTATAATTCCTGATGAGTTTTGGAGAGTTTGGAGACGCTCGTGCAAGTTCTGTAAGCCGCCTGAATTCCGTACCCCTGCGGGAGCATTGTCTGCTTCAAGAGCTCAGAACACGGTAAGGTTAGTGTACTCCAGCCTGTCTGTCAGGACCTCCAGGGGCCCACATGGTGCGGAGAAGCCCTCCCTGGGTGCTGCAGGAGGCTGGCCCTGACCTCACCTCTGGGTATTCTCCCTTCATGAACTCTCACTGTGGGTGATTCTTTCATTGGGCCAACATTTATTTAACAGCTACCCGTGCCAGGTCCGGGGTAAACAGTCACCAGCAGTCCCCTAACAGGGTAATGGATCAAAGGGGGCCATGGCAGCACAGAGAGGAAAGGCACCTCTGAAAACAAACAACAAAGAGGCTATGTAGTTCGTATTGTGACAGAAATATGAACAGGGCAACATGAGAGAAATACAAACATGAATGATACATCTAACTGGGGGGGACAGAGAAGGCTTCACAAAGAAAAGGACCTTAAATCTTGAACGATGAGAACGTAAAAAGGAAAAGGGTGGAGACCTCGTTTGGGCCCTGTTCATCTCCAAGCACATTAATCTGATTTTGGTAAAATTTGCCCTAAAACCACATTTCTAAAATCCTATGGGGGCTTGTTCATACAAGATCCTTCCTTCCACTGGCTTCAAGAGTGCTTGCAACCTCTCCTTCACTCAGAATCCTCTTTTCTCCTCCCCCAGCTCAGCCCCCAAAGCACCACCCAAGCCCCGCAGGTCAACCAGCATTCAAAATGAGCCTCACTGAATTCAGCCTCACTCACATTTACACCTGCCTAAGGTCCCATCATCAGATCTCACCCTCAAGACGGTTTCACTAGAGGTGCATTTCTGAGGCAATTATGAGGTCGCATTCGTGCACCCTCAATCACACTACTCAGCCATGTGCGAAGGCACTCACAGACCCAAGGAGTTAACTATTTTGCAGAAGTTGCCAGATACCAATTGAACACCATAAATACCATACACTTGTGCCCCCGAAAAGGTGCAGGTGAGGGACTGAAATATGAAAATGTGCAGGGGATAAAGTGGAAGCCATCAGAAGGGAAGAATGAAATACAAAAAAAAAAAAAAAAAACCCACAAGGATGGTCTATCCTCAAAGCAAAATCCTATCAACAGGATTTCAGATCTGCCCCAAAGGGTGCTGGCAAATTAGCCCACACACCTGCACGCACAAAAGTTATGCCCCTCAGGACAACTGACACTGTTTCTTCAACAAATTACAAATTGCAGAGGTGAGGGTAGGGACGGGGGTGTTAGACTGGTAATAAATTTGTTTTTATCAACCAATCTCAATGTATGCACCTTACTTTAAATCAACTGTTAAAAACAGAATGAGAGACAGCTGGGCAAACTGGAACACTGACTAGCTATTTGATATTAAAAACTATCATTTATGTTATGGTATCCTGGGTGTGTTTTCTTTCAATAGAATCCTCATCTTGGAAACATTACTTTATTAAAAAAAATTACATGATATGATGTTTTGTGATTGGCTTCAGTACAATCCAAGGGGTGGAAATAGAGGTATAAGTGAAACAAAACTGACCACGAGGTGGATGTTGCTGCAGCTAGGATGGGTATGTGGTAGTACAATATCTTCACTACTTTTGCATATGTTTGCAATTTGCTATAACAAAAGTTTCTTAAAGGCGGAAAGGTGTTTACTCCTCTAGAAAAAAGGTTTTAAACCACACAACATGTCAGTAGAACAGCAATTATCACAGTGTTGGGTCTCAGAATCTCACTGCACGCTGAAAAATTACTGAGGACCCAAAAGAGCTGTTATTTACTACTTGGGATAAGGATATTTAGATATTCACATTAAAACTGAGAAAATTTTTAAATATATACATATTAATTCATTCAGAAAATAACAAAACCATTACATCTTAACATAAATAACAGTCCAAATTTTTAACTTTCAAAATTAAAAAATTTAGTGAAAAATGTGGCAATGTTTTCTACTTTTGCAAATCTCTCTTAATGTCTGGCTTAATATACTGTCATCAGGATTCTCATAACTGAATTCAATCAGACGTGCTATCATGTAGCATGTAGGCTCTGGAAAGCCCCGCTGCACAACTGGGACGGAATGCGAGTGGAAAAGGAAAGCGATGTCTCCGTGCTCCTGTGATAATACTTTTTACCTTGCAAACTCCCAAAAAGGGACTCTGAGAACCCCAGGAATCCCTAGGTAACACTTTGAGAACCAGTGAGGTGGAAGAAAAAGTCTGTGGAAAAGGCAGAATTTCCTTGACACTAGGCCTATGGAGAACCCTGTACTCCTCTTTATTCTAAGTCCAATGAGGCACAAGATTTAAGTGCCCAGAGTTGGCAAAAAGAACACTGTGTCACACTTAGCCCTTGTGCACACAGCACCATTAGGAGGAAGGGCCTCTGTGTAGCAGTGACTGGCATAAAGTACCTTTAAACAGTGACATATATAAATCCAAGACAAGCTGTGAATATCTAAGAAACACTGTTTTCTAGACTGTTGATCCCTAACAGGAAATCAATATACTAGGTCTCCTGACAAGCATTTTTCTTTTAAGTGAAATAGAAAAAAACTGAACAGATCAGAGCATGTCATAGATAGTAATGACAGTAAGGCCAAGTTTCATGAAATTTGTTTCAGTTGTATGCGTGTGTACACAAATTTGGGTCTTAATTAAAATTTTCTTAGTGCAAATAAAAGTCAAAATTTTAAAACACACTATGCTTGGGTAACAAGGTACAGATTCTAAAAGTCTTTGAAAAGAAAGAGAAAAGGAAGAAAAACAGTATTTGAAGAGGAAACAAGTAAAGGTGGTGGGCCTGCTGACTAAATAGGAAAGAATCCAACTTCTCAGGGGACAAAACAGGGTACAGGGCCAGAAGAAAAGAACCTAGAGTAGTAGATTCTGCAACTCCTCCTGGAAGCAGCTAGCCTGTGAATTTATTTACTCAGAAAGAGACACACACAGAATTACACAGATAGATGTGAGAGGATGTTCAATGACAGAAAACGGGAAATCTGACAGTCAATAGCAAACTTTTTTATTAAGTACAATACACCTGCCTGCAAACCAAAGGCTACAGTGCAGCCGTTGCAAAAAGATGAAAGTTGAGCCATACACAGTACAAGAGACATCTACGATACACAAGGACCTGTCCTCACAACCTTTCAACTCATAAATTTTTAGTGTAAAACATGGGCACCCCTGCACCAGCACCAGACAGCAGTAGTGACCATCAGCAATGGGCCTCATGTAGGGGCCACCCGCAAGGGGCCCTACATTCTTCTATCACCACCTGTTGAAATGTAACCAAACAGACTCAGGGGCCTTCTGTAAATTAAGTGAAAAAAACAAGTTTCAAAACTGTGGTACGATCTTCACTTTAATAGGAGGAAAATGAAATTATACGCACATACAAATACAGAGAAAATCTGTGAAAGAATTTCCTCTAGCGAGAGAGATGGAACAGGATGGAGAATTTATTGCTTTAGTCCCTTCTGTACTGTTGAAATTCTGTGTCAAAGGGAATGGATTATTTTCAGAGTCTAAAACCAAAAATAAAACAACATTCATTTAAAAAAAAAAAAAAAATCACCTTTGACCCATACTGTGCACCAAACAAAAATTAATTCCAACAGTGGTCGTAGCATAAAGGTAAAACAAAATTGTTAAACTCCTAGAGGAAACATGGGAGATTAATCATTGCAATCTTAAGCTATACAAGATTTAGGACACAAAATAGGATGAATAAGATAAATTGGGCTTTATCCAAAAAAAAAAAAAGGTTCTGTTTCTACGAAAGACAATGTTAAGAAATGTTATGGCCTGAGTTGTGACGACCCCCCCCCCAACAAAAATCCAACTGCCCTAACCCCCAGTACCTCAGAATTTGTCTGTATTTGGAAATAGGGTGTTTAAAGAGGTGATTAAAACGAAATGCAGTCATTAGGGAGGGCCCTACAACAAAGTGACTGATGTCCTTATAAAAAGGAAGTCTGGATGTGTACAGAGGAAGAGGATGTGAAGGTACAAGGAGAAGACAACCACAAATCTTGGAGGCAGGCCTCAGAAGAAACAAACCTGATGTCAGATTTCTGGCCTCCAGAACTGTTGGAAAATAAATTTCTGTTGTTTAAGCCGCCCAGTCTGTGGTCCTTTGTTACGGCAGCCCAAAGCAAACTAATACAGAAAATAAAGAACACATGTGGAAAACACATCTAATAACAGACTGGTATCCGCAATACATAAAAAAACCTCAATACTCCATAGGAAAACAGCGCAATTTAAAAACGGACAAATTGCATGAAAAGATGCTCAGCATCATTAGTCACTAGGGAAATGCACAATAAAACCAGTGAGATTCTACATCATACCTATTAAAATGGCTAGAACTAAACAGCTGATAATACCAAACACAAAGGAAGCCGCAAAAGCAAACTGAACCCTCATACATTCCTGGTGGAAGGCAGGAGTACAGTCACTGTGGAAAAGTGGCATTTTCTTATAAAGTTAAACATGCATTAGCAATGAATACCTAGCAATGACCTAGGAACAAATACCACAACCTCACAAAAACCTATATATAGCAGCTCTATTCACAATCATCAAAAACTGGAAACAACCAGATGTCCATGAACTGATGACCAGATAGACAAACTGTGGTACATCCACACAACAGAATACCACTCACCAATACAAAGAGATGACTTTCTAATACCAATGACATGGATGAATCTCAAACACATTAAGAAACTATACTCACAAGGCTACATACTGCCTGATTCCACCTAAGACATGCCAGAAAAGTCATAGAAAATCTAGGAAAGAGATCAGTGGTTAGAGCGAGGATTAACTACAAAGGGGCAGTTGACCTGTGATGGGTTATACCATTACTTGCGTTTGTCAAACTACATAGAACTGTACACCTAAAATAGGCAGATTTTACTGCGTGCTAATTATACCTCAATATAAGTCTATTTTACTCAGGGCATAATGCCACAGGTGTGCCCCAAGATCCTTGCACATGACAAACCAGTGTTGTCCAACAGGTATATAACATGAGCCATGCAATAACTTTAAGTTATCAAACAGCTATAGTAAAATTGTTAAAACAGGTGAGATTAATTTTAATAACACATTGTATTTAACTCAAATATATACAAAAATTATCATATAAACATATAATCAATATAGAAACCAAGTGATTTAGTTCTACTTTCATAGTGCTAAGCCATAGAAATTTCACGTGTATTTCACACGTATACAGACCATGTCAATTCAGACCAGGCCTACAGTACAAGGTCTCACAGTGGCTAGTGGCTTCCTTCACATGTGAAGTAACTTTGAGCCCTAAAGTGCAGGACAAAGCCTATTTCAGAGGAAAAGCACAAAAGGGAGAAAAGGTAAGGTGTGTGACTGAAAGCCTCTGTTGCTCTTACTCTTCAGGGGCAGTAGAGAGTCACCAACATATCTACGACAGCTGTGGAGTCAAGCCAGGGAACAGGACTTCCCTGGTGCCGCAGCACACCCAAGCTAGGCTAAGATGAGTCACTCGGGCACCCGCAATCACACACACACACACACCCAGCTCACTCTTCTTATTGTAACAAAGGAAAAGCAAACAACAAGACAGAGCTACTCCTACACAATTCACATATGCTTAATGCATGTAGAAGGCAACACAGGAGAAATGGTTTTGGAAAACCAGGTTGAGCCTGCTTGCCTACCAGGCAAAAGCCCACCACCACCCACACGGATCCAAAGTTCCTTACCATGGCCTGGGAAGCAGAACATTCTGTCGGAATACCAGACAAGCCCCATGCTGTGGGAAAAGGTAACCTACAGTCCTGGTGCTTGCTACCTTAGCACTGAACTGAACTGCATTTCTAGAATGAGCCTGCCACTACAACCAAATCGCACAGTCCAATCTCAAATGAACCAGATAATTCAGACCAGCTTGCAACTTTTCTTTTTGTTTTAAGAATAGCATATGCTGGGGCTGGTCCCGTGGCCAAGTGGTTAAGTTCACGCACTCCACTTCGGCGGCCCATGGTTCGGATCCTGGACGCAGACATGGCACCGCTCATTAGGCCACGCTGAAGCGGCATCCCACATGCCACAACTAGAAGGACCCACAACTAAAAATATACGACTATGTACTGGGGGGCTGTGGGGAGAAAAAGGAAAAATAAAAAAAAATCTTTTTTAAAAAAAAAAGAATACCATATGCTATTAGGTTTATATGACAGTTACATCTGATATTCTGGAATGGGGGGGAGGGGGTTGGTTTGAAGACATAATCTGGAAGTAGCTAAGAAATCATCTATCCTTCTCTATCCTGAAATCTCCCCCTGCCACTCGCCCTTAATGTTACAGATACCCCATACAAAGGATCACCTCAAGAGAAGTTATCTTCTTAGCTAACTAAGAGAAAGTAAGCCTGGTTCAGCCACTGGCTGATTGCACATGCTCCCTGACCGCTGGCTGAAAACACTGCCCAGGACTGGGGTTTAGACAAATCCCAGAAACAGTTCTTGAACACTTACAATATATGCCAGGCACTATTATAAGCACTTCTCCTGTGATGCAACGTCACTTAATCCTTCAAGTTAGGTGCTGGTATTCAGTATCTCCCACGCTGCAGAAAGGCGAAGGACTCAAGAAGTGAAGAATGTTACTCCAAGCACACACTTAGGCATCTGTCCAGACCACCATGGGCACAGGGAAATATACAGGGTGATAAAACATTTTTTAGGCTACTGCAAATCAGTAATGCATACAGCGCTATTTGAGCACCCTGTTCTTTAACCAGATCAGAACCAGAGGTGCCAACACAACTTCTCCTTGCCCTTCTTAATATCCCTTGAAAGCTAAGGTCCAAGAAATGGTCATCAGATTATTCTATATGCTTCTCGGTATATCTGAGATTACATTTACAAGTTTTTCATTCTACCAACCAATCAGGACCTATGAAGATTTCCCACCCTCCCATCAAACCCCAGACACCAATTTTAATAGTTAAGAACCCTTTCAATTATAAAATTAGAGTGGTAACTCACGCTCTACTATTATTGACTAACTTCTTATATCCTCAAGGAAAGTATTTTTCTTGTTGTTACCCTGCTTAGCCATTGACCCAAAGAGAGCAGCAATTAGTTTGTAAATACAAGGGGCAGTCATACAAGATGCTGAAAAAAATGTGTTTTCTGCTGACAAGTTATGAAATACATAACTCCCCTGACACTCACGGTCTTTGGTTCTGAACAACTAGATTGGTTTCACTGCCATCAATATTTGATGATAGAAATAGAGCAGAAGCAATAAAATGATACAAACCAAATATCTCAGACCCTCCCAAAAAGATTTTCAACCTTGTTATACACTTCCTGGTCAAACATCATTTGAATTGCACTGCTGTAACACTTCAATCCTTATCTAAGTGTGCACTTTCACATTAACGAAATGTGTTCTATAATTAATATTCTGAACACTCACATGGGCACAGCGAGCCTCAGTTAATGTACAGATTAAACAACTCATGAATAACTATTAAGAATTAATTTATGGGGCCAGCCCTGTGGCCGAGTGGTTAAGTTTGTGCACTCCACTTCGGTGGCCTGGGGTTTCACTAGTTCGGATCCTGGGCGCGGACCTAGCACCACTCATCAGGCCATGCTGAGGTGGCATCCTACATAGCAGAGCCAGAAGGACCTACAACTAGAAGATACAATTATGCACTGGGGGGCTTTGGGGAGAAGAGGAAAAAGAAAGAATTAATCTATGATTTCTTTAGTCAAGGCAAAAAATGGCATGCCCTTTATTCCTACAACAAGAAGGCGGCTGATTATATTGATGATAAAACTTAATATAATATAAATTGGCAATGGCCTAGGTCTTCCACCATTGGAAACATTCAGAAATCAACCTAAAATTTTGGAAGAAATCTAGTCATTTTCTTCCCAAAATTCTTTTTATACATTTCTGGCATTTTCAATCTGCTCACAATATGCAACCAGTGCCCAAAATATTGCTTTGTACAATCAATATATATCTCGAGTAAATGTTACTCATGATACACTGCCTCCTCTCCCCAAATTAACATACTATAATTTCATAAAACTCCCCAAACAAGATGGGCGAATGCACCAATACTATAAAATTACTCCAAACTGGAGATCATATTTCATATGCAGTTTTTAAAAAAACACACAAACAGTATATCATCTTCTTGGGTGCCACTGGCTAAAAATACTATAGACTGTTCTTTATTGGTTTTAAATTTCATATGCAATATATGTAAGTTAGAGGCCATATGGTTAATTTCACAAATGAAATATAGTGGGTAATTATTTCCTATATTATCCATTCTGAATAACATCTAATCTAGCTGCTCAAGAAAGATTCCTGATTAGATAAGGAGGAAATGTTTTATGTCATTAGCTATACAGTTTCGTCTTGTTTAGGAACTGCACTGTAATGAGTACCAGATGAGTTTAAAGTACAGTAGGTTTCAAAACAGCCTCCAAATCACCTCTATGTAGCCTTTTCATAAGGAACAGTGAACCCTCTTACATGATAAAGGCCCCAAGATACTAATCCACTCCAAGATAGTACAGAGACAATCACCAAGTTTCTTAAAGTACATTTTTCCTATTTTCACCCATACATTCTATGAGCTGCCTAATTAAATTCAAGGTTTTCCTCTTTCCTTCTAAACCAGTCACAGTGGAAACAAACAGGGTTAACCTAGCTTGGATTACTGGTATATAACCAAGACTTTACCTGTGTCTTAATTAAATATTAAGTCACTGGAATTGTGGGGAAAATAAAAACAGCAATGACATTTTCTGTTCTCCTTTCTAGCCTCTCCAACCACAGTGTAAGTTTCTTCCAGTCAGCTTTCCCCGAATACTGATCCACACAGGATCAGACGCTACCAGTGAACCATACTGAAAAGGGGACGACAACAGTTTTAACTTTTGAGACATACTGAAAAACTGTGACAATGGAAGAAGCTAGTGAGCCGAAATTAACCAAGTTCTAATAATATAGCTGTGTCTATTTGAAATGTCCGACTTGTATTTACATAGAAACACTCCCTAAACAGGGTGTGACTGAAATATCTCAGCACCTAGCTCCAGTTCAAATAAGGAAAGTGTCACGGGGCTGAACTTCTCTGAAATCAAAATGTAAATGATGCAGTGGAGCAAGAAGCTTGATTATTGCATCAAATTTACATAATTTGCAACCGTTGATTAGGTGGTTTTTCTCATAGAAAGTTAAAAAGCCATCCCTCAGGTTCAACTTCCCCTGCTCCTCCCTCAAGTACAGACTCCATTTCCCAATTTTGTTCCAGAAACCAGACAGATAGTCCATCTGACTCACAACATAATGGTCACCGCAGAACTATGGAGGAAAAAGGTTCCACACAAGACAATGACTGTCAGACCCATCCTTATGTTTAAGGCAGCAGCCCCTCGTGGTCCCAAGTTTCCAAACAGAATCAAACATCTGTGTTTGAGTTGCACGAATCTCTTCAATGATTTATAACATAACATATATATATATATCCCTACTCCTCCAAGAAAGTGAATAAGCCAGAAATCCAGTCATCCTTTCTCTGAAATTACCAAAGGTCTGCTTTCTTTTTGCCCGTTAGCTCAGAAAACTGATTGGAACTGAACTTCTAGGCTGCTTCCTTATGCCCTTTTAATAAAGGCAACCACAGCAAAGAAAACAGAAATTAGTGTCAAGTACAGAGCTTTTTGCCACTGGGATTCACAGCAGCCTTTGGACAAGCCATTATGGTTGTCTGGCTCCAGCTCTCTTCTCAATAACCACTACCCCCTTTCTTGCCTACCCCACACCACCCTCCAAGATCAAAGGCAGCACTTACTGTTTATAACATCCTGAGCAATCCAGGAATCCCAAGAGGTTTTTGTTACCTTTCCCATCCCTTACTGTCTCTGCTCCAAAAAATATTTCCTAATGAGGGAGGCCAGCCCTGCCCTAGTCACTGGCCCAAATGACGCTCCTCTGAGATGCCTTATGCTTAACAGGGGGCTGTGGGGGTGTCTCTGGTCAATGTTAGGACAAGTTCTTCAAGAGCATGTGGTTCCCGGCCTCTACTTCCCAGCAAAGCAAGTTTCTCTCATTGTAGACAGGTGGCAACAACAACAAAAAAAAACACCAAGAAATCCCCAAAAGTTCTCGCTGGATAAATAAAATGTCCCAAGTATCCTACAACAACAAAATCCTTTGTGTGTGTTTCTGTAGACATTGAGATGCACCTTCGAGAGGAGGGCGAAACTGCAGGGAGCACAACCCAACCCGAGCAGCAGGGCCAGAACACTCCTTTCTCCCTTTCCTCCTCCATTCACCTTTGAAACCCCAAATGCTGGCTCTCTAGCCCTGACACCAGTCAGACCCTGGACTTCAGCTTTTTCTTTGCAGTTTAAATACAATCGCAGAGCAAGATGTGTTTGTGTACTCATTCTCATCCTCACAGCTGTCCTGTTCGCTTTTCAGGGTGTGCTCCATGCCCAGGGACATCAGCAAACTTCCCAGCGCCAGAGAAACAGACTTGCCTCGGCCTCCCTGTGCATTCTCACCTCACCTGCTGAAACTGGTTGGCGAGGCCCAGCCAGCAGCAAACATGGCAGAAGGGAAGCCTAACTACACATGTTTGGTGGGAGGAGCAGTGGTATTGAAAAAAACCCGACAGGGGGGGATCATCACCTCCCACTCCTGCCCTCAGTTAGCTCTGTACATCCTAGCTTTGTGTGGTGCCTTGAAGGTATAAAATGGCCTCCAAGGGCACATCCGCCATGGGGGTGAAAGGGAGGTGAGGGGGGAATGGGAGGGCCTACAACAAAAACCCAGACACAGCCATGGCATTTCCTCACATTAGAAACTCAGTAAGAGACACTAATTCAAACTGAAATGCAAAAAACGCACTCCATCTAAGGCAACACCTCAGACATTCACAGGGCAGTTCTGGTTGGAACTCTTGAGTCCACTGGTTACATGATAAGCGATCAGGTAGAGAGCTTTGAGAAAACTCACTTTTACTGATTTCGGAAGCAGGGCAAAACCTAAGTTCAAGAGGTAAAACTCCAGGTTTACTAAGTCAAAGGTAAAACTTTCCTAGGGAGTTTTGGGGGAAATTACTTAGCACAACGTTTCCTGAACATCTCAGATTTCAAACAAAGTGTATCTTTACCTGCAAATCCACGCATCACCTTTAAATGACTGCCAGAGTTACACCAAACCCTGACTACCTCAGAAGCCAAATTATTATCTAGGAGACTTGCATTTCCAAGTAAGAGAAAAAAACTGACATGTTAACATTCTCTCTACATTTTACAGACAGAGTATTTCTGAACTGGTTCTTTCCCCTTTCTCAAGGGGGTTTCACGGGGGGGGGGGGGGGGGGCAGGAAGAAATTATTTCTGACTAAAAAATTCTATTGCTAAACTGATCAAATCAAGTTAAATACTGCAACAAAGTACCATTTCTAATTATAAATAACTGCTGGGAGAAGGAAGTTTAAAATCACAACCGCTAATACTTAAGATGTCTACAAGGATTCATGCTAGACCAGACACTCACTCAAACCCCACAGCAATCCTAAGCCAAGGGTGCCACTAACTATACTCTCTCTATATGAGGAAACTGAGGCACAGACAGGCTAAATGACTTGCCCAAGGTCATTCCACTAAAGGCAGAGTTGAGATTCAAACCCAAGGTATCTGGCTCCAGCAATCCTTTTAACCAAATCATACTGCTCCAAGGGTCTGTTAAAAACTAACCAAGAGGGGTTGGCCCAGTGGCAAAGTGCTTAAGTTCACACGCTCCACTTCAGTGGCCCAAAGTTTGCCGGTTTAGACCCCGGGTGCAGACCCACACACCACTCAGCAAGCCATGCTGTGGTGGCATCCCACAGACAAACTAGAGGAAAATAGGCACAGATGTTAGCTCAGGGCTAATCTTCCTCATCAAAACAACAACAACAACAACAAACACTGAACAAGAGCTGAGCTCTTAAAGCAGATTACGACAATCCAAAAGCAGTACCTAGCTAGCTAGATAGAAGGATAATCTTTGCAGTGAGAGGAATTCTTCATTTCCTTCAGCCTCTGACTACGAGACATTGATTTCAAGTGCTTAATTTAATAGCAATTACAATATTGTGGCCTATGGGTTCACCCCAGAATCACTTAAGGTGCTGGTCTAGAGAGAGAGGCTCCACACACAGCTCACTCTCACCGGTTTCTCCCTCCTTCTCTGTCAACTGGCCCATGAGCGCAGCAAATACTAAAATATGTGGTGCTTCCCTGTTAGCACTATAGCCATCTCCTATCACTTGAGAAAGGGAAATAAAAGTGGTTCTCCATTTTTTCTGTGATACCACTACTGTTACTGGCAAGAACGGTCCAAAACATCTTCACCTTTAAGCAGTACAAAGCATAAGGAATTCCACTGTCCTTAGCAACAAACCTTAAAATTATTCAAGAAGCAATCTTTTTATAAGATATTCCTAACTGGTAACCTCTGCTGAATAGCAACACAACCTGTATTTCCTATCTTTTCAAGCAAGCAGCTCTCCTTTTAGAATCAAAACGTGCACAGGCCCCGGCCTCAGTTGTACTTTCGATATTAGTTGAGAAAATACTTAACAAGATGACACTTATGGAATGGAACCAAAAGAAAGAAAGCAGTCATGTAATTTATCTACGTTCTAATCCTAGCTCCAGTTTACGTCCTCAGTCACTAGGGAATCAATATGAAGATAGAAAGAGTAATTTAAAATTTATCACTTTCTTCTTCCATAGATTTGGGAACCATAAAAAAAATTTTATTTCAAAAGTCAGTAATAGCAGGTACTGACTATATCGACAGCACACTGTGTCCAGCTGGCACACACCACATGACTCACTTCATCAAAGAACTTTCCCAATTGTTGTTACAGTATCAGACTGAAAATTCAAACTGAATTAGACATGAAGAAAGAACTGGGCACAAACTCCACTTAATCTTCAAGTAACTCAGGACTACCACAACTAATGGGGACCTGCAGCCCAGAAGTGACCTGCAGCAGCTGAAGATACTTCACTCCTTTGGCCATATTCCATCCCAATTACTAAGGTATTCTAGTTGCACTATAGACACACCACAGCTCCTAAATACACAAGTGGTATGCGAAGATTCTGCTCTTCACTCTAGGGTTTATTGACTCTGCTATGCTCCCCATGCTAAAGATCAAAGCTATGTTTGAAACTAATTCTTCAAGATGAGGCAACAAGTCACACAGTCATTCTCATTACTCTGGGAAGCCTGCTGATACGGGTGGGGAAAAAGTAGGCATAAGCTTTGCTAAGCCGCCATAATGGAGTCAATCAACCCCAATTCCAAGGGACCAACACCGTTTCTGACCCTCTGTTGTCCTATAGAATGTCCACTAGCCAGCGTCCTAAAAAAGTGCTGTTTGTAATCAAAATGTGTAAACTCTGCTTTCTGACACAATCGACATACTTTAATACAACAATAATTTTTGGACTAGCATACTACTCTTCGGTTTCCTGTGAAAGGCTTTTACCAAGGCAGCCAGGACCGAACCAACTACACCAGATATGGACATTTTTTGCTTTACCAATGTGCTCTAGACACCAAGAATGATAAAAGTAATTAATAATAACTCACAATTTATTATTGCCAATTCATTTCATAGTCCCCCACGATCTACTTCTGACATCCGTGTTGTATAGATTCCCTTTGCCATTTTGCGAATTAAAACTTCCTCTTTCCTGCTACTCCAAGAGACCTCAACTGTATTCCCAGGGCTCTGTCAGCCGCAACACACAAGTACGGAACTATATGAGTTCTCTCTGAGGCATGGTTTTACTTAGCTCCCAATATTGAGAAAGCTAACACCAGAAGTCATAATGTGAACTAGAGCAAATTTCAAAGTACTATTTACTCTGTCATTCATTCAGCAAATACTTACAAGCACGAAGCACCAGGCTTGCAGTAAATCTGTGAGCAAGGACAAAAAGATTCCTGCTCTCATGGAGTTTATATTCGGGTAGAAAAAACAAAAACAAGTGAATAACAAATTCTGAGGTAGCGATAAATGTTAGAAATAAAGGGTAATGGGACAGAATAACTAGCAGGGGAGCAACACGAGTGGGGGAAGATGACATGGGCCATCCCAGGAGCCAGAGAATTCCAGTCCAACTTTGCCATTCAACACAGGGTTACGTTAAGCCTCACAGGTGTCCTTGCCTGTGAGCAATATCACCTGAAGAAGTACTATCCAGAATTAGTTGCTGACCTGGACCCAAATGCAGTATTTTCTCCCCAAACAAGACAATGAAGAGAAAAAAACAAAGTGGGGCGGGGGGGGGGCCTCCATGAGAGCTTCAGGGCATCCAGGGGCCAGCAGAACATTTACAGCTATTTGGGGAGAGACAGGCAGAGGTAATTACCCACTCCCACCTACTAGGCCCAGAACAGGGCTCTGCTGCCCTAAGAGAAAAGGCTTATGACAAGTGGATTTAAGGTACTTCTTTGTCTGAAAAACCCCACGTGGGAAGGAAGTAAGTTTCTAATAATCAGTTCTTAAAATGCAGTTAGGTCAACCAGTTCCTATCTATCAGACAGGGAATGTTTCCACCAAGCCTAGTTGCAGACTTCCTGCTCTTCTCCAGATTTGCAAGTCAAAAACTAATACCACAGAGAAGAACACCCAAGTTCTGAGAGTTCGTGCAAATTCAACAGTGGTAGGACTCAACACTGCACTCGCACACCCACCATTCTGCTGAAGCACCAATGACCTGCATGCTTCGGCCAGCAACGTGTATCATTTCAGTCTTGACAGCAGATTTCTCAGAAAAGCTGGCTCTCTTCAAAATGTGACGCCACCGATGAAGAGGTACAAGGCGAGATCTGTGAGAACTGTGTCCCAGTTCCTAGTGTTTGCACAGCGCCTCCTGGGCAGGAGCTGGCACACTTAGTGATGCCAAACCCAGGCCACCCCCACTGCCGCAGACAAGACACTTGCTCAACACACCACTTTCTTCACACAAGAGGAAAATGACAAGTTACCGTGTCCATCAACCAGGCACAGAGATCCAACGGCATGGGACTTGCTCATCAATTCAAACTACATGAGCAGAAATTATTAGCCATTTTCCTGTTTACTTAAGGCTCCGTGTTTAGTGTCAGTGCGCTTCTCCCTGCCTACAAGACGCAAAAAAGTAGGAGACAACTGCCCAGTGATAAACTCTGATGTTCAGCACTGAATTCTTTTCCAAAACAACTGTTTCAAAACAATCAATAAAATAAAAAAAAACTCACGTACTTTGTAGAAATGGAGGCTGCAGCCTGACTTAAGGGAAAAACAAGAAACAGAGTGAGAACTCCAGCGTTTAGTCCCAGTTCTGATACTACAGAACGAGACTCGGGTCTGCTGATGGTTGCTTGGTTTTTTCCCCTCATCTGGAAGGGGGAGGGTGCAATCTACCTGGATCATCTCTCCAGTTACTTGGCTTTTTCAGTCTACATCAAAGATAAAGGTTGCTATAATGCCCAGTCGAGAAACAGACCCTACACAGAATAATGGAAGAACAAGGGGAGGAAAGGAGAAGAGAAAAACAGAAAGAGAAAGAGAGAGGGAGAGAAAGAAAAAAGACTATTCAGCCATAAAAGGAAGGCTCAAATGACTGGTACATGCAGCACAGGCGAATCTCAAAAACACAGTAAAGCAACCTAGACACGAGAGTGCTTCCATTTGTATGAAGTTTTACAATAGTGCTAGAAATCAGGTCAGTGTTGGCCTGCAACTGTGGGACAGGTGGGGAGGACTGACTGCAAAGGGTCATAAGGGAACTTCCTGAGGGGATGGAAGTGTTGTATATCTTGATGGGGTGGTAATACCCAAGTGTATGCAGTTATCAAAACTTATCAAACTGTACACCAGAAATGGTTGCACTTGTAAACTGTACTTCAATATATTTGATTTTTTTAAAAATCTGAACTGATTTACAGTTGTTTCAAGAGGGGGGAGGGTATGAAGATAGAATGAGTTGTGAGAACTTACTAGGTTAAACCAATTGTTCTGGAAAGTGGCCACCCACATTAAATAAAAATCAATGCCAAAAGCCACACCTTTGGTGACACAGTTCAGGGACCTGGTCCAAATGTGGAAAATTCCCAAGTTTCATGCTGTTAAAAGTGACTTATTAAAGAAGTATTTACAATACAAACTCCCTTTCAGGGCTTGAGACACTTAAAGGAATAGCAGATTTTCATCATAAAAAAGACAAAAAAGTAAAAGACAAAGAAAGCTAAGAAGTCACTTTTTTGCGAGTTGCATCAGCTCACCATTTGTGGTTTGTGTTAAGGGACTTGCTTCGGGGGTTGTGCAGAAAAGCAAATCCCAATATTGACCTATGGACAGAAAAGGCTTGCTCACAGCTTTTCATGCTTTTTCAAACCCTGAAATTTACTCTGAGGGAGGCTCACCACACTCCAGATTCGCACTAGGTGGTGGGAAGCAGGCAATCAGCACTCCCGGAGGAGTTACCAGATTCAGGGTGGGGCAGCATGAATCCCCTGCCCCAGTCTATCCTCCACATGGAATGGTCTCTGAGCCGAGCAGCTTGTTGTTACAGAAATATTACAGAAAACTATACCAGGGCAACACAAAAAAGTACTGTGGTAAAGAACCGTAGCACCAGTGAAACTGAAATCTTGGCATCCCAAAGGAGCTGAGTCCTCGCAGTCACGTCAAGAACTCTGTGAGGGTTCCCACAAGGGAACTGTGGACAGACAGCCCCAGGGAGACACAGAAAATCAGAACATTCCCAGAGCTGGAATCAGCAGCCCACAAACCAAAGTCAGCTCAGTTCCTGGTACTAAATGATTTACAAGTCATCCTGGCAGGGGTCACATCCAAGATCTATTTTAAGACAATAATCTTGGTCTAAATCTCAACTCCCAGAACTGGGCCACCTCCAAGCCAAAGGGTATTTTCAAGGTTGAAATCCCATCTCCTAAAGGGTATCAGTCAGAAGACCTAGGCCCATACCCTTTTGGCACCTTAGCTTCTGCACATAGGTGAGGGCATCTTCTTCTCTCCAGAACCACTCTGAAATGCAGAGGGAGATGAATGGGGCAGAGAAGGGTGACCGGTGGGGATGGGGGGGTGGGGGGGGGGGGCAGGGTGTGTGCACTCAAAGAAAAGAGAGTCAGCAGTCGCAGCATAGCTTGTGCCATCTTGAGAATCCCTACACCAGAATTCAGGGCCACCTTTGTCTGACTTACCCGGGTGGTATTCTGTTGTGTAAACCACTGGTTCCATTTTGGTTGAGGTAATGTGGAAGGGGGCGACTTATTAATGCTATCTACAAATAGTAAGTTCAACAGACAGTGTTCTCCACTGTGATTTGTCATTGGAAGAATACTGATTTTCTTAATTTTATTCTGCAAAGTAGCCACGGCAGGAAGCATCCCTTTCACACCATTCTGCAGGATTATGATAAAAACTAATATTCAGGTATTTTTATAAATCACACACTTGTTTTGCTTCAACCAGTAGTAGGAGGCAAAGGCATTTAAGCAGCACTTCTACAAACTAAATTAGCTATCTAGTGTTCCTCTATTTCAACAGAGACACCAGCCCAGGAAGTCGGTCCGGGAAAACCTCCCTTGCCTCACTATGAGTCCACCGTCCACAGCTGGCTTAGCTGCCTCTCCTTAAGGAGATATGCTACACGGTCTTCCCACTGCTTCCCTGACTCTTCGGAAGAGAAAGAATTCTAGATATCATTGTTTCAAATTATGCTGTAATAAATGTTTCTTGGAGAAAATACAAATAAGCCTTATCTCCTGAGCATCCCTCCCTCTTTCCAAACTCCTGCATGCTACTCCTTGACTCTGGAACGCACTGCTCTCCACACTCGTCTTCACCTGGCTAACTCCTGCCCTCCAAGTCTCTACACTGTGAGGTCCAGAAAGTCTTCTTTCATCCCTCCGTACGTATTGGTTTTCGTTCCAAAGGAAGCCCGCCACACCTGGACCCCTCATCTATGAAAGCACTTATCTCTCCCTCTACAACGCCGGAACGGCCGCGCACCACCACTGAGCGCCTGGCATTCAGCACGTGCCCAGCATACGGCAGGAGATCAGTAAGTATTCCTCAGATAACCAAACAAACATAAAACAATTTACTCTGACCATTCAGAGATAAAACAGTGTTGATTTTGATATGTTTCCTTTTATGGTACTTTTCCTGAACAAATATACAATTTATTTAAATTTTACCCAAAAAAAATAAAAAATAGTAAGATTAAACTGCACATACTCTCACTTGCTTTTTTCACTTACTACATTATGTTATTAAATATCCTTGTACCATATCATTTTAATGACTGCATGGAACAGATGTTCCCTAATTTAACCAATCCCCTATTGGTTACAATTTTTCCCTGTTCTCACACAGAAAAATACACTTGATACACATCCCTGTGGCCAAATCTAAATAAATTCCTAGAAGCAGAGAGGTCGAGTCAAACGGTAGGCAAAATATGTTAGTTACAGTATATACCAAAAGCTTAAAACGGGTTATCATTTTGTAAGGATACTGGCAGGATCTCCACACCCAGAATAATGAGGCACCTGAAATCTTCATTTAAAAAATGGCTGAGGGAACACAGGGCTCTTCAGACCAGATGAACAGCCTGTTGGATGGAAGATAATGTTTAGTTACTTCTGAGGACAAAACTGGAACCAGCTGACAAGAGACGGAAAGAAGAACTCTGTTAAAGTCAAGAAGAGAACGGAATTTTCCCGAAGAGCTATCCCACATGAACGTTGCAGTTGCGTCCAGTACGTGGGCTGGGGCAGGCAGGAATACTGACAGGGGAAAGATATTGGGCCAGCGTCACAGGAAGGTCAGTCAGTCAACCAAAAAGGTCACTTGTGTTCAACTACTACGATTTCAACCCTCCAGAGGGCTCCCCACTGCATTCTTCAAATGAAACTGGAGAAAAGCTATGACGAAACTTTCCTACCTTAGCCTAAATACCATCAGAGCACAGGGCATATTTAACGCACACAAACTGCTTATGAGAGAACCAATTTCACCAATAAGCAAAAGGTCATGGCGGCCCAAACAGTGGATTCAGCCACTGACTACAGCACAGTAACACATTTTACTGTGTAGGACTCCCATGTTTTCAAAATGAGAAGGGTCTGACTTAGCCTCATTGCAATATATGTAATAAGACTAAATGACGCTAATGATAACATCTGTTGTAATAGCCTAATCTCCCTGATTTTTAAAGAAGGAAGGTACTCAACAGATCAACTGTCACTATTTAAGGGGGTTATGGGGGATCGGGTTCTCTCTTCCTCAATTTTTACCGCACAAATGAAGTATGTTTCTAAAAGATACTTGAAAGTAAAGGAAGGAGGAAAACAACATTGTATTTCCACTTCTATGAAAGTCTAGTTTCTTTAGAAAAGCAGGGGGATTAACGAAATGACAAACAGTGGAAACATCAAGTGCCCAGTGGCTACAGACAAGGCTCGGGAATCAGACGGCCTGTGATTTGGCCCCTCTGGCTTCTAGTCTGCATATCTGACACAGGCTAATAGTACCACGCTGACACGGATGGAAGAAGGATTCAAAGAATTAACATACGTAAAACTTTCAGACTAGTGCCTGGCACACAGAATTGCCACATAACTATCAGACACTTATTTTCACCATGAGAGTCATTTCGACGTGTACTTAAGGAGGGATAAAGACCAGGACAACAGTGCAGGACTTTAAGTAATTGAGAAGAGCTGATGAAGAAGTTAATTTAAAAATACAAGCAGAGTCGACTTCAAATAGCCCACCTTCTACAAGTTCATTTAACCACCAGCCATTGAAAAGTGAGAATCCATTTCATCGCAGAATGGACGTTTCAAATGGTGGTTGGGTGCCCAAACCAACACAAAGGAGTTAAAACGCACTAGGATAATAACGAACAAAGAGGGAGAAAAATCAAGGAAGATGACTAGAAGCTGTTAAGGGACATTATGGGGGTGGGGGAGAGCAGAATTCTCTGTGCTGATCCAGGAGACTGGAAAAATCCAAAGAAAAAGCACTGTCACCACCATGCTGTGGCATGAATATTAGAATAGAAACTCAGGTTTCAATGAGAAAAACCAAGTTTAGGAAGTGTTGTTTTAGCTGTCACTTGACTGGCTCCAGAGAAAATGAGTTTTAAGCTACACTGGCTGGGAGTCTGGATTTCTTGGACCTGATGAATTAAACACTATAATGAATTCTACAAATTAACTGAAACCAGGCTCTGCCATCATAGTAAATTTGGACAATGAATGTATTTCTCATGGCTAATAGTAATAAGCCTAAAATTAATCAAACAATTAAAGGGAAAAACAAGCTAACATACAGAAATATGCAAAATGTCCCCCCATAAACAAGTATTCTTGATTTACGATTTACGGAAGTACATCATCAGAAAAGGAAAAATATCCAGAGCAAATTCCCAAGCCTCAAATACTGTATAATGAAATTCCAAAATGGAAGGCCAAATTTGCTGGTGGAAGAGATACGTGCCATTTTTAGGAGCCACAACCTCTTGCCCAAGCAGAGCTCCAAGAAATTTTAAAGTCTGAACGTAAATGTAAATGTTAATTGCAATCTAGTAAAAACAGAACAACAACAAAAACGATATTTAAACTTCCAAGTATAAGGATGAGGTCAGGAGAGAAGCTGGCTGTCCATCTTCCCCACCTTCCGTTTGACCTCCCGTCCACTTGCCTCTCCTGCTTTGATTGCCACATTCCTTGTACACTGTTCTGCCTTGCTCTTGTGAAACGTCTTCTCAGGCCTGTTTAAAAGTCCAAACAATTCAAAACTAAACTATAGTGGTGAAGACAGCTGCTAGGGAGGAGCTGATTCTGCTTCTTGATGGAGGTCCTGGTGAAACAGGTGTGTTCATTATGATTTGTACACACTTCTACGTGTTACTTCAATAGAAAGTTTAAAGGTCTTTTAAAGTATCTGAGAATAAGTTTAAAGAAGACAGTATTCTTTTCTCTTTTCCTCAGAATTTGGACTAAACAGCATGACCCCTAAGGTAAACTACTACCAACCCACAACCACTATATCATTGCTAATGAGAAAGGAGGTGGCTGGGTGAGTGGAAAATCAGGACCAAGATTCTGTGGTTGTTGCTGCTGCTGGGGCTGACGTACTCAACTCCAAAGGACACTCGGGACACATCACACAACTCTGCCCCTCAAATATAATAACCTAACTGCGAAGCACTGAAAGCATCTGCCGTCTGTGATCCCAAAGTATGAAAATTGTATTTACTTGCCAGCAGAAACCCAGGAACAGTGTAAGCCTTGATTGAGAAACTGCTGGTGCAGCTTCAAAGAACCTGACATTTAGAAAGGAGACAGATTTGGTCCCACGAGTAGGCCTCTAGAAATGTAAACTGAATTCTTCGTTGCATTTTAAAAATTGTAGCCAAAACCACAACAGTGAATGCTAGTAAATTCCTTCCTTAAAAAAGTTCAGAATAATGTATGTATATGTATGTGTATGTATAGAACAAATACCCTAAAGACCTGAGATACCTTGTAAACATTCATACACTGTCCAAGTAATTCTTAAGACTTCATCTGAGCTGGTAAGTACATCTCTTACACACACAACAGTAGGTAGTGGAGGAGTACTCCAAAGAGACCAGAAAAAAACACCAAGGCCAAGAACCCTTAAGACCCCTTAAACTCTGTTTATGCTCAGTCAATATGGACATCTGCTTCTTTCTATTACCCAACTGCGAGGTCATAGTCTACAGGGAAATAAGCTGCTTTACTCACACATCAGAACTCCACTGTAGCATGAATCTAAACTCATCCACAGATGGAAGAAAAGAAGAAGGGAAACATCACCAGAGAATGAAATCAATTTTAACTCTAAGCTGAACTAGAGTTGTAGGAAAAGATGATGGTGAAGAACAACGGAATTTAGCACGGTGAAAACTGTAAATCAACGACCAAAGGCATCTAGCTCTTTGGGAGCAGCTACAAATAGTGGGGCCTTTACCCCTCCTAGTTGGAGTGATATAATTAGCCAGTGTCAGGACTCTCCAGCATCCCTTGTCCCAGCTCAGCCCCTGGGGCTGCTGCCTGCAGGGGAGAGCCCAGATTTGAACTGCTCTCAGAATAGGAAATCCCCTTGCATTACATCATATAAGGGGGGCGGTGTTCAAGACAACCAGCAAACAACAGCCAACTTTAAGTCTTCAGTGGACACTTTTAAAATCTTTCCTCACAGCTGCTATAACGATGCTAGCAATATGGCTAACATTTCAAAGACAGAAGGCCTTACAAAAAAGCCAGCGGCAACTTCCTCAGCACAGGCTCATTTTCCAGTTGGAAATTAAGAGGTAAGAAACCCTATCCAACAAAACCCCAGGGTTGTGCTTGCTCCCAGTGGGTGACACCTCCCACCAAATGCCCAGAAGGGTAAACTTGATAGTGGTGACCCAAAAACAGCTTTCAGATGTTGCAGCACAACTGGTCATAAAAAGCCTTCAGCCGAGAGATGAGACCTAATACAAGGGATGAAACACATGGTGAAGGGTTTGTTAGGCCACTCTCCACACCGCACCAGGCAGGGAGGATGCCCTCCACAAACCTGGAACTACTGGCTGCTCCCTTGCCAGCACGTACCCTGGACACATATATTGACTCTGAGGAAAAAACTGAGACTGCTCAGCTCCTGACCATAATCTAAAAAAATAGACACTAAATGAATTGGCCAGGGCTGCTGTGTGCTCCCTGGATGAGAGTGGGATTCAGGGCAGAAATCCAGAGTAGCCTGTGGGCCTACAAGGAAACGTTCAATAAATATTTGTCGATTGATTTTTTTAAGAGATGATTAAAGGGTTAGAGGGAAAAAGCCTCGGTACAAAGGTCAAAAGTACAGCATCAGTCATCTAGAAATGGGAATCCATGAAGGGCCATTTGATAGTGGTCTGGCTGTCCCCCACGAGCTGGCTTCTTCCCAGCGTCTGCAACATGATGGACTGGAACAGGCTGCCAGGGGCCTGGGAATTCTCCTGCTTTTGAGTCCCCTAAAACATGAATAAATTACCACCTCTCCAGGAGGTTACCAAAAGTGCAGGTTCATCTACCCAAACGATAGTGGGGAATCTAAACCACGTCCATTCTCTACCAACTCCACAAGGGAGGGAAAATGAATGGGGACAGAGAAGGGCGGGGACAAGTGAAGCTGGAAGCATGAGGGCAGAGATCCAGGGCAGGTGATGGCAGCTGGCTATCTGGGGGCATCACCACTACCACCTGCGTGGACTCCAGGAACCTTTACAAGCACCTGACACATTTATTACCTCCTTTAATTACCTCCACAGCAACCCAGTCAGGAAGACACTATCATCATCTCAGTTGAGGAAACTGAGGCACAGAGAACATAAGCCACTCGCCCAAAGTCTCACAGCTTAAACTAACGGTAGTTAGGATTTGAACGCAGTGCTCATAACTATAAATTATGCACTGAGTTTAGTCCTGGGTTCAAGATTACCCGCTACTAAATCTACAGCCAGGATTCACCCCAGATGAACATAAAGAAGGCATCTAACACAATACAAATAGAATAACCTGTGCACCGGAAATACCATTGTCCAAACAAAGTTGAAAACTTCTATTCCCTTCAACTACTGCTTTGTTCAACTAGCTTACTGTGTTTAATGGTGACTGGGTTTGGGGTTTTTCTTGGGGACAGGATGTTGAGACCAGTATTAAAAACACTACCATGATTTTAATCACAATCATTTAAATAACAACAAAAGGGGGCAACTCTTCTCACATTAGATTTTATTTGGGAAAAGAGGGCAACGAGCATTTTTTTTTTTTTTTTAAAGATTGACCCTGAGCTAACATCTGTTGCCAATCTTCCTTTTCTCTCCAAAGCCCCCCAACCAGTACATAGTTGTATATTCTACTTGTGAGTGCCTCTTGTTGTGGCATGTGGGACACCGCCTCAGCATGGCTCGATGAGCAGTTCCATGTCTGCACCCAGGATCTGAACCAGTGAAACACCGGGCCACTGAAGCAGAGTGTGCAAACTCAACCACTCAGCCACAGGGCTGGCCCTGGCAACGAGCATTTTAAACAGTGCTTTCAATAAATTAATGAAAGCAAACAAAACTGTTCAACTTGAGAAAATCGAGCCCTAAGGTAAAAAAGCATCCTAAAGAGAAAAGGCCAGCAGCAGCTGCTGCAAGTGGACTTGCAAGTAGGGAAACAGGCCACTGACACTGCCCACACCCACTGCTCAGGACCACTCAGGAGCTTGCTTGAAATGCATACTCTCAGGCCCTACCCAGGCATTTCAACAAGATCCCCAGGTGACTCTTATGCACACTTGAGAAGAGCTTCCCTATGGGATGTACGCCTTAAGACATGACCATACCTTCTACCAGAAAGCAAGTGGAGGCAGAGAGGTCAAGGAACCAACTGCTACAAGGCTGTCCAAATAAGCCCCAAATTTCTACAACTTACCTTCGTAGCTACAAACAAGCATTACTATTTTATTCTAACTCCTGCCATCAAGCGTGAACGAGAGGAAATTTACTGAAAATTCTTTATAGTTCATAACTGTCACCTATTTTGAAAATTAACCACCAGAAATCCTGTGATCACAATAAAGGAGGTTATCTGTTATTCTTTGCGTTAAAACTGTCCATCGTCGGGGGCCAGCCCCGTGGCGGAGTGGTTAAGTTTGTGCGCTCTGCTTCAGATCCTGGGCACAGACATGGCACTGCTCATCAGGCCACGCTGAGGTGGCATCCCACACGTCACAACTAGAAGGACCCACAACTAAAAATATACAACTATGTACCGGGGGGATTTGAGAAGAAAAAGGAAAAATAAAACCTTTAAAAAAATAAAAACTGTCCATCCTGGGCATTATGCAGGAAGCCCTATTTCAGATATTTAAGAAATTCCCAGTTACTAAAAGTGGACCACTATAAAAATCAATAAACCTAGCAAAAAAAAGAAAACATGGAAAAGAGTGAAGAAACCTAAGTACAGTGACCACACTAAATCAATATAAAGCATATACATAAACTATCCTGAATATCACCAAGGCAGAAAGAGAACTTACACCACTAGGTTTTTAGCTACTAAAGTTGCAGTGAACAGCTTTCTTCACCATTCTTTTTTTTTAAATATTCCTCCTTGAAAGGAGTCAGCGAGTTTGTTTTGTTTTGTTTTGTTTTGTTTTTTAAAGATCGGCACCTGAGCTAACATCTGTTGCCAAGCTTCTTCTTTTTTTCCTCCCTGCTTTTTCTCCCCAAATCCCCCCACTATATAGTTGCATATCCTAGTAGAGGGTCCCTCTAGTTGTGGCATGTGGGACACCACCTCCACATGGCCTGATGAGTGGTGCCATGTCCACACCCAGGATCTGAACTGGCGAAACCCTGAACCACCAAAGTGGAGCACGCAAACTTCACCACTCAGCCACAGGGCTGGCCCCTCTTCACCATTCTTAAAGTAATACATTCACAGTAACTGTAAAATGAAGGATTTGGACCTCATGAATCATTATTACTATTTTTCCCCCTGAGGAAAGACTACCCCTGAGCTAACACCTGTTGCCAATCTTCCTCTCTATGAGGGTCACCACCAGAGCATGGCAAACGAGTGGTGTAGATCCTCACCCAGGATCTGAACCTGCAAACCCAGGCCACCAAAGTGGAGCACGCCGAACTCAACCAGCATGCCACAGGGCTGGCCCCATGAATCATTATCTTTCATGTAAAACATCAAAAGGTATCCCCTCCTATGTACAAGGAGTTATAAACTTTTTTTCCCTTCAAACACATACTTTTCCATAAGTGACCAAAAAACACACCAACATACAATTTGCCAACACTGCCGATCTATGTTAAAATTTTTACTACACCAGAAAAATAAGGAGCTCTCCTTATTATGGCCTAAGTCACTAAAGCAGACATTTCCTTCCCAGGCTAATAATAAAATGTGTCCATCAACACACCCAGAGAGCAGCCTCATTTCCTGATCTGAATTTAATACTCAAGTATATCCATGTAATTTCCCCTTATGTTTCTTTTTTTTGTTTTTTTTGAGGAAGATTAGCCCTGAGCTAACATCTGATGCCAATCCTCCTCTTTTTGCTGAGGAAGCCTGGCCCTGAGCTAACATCTGTGCCCATCTTCCTCTACTTTATATGTGGGACACCTACCACAGCATGGCGTGCCAAGTGGTGCCATGTCTGCACCCGGCATCCAAACCAGCAAACCCCAGGCCGCTGAGAAGCAGAACTTAACCATTGTGCCACCGGGCCGGCCCGCCCCTTATGTTTCAAATATACAGGGCAGCTGTAGTTCTGCATTCATTCTTCCTATCAAACCATGGTGGGAAAGATAACAGAATCAAACCATTCTTAAGGACTTACAGGCTGTAGAGTTAATTCTATAAAAGAAACAAAATTTGGCCAACATTCCCTTTCAGTTATACTCTCAAGATGGGAAATGGATTGCAGTTATCCATTAGTGTAATCTAGCCTCCATAGTCAATAAATAAATGTCACTTCCAGTCACTCAGATGAACCCTGGGTGAGAGGGCTAGGAAGAAATAAAGATATAAGTGAGATTCTGTAAACATCTACGGAACATACTGTTGACTGATTTCAAGCCAAAATTGTCTAGAACTCGTGACAGAAACTGAAATGCCCATGATTAATATGGTCTCACTTTTAAATGCATTAAAGTTATGCTAACACTCTCATCACTCTGAAAAAAGAGAAAAAAATTTCTATGTGAAAAAGGGCTCAAGTGCCAATTTGCTAGCACAAGTCACACCCTATCATTTTGTACCTTTCCTCTTTATGTGGCCCTGCTGTTCCTTTGGAATTTTTTAAGACCTGAGATTTGAGTAATTATAGCCATTTCAGAAATAGTTACTGAAAACCTAGTTACCTATACACTGCTTTAAATGTTTGCCTCTGAGACTTCAGTTTGTAGAGACTATTTAGGGAACCTCACCTTAGTTCTTTTATACCCAGAATCTTCTCACCCTAAAATATTCTGCTTCCTGGATACCAAAACTCACTTGCTGAAAAGTTACCTACTGACTGACAAATGATAATTCTATCCCTCACAGAGTCTGGGTAATCCTAACCCTTCTTTAAAAACTATTTCAAATTAAGGATGCAAGTCTTGAGGGGCTGGCCTGGTGGCTTAGTTGTTAAGTTCACGTGCTCCCCTGTCAGCGGCCTGGGGTTTGCGGGTTCGATCCTGGCACGGACCTGCACACCGCTCATCAAGCCATGCTGTGGCAGCATCTCACATACCAAATAGAGGAAGACTGGTACGGATGTTAGCTCAGTGACGATCTTCCTCACCAAAAAAAAAAAAGGAATGCAAGCTTTGGGAAACACCAGAGGATTGCCTGCTCCCTTTCTACACCCCTCTTATACATACACACACACACGAACACAAGCAGCAGCAGTGACAACATGGGGGCACTTGGTCTTCGCAAACAGGCTCCACCATCCAGTAATTGGCTCATAAATTTCAATCATAACTTGAAACAGAAAGGGCTCAAAATGAGGGATCTGTAATTTTAAATGTTGTCATTATTCTCCTGTCTGCAAGCAGTTAAAGAAGGCCTTGCGAGCTTATGAATTACGGGCACAGTTTATTACTCTGAATGAGCTCAGAACAAGCACGGTATCTCAGGAAGCTGGTGATGAGAGGGGAAGGAGGTCGTTTGCAAGCCCAGATGCTTCCATGGAATGAAGCTTAAATGTCACTTATCCAATCATAGTGGAACTATCCTTTCTGCTCCCCGGCCCTCCTCCTTCCTTCATTGCCCACAGCATACACTTAAGGTGGAGAAATTTTACACACCTATTATGCATCTTCCCCTAAAACATATTTCACTCAGGCCTTGATAATTTATTAGTCTTTAAGTAGAGGTTTTTAAATGCTTATAAGAATAAAAGTAAAGCAGTCAGAGAATTAGGAATAACACACATCTAACCATCACTGCTGAAAAGTTTTCTAACGGGTTTCAGTCTGCATCTAACAGTTCCATACCATCCCCAGCCCAAACAGAGGGTTAAATGAACACACTCTGGAATCAGTGATTTATTCCTGCAAATACTAGACCAGTTAGAAATCATATTTCAGGCATAACTGGAATTCTGTGAATGGAGACATCAAGAATCACAGGTTTGGGGGGGGGGCACATTTTAGGCAGTCTAAAACTTATTCAGAAGCCCACATGTATAGGGCCTGAGATCCTAGCAGTAGCCAGACAGAACTCCAGTTCTCTTAAGGAACAGCAGGAGACTAAGTGATTATCCTCAAGACGTGCATGTCAGACCAACAGAAAAAATGATTCAATACTAAATATCTCATCCACCCACGCCCACACCCACCCCTTACAAGTGAGGAAACAGGCAGAGGTTGCCTCAGTAACTTCCGGCCAAATGAGGATTGCTCTGGAAACTGCAGCAGGGCCATCTGTGTGGCCCCCAAGCTACGAGGCAGTGGAAAAAAAGGGAACCAAGGTGAAGACCACAGGTCTGGGCAGAGGTAGGTTGACTTGCTCTTATTTCCCCTTACAGGCCTAAGTGAGCAGGAAACCAGTACTTCTGACTACAGGCCAACCTAACTCTGAATTCCAGCTCTACCCCTTCTCCAAACTTCAAATTACTTACTATAGAAAAGGGGATAATATCAATTTCTGAGAGCTGATGGGTGGGCTTAATGAGAAAAAAGCACAAGCGCAGATGGAGGACTCAACAAATGTCTCGGTTCCCTCTAAAACTGGCCCCCCACCCCTTCTCAAACAAAGTATTTCATCAGATGCACACCTTCTTCCTCATGACCCAACTCAGAGATCCGTGCCATTTCTTCCCCACGGCAAACACTCCTGTACCTCTGTTGTAGAGAAACCTGAAATTTGACCCTACTGACGCCTTCATTTTACAAATTAGTTGTTGGTAGCAGAGGCATGATTAGAACATAGTCAATGCTCTTTACACTACTTTACACTCTTTCCCATAGGGGGTTCCAGAGAACCCTAGGTCCATGGATATAATTCAAGATCGGAGTTCACCGATAAATTAAGTTTAAGAAATGTCAGGTTTAAACAGGTTTCTTTCCTTTAGGTTTGTTCATGGGCACTGAGACGCCACGAGAAAGCCCTAGTACGACAAAATTACACTGAAGCTTCCTCCCCTTGGCCTCCAAAAGTATAATATATTTCTCAGAACATACCTGGGATACACCACACTACCTCGTCTCATTCAATTTTGTTGGTGGTTTGATTCGGGACTCTATTTGGGGGGAGGGTGTTTTTCTAAGTAATACATGAATGAGTGTGCACTGTAAAAAGTAAACTATATTGAGTATATAGGGTAAAAATGAGTTTGTTTTCTACAGCTCAGAGAAACTGAAAAAGTCAATTATCCTAAGCCTTTGAGGTTTCAATTGTACAAATAAAGTTATTAACAAGACATAACTAGAGAAACTCATGGAATTTTAAGTTCTCATTATGGTAGTGAACTCTTAGGACCCTTAACTGACTGCATTACAAATTGTCAAACAAAAAATAGTAGTCACTTTTTAAGAAAATACTTTATTTTATCTTTACTACCCATAAAGATACTAGGAAAACAGAGGAAAGTCCTGAGAAGCTATCTAATAAAGCAAATTAACAAACTGAAAAAAGGACTTGAGCTACAATTTAAATGGAGTTTTGATAACATTGTGATTACCTCATTTTCTGTCGCCATATAAGAAAAAGTTGAATGAACTCCTCAAAATGTCTAGGTTACTAAGTTTCTGCAAAAGACTTCCTGAGGAGAGTCTTTAAGGAAAAAGTATTACATTGTAAATGAGATTTAACTGTCTTGGATCTATCTGAATTACTGTAAAAGAGCAGTAACAATATTCCATATATTTCCCCAGTGTTTTTCTACTTTCTGAATTTTCTGTACTACATATATATATGCCCCTTTCAAATGGAAAAACTAACACATTGCATTTATCGAGTAAATACAAGGTTCACTAAATAATCGAATACTTGCTTTCTTCCAAGTCTCCTGCCAATTCTGACAAATCAGTAGGGAGGGCTACCAGGAGTGCTGTGTGGAAAAGATTCCGAAAAGGAATCAAAGAGAGCTGGCACCTGTCACAGCCGTTGTCCAGAGGAAAGGAAAAGGATGAAGAGCACTTACCAACCCTGGGGGGTAGGAACCAAACATCTCTAACCAGACCTGTGTGTATTTTGGGAAGGATACCTGGGAAAGGATGTGACTTATAAAAGCATAAGCAGATAAATAGTAGATGGGTGACAGCTAAAAAGAAATACATAAAAACATCAAGTTGAAACAACACCTATGAAGATACCTTAGCTTAACTTAGTTTAGAAATTCTGAGACTCGCTACAGTTACCCAAACTGGGTGGACACTTCAAGGATGAAGATGGTCAGAGGATAGAAGCAGGAAGCCACGATATGACAAAACCACCCCTAAGGCGCTCTAAGTGCTGCAGCGTAAACCAAAATGGAAAACGAAATTTGAAAAAAAAGACTTTTACAACAGCATCAAAAACCCTAAAACGGTGAAGGTACATAAGGGGCTGAGAAGGTACAAGGTGAGCCTGACACCAAACTGTGTCACAGGAAGTGCTCAAGGAATAATGAGGACAAGTTACAGGGACACAGGAGGCAGCTTAAAGGGCTTCACAGCATTAATTTCCTCATTGATAACTGTCCTATGGTTTTATAAGAACATTCTTATTTCTAGGAAATACACACTGGAGTATTTGAGGACAAAGGGGTATTATGTCTGCAACTTACTCTCAAATGGTTCAGAATTAACTGTGTGGTGGAGGAGGGACAGAGAGGGAGAGGAGAGAGAACACAAATACAATAAAATGTATAAAGGAATTTCTTTATACTACTTTTGCAACTTTTCATTTAAAAATAAATTTTAAAACATACCACAAATGAAGGGGGAAATGCATGAAGGAGGAAAAACAGGCAGTGGGAGATCTGAGAGATGTGAGAGGCTCTCAGAGTCTCACCGCTTGAGACAGATGTGCTGCTGCTGTCTTCTCCAGCACAATCTACAAGCTCAAACATTCCAAAAATGATACCACTAGCACGTACACTACAAATGCCCAACTGCAGTAACTTATGCCAAGAATAATTTAAAAACAGCAGTTACTTCCAACTAACAGAAATGTTACTGACAAAGCCACTTATGAAAATGTTACTGACAAAAGCATCTCTTTTTGTAAGTTTTTTTAAGAGACAAAGGAAATTTCTCTTTCTGGACTGAAAATAAGCAAGATCAGAAAATGAAGGAAATTGAAAAAGACACCTTTCTAAATGAAGTTCTAGCCTCACAAGAGGGAAGAAAACCACAGGCCTGGCAGAAATAGTCCCTCTTTTGTATGTTTATGTGAGACAAAATGTTTTTTTCCTTTTTTTTTTTTTGAGGAAGATTAGCCCTGAGCTAACTACTGCCAATCCTCCTCCTTTTGCTGAGGAAGATCGACCCTGAGCCAACATCCATGCCCATCTTCCTCTACTTTATACTTGGGATGCCTACCACGGCATGGCTTTTGCCAAGCGGCGCCATGTCCGCACCCAGGATCTGAAGCGGCAAACCCTGGGCCCCCGAGAAGCGGAAGATGTGAACCTAACCGCTGTGCAACCGGGCCAGCCCCAAAATGTTTTTAAAACATAAAACCCTAAACAGCTAGAGAGTTATTCAGTAATGAAATAAGACATTTCTTAAACTATTCTTCATCATATAGCAATCTCCTCACAACAAAGACTTCCAGCCATACCAATGTTATGTTTATTATACCACGAAGCAAGTACACCAACCAGCATTCAACTACACAAGCTAAGATTAGTAAACTGCATGACTCTGGTATCCTACAGTCAATCAGTTTAGTTACTTAGATCACACAATCTTCAGTTAAGGGCCAGAGTAAAACAGCTATTCAATTAAAAACAATTTTTTTCAATTAAAATAGCCTTTAAATGCTAACTGCTTCACACTTCTTGAAATCTTACTACTTGCATTAACTTCATTAACATTAGAAATGACATGTCTCGTCACACCAGTAGAATGCATAATGCAGTGAGATGGTTCTATACCAGGGAGAATTTACAGAAGACCAGGGTGGGCAAGTTCTAGTTACCTGTTAAGGTGCTTTTAAGTTTTCCAAATCCTTGAAGCAATTTATAGGTTTCCTCTTTCAAGAAATTATATTGGTGATCCACCAAAAAGATGGGGCCGGCCCCGTAGTTAAGTTCACGTGCTCTGCTTCGGCAGCCCAGGGTTTCGCCGGTTCGAATCCTGGGCACAGACATGGCACCACTCATCAAGCCACACTGAGGCGGCATCCCACATGCCACAACTAGAAGGACCCACAATTAAAAATACACAACCAGGTAGGGGGGTGGGGGGAGGAGGGGGACTTTGGGAAGAAAAAAGAAAAATAAAATCTTAAAAAAAAAAAAAAAGGTCCTCTGAGTTCATTCCATTCTCTCCTAAAACAATTTCTGCTCCAGGATCCTCCCTCCGTCCCAAGCTCCGAGATGACGAAGTCGTTCCCCTGTGTCTCTTTTCTATTAGGAAAGTTCAGGTTGAGGGGCCCTAACACTGAAGCTACACCCCTCCATCAGAGTTAGGATGTTTACCACCCCATACTACGTCCCTTAGTTCACCACCACCCCAAAGTCCACCATTGATTCTTGATTACGGACAGGAACAAGTTATACCTCTCCAGCCTCATCTCCCTCCATGCCCTGCGTTGACCTCTCCACTCCAGCAAATGTCCACACTAACACACACAAGCGTGCACACAAGCACACACACAAGCGTACAGGCTGCTCCAGGTCCTTGTGCTTTCACTCCTCCTCTCCCCTGGGCCTGCAAGGTTCTTTCTGACTCTGCTTCTCTAATCATTCAAGCCACAGCCTTTTACCTAACTTCTTCTCATCCTTTTTAAGATATTGCCTTCCCCCAGGAAGCTCTCTCTAACCAACCCACCTCACTCCTACACGGGTTAGATGCCTCCTGGAAGCTTACATGATGGCCTGTGCATGTTCCTCAGTTCACTGTCATTCTAATCATCAGTTTGTGTACCTGTCTCCCAGGCTGAACAGTGAGATCCTTAAGATAAGGGACAATCTTACTAGAAAATACTAAAAAACAAGTGATGTTTACTAAACAAATAAAAGAATATTGAATAAGGCCTTATCACAAATATTTACAATGTCCATTCAAAAGTAATGCCACTAATCCTTTTGTGTACAAAATATCTGTCCCTTTAAATATTCTAAAACACGTTTTTAGTAGAAAGTTTAACAGGTGTCACAATTTAGGTAAGAAAAGGAAAAAGGATGATTATCCTTGAAATGTGGTTAAATTCCCTTAACACTGTGAATTCATAGTATCTTAACAAGGTTTGGCATTTCTACAAATCAGCTCAAGATCTGTAGGGAAAAAAATGCAAGCAGACCTAAATCCAAACACAAATCATCAATGACAAAGGTTAATGACACTGTAGCACACTCCAGTCCAGGGACCTCCTAGCAAAGTAGGACAAGTGCAAGGGCATCAATAGGCACCAGGCCCTGGAAGGGAAAGCCAGCTAGTCTCTCTGAGGGCGTTCAACAATTTCAAAGTCCTGTGCATTTGGAGGCAGACGTAAGAAATTAACAAGCCTATACAGCTAGCTGCCTAACTTTCTTTCAACTGGTCAGTTTCTTAGATTCTTTTACAGATACACAGCTTTCAAAAGAAACTGTTTTCAAACCTTGAAGGGAAATGACAGTCCTGAGAGGATCCACCAGAAAACCTTTCGTACTTGCCACTACACAAGAAAATCTTTCTAAAATGGTGTCTTGCCTTAAATTAAGAAGATATCGCAATTTAAAACTTCCAGGTGACTCTGGACTTCATAATTTTAATATTTAAATATTCCAGTGGGCTCTGGGGAACTGTGGTAAAACAAGCACTCTGAGCCTTGCTGGGGAGCACAAGTACTACACTTCTGGTGAATCATTTGGCAAAATGTTACAACAACAGGCCTTAAGATGTCCACTTTCATTCACCCAGGGATTCCGTCTCTAGTAATCTATCCTAAAGCAAACAATAAAAAGTTTAATACATAAATGTGGCCATACTCATGTAGCACTGTCAAAATTCAAAACAATTTAAAATCTTTAAATACAGCAAAATGGTTTTAAAAAAAACCCAAAACTTGTGATTGTACATTCACTGAATAGATATGTGCCCAATGAAACTGTTACCATGGAAAAAATAAAGAACAAATACAAAACGAAACCTCATCCCACAGGACGGGCGAAGACAAGAAAGACCTAGGATTCACTCATTATGAAAACCTAAAGTGAGAGGGTTGTTTCAGAAAAGGAAGAGAAGGCAATGAGGTGGGGTAAAAAACTGTTATTATGGAAAACATGTAATAACACGAGAAAATACTTATGATAATATCTAGTGGAAAAAACAGAAACAAAATTGTATATACAGTAGGATTACAAAAACATTTGCATGGAGGGGAAGAACAGCTGTAAAAAGAGAAACCAGTAAAAGGTTTACGACAGTTGTGTGGGGTAGCGGAGCTAGGGATAACTGCTTTTCTGCCTTTCTGTGGTTTCTGCATTATTACTTGAGGAAAAAAACATTATTTTAAAATGTCTGTGTGTACTGTGCAAGAAGGTGGTCACGGCACTGGGATGGGAGTCAAGCTGCCCGTTCAATACATTGCTCCACATCACAACGACCTGGGCTGTCACGGGCTCTCTGCTACATCCATTCATTTGAGGGTCAGCAATCCCTCAATCTTTAGTCCAAGAAATTCCCCTTCTTGACTTAACTGTTACTTCGAGTCTGATACAGGCTGAGAAACCAGACCACTTAAGTCCCTCAGAACTGTAGGTGAAAACAACAGATTTGCCTCTAACAGTTCCTTCGAGTCACTCAATACAAAGGTATACCACGTGTGAAAAGTGAGGTTTTTCTGGTAGTAGAGTCAAAACTTCAAGAAGATGAATAAAGGGGCATTTCCAACCTAAGACAAGAAGACACTTTAACCAAGATGTTACTCCATAGCTGTACAAGTTCAATCTGATGTGAATTTTTTAAACATTTTTAAACCCATTTGAAAACCAACTTTTCTTCACATGAGCTTGACTCTGGCCAGATACTAACACTCCTAACCATTTAAAGAAAGCAGTAAGACTGGCAATACTAAAGTAGACAAGGACAGGGAGCATCTAGAATGCTCAGGATTTCAAGATGGTGCAAGTGCTTGGGAGAGCTGTGTGGCAGTTTCTTATAAAGTTAAACATGTACTTATTTTATGACCCAATGACACACCTAATGATTTACCCATGAGAAATGAAAATGTTTGACTACACATAGCCTTGAACTCAAATGTTCATAGCAACTAACAGCCAAAAACTGGAAACAACCCAAAGTCCATCAACCAGCAAGTAGAACTCAAACTGCAGTGTAAGCGTACAATGGAATATTATTCAGCAATAAAAAGGACTGAACAACTGATAATGCAACAATACGAATGAAGCTCAAAAGATCATGCTGTTAAGAACAAGCAATACCTGTCTTTAGGGACAGAAATCAAAACAGCGGCTGGGAGAAGATACGAGTAACTAAAAAGGAAACACTTTCAGAGCTATAAAAACATTTTAACTGAGTAGTAGTTACATAGGGGTAAGAGGATTGTCAAAATTCAAAGAACTGGGGCCAGCCCAGCGGCGGAGCGGTTAAGTTTGCACGTTCCGCTTCAGCGGCCCGGGATTCGCCAGTTGGGATGTCAGGTGCAGACATGGCACTGCTTGGCAAAAGCTACGCTGTGGTAGGCGTCCCACATATAAAGTAGAGGAAGATGGGCAAAGACGTTAGCTCAGGGCCAGTCTTCCTCAGCAAAAAGAGGAGGGGGGCCGGCCCAGTGGTGCAGAGGTTAAGTTCGCACATTCCGCTTCTCAGTGGCCTGGGGTTCACAGGTGCGGACATGGCACCACTTGGCAAAAGCCATGCTGTGGTAGGCATCCCACATATAAAATACCAGGAAGATGGACATGGATGTTAGCTCAGGGCCAGTCTTCCTCAGCAATAAGAGGAAGATTGGCACTAGTTAGTTCAGGGCTAATCTTCCTCAAAAAAAAAAAAAAGAAAATAGGAGGATTGGCAGCAGATGTTAGCACAGGGCTAATCTTCTTTAAAAAAAAAAACCTCAAAGAACTATACTTAAAATGAGTGTCTGTATGTAAATTATATACCAACATGTTTGTTAATTTGACTATCAGCAAAACTAATCATTTTTATTAAATAAAATAAAAATTAAGATTATAAAATTGATAATCTTCTCCCTCCCTCTTTCAATTATATGTGGTTTATCTATTTTTTTACCACAACTAACGCAACAGAGTTTCTTGCCTCAATTAAATCACGCTGTTAAAACACGTAAGAGTAGAAAAATTGGCTTTATAGCAAATTAACAGCCTTTCTTTTCAGACCTTTCTCCTCTACAGAAGCACACAGGTATCAGTGGTCTAAAAACGCGATGCATTAATCACTGCTTTTTATTCTTCTTGTTCACCTTAATCCTTCCCTTAGATGGACCCTTCTGCTGGAGGAAATTACCATCACTTCTTACAGGCCCAGTTCAAGTGCCACCTCATCAAGGTGAGTGTTAACTGGGATTCACCAACCCTAGCCAGGATCATTTATCTGTCTGTGCAACCAAGTGTTCCCCAACAGAACTGTCCCAGATGGTGACAGTCTCCCTCTGGCCTCTCTCTTCCCTCCAAGGCTTGGATAATCTCCCCTGCTCCATGTCCCAGTCCCTCAGCCTGAGCCCCACTATCAACTCGTACAGGCTCCACTGCACCATAATAAGAAAAGCTAACCTCAGGATGAAATCACTAGCTTGGGTCCCAGGGCAATTAGCATCCAAAAGGCTCCAAGGGCCTTCTCCTCCCCTACACAACAGCCGTTTTAGCGTCCATTCTTACTGTCTTTCCCACTGCAGAGGGCAAAATCCAAATCTGATTCACCTTTATAACCCAAGAGGGCCTACTTAATGCCCTCTGTAAATTCTCAAACTATAGAGAGGAGAGGAAAAAGCTTAGATAGAAGCTAGGAGGAAACCTCGTTTTTGCAACTGAGCAAACTATGGCCCAAGTTAAGTTACACATGCATACATTTAATAGGCACTGCACACCACTACAGCCAGGCACTGCAAGTCACTGCAACCTTTACCGACGTGTGGATCTTACATTTCACTGGAAGGGATTCAGACAGACAAGCATAGCATCTGCATTCTTTCCCGGCTATGTTCTTGTTCATCTCTCACCATACCCACTGACACGCCTGACGCATGGCCCTGGGTGTCACTGCCTGGGATTTTCACACCTCCTGGGCTTTTCTCACGTGGTTTGTTCCCTCTGCTTAAGGTGCTACCTACATCATCTAAGATACAAATATTTAACAAGTGCCTCTGACATTGTGCTAGGCACTGGGGGATCAGCAGACAGTCACTGCACCCTCAAAGCTCACAAAGGCACAGAGCTCCCATACGGGAAGCAGGCATCACACAATGTCATAAATGTCCATGCTTCAAAGTGTTGCAAATTAGAGGGTGCTGCTAAGCTATGTGTAACATGGGCTCCTAACCTAGAAGGCCGCCCTGAGGAAAGGACTTTCAACCTGAGGCCAAGGAAGACTCTGCCATGAGAACAGTGGGATGAAGAGGGCTGCAGACAAAGGGAACAAGTGCAGGAGAAAGGCAGAGAGTCCAGGCGGTTCAAGGAGAAGATTCACGGAGGTTCTTAAGTCTCTGAACTTGGCTAAGGAAACAGATACATGTTCATTTTTATTAACCTCTTACCGAAATTCAGCATTTCCTTAAATTATGAATGTAGGCAATAAACCAGAGATAGAAGTACCTGTGAGTGTGACATCAAAAAAATCATAAATATTCTTATATCACATTACCATGGATGCAGATAGCATGAAATACTGTTTTCTATCACTGACTTGATATTATAATAATTAGACCCACCATTAGGGCTTGTTATTTAATAAGGCATTCAGAAGCACATTTTACCACATCACAAATTTGCTTTTTAATATTCTTATACATTTCAATGTAGTAGAGCTGTGTGCTGCTTAACAATGGGGACACCTGACTAGTGTGCCAGGCGATTTCCCCATTGTGCGAACACCAGAGTGTACATACACAAACCAGAAGGTATAGCCTACTACACACTCAGGCTACACGGTGCTAATCTTATGAGACCACCGTCGTCTGTGTGGTCCATCAGTGAACAAAACGTCGTTACGCGGCTCAAGGCTGTAATGGAGTTCCCTTTGCAATCCTGTGTATTTTACTTTAAGCATCTGGAAACATTTTAAGAAAGCAGTGAACAGATTTCACCAGATTGCAAAAGGTTAAAAGTACCTTTGGTATAAGGAAAAGGACATGTGGTTGAAGCAGAGAGTAAGAATGGCTCAAATTTTTTTTTGGAGGGGGTTAGAGGGAGGCATAGTGCTGAACTCACAGTAAGAGCAATGGAGACCCTTGGAGAGTTTTGAGGTGGTGATATGATTACTTTCACTGCTGTGTGCAAAAGAGATGAAGGACCAAAGGGGCAGGCAGCAAAGCTAAGGTAGGTATAGGGAAATGAGCTAGGAGGCTAATGCTTCCCAGTGGGGGTTTCTGGTGGGCTGTACTAGGCAAGGCAGCACTTTTAGAAAACAGAATAATTTTCAGGGCCACTAGGCCCTGTTGCCTAGTGGTTAAGTTCAGTGCACTCCACTTTGGTGGCCTGGGTTCAGTTCCCAGGAGCAGACCTACACCACCTGTCAGTGGCCATGCTGTGGTGGCAACCCACGTACAATAGAGAGGAAGACTGGCACAGATGGTAGCTCAGGGTGAATTATCTTCCTCTGCAAAGAAAAAAAGGACGAAAGAAAGAGTAACTTCAATAGAAACAGTGAACTAAATGGAAAAACTACAAACTTAGTACAACTGATATATAAAGAATATTCCTAGTTATACTTCTGAAGTTGCAGATTGCTGTGTTAACCAGCGTAAATCTACTGTTCTTTCATCAAGTGGGTTTTAATACGTAAGTCTGATACATAATGCCTGTTTTATGCCAGCAAAAATTCCTTTATAAGAGATTCCAAAGGCTTTCCAAATTGTTTTACTGCATTATGAATTTAATGGAGACAAAAGGTTAGAAGCACAAGATCTTGCCTTCTTTTCTAAAATTCAGTTATCGTATAACCTCACTTATTAGGGAATATGCTAGAAAAGTAGAAAATCAACAGAAGATCTCTGAGGAATCAACAGCAATGTTAAAGTTCATGCACAAAAACAAGGACACTTACCACAGAGGCATGGTCTCATAATCAGGAACTTTTTGGTTTTATTTCACAAAGTAACAGCCTCGTTAACTGGTTTCCCATATTTTAATTAATTACGTGATGAGAATATACTTAAAGACACATTCACAGTACCAAGAGTAAGTAGCAAGAGTCAAAAGAAAAAAAAAAAATTCAGGGGGCTGGCCGGTGGCGCAGCAGTTAAGTTCGCACGTTCCACTTCGGCAGCCCAGGGTTCACCAGTTTGGATCCCGGATGTGGACATGGCACCACTTGGCAAGCCATGCTGTGGCAGGCGTCCCACACAGAAAGTAGAGGAAGATGGGCACGGATGTTAGCTCAGGGCTAATCTTCCTCAAAAAAAACAAGAAGAAGAAGAAAAGATTGAGTTAAGGAAAAATATACAAGTCCAAAGCAGCTGTTCTAAAAAGCTTTCAAAGCAGTTCTATCCCTTAAAAGAAATCTCATGGATAGTAAATATGTACAAGAGATGAAGACAAGCTGCACTGGCTGCAATCTAAGCAAGGGGCTCAGAGCCAGTCCTCAAAGTGACTCTGATCATTGCAAATTTGGCCGCAACAGAGAGCTATTTTAAAGGCAGACTCCTAGTTTCATCTGCTAGTTTTATCTGTTTTCTACCTTGCATGCATATTACACAATGGTACAGTGGATATTACCCCGTTATCTCATCCTTGGTTTTGTCCTTTATTTTTAAGGCTATAAAATTCATAAACAGAACTTATGTAGATTTTTATGTACTTAAATGGATTTAGAATCCATAAACTCAGGGCTGGCCCAGTGGCATAGTGGTTAAGTTCACACGCTCCGCTTCAGCAGCCCAGGGTTCGCAGGTTCAGATCCTGGGTGCAGACCAACACATGCTGTGGTGACATCCCACAAACAAAACAGAGGAAAACGGGCACTGACATCACCTCAGGGACAACCTTCCTCAAGCAAAAAGAGGAAGACCGGCAACAGATGTTAGCTCAGGGCCAATCTTTTTCACCAAAGAAAAAAAGAATCCAGAAACTCAGACGTAGGCCAGAGCTGTTTTCTTATACATCCAATGGGAACATTAATACACTATTTAAAACAGGATAATGATGGTCATGACAATAATTGAGTACCAAGACTTTAAAAAGTATACATTTTAATCTCTTTGGTATGTAGGTAGGAATAAATCCTAAGGTATCCATAAAATGTGGCTGCTAGAAGAAGTCATTACCAGAAGATTCCAGAGAGCTGAGGTTTCATACCATTTTAATGGCTGATCTGAGAGTGCAGAGAAGATTATGAAATTGGAGGGTGGTATTTAACTAGATGGGAAGTAATAAAGAGAAAGAGAAATTCTTAGAGAATATTTTCATATTCTTGAGGTCAGAAAAGCATTCCTAAACAAGACACAAAACTCATTAAGGAAAACCAAACTGGACTACAGAAAAATTTAAAGCATCTATATGAGAAAAGACACTCTAAGAAATACATAGAGACAAAATATTTGTAATATGTTTAATAAACATCCAGAAGATAGAGTTCTGGCAAAGAACAATAAGAAAATGACATCAAAATAAAAATGGGCAAAGGTCATAAACAAAAAGAAATGCGGATGGCCAACAGACCAATGAAAATGCTCAATACAGTGAAATGCAAATTCAACAACAATGATGAATTACACTTAATTCATTAGTAAAAACTAAAGAAGCTTTATAATACCAAGTGTTGGCAAGAAGGGAGGAAAATAAAAACTCTCATACACTGTTGGTGGGGATGTAAATTGGTTAAACCTTTCTGGACGGAAGAAATTCTTCCTACTATAAAAAGTGAGCACATACCCTTGGACTCAATACTTCCACTTCAATCCTATGCCAACATGCCCACACGTGTGAAAAATGCATGGAAAGAGATTTGTTTTCTAAGTAAACAAAACAGTGGAAACAACCCTAAATGTCTGAGTGCCTCCCAAATGCCAGGCTCTCTTCTAGGAGGGGAAGCATAAGGAAGCGGTTAAATAAATTACAGTGCACTGGTCCTGTCAGATACCACGCAGCATTAAAAAGGATGGCATGCAAAGATCTTCAAGACACAGTTAAGTGAGAAAAGGCTAAATCACAAAAGGAGTCCATTCCATTTATATAAACAAGCCAAAAAAAGAACAAAAGAACCACCTCTGTGTCTACATAAATGTGTGTGTAAATACACAGAAAGTGGACTGACTGGGATGTGTGGGGGATAGAGGCGAACTTCCTATTTCACCCTGAACAGTTCTGAAGTTGATCTTGAATGTTGTATCAAATTCAAACTTAATTTGAATTTTGTACACCACGATTTAATCACATTATTTTTCTCTTGGACACAAAGTTAGATCTTATTGTCATTACATGAATCAAAATGCAGTGTAAAGTGAAAGACAGGTAATCTGCGGCAAACCCAAAAAGGCTTTCCAAGTCACTGGCCAAACCAGTCACTTCCTACCAAGGGTCTGTGGCCCATCTGCCCTCCAAGGCCCTTGTGCAGGCTGCCTGGAAGCCATGTCCCACAGGCATATTACATTTAGCTCTCCCACTTACAAAATCAAACACTGACGCACTTTAAACTCCCTAAGCTACCCCCAAATCAGTCTTTCAAATACTGGCTAAGGCATAATAACACTGAGTTACCACTAACACAGTGGCATCACTTGATGTAACCTGGATTTCCAGGCTAATGATACACATGCATAGCAGAAAAGCAAAAATCACATGTTAAAACCAAAGGGTTATGGCCCTTTACTGACCATTTTATGGTTCAGAAGAAACCGTACTGAATTAACTACCCTCAGTACAGGTTCAAACACCCTATTTGAAGATTATCACCAACAACCACCTCCTATAAACACAGTAAAGTCGGATCTTTGCTCCTTCCACTAACATCTTAGCCAATTCTTCAAGATCCTTTTTAATGTAGGAGGAGAGAACCAGAAGAGGATTATAGGAACAAGAATATCCAAAATCCAATTTTTTTCTAAATTGGAAGGGAAAAAACCGAGAAACTAATTTCTCAACTTGGCCCTGCTTTACTTTAACTTGAAGAAATTGAGAGAAGCTACATTACTACAGCTGAAAGAGAGCCAACATTTACTTTGGCAGAAAAACACCAAAGTCGTTGAAGTTATTTTTTTATTACCACTCAAGTGCTGCAACAGGAGCAACAGCATGTTTATTTTTATCCTTTTTTAATGGATAACCAAGAGCACCATTTCAAATTTTCCAAAGTCAGGTCTGAGGGGAAGAAAAGTAGACACTAGTAACACATACCCCCAACATTATGTTAAGCTTTGAGTCTAGGTGACAAGTGTCCAGGTGTTGGTCATACTGTTCCTTCAACTTCTCTATGTGAAATTTTTCATAATGTAAAAATTTGGGGAAAAGGATTTAATCAAATTCATCTGGATGAGCCTTGGGTTAATAGGAACTAGTATAACAACATTTACTGACTGCCTGCCCAGTGCCAGAAGACTCAAGGATGAACCGTATTTGCCTGTCAACGCGACACTGCCTTTGCTCATGCTGTTCTCCTAGAAGAAGGCCAAGGGCCCAGCACAGAGAAGCTGCTCACTAGCAATATCAACAGTGCCCAGTGGGAGCAGAGTTCATTGAAGCTGAACCTTTAGGGGGAGGCAGACGTGGACCAGCGGTGAAACGGAAGGAGCAAAGGGGTAATGTAACCACAGTCTTCAAGGACCACGACCTTGATAGGACAGAGACAGAGAAAAGGAACAGAAATGTCAGACGCAGCACACGAGACTGGGCTAAGAGTGGTCTAATCAAGAGTTTTAGGTAAGGCTTGAGTTGTTTAGATTTTACCCCATAAGCAATGGAGAGCTACCGAAGATCGGAGCAAGAAAGTTAGCTTTTTCTTAAAAAAAGATAACTATGACGACAGGAGGGAGATTAGAGAGGAGTACTTCCTCAACACTGACCAATCAACACAAGTGCCAGTTAACAATAGTATAATTTAAGTTCGAGCAAAGTTGCGCTGGGGGAGCTAAGGGAAGTGACAGCAGAATTTAATGCAACCGGTGTTAGTAAAGGCTCCTCCAAATTAGCAAGGAGATCAAGAGTAATACGCCTGGACAAAACATTCACCAGCTCAGAGTATCACTTAAAACAGGAAGGATGCTGTACCGTGAACTTCAACCCGTGAATGCAGACATGTTAAAGTCAGACTCAAGAGAAAAAAAAAACGTTTTAAAGCCCTGATAATACCAAACTTCAGGAAGAACGTGCACCACTTGGGACACAGATGTTGCTGGTAAATTGTAGTGCTTCAACGATTTCAGAGAACATTGTAGTAATTACTAACGTTGAAAACGCACACAGCCTACGACCAGACAACTTCCTATATATGTGAATCAGGAAACATAAAAATTAGGGTCACAGCTACATTGAGCAACAAAAACGAAGCAGCTTATGGTTCATCATCAATCGGTATACAAATTAGTCTTTCTCAGGAGGGGAAAAAGGAATTCAATCTCAAAGCATTTCCACCCTAAACCCCATTTCAAATGTGAATGGTCTTTTGCTTTCTAAGGTAGGCTGCCATCGGCCCCACAGCCTCTCTTTCCTCTGCCTGGACACCTGCCACGTCCCCTCTCCCACGTCCCCCTTCGCTATCCACCCCCACGTGGCCTCCCATATACTCTGCTGTGAGAAGGCAAAGAAAAAACGTCTTTTTAAGCAAATACATAAAAGCACCCCCCAGGGCTGGGTTCCAATACCAGCTGTGTTCCGCTCTCCTAGTGCTGGGTGGGACCAGCATCTCTGCGCTCCAAAGGGGTGGCCCTTCTTCCCCACGCTCAAGTTGTGAGAACCAGAGGTCTCTCTCTTTTTCTTAATTTTGGAATTCTTTTTCATCCTCGAGGAAATCTCGCTTTCCTGCCCCTCGAATTGTGCAACATTCATACCCGGTCCCTCCCCCCTCTTCCGCTTCCTTCCCACCTCCCCCCTTTACTCCCTCCCTCCCCGCGACCACCCACCACCACCCATGGGTCTCATGAAGTCAAGATCCCAGACAAAACGAGGCATCCAGCAGCCAGGGCTTTGGTGGTGGTGAAGTGTCCCGGCCACCAGCAGCCACCAGTCAGGGGCCCTGCAGAGCGGCTGATCCTACAGCTGGGTCACCTCCCCCGGCCCCTCCTCCTGCAGTCAGTCCCCTGGTGCTGCAGGTTTCGTGGATGCGGGGGGGGGGGGGGGGGGGGGGACCCCAGCTCCTTCCTCTCCTGACCTGCACCTTCCTATCGTTAGTCAGCCACACTGGGCCTACTAAGTTCACGTTCCTTACTGGGCTCATTTTGCTCCTTGCACTTTTTACAGCACGCTCCAGCAGCGGGTTCTCCCCGCAAAAGGAGTGGTTTCTGCTCTCTCCGTTTATCCCTACTGCTCTGCTAACTTTCCCCTGAAATTTCCCCCAAGCACTTCTAACCACATGAATCCTTGACTGGTTTTTTTCCAAACTTGGTTATCTACTAAGAAGCTATATAGTAGAGAAATTTTACCTGTTTTCCTTCTTAAAATATTTTTTTGTGAGGAAGATTAGCTCTGAGCTAACTACTGCCAGTCCTCCTCTTTTTCCTGAGGAAGACTGGCCCTGAGCTAACACCCATGCCCATCTTCTACTTTATACGTGGGATGCCTGCCACAGCATGGCTTGCCAAGCGGTGCCATGTCCGCACCCGGGATCCGACCCGGCATACCCAGGCCGCCAAGAGGCAGAACGTGCGAACTTTAACCGCTGTGCCACTGGGCCGGCCCCTTAAACTATTTTTAAGTAGATATAATAAATGCAATGCTTCAGTAATAGCTAAGCAATTAAAAAAATCATCCTATTGCCTTATATTAAATTATTATTTTCGACAGTTCCCTTAAAAGGCCCCGTGAGGCCGCCTGGCCCTGGAGGAGACACCCCAGTGGCGGCCATTACTGAAAGAAACCCTGACTAAAGTGGAGTCGCGACGGCCTGCAGGGGGCGCTCTCGGCGAACCCGCACCGCCTCAAATCCACCAAACAGGAAGCACCGGAAGGCTTGCTCTTGGACAGGAAGTAGAACTACTTTACTACTGAGGGAAGACTGCTCTCTCCGCCCAGCAACAGCCCAGCCAATGAGAAAGGCTGCGGCTCAGCCAATGAGAAGCTGTTGCAGCTCTGAACTGTTACTTTTCCCCCAATGGACTTCCTTTACAACGCCCCGCCCTACTGCCCCGTTTTCTCTGTAAGAGCAGCTCCCTCCCTTTGTTGGCTTTGCCTATGGTTAGGTATGCACGTTCCAAATTACAATTCTTTTGGCTATTCCCGAATAATATAATTTTGAGATAAAACAACAGGCAAATTTGCTTTTTTTAAGTTGGCACAGCGTAACTACTAGTTCCTCTTTTCATTCGAGTATCCTGAAAAAGAGAATGGCTGATAACCTGGCGGAGCTTTACCCAGGAGAGGTAGGACTCAAAATCTCTAAGTCTAGGGGCCAGCCGGAGGATGTAGTGGTTAAATTCGCACGCTCTGCTTCGGTCGCCTGGGGTTCCCGGGTTCGGATCCCAGGCACAGACATACACACCACTCATCAAGCCAAACAGTGGCAACATCTCACATACAAATAGAGGAAGACTGGCACAGCTGTTAGCTCAGGGCCAATCTTCCTCACCAAAAAAATAATAGCGATAAAAGAAAAGAGAATAAATTCTGCTTTGCAAAGGTGTGTGAGAATAAACATAGTTTATATCCTTTAACACTTAATCCTGTTATTTAACAGACAAGGCACTCAAAAATGTGGTAGTTACTACCGTGGAGAGCATTCAACAAAGCACTTTTACCAAGAACCCATTCATGAAGAACTGAAAATGTAAAGGAACTGTAAGTTTTTAATAAATACATGGTAACAAGATTTGCTTTGTCAAGTGTATTCCCTCTTTCTTAAGGTACATCTAGGGCTTGCGTGCTGATGGCCTTCTAACTTGGGGGAAAGTCCAGAGAACAATCAAATTGTGCCAGGCCTCTTACCAAAAAGATACCACAGCAACATTGTATTGAATGTCACTGGAAATACCAGGTGGCACGGATGAAACACAGAAAGAGTAACACCCCAGTCTCTCCTCCAAGGCCAGTCTCTGTCCCAGTCCCCCACCAGAGACAGAGGCCAACAAATACCCTTGCTTTATTCATTCCACAGGGCCCCAAGATCTCTGCCCCAGTGCAGAACAGGCACAGGATAAATGCTAAACAGACTCAGGTTCTCTAGTCAAGGGTCTGCCAACTGGCTGTATATCCTTCTGGGAAGACAGGGAAACGGAAGGACTAGGCTGAATGGACTATTTCATTGTCCCAATGGTAAAACTGCCACTACCAAACAGCTGACCAACCCCAGAATTCCTTCGGCTCTTCCAGTGCTCAGTAAATGACAGTGCCAAATCCTATGGGACACACTGACAGTGATCCCTAAATGCACTGACAGGTATATGCCTGTCTCTCCAGGGACACTTTAAACTCCTTTTGGACAAAGATCATGTCTCCTACACTCTTTTAAATTTCCCGGAATGCTTAAGCATTAATAACAGGCATGCAAATTCTGATGGGTCTGCAGTGCCCTGGTTTTTCTGCAAGTCAGCCAAAATTGGACACTCGAGGGGAGGCGAGGGACTAACAGAAAACTAAATTAACTAGGACATTTATCAACTCAAACTTTAAGTCAAGGTAGGTACCTTAAATAGGGAAAGGAAGAAAGGAAACATCCATCTATCTTCTTCCCTCCAGCACTGCCTCTTTTCCTCATTAGCATCATGGAGAGAGAAATGCAAAGCCATTTTCCCTCTTTTTTTCCTGAAACTTAAGGCAGTCATTTTTTCCCTACAAGCCGCTTGTTGAACATTCTGCATCTATACAGGAGCACTAAACAGCCTCACCATGGCACTTGTTAACTTTTTTTTCTCTTCTAAGAAAATATCCCCACTGCCCGAAAGCCCCACTATTCATGGCTTAATTTGCAAACCCCATTAGACGAAAGTACCAGAAAATTGCTTGTCCCATTTCATGCAGCACCTTCCCTGTAGCAGTGACACAAGCAATTAGGCTAATATGCCTGTGTCCCAAGAGGAGCAAAGGGGACAAAAGTCTCAACTTTTCTAAATGGAATGAAATTTCCCCCCACTACAGAAGCAAGGTTCAGAGGGTGAGAGAAGGGAATTGCAATACAGTTAAATTCACTATTTAATAATACAAGACCATAATCAACTGCAAGTCCTTGAACTTACATTATGCCTTTCTACTGGGATGCTCAAGTAATTTCAAATGTATTACTGTAAAATCCTGGTCATTGGAGAGGCAAGAGACTGGGGGGATAAAATGGACTTTAATTAAAATATGAATAATCCAAGTCCAGCTAATTCAAAGCATCTGATTCAAACACCTAGTCAGCTGGGAAACAGCAGCTGCTTCCAATTACAAGTGATTTTGAATTAACCGGTATCAGTATCTAATGAAGGTGGATGTAGGAAATTTTCTAATTCCGCTTTGAACACAGCCTTTTAAAAGAAAGGAGACGCCAAAGATCCAAAGGTTTGTCTATATAACCTCTTTCTAGTTCAGGACCATGTTTTCCAGCTTGTTCTTGGCTTTGCCTCTGACCCCGAGGGTCAGCCTTTCTGCTGCCCCTTGCACTGTGCTTCTCCAGTCTTGCATCCTGAGCCCAGACACTTCACCAGGGAGATCTGACAGCTCTTCCTGCTGCCTAGACACCACCTGCCACTCCTCTGGCCCCAAGGTTGTGACCCCAAGTCACAGGGAACCAGGTAACCCAGCAAAACTCCTTTTTAATCCTGTCCCACAAACTGGGAAGCCTAAAGGGCTCTTGCAGTCCAATGGCCTCTCCAAAGACTGCAAAACTAAAGGCCTAACCAAAACCTCCTTCAGCGCGGAGACTCTACCAGCCTCCTGTGGAAAGAGCATTCCAGAAGGACAGCCAGCTTCTAACTGCAGGTGGAGCTTTAGACTATGGGATTGTCAATAGCTTTTTAAGAGTGCCACTGATGTGAGCAGGGACTAGGATAGTGGGGGAAAAAAAACAAGAAAGAGGATGTAAAGGGATTGTGGGAACCTCTCTCGTCTCCTTCTTAGACCCAACAAAGACTAAAGGCGCCAAGGATCACCAGTAAGAGAAAAATCCAGAATCAAAAGTCAGCCAACAGAATTGCTGGCTCTGGTCTTCTAAATCACCCCCTTCATACATAAAAACTCAAGTTCTAAAATCTCCCTCTCACCTCCTGGGCTGCTTAAATAAACCACTCTGGAAACATCGGTTACTAGGCTGTGTTAAATTATCTGAATGAAGGCAAATTAATTTGGATCTGAGAACCCAACATGCTGCTGAATTGCCCTTTTCCCACACATTTCCTGTTTTACAAATAGAACATATTTCCTCAGAATAAAATACTAGATAATACATAGAAATCTTTAGCTTTTCTGTGAACATAAAATCCTCTTAGAAAAAAAGCACCCGTTTCTTCATACACTTCTAAAGAAACACACCAAAACAGTAAGGACATCCCCAAAATTCTCAAAAAAAGCCAAGAAAAATATTTCTACATGTCCAAAAACCTATTTTTCAAAAGAAAGGGAAGGAAAAAGATATAGACAAATATTTTGAAAGAGATACAGAAGGGGGGAAAAACTAAAACAGTATGTTCTTCATTAAGTATCCCCACAAGAATAAAACTGACCTTTAGGGTCTGAAAACCAGGGTCCTACTAATTTACATTACTTCTGGAAAATCATGCTTCAAAAAAAGATCTCTGAACAAAACATGCTTTTTTTTTTTCTTTGAGGAAGATTAGCCCTGAGCTAACATCTGCCGCCAATCCTCCTGTTTTTGCTGAGGAAGATTGACCCTGAGCTAACATCTGTGCCCATCTTCCTCTACTTTATATGTGGGATGCTGCCACAGCATGGCTTGATAAGCAGTATGTAGGTCCACACCCGGGATCCAAACCAGCAAACCCCGGACTACTGAAGCAGAATGTGCAAACTTAACTGATGCACCACCAGGCTGGCCCCTAAAAACAATTTTTGACAGAACACATTATTTAAAGATCACTTCCTTACTTTTATAAATAAGAGTTTGTCCCAAGAGACACTAGTGGGGACAACTGTAGAAGAAAAGGAGATTATAAACATGCATCTCATTCATAAATCTTTAATCATTTGGCTATTCAATTTCATATATGTTCACAGAGAACCCACTATGTGTATTCAATATTGTTAGCAAATGAAAGATATTTCATTAGTCTCAAGATGGCAGTGAACATTAGCGTGGGGCAGCCCAGGACACGCAGTCACTCTTAATATGAGGAAGCTGCAATGTTTCCAGGCAGGAATTCCCCACACACATCAGGAAACTGAGTGAGTAACAAATGAAGACCCACAAAACCTAGTAAGAATTGTCCAACTTCCTTTTTCATAAATAGCCACTTACTAGGTTTTATTTTGTATGTGGGTAACAATACATAAATATAATCTCTTAACCTAGCATGATACCTTTTAACCTGAGAGAAAAATCATTAAGAGTCTGCTTTTAATGCTCAGAAGAATGATTTTTAAAGAACTAGTGGGGACAGAATGTGATAGGGAACCAGGTTTATAAATCCGCTGACTGTGTGGCAATAATAAATAAAACCATAATAATAAAAAAATGTAAAAAATAAAACATACAATAAGTGCCAGAGATTCAAATTAAACGATACAGATACTATACTTATGACACCATTTTACAGATAAAGAAACTGAGACTTGACAAAGAGATTAAGTACATGAGGAGATTAAGTAAATGACAAGAGTCAGAATGGAACACCCAGGGCTCTGGCTGCATAACCTGGAGGCAGCACAGCCTTCAAGGTGAACCATGACCAGGATTCAAATCTCACCACCTTGGGGAGCGGGGAGGGGAGTCAGCCCTGACCCCTTGTCCCACCTAGCCTTGTTTCCTCAACTGCAATTTGGGGGAAATGGGCACTTCACAGGGTTGTGGTTAGACCTGAATAGCTAAAATACTGTATATAAAACATTTAGGTAGATATGCATTCACCCAATGGTAGCTATTACCCAATAGAGAACTTTCCTTTTTTTTTTAAACTCATATAAGCTTTCAAGATGAGTTCTGGATAGAAGCCAGCAAAACAGCAAGGGATCCACAGAGAAAATTCCTGAGGCTGCTCTGTGTTTACCAAATGAGACATGACAAGAGTTTTGGGAAATGCATAACACTATACAGATAGTGCAGTATAACTAGTTGTCTGTAAAGAATCGACACCAGGCTTCCTTCCAGAATAAAAACTGAAGAATGGTCCTCAGAAAGGTGAGCATACTGGACACTGGGCCACAAGAGGCTTTTTCAAGCAACGCTGAGGCTTCACAATCCAACCACTGTTTTGAAACATCTTTCAGTTGTGGGAGAATGACTAATATGGTCTTCAGTCCCTGCTGGTTTAGAGAGCTGGGTCCCCTAAAGTGATCGTTTTCAAACTATTTTTGCTGGCAGAGATCTTCAGAGAACTCCCCAATGAAAAAAGAGCTGCTCTGGTTGGGGCAGAGACATGAGAAGAGAGAACCAGCACAAACTACCCACAAGAACAAAGCTAGTCCTAAACCCTTGCTACAATGCACGACGGTCCATGGAGCCTGTCAGAAATGCAGATGCTCAGGCCCCCCTCAGACCCGCTCGGTGAGAAGCTCCCTGTGTGAATAGTACTCACTGGACTAAACCCTCTTGAACCTTCCTTGGTCTCAGTCCTGGAGTCCCTCCTGGGTCCTTCCCCACCACTAGAGTAAAAAACATAATATTGGGCAAACAACAAAAAGTAGATAAATACTTGTGTAATTAAAACTGAGTCAAGTGAAAGGGAAACCGGGCTACAAACGTCTAGGAAGACAAACAGCATAGCATTCTGGAGGGGAACTCTGCTCCAGTCAAACACCAAGACTTCGCAACTACGGACACACCAACTGTAGAAAGGGAAAGTAACTTACCCGCAGTCCCACAGCTTTCTCAGGGCAGAGCAAAAACCTAACCCAGAGCTCAACACCTCTAGAACACAGTCAGCGTAAAGTTCAAGGGTGAAGTTTCAAGGTCTAGCTCTACTGCATATTATCCTGACAGGACTCGAAACCATTAAGTTTCTTAAGCTATCAATTCTATATCTACAAAACGAGAAAAGGAGATTGCCAGACCACAACAATGGCTAGGATCAAATACACGATAGCGAAGAATGATCCTGAGTAAAGCATTTCCTGAGTCTGAAGAAAAGAAGTGCTAGGACCTACAGAAGTACTAAGGAACGAGTATGCTGTTAAAAAAAACAGAAACCACACACACGACTTCTGTATAACTACTCAGGAAAGAAATTAAAAGGTTAGAATAGAATGAAGCCAAACATCTCCTGGAAAAACTCAATTTAAAGCCATGTCACCAAATATTAAATTTATCTAATCTTCAATCTGTGAGGCAAATTCACAGCATCCTTCCTGTTGACAATCCAGGTCTGACTAGACCACAATTCACTTCTGGACCCCGAGTGGGCTCTGGTCTATACTGAGCTCTGGTCTACAGTCAGTGAAAGCACTACAGACACCCATAAATACTGCCTGAAAAACAGAGGGTATTTTCCTCCAGAGCAAATGCAGCTGTTTGTAAACATTTGTAAAATCTCCAAGACCAAAACTCTGGCCTGTCACCCAAAATGCTCATGGGTACTTCTAAAGTAGACTTAAAGATTAAAAATCCAATGTTAGAAGGCTGTTACCAAATCAGCAACTTCACCTTTTACATAAATTTTACAGCCCAGTGGCTTGGTCTAGGGGACCGGGGGTGGAGTACGGCTTGTGGGGCATTCAAATTGGGTCGGGAGAAGACAGAAAGCTATTTAAGGGTTTTCCTCCTCCAGCAAGGAGGAGGCAACCTCCTAACAAAGTGGCAACCATTTCGAGGCCACCAGGAGATGATGGCTCAGCACATCTCTTGATAAACTCTAGCATGTTCCCCAGGCACAAACCAGACCAGGAGGCCTTAAATTTCCTCACTGGGAACAGCCGCTGGCATTTTCCACCTTGCTGGCCATTGGCACACGCCTGACTTTTAAGAGGTTTAACAAAAGAGTTATAGCCCCCGACTTCCTTGACTTTAATTAAACTTGGCTTCCACTTCTGAAAAACCCTCAAGTTTTTATTTTGTTTTGTAGTCCCACTAATGCTTTTAAATGAGAGATGCTGTGAAAAGGAGAAGCAAATTCTTTGCAGCTGCGTGTGAGCATTCTGCCAACTGAAGCACAGGAAGAAGCTCTCCCATGTTAACAATTTCCAACTGGGAGATTTACAAAACAGCAGGGGAGAATGGATGGAGGAGAGAAGACATGTGCATGTGAAAGATCTGCAAAAAGCTCCCTTTTTTGTTTTTAAGTCCCAGGGGCCTTTGGAGGCTTGTCATGCTTCAGCGATTGCTACCCCCTCCCATTTTACCCCCTTTCTAAAGCCACCATCCTTTCCAACAGGCCTTCCCTAACGGACCGAAGGACACACTCTGCAGAACCACTTCTTAGCTGTTCCTTTATTTTACCCCATCTCCCCAGGCCTCCCCCAACAGTTATTCTGCCACAACTGGATAATGGAAAGAAGCTTAACAGGGAGGTAGCAACCATTTTCCTCTGGCTAAATGCAGTCCGGGAGTTAAGCCGCACTCCTAAGAAGGAAATGACAATCATTTTGGCAAATGAACTTTTTAGTTTCCATTAGCAGCAGCAAGATAACCACAGTCAACAACAGTAAAAGCTCAAAGATGAGCTTTTCAGTTGTGTTGTTAAAGCTCTTCGAGAGAAAAATCTAGCTAAGCCCTTACAAAAGGCTAATTCAGGTCAAATATGTGGTCCGGGAGGGTTTGGAGATTTTGTCTTAAATTTCTACATCAAGTGATAGGTATGGGCTTTCCAGAGAAGGAAAAAGGTGATGGTCCCTACCCCTTATCACAATTTGCACCAAGCAGGTAAGATAGGCAGTTAGGAGCAAAGGTTTCATTATCGTACGCCATCCATGCCCCCCACCTCTGGGGTGGGGAGGAGTCCATATCCCTACTATGGGAGTATAAGTGACCAATCCCCCTCTCACGGGGGGGGGTTAAGATGTAGGAGTTCTGACCCAGCAGCATTCCGGGAGGCTGTGTGAATGCACATTCCATGGAACCACCTTTCCTCAGCTGAACCCCCAGATGGATGGAGCTTATTCCCAGGGCCCCAAACACAACAACATCCTCAAGAATGTAGGTAACATACACAGCCCTCTGGGGATCAGCAATGCCACAGCACAGTAACCCTCCAACCCATCCAGATGGATGTACAGTAACAAAGAACTGTCAGACTAACAACCAGGAGGCCCTCTTAAGGTGCTCAACGGTGAAACCAAGGTGAACACTCCTTCCTACATCCCAGCAGACTTTTGGAGGCAGGAAAGCCAATGAAATATCTTCCCAGAGAGAGTTTCTGCAGCAAAGGCTGAAACAGTCACCCAGAAAACTCACGGGAGCCAGCAGCAGACTCCATTCTCAGAGTATGCCAGGTCTGTCCACATTTTACCATCATTTGAAACCTGATTCTTCTACCTGGACTATTTCACAACTGACGCCCTTCCAGGGAGCAGCAGTTTCCTCCCCAGCACCTACTGCTGTTTACAGCCGGCTGGTTAGGACCGGGCCTTCCTTTCCCAGTTGCTGCCCTCCCCAGGCCTTTTGCTTCCCTTCAAGCAGACCTTTGAGCCACCTCTAAGTGGGAAAAGGAAAGGCGCTCTACATCTCCAACAGAGGGTCCACATCGGATGCTAGTGAGCTGCTCGCCTGAGACTTTTTCTCTTTTTTTGATGGATGGAAGACCCTGAGGTCAGGAGAATGACACTCCAGGAAGCTCAGGCTCTCCGTGGACAAATTTTTTATGTTCAGAGTGGTGAGCTCACCATCTCTCCCCATAGCCAAAGGAGAACAATTAACTAACAGTTTGCCATTCAGTAAGTTGTGATACATCAGTATGAGTCCAAACCCTCCATCACAGCAGCCATAAGAAAGCGACACTGATGTGCAGGTGGAAGGGAATGCCTACCGTGGAGGGGGCACAGTTCTACCTATAAAGAACACCTACTCTTTGCTCAGGGAGGCCTCTGCAACCCATCTCACAGTGGAGAACACTGAGGCCAGCTTTAAGATGAGGCCCAGTGACCTTCTAGGTCATTTTGGCAGGGCGGACAGTTCGAGCATTTTTCTAGGAGGCAGGCAACTGAGGTCTCGGAGGTCATGAGATGGCCTTCCTGTGAAAAGCACAGACACACATGCTCGCTCAGATATGTATTCCCAAAACTGTTGTAAAAAACTGAGAATGCAGTACTTTCAAACAAATGAACACACGAACACGTTTTTGCCTCAAAATGACAAATAAAAGCAGACGGGGCTTTGAGAAAAGATTCCCGAAGCCAAAATATACAACCAACACCCTAGTTAGGAGAAACAGGTTAAGCGCCGCGTTTCCTGAAGTGCAACCAAGCACTGCTAGGTGGAGAACAATGACCATGAGACTGCTGTTTCCTTCGAGGCCCTGCAAATTAGCCTCTCCCCCAGGGGCAGAGGATGTCGAGTTCACTGTTTGCTGTTTGCCCTTTCATCGCTACTGTTCCAGGGTGAGAGTGTGTGAGGACAGGTGGGAGAGCTTTAAGAAGACAGTAAAAAATCTAGACTGGTATTTGAATTTGTTCTCTGTTGGAAGTTCACTGTAAGAGTTTATATATATATATCAGAGACCATCCTCTCCCCTCAAGAGCTCTTTTAAAGAGAGGACACAGGAGGATCCCCAATCTCTGTTTAATCAGCACAAATACCACATGGGATTCATCGGACCCATTTGTCCTCTTGGGCTCCAGGCACTTCGGAGGGTAAAATGTGGAGACATAAGGGAATTAACAAGAGCATATGTGACAGTTATTTGAGATAAAGCTGATCAGTATTGACCTTTAATTTGGAGACCCTGAGCCTCATGCCATCTTTTTTATGAATATGGGAGAGCACTTTGGGACCTTTCCAGCTAGAAGGAAGGAAGCACCATTATTCATCTCCATTGGCCCAGAGACCTGACAAGCTCCACTTTTAAAACCTGTACAAACTGGCCACCACCACGGCACTCCAGCTTCCATGAAGCATGTCTTTCAGAAAGACCCCCAAAAGCTGAGAAGGGGGCCGAAAATAAATCAGGTTAAAATGAAAGGGGGGCTGGCACAATTCCACAATGTCCTGTGAAAGACCATAGATGCAGGTCCCAAACTTGTCCTTGCCCATCCCAAAATGGACTGGACATGCTGCCATGGCTACAACAGAACCGAGGGGAAGGGGGGGGGTCACACCCACTGAGGAGCCCTTCAGGGATACCCCCTAATTGGCTGGAAAGTGACCTGTCCAGTGGCTCTTTCTGTAGCCAAGAAGTAGGCTTAACTTCTGTATCCACAGGGAGAAATGAGGGCAATTCCCAAAGCAGTATCACTCCACGAAATGAATCCCATAACTGGATCTGGAATGTTCCTGCACAGATATGTGAAGTCCCAGCTGACAGGCCTAGACCTATTTTGAGCTAGGAGGATTATTACGGCTTTAAAATTCAATTACAATTATGAAATTCTAAATAATTGACTAAAAAATAAGGATGCAAACCTACGTTTGAGATGCAGAACTAAACGGACAAGAATTCAGTATCCCCACCTTGTCCAAAAGAGGGTCACAGTCCCACAGCACAGAGTGGAACAGTGACTGTTAAAGACAAGGGCTGGGCTGGATCCGGCCAACATTACAAGGACAACCAACTGGTCCTGTTCCTTAGTCTTGTGCTCTTAAAGGGCAGTCGATGTGCCAACTATTTTAAAGCTCCAACACACTAATTCTGTAAACAATAATGGCTACAGCCTGCACACTGCGCACTGGAATGGATTCCTCAACTTGGCCTCATCACTTATGCAGCTGATGAAACAAACACTGACAGCTTTTTTGCATTTGTAAAGGCCCCACAGCAGCTGTGGTGATCCCACCATAGAGCAATGAATTAAGCCTGAAACCCAGCTGGGTCTGAACAGAAGCCTTTTTTGCACAATACAGCAAGACTATCATTGTTAACCTAGGCATTATTGGGAAATATTCTGCATTACATTATAGGGCAGTTCTAACTCAATTCTTAAAATTAGCTCTAATAAGCAATTTTAGTAGGAGGGATGTGGCATTCGCTTTTGAAAAGGCACAAGTATGTGTATAGGTTATAGGTACACCACACAAAGGCAGCCCAGCCCAGCCCAGCAGAACAGAACACAGATTTCCAGTTAAACAATGCAAAGCTTAAAACATTAACTCCTTAGATATTCACGCACGCACGCACAGGAACTCACCCGCCCCTACCTTCTAAATTGAGGCGTGTATTCAACCTTGCAAATTCTTGGTTATTTGGCCACTACAGAGAAAGTATCAAATGTAGTCAGGGGTCTCCATTACGTAAAGCAAATCAATGACCTGAGCATAAGGTCAATTTGGAACAGAGAGCCATACTAGAAAAACTGGAGTGTGAGAAAAAGCATGATTAACACCATTACTAAGGAATTTTTTGACACTGAACCTGAGCATTATGTAATAAATAAGATTCCAAGCACTGACAGACACAATGGTCTTTGGCTTCCTATCACCAGGAACCTCCAGGAAAGGTACAGACATCCACACCAAGAATGTGTACTCCTAGAGAATCAGAATGCGCATGCCCATGGGCCACATGAGTTTTTCAACGCAGCCCCCCCATTCTACCTCTCTTCCATTGCCTCATACTTTATATGAACACTCAAAAATGAGGAAAAAGTGCCTGACTCAAGAGACCAATCTCCACCTCAACAATTTCACACCAACTTGGGAAAAATAAACCTGGTAAAAATCAGAAATATCAAAAGAAAACGTGGCACCATGCCTCTTCCTCAAAAGAACTCCCACTTCTTAAAGGAGTTCATTACAAAGGCTCTTTCTTTTTAAAGCATTTTTTCATTTAGGTAAAGTGGGCTTGCAAGGACTAAGAAAATCAAGGAGAATTTCTAGGTATATGGCAGTTCTAGTCCCCACTGTCTTTTGCCAAACATTAACATAAGTAACCACAAGAAAGGCAAAACTGAAGGTGAGGCAGAACAATGGTTCCTCCGTCCTTCTCTGTGCTCCCAGAGAGGAGCCAGGGTTTCACTCTGGCCCCTGAAACCTCTATACAGTAAATGCTGTGCAGAGATGCAGCTGAAGACCCACAATGCCAGCCCAAATCACCTGAGCAGCCACACAAAGTAAATCGTCCCATGATGAAATGTGAAGTCCCACCACTTTTTCACACCTAAGCAACCAGAGCCTATGGTTCTGGCGTCGGCGTGTGTGAACAGCATTTACACTTTGCAAAGGGGTAGAGGAAGTAAGACCACTCTTGGCCACCCACACACACAGTGAGGGTGGCGTCAGGTAGCAAGGAGATGAGGACCCCGCCCCCCAGAGGCATGGCAAGTGCCCCAGGAGAGGGCTCAATATAGCACTCAGCTGACAGAACACAGGAGGCTCAGGGACACGAGCTGAGAAATAGGCTAGTCAAAGAGTAGTAATTAAATTTAGTAATAAGGTACATGTGCACAATTTTCTAATTTAAGGCAAACATCATCCACACAAAAACTGCTACACAAACATTCACAGCAGCTTTATTCACAATAGCTAAAGTTGGAAACAACCCAAATGTCCATCAGCTGATGAATGGATAAGCAAAAGGTGGTATATCCATACAATGGAATACTATTCAGCCATAAAATGGAATTAAGTATTGATACATACTACGATATGAACGAAACCTCGAAAACATGCTAAGTGAAAGCAGCCAGTCACATAAGGCCACAAACTGTATGATTCCATTTATATGAAATGTCCAGAATAGGCAAATCCATACAGACAGAAAGTAAATTAGTGGCTGCTAGAGACTGGGGGAACTAGGATCAAATGGGGAGTGACTGCCAATGGGTATCGAGTTTCTTTTTGAGGTGAAAAAAGTGTTCTAAAATTGCTTGTGGTGATGGCTGCACAGCTCTGAATATACTAAAAACCGCTGAATTGTTAAGGGGGGAAAAAAATCACATTCGCGTCCAAAATCACTCAGGGAAAGACTGAGATGCCTAAGATGCCTTTCGTCTTGAACTACCACTGAAACGCCAAAAAGAAATAGTTGAAGAACTGCCAAAAGAACTGGAATAAGTCGAGAATAAGAGAGTTTTAAAAAGAGAAATGCTAAAAGGGGCTGACACTTTGCTACAGATACAGTGACAAAGGACAGCAGTGCACGCCAAGAACACACAGACAATGCAGTTGGACTGCAAAGAGCGAGGAAGGGTGACTTTAACATCCCAAAAAGTAAAACCTTCAACTTAAAGCTTCTACTCCCCTGCAGCTCTACTGTGGGCTTTAATTAAGAGCGCGAGAGTCTACTATTTAAATATTTACTCCGTGCCAGTGTCTCTCAGACGAGTCTCTTAAATTGATTCTAAAACCGTCTTTGAATTTATAAATTTGGCAGGTAGGAAGCAGTTAGAGAGGAGGGGACTCCAAATTATCTAATTTAGATATTAGTTATCAGCTTTAGAAATCTTTTAACACTCAGCAGTGAGGATTATTTGCTGTTGGTGGTAGGAAAAAGCAACCACGAACCACCCCCCAAGGCCTTCCCTGGATCATAGATGAGGTCTGTCCAGAGAAACACAGTTACGCCTAGGTAAGGTGTTCTGTTCTTTATTGAGATGACCTCCGTGTACAAATCGAGTAAAATGACTCCTCTTACAACAGGTACCATTAGGGTCTCCATTTGTATTAAACAACTGGAAGCAAACAATGTTCAGCTGTAAAAGCTTTTGCAAGTCAAAGATAGTGGCCTTCCCTGGTAAACTGACTGCTCTCTATAATCGTCATTATTTATACTCCCAAGTGGCTTTCCCTACTGCTCCAATAAATTCTGGAAAGAAATAACATGACAACTTCAGCAAGTCTCATGGAAGAAGGAGAGGAAAAAAGGCTAGCTGAGTAGAAAACATGTTTCATTTTGGGCTACGTCAGTGTTTGGGTAACGATCCTATCACTTAATTAGAGCAGGGAGGTGAATCAGAAGAAGAGGAAAAAAACACCACTTTTTAGCTTGAGATACTTCCAAGGCAGACCCATCCTCCCCACCTCCCAAAGCGTTCTAGCTTACCAGGGCCAAAAGAAAACCCATTTTGATAGCATCATTAGAGTTCTGATTTACCACAAGGACAATAGACTGTGCTTCTCATCCTGACAAGAACTTGGTTTAACAGGAAGCTTTGCCAGTCCATATGTGTAGCAGGAGTTTCTGCAGGACTAATTGATGGTGTTTATATTGAGCTGGAGGAAAACCAGCCCAGAAGAATGGAACAAGTATTCCCCGACCTCTTCAACCAGGAGGCTTGGCCCCTGGCTCAGATATGCCCCAAGCCCAGACTCTGGGACAATTAGGCAAGCCAAATGTGTTCTTTATTTAAAGGCTTCCTTTCGTTCCGTCAGCCACCTTTCAGATTCCAGCTAAGTTTAAACCACAATGGTTTGGAATCCTAACAGTAGTTTTGAGGATTACGATACAGAATGAGTATTTGAAAACATTTTTAAAGACACAGAACGTTAAATCATGCAGTAAGCATCTACCAATCACTCCCCTTAAAGAAGGTCATTATTAGATCAAGACCCGCCCTGGCCCCCTGCACTGCAGGGGGGGGGGGGAGGGGGGGCGGCCGGAGTGATAAACTGCCTTGGCATTTAAACAGAAATCTGATCTCTACTACTCAAAAATGTAATCACCACTGGGGATTACTTTCATGCATCTTTAAAATTCTTCCAGATTAAAAGTTCTGTCAGGGTGTCAATACCAATATTACTTAACAAATCTCGCCTTTAATTAAAGTTTTAGGTCAAGTTATCAAAGCTAAAAACAAAAAGCTACTCAGCCCAAACATGGCTGGGTGGAGAATGACAACTGCCCACTGCCCATGTTTTAATCTGATTGTCACTTTTGGGATTTAGGATGAACTTTTAGCCAGATCAAAAGCAAAAATCATTTGCTCCCAGGATGACTGCTCATCATGGCCCTAAATCCTTTTTGGACTGGAGTGGTGTATATAAGTATATATGGAAAATAAACCCACCTCCAAAAATTGCAACCAAATACAGATCCCAGCAAAAAGACTGTAGAACAAGTGGAACTGAATGTTAAAAAAAAAACTACACTAAAATAATCAGGCTCATTAATAAGACTGTTTCCTCACCCCCACCAAGGCACTCCAGCCCTCTCCTAAATGCACATGAACGAACTCTTTGTAGAGCCCCAAACATTTCACAATTTTCAAACTATAAAGAAACCAAGTCCACGTTCGTTTCGTATCTATCAAAGGCATTGGCCTTTGCCAGTAGAATCATCAGTTTGAAAGGAGTCACGTAGCATGTGTGGAGGGCCAAGTTTTGTGGTGTGGTGGCAGACACAGCTCCAGGAAGATAACACAACGAAAGCCCTTCAAGGCAGGTGAAAACCATGTGCTACCAATTTAGCTGGACTCCAGATCATGGCTCCTCATGAAATGCCTTCCATTCACACTGGCCCTTTCATCCTCCAACATCAAGACATTACTACAAGCTGACACTCGGAGCTTTATACTCTGGGTGGCATAAGATTGGGAAAGGGGGCAATTTGGGTAAAACCAATTAGCATTACGTTTTACCTCATTTCTGAAGGGACATCTTGACTGGAGAATTAAAAAGGCAAAGAAGCTTTTCCAAAAATACTCTCTTAAACATCAAAAAGTAATGCTTTTAGCAGCAGTGTGACACCACCTCATCTTCACAAACCACGGGGGGGGGGGGGGGGGATAAAAATCCATCATCTGAACAATCAAAGAGTGTCTGGTGTAAAGATCACACTGCCATTTTTCCTGAAGTTAGGGACAGAAAGCAAGCCTTGGCACCAAGTATCTATTAGTTTCATTTCTAGCCTCTTCTTCAGACAACCCGGATATGCTGTAATCAGCAAAGATGACCCAGAAACATTACGTTCCTTTTTCAACCTTGAGGCTGGAGAATTACAACCAAAGACCTGTGGGACTTAATTAGAATAATACTGTCTGGATTGTTACAGTTTGCAAAGTACTTCACACCTTAACACTTGATTGTCTCCCCTGAATGACCTTGAGAAACCAATAATGAAGGTATAATTCTCCCCATTTTATAGATGAAGAAACTAAGGCTTGGAGAGGTGACATGACTTATCCAAGGTCACTTGCTCTCTTCCCAGTGTTTTGCATCCCTGCTGTCAACTACACTATAAATTCTCTGAAGACAAGGATAACATCCTATTTTCTAACACCTAACAGTGCCAGAGCATGGTAAGCAACCAGAATGTTATTAACTGTATTTAACTGAATGGTCTTCCATGCCAGAGTCCAATGGAGCCTTTGTGACCATTCAAAGCCCACCTCACAAGGCTGAAATCACATGTGAAAACAATGCGATTCTGGGTCATCTTAAAGTATGTCCTGTCCTCACAAAAGAGCAATTCATAAATATAAAATACCTAATTGTACAATTATCCATCCTCTCCGCTCCCCTTCACTACTACAGCCATTCTGACATAACACAATGTGTCCTTCGAGCGATTTTGTTTCACAAAGTGCTTTCACATATCTTATCTCATTTAGTTCGAATGCCCTGAGAGAGAGGACAAGGAAGGAAAATAGAAACTTAAATAAAACTCAACTGACATCTTTACTACTTGTTACAAGTGCCTGTATTGGTTTTTAAAAGCCAACAAACAAACAGACCCGCTGGCCTTCACACGCACTACCTGGGGGGCCATAAATTAGTACAGCCTTTCTCCAAGAAAGCATGCGGCAGGAGGGGGCTAAACGTAAACACCGGCACTTCTAAGTCAGCAATGCCACTTGGAGGAATTTGGAAGTAAGTATAAGAAGACACGAGTAAAGCCAACTGGACACATCATTTTGTCCAACAGCCCCAAAACTGTGAAAAAGCCATCAAGAAAGGACAGGCCAAGTAAACTATACTATAGCTCAACCGAGTGCCTCGAGCCATTAAAAATAACGATGTGGGGTTGTATTTTGATAACTGAGATAAGAAATAAATGCAAAAAGCACGCAACAGAACAGCACTTAAGAGCACGAGACCACAGATGTAAAACGACGTATCTACAAGTGAGGGAATGTTGGTTCCCAGTTGCAATGGTTTTTATCTTTGTGTACTGGTCTGATTTGAACGATTTCTTACAAAGCAAAAAAAACATTTTCAAACGGGGGAAAACGTTATTGGCCTAATTAGGTATGGGGATTCCATGTGGATTTTATTTTTCCATGAAAATGAATCAATTACTGCAGTTACCGTGGCGAGCTGAGAATCCATGTGGAAGAAGGAACCATCTCTGGAGAGCCCTGTCCAAGGGCAGAAACACAGACGGCATTCCACTGTGTCAAGGGCTGGATTTCATGCCCGGTCTCTCCCTGAGAAAACATGGGACCTCAAACGCAAGTCGCCCAACAGTACTAGACACCTCAGCTTCTCTCAACCGTAAAATTCTGATTACTTAAGTTCATTTTTTCCACTAGATCCACACCAATTCTCTCTCACTACTAGGCAGTATTTGAAATACTCCAAAAGATTTAACTCAACAAATATTCTTCAACTGTGATAACTTAACAAAATTCAGCCCATATTCTTGTGTGGTTACTAGATTAGGAGACATGGAACCAATAATTCCAGTACCTAGAGGTAGGTGTGAGGAGTCAGGGCAACAGAGAGAAGGCAGGGGCTTGGCTCTGCCTGACTGGGGAAGGGGGTGGCAGGCTGTCCCGGAAGGCCTGAGAGGCCAGGTGGGCTCCTCAGACAATCTGTTCACTGAGCAGGTTGAGGAACCAGGATGTGCAAGTGGCTAGGCTCAGCTGAAGTGGAATGGGTGGCGGGAGAGGCCGAGGATAGAGCAAGAAAGGTTTTTTATGCTGTGCTGAGGACAAACTTGGTTTAGACTTGATCCTGAAAACCAGAGGGAGCCACCGAGGGATCATGATCAGATCTTGATTTTCAAGGATTATTGCTCCAACATCTAGTTTAAACATCTTTGATGAAACACCTATGTGCACAGATTCAGTGCCACTCTAATCTTAATTCTCAATCTGTCCCTCTTTCTAATTCACCACCCAGACATGCTTGGCAGTCAAGTACTGGATAATACAGAGATTCAAGTATTGGACAATACAAAGATTCAGCAACCAGCAGAGGGTGGGGGTAGAAAGCAATTACGCCATCTTCTAATCTTTAAAGCCTTGTTCTAGATCCCAAAACGGACTTTAGAATATCCGCTCCTATTCATTTGGTTTATTAAGAGGCAAAGTGTAGAATTCATTTGATCCATTTATTTCTCAGTCAGCTAGGAAGGCTGCTGGCAGGCCTGGATGTCTCCACATTGGTGATTTCCAACAGTATAATAACACCTTGAGCATTTGCACAGTAGTGTGCAGTTTACAAAGCACTTCCACATCAAAAATCTCACTGGCTCTCCGAGCCACAAGCCTGTGAGGCGCATGGAACAAATGAGGAAGCAGCTCAGCGAGGTTATGTGTCTTGCCCAGGGTCACACAGCCACCGTAACGTAGGGTCCAATCTTGAATTCAAGCTCATCTTCCCCATCTGGCCCATTACCACAGAGGTACCCTATACATTCAAAACAAGCCTGTGCGAATCTGAGGCACTTCATTACTGAAGCCCGGGTACTAGTAATAAGGCATATACACAAAGCGCAAAACTCTCCCCAAGTTTTAATAACATCTATATCCAACTGCTGCTTAACAGAATAAGCATTCATTCAGTCCCCTTTCTGCAAACCTATGGAAGGGATAAATAGAAGAAACACATGCTCAGTCCTAATCCCTTCTCATTTCCTCCTGGCACCTGTTTCTGCCCCCACAGACACCAAACACTTTAACAGCTGGCAGAAATGAGAACCAAGAGATAACACACTCAACCATTGTAGACCAAGTCCTAGCCCAAACTGTGGTTAAACAAGAACGGAGAAAGAACCACCCAGACTTTAAAGAGACAGCAATGCAACAAGGCGCCAAAAGGCCTCCCACATTCTCGTGGATGATTCAGTCACTAGATACCTGGCCTGCTGTCACAGTAAACCAGAGAGGGTCTCCTGATGGAAAACAGACACACACCACCCACCCCTCTCACACCTACCCCCCAAAAACATGACAGGAAAAGAAGTCCTGGTTGTACTGGAGAAAATAGGCGTGTGAGGAAGAGCTGTACTAGAGAGGGGCAAATTGGGCCGTGTCTCGTTAGTCTTCTAGGATTCACGGTAACTAAACACGGCTGTTGATAGCATTTCAGCGCTCACTCGCCTTCCTCTTCATGGGTGGTGGAGCTTGACAGACTTACAAAATTAGAACTTAAAATCCAATTTAGGCGTTTTAGGCAGCTCCGGCTCTCAAGAACAAAGTTCTACCAGTAGGGCTCCCCTCACAGCCCCGTACATCCCACGAAATATGTGAGTAAATATGTATAATGTTCCTATTACTCATGCTGCCTCATTAACATATCTGGGCAGCCTTTGTTTACCGGATGGCCCAGACCCTGGTGAGGACTTGAGGGCAAATGATTTCCCCCAGCGCCCCACGGTGCCCTTAGCAGGAGCAACAACAAAAGTGCAAGAGAAAGTATCGAAGGCGATTTGTCACAGCCCCTACGAAACCAAACAGGCTCTTGGAAGCCTGCAGAGCTAATGCAGCCCTCGCTGGCCCTCAGGTACACCACGGAGGGTGTCATGGAGCACTCATAATACTAGAGAGCACAAACCAGCTAGTCCCCAGGGGTACTGGCATCTCGGCTCTTTTTCCACTGAGGACTCAAGGAGACAGCCAGCTGGGGATAAAGGGGTAGCTCCACCAACTGGTGTTTAAAAAAACAACAAACACAAACATGCTCTTAAGATACACTCCTGTTCCAGGAGACTGACAAACTGCCTTAACTTCCCCAACTTTCTCAAGCAAAAAAAACCTCTCCAAAGCCTGCCAAGAGCCCCTATCATGACCTCCTTTTCCCCTTGCGGCCACAGTGATGATTCATTTTACCTCTGTTTCATGTGCACTAAAAAGTGGGAAGGAGTTACGGTGTGTAACTCTGGCCAGGGTCTATTCGCCTCAGTTTTCTCTTCTGTAAAATGGGCTCAACAGCCTCTTTTTCTCATGTGAACTCACTACGGAAACAACAAATGTGGGCGGTTATTTCAGAATTGACTGGGTCTTCTCTTCACGATGCTTTCAGGAGGGGTGGGTGTTATACGGCCATCGAGAGTGTTTTCTCCAATCCAAGCTCTTCTGGCACATTTCTTCAAATGGAAAGAGAGCCCAAGGAGAGAGGGCAGCATTTTACAAGAGTAGTAAAATCTGTAGCAAGACAAACTGTGGTGGAAGTGGAAAGAAACCCAGAGACCTGGGGGCCCAAGGTTGTAGTCCAGCTGCTCCCTCAGGTGTGACCTCAACTTTGCCCTCTAGGACGAGATCGACATCTGCAACACATGGGCTGCTTCCCATCCCAGACATCCTGATGAGGAGGAGGAGAAAGATAAAGGCCACTTGCAAGCAGTGATAGGAGCAGGAAGTCCTGGAAACAGGCAGGATTCCTCCACCAGGAGCAAAAGGGTATCCAGCCAGCACCACCACATCCTACACGGTTCAGCTCTACTCTGAACGATTTTATTCTGAATGAGAAGTGAACGAAAAACCCCTTACTTAAAAAGCGTGAGGGTACCAGAAGGCTCTAGAGTTGACTGAAGCCCCAAGAAAGATTAAAACCTAAAAGGATAAGAAAAATCTCATTCATTCAAATTGTCTACAAAAGAGTAGACAAATAGCAATACTGAACCACAGATTTAGATACCAAAGTCATCAGAGTCCTCACCTGGAATGAAAGGAGCCCGTAATGATGAGGCAAGTACATATGCACAAAAGGAACCAGAAAAATGAGGAGTGGGGCCTGGAAAAGCAACTGAGGCTTGGGAGAGACGGAGGGGGGGAGGGAGCTGAGGGGTATCAGAAGAATGAAGAGAACAGTTACCTGGGAGATGGAAAAAAACAAAAGATAATTGATTCAAACTAAGAAACTGAGATTCAATTTGTCTCATTTCCATTAACAAGCAGGCTTAAGGATTTGAAATGCAACAGACATTCAGCAGTATTTCCTAAGTAAGACAAAATAATTAAAATTGCTGGATTACAAGATACAAGCTTCTGAACTCCATATAAATTAGGTGTAAAATCACTAATCTTTCCGCCCCCTACCATCCAGTGAATGACTCAATTGTTTTTAACTCTAAAAGTAATACAGATTACCTCAGTAGGACCACTCTAAACTGATCCACGTTTCACCTATGCTACATAGCATGAACTAAGGAAGTCTAGTTTAATATTTGGGGATTAAGGTTAAATACAATGAAAGCACTCATCAGATGATAGGGTCCAGAAATAAAGTTTGTAGGCAGGAAACCATAAAACATATATATATTTACTATACACACACACATATATTAACATGTTAACTGAAACACACAAATGTACTTTCAGTTAGATTTTTCTGAGAATTCTGGTGTTCCATGTTATGCTTTATTGTTTGCTTGTTGGGAAGGGAGTTTGGGCATAAATGAAGTTTGGTTCTTAAAAGGGGATCACTTGCAAAGCAACATGTGTGAAAAATCCTTACAGTTTTTCTCCAAGTCTCTTAAATGTCGGGCCCACATCTAACTTAATGGCCTAATTCAGGCCTTAATTCACTTGTAGTGAGAATTCCCAAAACATTCAACTTAAAGTTTTCATAGAAACCAACTCTCTTTTCACATTCGTACAAAGGTTTACATAATATTTAACTGTAATTGCAATAAGAAGTCTAACTGGAATAACCAGATTTGGAAACAACTGACAGTTGGCAAGCCTTCTATGAGTGGGAGCCAAAGGGGTCGGAGACACACCACCCCCTAGAGCTGCCCATTGGCCAGGAGCTTCCTACTGGGTATTACAACCAGGAAGTTCTGCAGCCAAGCAGGCAAGTGGGTTGGGTGGGCAGAAGGTGGTTACGAAAGCTGTCAGTGAAATCCTGGGGAAGACTTAAGAGCTGGACCAGTAACATCCAGAGCATTACAACAATGCAACTAGAATTTCAGAAACTACATTTCTTAGGCTGCAAAACTTTTTAACCATTCAGGTAAAAATGTCAGGAGTCTGCGTCCTCAGACCATCACGATCAAGGGCAAATTTTAAAAATACTCCAGCTTAGCCTTTACCACGTGTTTTAATGTAGTAGGCTTAATAGGACTTTCCCATACGGTCTTTGACAGGAGGAAAAGAAGAAAGCAGTTCTATTTTGAATGTAACAGACACCAGCTATATACTCCAAAAGATTTTCTCTTTCTGAAGGAGCAAAGTTTAAATAACCTTTGGAGCAGGGTATATATTAAGATTAACACTGGAGTTATTTCTAAGGCACTTGGAAGGGAGTCAATAGCCCTCAGCCCAGCAACAGGAACTGGTTTAACCTACTATGAGAGAAGAAACAGCCATTATACCATCTACATACTAAATAATTCTAGTTGGCTATTTCAGCCATTGGCTTTGGGGGCCACACAAGTCAGATACTTGTCTACAGTAAAGCAGTAATAACCCAGGTAACAGGAACTCAAATTGGAATTTTTTTGGACATCATTTACTTTTCCTTTTAAATTTCAGGGATACACTTTGGATTTGTAACTTGACAGTATTCCTTCTATAATCTCTCCATACAGCATTAGCTGCTAAATTGTCTCTGCACTACACTCATGTGACAATGAGAAAGGTTTTCCACTACCAGAGACAGGCAGAAAGAAAGCCAAGGGAACAGTCCAGTAAAGGAAAAACTTAGCAATTAAATAATGTGTACAAGGCTTTTCCCCCCAAAACTGTAAAATAACACAAATGGGTGTAAAACTAGGTTTGGGGTGGGGGAGGCAGCTCATAAATCCTATCAATATATTTTGGTGGAGTTCTACTTTTTTCTTTACAATTTTTTAAATCCTGCTTTTAAATCTTGTAACAAATTTTTCCCAGTTTCTTTAATCATAACCACACTTTTAAATCAGAAAATTAGATACTTAAAACTTACACCCTAGTGGTACAAATTCTGCTTGAGCTGTCCTAGAAGTCCAACTGGTAATTTGTTTTCGTACTAACTGTATGAATCATATCTTCATGTGGCAGACATTTTTATTTCCAACTCCTACCTGCTATAAACCATGAAAGATCAAATGGTTTTGAAGCCCAGATAGCATCTATGTGATTCTCCCTAGGAATAACCAACCAGTGCAGTGATGGAAATGGCAGAAAACACCCAGAGAGCAAACATGCAACTGTGTTTATTGTCCAAGTGGATTGGGGCTTTGAAAGGCAAATGTTTTCAGTTATTTAAGGTATTGTAGTGGGAGTCGTACCCAGCACAATTAAGACAGGATTACACTGCAATTTATGAGTTTCTCAAGGATGTCATTTAATATGAAATACAACAATCATTTCTCCCAAAGCCTGCCGTCTACAATCTCACCCCCAAACCTGCTTTGCTAAGGCAATAAACTAAATGGCAACGCGGCAGGCATCTAAGGCTTTTGAGACCAATTGTAGGAAATGTGCTGCCTTCCACCAGCTCAATAATGCCGTCTTACATAGAAACAGCATATTGTTTTACATCTTTCACGCCCGTTATCACACACACATGATCTTCTCAGATAAAGTGAAGTAGCAAAGGCAGGTATTACTTTTTCCATGTTACAGAAGAGTAAATAGACTCAGATCGCGAGCCTCTTATTCTCTTGTTCCTAACTAAGCGCAAAACACGTTTAGTCTTAAGAGTCCAGTCCTCTTCTAAACCCTCTATTAATGACAAGCCTTCCCTCTTCCGGCCCCCCAAAAATACTCAACAGGCATGAAGAGCTGGCATAGCGAAGGAGCGCCACTCCCCTCCATGGTATTGCAAGGCTTCCAGAAAGAGCAACAGTTGCTGCTGTGCAGCATCACCCAAAAAGGCATCCCGCCACATTCTGCAAAGACACCCCAAACACGACTTAAAGTGACAAGGTGACCAAATCCACAACAGGGTCCTCCTACAGAGCAAAGCTTTCCCTGAATGAAGTTTCCTGGCTTTTCCAAAGCGTTAGTGAGAGAATACAACTACCACCGTAGTGCCGCCACACCATCAGCTGACCTGGAAACAGAGGAATCATTTCTGCAGAAAGGAGGCGTCTCCTCCTGTTCCCCATCCCCTAAATGGAACCAGAGCTGGGTCGGGGGCACTCCTTTGGGGACCAAAGGCTCCCCGCGCTCACCTGGAGGGAAGCGCAGCGTTTCCGGACGGAAGGCAGAGGCCGATCGCATCCTCCTCCTCCTCTTCCTCCTCCCACGCGGCAGCCAGCTCCGCCGCAGCCCCCGCCTCCGCTCCGCTCCCTCCGCCCCCGGCGGCCCCGCCGCCCTGGAACCTCCCGCCCGACTTCTGACGTCACGGAGGAGGAGGAGAAGGTTCCACCCGGGCCCGTCCCTTTGTGACGTCACAATGACAACAGAACGCGGCCGGGAGCGTCCGGGAACCCGAAGCCGCGGGGGGCGGAGGAAGGGAGGAAGGAGAGGAGAGGCCGGCGCGGGGCGGGGGAAGAACCGGGGGCGGGGAGGGGGCGCGCTGACGTCTCGCCGGCTTAACCTGTTGCTCTCGGGACGGCCCTGGAGCCGCGGGCAGGGCCGCAGGGAGCCGGCCCGGGCGCCGCCGCCATGCTCGGCCGTGCGCGCCGTGGGGGGCGCCCGCCTCAGCTGGGCGCCGCGCCGCCCCCGGCCCCGGCCCCCGCCCCGGCCCCGCCGGCCGCGACGCCCCCGCGCCCCTCCCGCCAGCCCGCGCCCGGCGCCCGGAGCCCGAGCCCGAGCCCCAGCCCCAGCCCCAGCCCCAACCCCAGCCCCAACCCCAACCCGAGCCCGGAGGCCGCCCCCTACAGGCCGCGCGCGCGCCCGCCCAGCCCCGGCCCAGCCCGCCGCGACCCCCGCGCGCCCTCCCCGCGCAGCCCGCTCGAGCACGTCGGGACCACGGGCTGCGCTCCCCCAGCGTCAACGCGCGCTCTGCCACCCGCGGCCGCCGCCAGCCCCGGGCTTGCGGCCGGACGCCCGGACGCGACAGCATCCGCTGCCCACCGGCAACAAAAAATCCCACCCCACACTGCTCTCCAACTTAGCGAGGTCCGGGCTGGGGCGGGGTGGCGGGAGGGGGAGAGCGGTTCTTGTCCAAGTTCTAGCCCATTTGCTTTGTGGCTGCCCCCGAATCGGACGTGCCCCGGGAAGGCGTCCACGCTCCCAGGCAAGGTTGTCTCCATGCAGTTTCTACAGCCCGAGTTTCAACTCGTCCTTTGCATTCTACCCAGCCCTCTGCAATGCGGATGTATTTTAATTCTAAATTCTTTAGGGAACAGCTTTTTAAGTTGGGCTCGATTATTTAACCTAGCATTTCTTTCATAGTTGAAGTTTACGTGTCTTGATTAGAATCAGCCCTCTAGAACAGGCATTCAGCTTTTCCATTAAATGTATTTTTTACAAAACCAGTGCCCCGAAGGTCATCTCCCATTACACACATCACATTGCTCAAAAAGGGAAAATATTAACACCAATTTGCTGACTCGAGTTAAATAAAACTTTCTTATCATGTTGCATTATTCCTAATGTATGTTCATTTGGCCTTTAAAAAAAAATGAGTTCTTTGATTTAAAGCATGCTGCTAATCACGGATCACTCGAGTGCATATTTGGTTAATCCCTCGGTCCCCCTCATCCCTCCCTCCCCCCAAACTTAAAAAAAAAAGCCACCACACACAAAACAAAAACACTCCCCATGCCAATCAAAATGTAGCTGTACTATGCACAAAACAAATTTAACTATTCCAAACCATTTAAATCTCTGAAGAAACACCCAATTTTAGAAGCCCAGTTAACAGAGAAAAATTTGTAGTCACTTACATATGCATTCACATACCTACTTAAAAACATTAGCTATATTGTATGTCTTTTCCCCCTAAAACTGGAAACCATGAATTTTTAAACAAAACCAGTCCCATTATTAAAGTCAATCCCAACAAATGCATTCGCTGTAACATGATTCCCAACTGGTTTATGTTGCGAACCAGATAAGCCAAAACGACCACATACATTAAATTTGATGTGCTCGTGCAAGGAACGAGATCGCCATAATCGGACCCTCGATTGCCAACTTAAAGGGCTTCCAACACACCCGCGTTACACGATTTTCCAAATAACATTAATAATAACAACACAGGCTCATTTGCATGCAAAGTGCAATATGGGGCCAAATCCGACCGAGAATGCAGTTTAGTTACATTACGGCAGCCCCCACCCCTCCAAGCTCCACCAAAATCCCTTGCCTTTCATCTAAAACTAGATTATGGTTGTGTCATTCGAGGTCAATTTATTCACTTGAGGTATCGCTACACCAATCTGTTTTTTCATCCAAACTAGGCAGACACGACTTTGCCTGAAAAGCCCTCTTTCAGAAAAGAAAGAAACAGCCTTATCGGACGCTGTGTTTAAAACCCTTCAGCTGCAGAATTATCTATAAACTTGACATTCACAGCCATTGCTTAAAACTGCAAGTCAAAGGATGTGTTGTTACGAGCACTTACGTATTTCTTCTGAATGATATTCCTCTTGGGTCTTTCCTTGCTCATTCTGAGATCCAAATGCTGATTGCAAAAGGGGACAATTGCTTCATGAATTTAAAGCCGTCAGAAATTTGCAAAAAAATATCCTGGTGGTTTTTATTGTTGTTGGTGGTGGTTGATCTTGTAATCCGACTTTTCTTCCTCTTCCCCCAAAGCCCGATTCGCCTTGAAATAAATCCGAAATTGGGAAGGAAAAAAAAAGAGCCAAAGACGAACGAAGCAAACAACAAAAAAAAAATTCACTTTAGTAAAACACTCATAATGGAAAATTTCCCCCGAAACACACACACAAAAAAACCGACGCCCTTCACTCCCCCCCTTTTTCCTCCAAAAACTACATCAGCGAAACGTGAAGGTCCTTAGTGTCTGATCTGTAGTTACATCTTGGAAAAGAAAAGGGAAAGATAAATAAAAAATGTTGGAAGTCACGTTTGTGCTGCAGCAGCAGTGCGAGCAGAAGAGTCAACTCCAGCGGCGGCGGCGGCGGCGGCAGCACCACAGCGAGGGCTCGCCGAGTCTCTTTTTTCCAAGCCCCCTAACCAATGAGAGAGAGGCTATCCAGCCCAACTTTAAATGGACTCTGCTTTTATACAAGTTAGGGCTCCTCGGGTAATTCCCCGCCGGACGCTAGCCGAAAACTCCCACAGCTGAGCCACCGGGCGCCCGCCTACCCCGGCGCCGACCGCCCCTGGCCCAGTCCTGAGGACCCCTGCAGCCCCGTCGACCAGACACCCGAGAAGCCTGGACGAACCCTTCCCAGGCAAGCACTCAGGCATCGCTCCCACGCCGAGCCTCGGAGTGGAATTGAGAGAGGCTCCCTAGCTCAATGCATGGCACGCTCGGTCGCTCCACCTCACCCCCTTTCCCCAGCCTGCCGCTCACCCCACCGCCGCCACACGCTGGGCCTCGCCACTGCCCTCGCGTCTACCTGCAGCCAGGCTGCTGGGCACGAGTGCCCCAGGACGCCCGGCCCCGGGGAGAGCCGCCTATTCCCGGGGCACCTTAGAATGGTCCCCTTGATCTTCTGGAAGTTGTAGTCCCCCGACTACAAAATGGCTATGGCCACGGGAGCTGGGAACTACAATTCCCAGCCTGCCCCGCAAGCCTGTCACTCAACTCCCCTCCCTCCTTCTCGCCCCCTCCCCCTCACCGGCCGTGCCAGCAAACGCTTGGACGTGTCCCGCGTGCGACACTGCTAGAGGCTGGCTCGGGATTGGCCCGCAGAGCGTGTGGTCCGCGAGCGAGGAACTCCCCACGCCGGCCCGCCCCCGCCCCCAGGCACCGGCCCCCCTCCCCCGGCGGCGGCCGGCCCCCTCCCCGCGCGCCCCGCCCCCACCCGCGGCGCGAACCGCCTGTGGAATCGAGGAATCGCGCGCGCGCGCGCGCCGGCCCGAGCCGAGCGGCGGGGGGGGGGGGGGGGGCGCGCGAGGCTTCCCGGGGGAAGGCCTCGGAGCGTGGCGGCGCCGGGGGGGCGGTGTCAGCGAGGGGTTGGAGCCCGTCCTAAGGAAAACTGGGCCACGCACCAAGAGGAATCCTCGGTGCGAACTAGTTGATCGGCGGCGCCTGCTGCCTCTGCCGCGCAGCCGGTGTCACCTCAGGACACCGCCTCGCGGATTCGCACGGAACGCGCCGCGGCCGGGCTCGGGGTAGTCTGAGGTCACCCCGGCCCGCGCCCCGCAGCCGCACGCGCGCGGCGGGCGGGATGGCCGTGCAGAGAGGCCCCCTCCGGGCGCGGCACGCAGCCCGGCGGCGAGGACGGCGCGGGGGTGGCCGAAAAGGGAACCTCGGGCGGCTGCCTCCCACAAAAGACAAGCGCCTTGAAGGAGATCGGACTCGATCTTGGCCTTCTCTGGCGCGTTTTGCGTCTGGGGTGCCCATGAGCGAGACCACAACGTGGAGGTAAAAATGAGTGGAACATGGAGACCGAGCCACCCGGACATGCAAACTGTAAGGAAGCATCTGGAACACGAGTGCCAGGAATATCAACTGCGCTAGCCACCCGAGAGCCCGCCTCTTACCTGCCTCTGCCCCTTCTTGTGCTTATTTAATCGCTGATAGAAATGAAGAAGCAGGCCCCGGGGCATCTCTTCGGGCCTCCGCCTTATTAACAACTTCGTCAAGTCTCAAGTAGCCATTCTGCATTGTTAATTTCCCTGCTTTAGAGAAGTGATGTTTGCAATTACCTCCTCCCAGGCTATCCTTGGAATAAACGAAAGTGGGGTCAGTGCTTGCTCATCCTCATTCCTCTACGTTTTGTTTTCCTTCCCATTTCCGAGATTCTCCTTGCCTTAGGAAGTATAAATACTCGGGTAACACCATTGTTACATTTTATTTGCAGTACTGTTGGAAGAGAGAAGCATGGTCTAGAAAGGTCTCAGAAACCGGTCGTAAGAGACCTGTATTCGAATCACACTCTATCCACTTACTAAAAGGTAACCGATGGCTTCTCTGAGCTTGTCAGTTTCCTCATCCACGAGTTAGTGATGACCAAACCTTGCGGGGAGGATTATGTAATAACGTTAACCCAGCCGAGACCCGGACACGTTCTTGGAAGCCTTCAGTCAATGAAAGAAAATGCTTTTTCTAAATGCTTTTTAATTATTCCTGTACCTTTTAAAGAATTCTGAGTGCTTTCTAAAATGAAGTCGTTTTGTCTTATGTTCTTTTCACAATCGGAAAAATAAAGGAGCTTCTGTGCCTTTACATTAGAAAAACTTGTTGGCTGGTGCCATTTGCTGGGAAGGACTCAATAGAACAGATGCCACTTTTCAGGATTGGCCACCCAAGTGACTTTATGGTTAGGTTACAACGAGGTGTTTTCAAGGCTTTCTGATCATTATGACCTGTGTACTGGAGGTCTCCGCTTCTCCACACTGTTATGGTTTAACCAGCTTTCTGGAGGTTTGGTGTCAGATCTGTCATTCCCCAGGCAAAATATTAAAGAACAAAGGTGGGTTTCTTCTTGGTTCCCTTAGCTGGCCCTGAGACTGGGCTTCTCTGCCCCGGCCTGTGAACTCCCCTGCTGGGCTCCCAACTCCAGGTCACCGCATATTAAAGACCATTCTCCTAGCTGAGGCTTGAGCCCAGGGGTAAGGAAGGAATTTGCTCCTTTCCGAAAGATTTAGATAACATTGGTGTTGTTTTCCCTGAAAAGGAAAATCGATTGGCCTCTTTAGCAGTTGAAGGCCCTTCCTGCTGTGGAAGTAGCTGTCTCCTGATGAACATCCTTTCCCTGTCCTGTTGGCGAGGCCGCCTGTTACCTTCCCTTTCTCTTTCCTCCTCTTTTTCATTTTCTATTAGTCTAATTCGCTCTCTCTCCTGCTAATGGTAACTCCTCACAGTACTCCTCTTGACCTCGTCAAGTGCAGGAGTGGGTGGGGGCGGAGGGAAGACCTCACTAGGCACTTCTGTGGGACCTATGTGCCAGCACTGTCCTCAGCCCTGAGGACAGAGAGCATCCGAAAGTCCTTTGTTGAGAAACACACAGCTCAGTAGAAAAGGCAGACTTGACAATCGATTGTGATACCTCTAAAAAGTGCTATGTTGGCAATATGGAAAAGATGTTAAAGGGATGCATAGCTGAAGTGACCAGGTATTAGGAAGTTTTGAAAGATGAGTAGGGGATTCAGCAGTTTGAAGTAAGCCAAGCAACTTTCCAGCCTGAAAAAAAATCATGAGAACTAAAAAAAAAATACCACACTTCTGGATGGGAGTCAATTCTTGTGTGGAAGTGACCGAAGATGAGACCAAGAGGTAAGCAGAAGCCAGGCCCAGAAAGGTCCTGTATGCCAGGCAAAGAGTTTGGACTTAGCCTGTACTCTAAAAAGAACCTTAGAAGGAGTTTTACTAGAGGTATACAGCAAATTTTCATTTTTGAAAAGGATTTGTGATTGCGTGAGAGGTGAAATTGAGGACTGGAGAAAAGAAGGGCTGGAGTCAGGGAGACCTAGAAAATAGTTGCAACGTTATTGCACAAATGAGGTGAGACATGGTTCTGATCTGAATCCAGCGGCAGAGAAAACGTTATACGGAGCAGAGAACAGGTTGAGAATTATTTACAAGGTCAAAAGTCCATAGGGCTTGGGAACCAGTTAGCTGGAAGGAATGGTGACTAACAGGGTAGAGTCTAAAATGATTCCTTAATCTTACTTTTGTGCTCTTTTAATTAGATCAGTTATCCGCTCTAGGAAGAATGGGAACATGGTGGAGGTAAAAGAGGAAGAAGCAGCAAATCGTCAGACACAAATAAGAGCAGGCACTTAACTATTCTGGGTTCAAATCTGTACGGGCAACCATATTTAATTAAGCATTCTAGTCCACTGTTTGGTTTACTATAAAAAACTACAGGGAAAACAATTTAAAAGTTAATAAAGAACAAGTACAGAGGAATAAATCCATAGTTCTATATCATATGCATATTGAAAATTCCCTCTTAATGCAGTGTTATCCCACATGCTTCCCAAGGCCAAGGACATCCATGGTTCTCCTAGGAGACAACTCAAGATTTGTCTTCTCCAAAAATCATTTCTTAACAGCACATATTTCCTTGTGCTTTTGCATTGTATACTTATTTGCTTATATTCTCCAATTTTGTCTTATGTCTTCTGTTCCCATCTCTTCCCTCCAAATAAAAAAATAAGCTTTCTAAAGTCAGAGACCATATTGTCTACTTCTCATATCCTCCCCAAAGCTCCAGAAACTTCATACAATCTGGAAGTGTCCAGTAAACGCTTACTGTTGAATATTTCACCAAAACTGTGATGCCTGATTATTTAGACTGTTGCCAGCCATTTAATCTGTTACTATCATCTCCAATTCCATTTTGGAACTCTACTATTTTTCCTCTTAGTGTATCCAAATCCAATATAGTGTTGTACATTCTTCAAGGCCCCAAGCTCCAGTCCTATCTCCAATTCAGTCTGGCTGCTTGGCTTACTCATTACTGAATTCTCTTTGCCCCTGTTACTTCAGCCACATTTTTTTTTAAACAAAAATTGTATATATTTAAGGTGCAGAACATGATTTTTTTGATATGTATATTCTTTTGAAGCAACTACTATAGTCAAGCTAATCAACATATCCATCACCTCACACAGTTACCATCAGCCACATTTTTTAAACTTTAAAATTTTGTTCCACGTTGTCTTGTTTTCTGATTATGTCATTTGTATATCTGTCTCTCCTAATTAGATTGAAAATTTCATGGCGCTATGATTTGTCTCATATTTAGGCAGCCTTGGCTATGAGGCCAATCACTGGATGGGAATCAGATGTTTCTAATATTAACTCTCTGAGTGACCTTAAGCCATTTATTTGACCCCTCTGGGCCTCAGCTTCATCATCTATAAAACGAGAGGTTTAAAATCAACTATCACCAAAGACATTTCTGGATCCAACATGCTCTCATCCTACTTTGACTTTTGTAGTACTGTGCTTCCTTGTTCCCCTCTCAGTGCTGGCCCCTGAGTAGACTTAAATACACAATAGATGAGTAAGGATTGCTAGAGCAAGTTTCTTTATACTTGCACCTTGTTAATTTCCTAATATAACCTTATATTTCTCTATGATATCCAATGATACCTTTCATTTGTGTAACTTTTTATGGTGTTTAAAACACAGTCATAATAATATCATTTAACCGATAAGACAACTCAGGTTAAGTATTATCGTCCTCACTCTTCCAATGTGAAAATGAAATATTAAGATGTTGTGATTTGCACAAGGTCATACAACTAGTAGGATGGCAGAGGCAGGAGTCAGACCGAGGGCTCCTGACTCCACATCCCTCGTGCAGATCACCTCCCTGGTTTTCCAAAACATGCTCAAAGACATATTATTCCATGAAATGTTACTAGATATGGCGGGAACGAAAAGGATGCTTTGATGAAATAGATTTGGAAATTGCTAACTTATACCACAATAAGCTGATTGCTTTGATATAGAACTTTTAAAATCCCAAAGAGGCATATAATTTTCAAACTAATTTGGCCACAGAAGGCTTTTTGAAAGAAAAAGCTGGTATCCGTGGAACAGTCTTAGAGGCATGCCTCACCCAATATGATGAATATGTGCTTCATAAATCATTGCTGACTGACAATAATTTTTACTTAAGTGACTGAATACTTTATGTGAAGTTTCTAATTTTATGTAGGTGTGTCCTCATATGTGGGGAGGAGGGATGTGAAAAATAATCTTTGACTGACATCAGGTTTATAAATAACTAGGAACCGGTGTACTCAGAAGGTGGGGGCTTCTATTGAAAGCAGGTAGAACAGCTATTTCAAGCTGACTGAGATTTGCAAGAGTATTTTAAAACACACTAGGAGGTAAACTCCGAAGTAAACAGCCTTCTTAAGACTGAGCGATGTCAAGGAGACATTAGTTCTTTTTGTTATTCATTGCTTCCTGTCCCTGAATTCACACTCTTGTTTGTCAAGCCTCACTAAAATGCCACAGCACGAACCAGATGCAATAAAATGATGTTTTAAAATCTACTGGTTAACTGTGGACCCTGTTTATACAAGTCACTGAAAGCTGTCGGTTCTTTGGGTTATTTAAAAATTGTGCACTATCATTACGATTCTGGTTAGATTGTGTCTCATGTTATTGAAAGAGAGCTGGCCCTGATTCAGAAACTCTGGTAAGGCAGCCAAGACGGGAAACCTGCAGTTCCTAAGAATAGAAGTTACTGTTTACAATAATACTGTACTCTCTGTTTGGGGGGAAAAATCTTATCAGTGATCAACTGATCCACAGGGGATCATTATGAGGAAATTGAGGCACAGAGACTGGAAGTCTCTCCTAAGTAGGCAGGGAAAAGGGGGAGGAACTGTATTCATCAGGATACCTTCTGTTGCAAGTGAAAGATGCCCCCAATGAAAATGGCTGATGGAAAAAAGAGGGAGGAACGGATGGTTCACCTAACTGGGAAATCCAGAGTCCTAGTTCCAGGGCTGCAAATGATGTATCGTCCTTCCGTCCCTCCTTCCTTCTCTTCCTCTCCCCATTCATCTCAGCGTTTCTTTCTTCTCTCAGCCTCTCCACGCAGTCAGCGAAGATAGCTCCAAAGAAAACCATCCTTTCCCCCCGTGGACATGGAGGTAGTGCAGAATTTGCTATCAAAAGGGGTGGGAGAAAAATAATCTGAGCAGCAGCAAAGCAATTGCAGGGGCCAGCCCGTGGCGGAGTGGTTATGTTCGCACTCTCCGCTTCGGTGGCCCTTGGTTACCCCGGTTGGAATCCTGGGCAGGGTCGTGGCACCGCTCATCAAGCCACGCTGAGGCGGCGTCCCACATGCCACAACTAGAAGGACTCACAACTAAAAATACACAACTATGTACCGGGGGGCTTTGGGGAGAAAAAAGGAAAAATAAAATCTTTTAAAAAAAAAGCAATTGTGATCACAGTCCACCACAGAGGTCATTAGTTCTTCACTCTGTCAGGGTCCCAGCTGTGAGTAGCATGGGAGAAGAGTACTCTCTCACCACTCAGAAGTATAGAGATTCTTTTAAGTCCAGCTCAGTCCAGGACTACACTCTCATTCACCCCAACTTCCACAGTGTGAGGTTGTCACAGGCGTGGTGATCTCCAAGATGCTGGTTAATGTCCCAATCAGACACTTCTGCCCACAGCTTCTAGGAATCCACGTACTGCTAAACAAAAACCGCCTCTCTTCTGCAAAAATGTAACTTCTGCAAAGCTCATATTGTTTTCTGAAAACTTAATGTTTCCAAAACCCTAGATTCATCCATACCTTTACAGAAACCCAGGACCGTCTCCCTTTCTGATCCTACACGTATAGTGAAACAGAAGAGATTCAGACGTCAGCAGTTACACTGCAACTAAAACTTAGTGGATTATTAATTTCCAGATGTTTGTCTTTCTCTCAATTGTCAAGCATTCATTGAAAAAACCGTTTGTTGAACACTTTTTAAAGATGTAAAATTAAGTAAAACACAGACCCTGTCCTCAAAACATGAAGACAAGCGCTAAGAGTTTTTCCTTGTGAAAGGAATGTCAAGGAGGAAAGAAGAAGTGGAAAGACATTTAAAGGTGAAAGAGAACCTCTAGGTTCTACTCACCTGAGTGCTGGACATGAGCTGCTTTGGTCTTGAGCCTCCTAGCAGATGGCAGAAGAGGCCGCCATCCCTTCCCTCCAGCCCTTGTCCACCCATCCCTCAGCCCCAAGACTCACAGATACCAAGGATCCGCGAAGGTCGGCCCCCTCCCCTTCTTTTTTCTTTTCTCTCCTTCAAGCTTTTGTTTGTTCATTCATTCATTGATTCACTCATTCATCCAAAGAGCACCCAGTGATTGCTTACAATGCTCCCCTTACTCTGCACTTTCCTTTCTCTCTGGTTCCTTGCAGCCTTCCTGAGTGAGCAATGTAGAGCTTCTATTGCCTTAAGCCCAACAGTCCCCAGATAGGAAACGCAGCAGGAATAGGAGAAGGGGAGGAGGGACTGAATCTAGTTAAAGTCCGAGGAACCCAGGACAAGGCAAGGGAACCCAGATCGTCAGAATCTAGCCTTTGTTATTACAAAACGACAATGTCTTTATATGCCCACATGTGCATGTGCAGAACATAGGGGAGGCGAGGGCTTTCCATCAGTGTATGGGTGTCTAGAGGACTTTGGGCATTTATGATTGTAGACAAATATAAATACAAAGAGAAAACCCATAAAATCAGTGTGGTTATTTCATACAGTATGGCTTGATGGCAAAACTGTACTGGGAATCTGAAGTCTTGAGGTTTAGTATCAGCTTTTTTTTTTTTAGGAAGATTGGCCCTGAGCTAACATCTGTGCCCATCTTCCTCTATTTTATATGTAGGACGCCTGCCATAACATGGCTTGGTAAGCGGTGCCATGTCCGTACCAGGGATCTGAACCAGCAAACCCCAGGCCGCCGAAGCAGAGTGTGAACTTAACTGCTGCACCACCAGGCCAGCCCATAGTCTCAGCTTTTTGTAACCTTGGACAAGTCACTTTGCTAGGCCTTACTTTCTTCACTTGTGAAAAAGGGATCTGACCTAGTTGTGCCCTAAAGACCCTTCCAAATCTAATATTCTATGATTGTATACAAAACAATACTAATCTTGGTAATTTGGGATCATACCGATTTTATACAACATGGTTAATGTTGTAAATTTTAGGTACAACAGTAAATTCTTACATATGCACACAGTGCATACCATAAACCATGAAGATAGTTTATGCTGTGTTCATAGATTCATGGTATATAAATAGACATGCTTATCAGAAACTTATAAAGAAATAGATAGATGGATGGATAGATAGATGATAGATAGAAAGAAAGAAATAGGACAGACAATGGTCACAGCTTATGCTTTGGGCACTCTATTTGCATTAATATTTTTGAAGATGAGACTAGGGATCCCAGTTGATAGGAGAATCCATATTTCCCAAGCAACCTAGGACCCAAAATGAGTCCCAAGGGATTCTCTCAACCTAGAGGGCAGGAGAAACCAGGAGGAAGGAAGCTGGATTTTCTTAAGTTTCTATAGAGCAAATCCGTGGAGATTTCTCTGCCCTGTCAATATGCCTGCAGCTGTCCCAGACCTTTCCAGGGCTCAGACATAGATGGTAAGAATCACATTCCTTATACTCTGCATTTACCCACTTATAAAGTAGCTAGCACTTACCTAACAAAGTATCTATCACATAGCAGATAAATGCTTCTTAAATAAATGAATGGAATTTGGCACTGTGCCAATTATCATTTTGTTCACAAATAATTCTCTGTATCTGGAGTGCTCTTTCAAACAGGTCAGCTCCCACCAAGGAGCTGCAATTATTGAGGAAGTGAGACTGCTTGACAAGTGGCACTTAAAAGATCTCCATTTTGCTTTCCAGCCAGCACTTCTCTTATGAAATGTCCAAAGAAGAGAGGATGAAATGAAAAATTTCATGTTATTTCAGTAGCATAACACGCCCAGACATTTTCATACAGTGAGTCTAAAACTCAAGACCACTATGGATATACTCATCTGACAAATGATATTTGCCTGCTGCTGTTATGGACTGAATTGTGTTGCCACCAAAAATTATAATGTTGAAATTCTAACCTTCCTACTCAGAATGTGTCTGTATTTGGAGATAGGATCTTTAAAGAGATAATTAAGTTAAAATGAGGTCATTAGGTGGACCCTAATCCAAGATGACTAATGTCCTTATAAGAAGAGGAAATTTGGGGGCCGGCCCTGTGGTGAAGTGGTTAAGTTCGCAGGCTCCGCTTCTGGTTCAGATCCTGGGCACAGATGTGGTGCCACTCATCAGGCCATGCTGAGGCGGCGACCCACATAGCACAACCAGAGGCACTCACAACTAGAATATACAACTACGTACTGGGGAGCTTTGGGGAGCAGAAGAAAAAGAAAAAGAAGATTGGCAACAGATGTTAGCTCAGGTGCCAATCTTTAAAAAAAAAAACAAGAAGAAATTTGGACACAGACACACAAAAAGGGAAGACCATGTGAGGACACAGGGAGAAGACAGCCATCTACAAGCCAAGGAGAGAGGCCTCAGAAGACAATAATTTGGCTGACACCCTGGTCTCGGACTCCTAGCCTCCAGAAATGTGAGTAAATAAATTTCTGTTGTTAAGCCACCCAATCTTTGGTATTTTGTTATGGCAGCCTAGCAAACTAATATAGTTGCCTTGCAAATTTAACCTTTCATATATGAAAAGGGAAACGACCAGTGGCCAAATGAGCCTGACGTTGAGTTTTCCTAGTAATAGGGATAGGCTGTGTGGATGTATGGATGTATTCTCATATCCACTTCCCGTGACATGAATTTGTGAGATGACATGAGATTATGATGACACCCCCAGCCCTTTGTCTCTTAGCCACAGTCTACTTGATCCAAAGATTTATAACTTTCTTCAAGTTATGATGGATATTAGGAGTAGGGCAGGTGGAGGGGAAGGGATGAAGCTTCTCAATTTTCAGTATTGTGTTCCAAGGGTGGGCCCAATATCCACGGCTGGGACAAAGACTTCCATTTTAAGAAAACTACCTTGTCCTCTCCAGCTTTCATCATAGATTCTTGCTTTTTCCCAAGAACTAGCACCATCAATTGGCTATTTGAGGGTTTTTTGCTCCTAAACAATAGGGAAAGAAGAATTTCAAAAAGATAGACTGCCTTTTCTGCCTAAAAATTTTCTTTTCCTTCTAAAATTTTTAAATAAAGAAGCAACCAAAGTATTTGATTTTGTTGATTTAGTAGATGGGTTTATACTGCAGTAGAATACTATTTAAGCACAACTTAAATTTTTATGAGTTGATAATAATTTTAAAAGCCCAACATGAATAGCCTTTACAGCTCAAAAAATAACTGGCTTATGTTATTTATCCAGAGCCCAAATTATTATCTAGGTGAAGAGAGGTACTTAATGAAATATCTCCTCTCTCAAATCTATGGTCAAGGTGGACCACAGATCATTTGCTGCCCTTTTCGGTAGTTAATTGGCCTACATAGTTAGAGTTCTACAATTAGAATATCATCCTTGAAAAAAAAAAAAAGGAAAATTTATCCCTCTGGGATAAGGCACTCTAAGATCTAGGGATCTGTTTTTAAATGAAAGTTCTATGAGAGAGTTATTAAACCACTATCAGTCATTAATACATTAGCATGAATTAAATATTAGAGATTAGCAAACCAGACTTCTGGCAAGGTGTTAGGAAACAAAATGAGGAAGTGTTGACATGTACGTAAGTTTCTAAAGTTACACTTTAGAGTAGGCAAGAATCTTTTAGGACACTTGTTTGAAATGCAGGTTCCTGGCCACCAGCCTAGAATTCCGCTTTAGTAGGTCTGGGTGGAGCGGGGGCAGGACTTTGCCTTTGAAGGAGTACTGGAGGAGTTTCTTATGCTGTAAATCTTGTCATCTATACTTTTGAGAAACACCGGCCTACATGACGCCCCTCTGGTTCTCCATGTGTCTCCCAGGCCTTTCAAAGCAGGATTCTCCTAAAAGCCTCACTTGGTCATTTAGAGAGGTGTCGTAAGGGTGGTAGACCCTATGTCAAAAGGGTTCTCTGAGCCAGATCCAGAGTCTGGGTCAGGTTCTGCCTGGGGAAGGTTGACCCAAGCTTAGCTATTTGGGGAAACAGGCATTTGGAGGACTGGGGATTTGAAGAGACCAGGAAGGGAAGGTAAATGAAAGCCAGCGATTATTTCTTTTAGGTGAGTCCTGCCTTATAGACAATTGCTCTTCATCCTACTTATTCTTTTCTGAAAGGTACAATATATTAAAACTATCTTTTCAAATACCATGTCTACTCAAGCAAGGGAAACAAAAGAAAAAAATAAACAAATGGGACTACATCAGACTAAAAACTTCTGCAAGGCAAAGGAAACCATGAACAAAACGAAAAGACAACCCACCAACTGGGAGAAAATATTTGCAAAGCATATATCTGACAAGGGAGTAATCTTCAAAATATATAAACAAGTCATACAACTCCACAACAAGAAAAAAACAAAAAGCCCGATGAAAAAATGAGCAGAGGACATCAACAGACATTTTTCCAAAGAAAATATACAGATGGCCAACAGGCACCTGAAAAGATGTTCAACATCACTAATTATTAGGGAAATGCAAGTCAAAACTACAATGAGATATTACTTTACACCTGTCAGAATGGCTATAATTAACAAGACAAAAAAATAACAAATGTTGGAGAGGATGTGGAGAGAAGGGAACCCGCATCCACTGCTGGTGGGAATGCAAACTGGTGCAGCCACTATGGGAAACAGTATGGAGATTTCTCAAAAAATGTTAAAATAGAAATACCACATGATCCAGCTATCCCACTACTGGATATTTATCCAAAGAACATGAAATCAACAATTCAAAGAGATTTATGCATCTCTATGTTCATCACAGCATTATTCACGATAGCCAAGATATGGAAACAAACCAAGTGCCCATCAACAGATGAATGGATAAAGAATATGTGGTGTATATATATGATGGAATACTACTCAGCCATAAAAAAGACAAAATCATGCCATTTGTGACAACATGGACCTTGAGGGTACTATGCTAAACAAAATAAGCCAGACAGAGAAAGACAAACACCATATGATTTCATTTATATGTAGAAGATAAACAAACACATGGATAAGGAGAACAGATTATTGGTTACCAGAAGGGAAGAGGGGTTGGGGGAAAGGCAAATAGGGTAAAGAGGCACATATGTATGGTGGTGAATAAAAACTAGACTATTGGTTGTGAGCATGATGCAGTCTATACAGAAACTGATATACAATAATGTCCACAAATTTACACAATGTTATAAGCCAATATGACCTCAATAAAATAATTAAATTTTTTAAAAAGTACCTTTTATATCTCAGCTTTCTTATCAATAAGACACAGAAGTTATCACACTCACTAGTATGGATTTTGATCAGGGAAAAATAGTGGAAATAGAAAAATCAACTGAAACCAAAAGCAGTAGAGAAACATGGATATCATTGTAGATGTCCTTTAGTGTGTGACACAGATATATTCCTGAAACTTTGATTGTGAAGCAGATTCTGCATAGAGAATTTCCTTTTCCTAGGTTCTTATTAGAATACTGAAAATGCATTCTTCTGGGAAACGATGTAAGTGTAAACTCATATCCAATCTCTGAGCACCCTATCGGCCATTCTACATGCCATGGGCTGGCGTCCTAAAATACTCATAATCACTCTCTTCCTCAAAACCTGATATCATGCCCTAATTCATTATAAATGTGTGTGATGACCCACGAGACTGTTGCTAGGCCGGGCATCAGGTGACTAGAACAGGTGCTTTGCCACCTTCTGTCAATGCCTTCAAGCCAAAGGCCAGTCCAAGAGACTCTTCCTTTACCTTCCCTGTACTCTGATTTCTTCAACCCAAATTGACCAACTCAAAACTGCTGTGTTCTTCACATTTCCCTCTTACTTCTTTTTACTTTGAAAGTGATTTAAAAAAAAAAAAAAGCCTTATCTCCTTCCTGCTAAAACCATTCTTCAACAGAGTTGCTAGTCAAGAGTACACCTCCCTTTCCTTCTCACTCAGCTTTCTTGGTTTCTGTCTAACTTTTCTCTCACTACCCTATATTTCCAGAGCTCAAAGCCATATGTGGCTACCACTAGTGGCTACCATTTTTAACAGGGCAGCTCCATGCAAGAAGAGTAATTTATTATTATGGACTCTTGAGCCCAAGTTCATGAATGACAGCCATAACCAGGGAAGGTTGGGGCCAGGTAAGAGTGTACCCTTTGGGGTTGGTCACCCCAGCTTAGAAAGACATTCGAGACTGTGAGTTCCATGCGGGTAGGGTCTTTGTTCCATTCTTGACTGTGATAAATAAATGACAAGCAATAGGATATATTGGAGTATATGAGGAAGCCATCTGGGTTAAAACTAATCAGCCTGAACTTGCTTTTCCAAAAGGGCCTGACATGGCCTGTTCAGCATGCATTGTATGTTTGCTTTAAATATTTACAATGTCCCAAATACAAGAATGATGTCCCTAAAGATAAATATGTAACTTGCCCCTATACTGGCATTTCTTTAAGGATAAGCATCTCTTCCTGGGAACTAAGGATTAATTACTGACCTGCTGTGTTCACCTTATGCCCCCCAACCTGCTGACCGCTGATCTGTTGTGCCAGCAAAGCAACCTCATGACTATTGTAAAAGGGACGTTCCTGTCATGTGTGATGTATGCTCTTTTTTCTAAGATGGTACATAACCACTCTGTACACCCCACTTCCTTGGTGCCCTTCCTTCCTTGGGGAAGGAAGGCCCCAGGCTAGTACTCAGATCTGGCTCGTAATAAAGTCACCCCAGGGGCCGGCCCTGTGTTCGCTTGTTCTGCTTCTCAGAGGCCTGGGGTTCACCGGCCCGGATCCCGGGTGTGGATATGGTACTGCTTGGCAAGCCATGCTGTGGTAGGTGTCCCACATATAAAGTAGAGGAAGATGGGCATGGATGTTAACTCAGGGCCAGTCTTCCTCAGCAAAAAGAGGAGGATTGGCAGTAGTTAGCTCAGGGTTAATCTTCCTCAAAAAAAATTAAAAATAAAAAAAAATAATGTCGCCCCAATTTTCATTTACAGATTGGTTATGGATTATTTGAGTCAACAATTGTACATCCAAAAGAAGGGCAGAACAGGCACTCAACACTATTTTCAGAATGACAAAATCAATGAATGTCCGCCAAACAAAGACTGTCCTCATTGTACCCATTCCTCTGAACACTTGAGAGATAAGGTATGACATATATTCCAGATACCAGTGACCATCATAATGCATCTGTCCTCTCTAGTCCACGAAGGAGTCTTTCTCCAACTGAGTTACCTCTCCAGGACCCCCAGGAAATTCTTCCAATTCTTGCCAGCCTTAGCCAAATGCATCAGTCTCAGTGCAGACCCAGAAAATCTTTCAAAGCTGCGATTTTAAAGCCAGCTGCAGAGGAGAATCATGGGAGTGGCACAACTTCCAAAATCCAAGGTTAATAGGCTGTGAATTGCCACTTTCTTCGCTCATTGTCTGTGCTTCAGCAGTTCCTTTAACCTACTGTCATTCAGCTTGGGGAGGAGAAGAAAGTGGAAATAGCACCAGCTGCGAAGGGGCAGCTGACAACAATGCTCTCTCCTCCCCTCATCCCCACCCCTCCCAGCCCACTTGCCCCCCAAAAGCACCAGGCATTCATTTATACAGTAGATATTTATACAGCCAACTCAACACGAATTCAAATTTATTTCCAAGTCATTAGGGCCAATTACTCACCTTTGGGCCCTCTAATATCATTGGTTCCCTGCCAGACTGATTGTTTTTCCTGTCAAAAATATGATAAATCCTGCATAGTGCTGCTCAATCATGTTTCAACCGATTCAGATTGTTGCCGGGTTGGGATGAATGAATGAATGGACTGAGTCATGAGGTGTAGATCTCATGGATGATTCTTTTAATCCAAGAATAATTCAGTCCTATTGAGGAGAACTGGCTCACTAGGAAGGAATTGTATGAATACTGGTACTATTTATTTCCTTTAATTTGGTCAAGACTTGAAAGAATGCAAATATTTTCTTTTGCCTTTATTTATGCCATTAAGGATCCAATCTTCTTTCTTCTCCAGCTTTCACAGATGTGTTGAATTACACTCTGAGTATAACACTGTGCTAGGATTTGAGGATCTGAGGAGGTTAGAAAAACAATGATGAAATAGTCCCTGTCCTGGGGGAGATTGCAGTCTCCTTGAAAGAAAAGATAAGCACACAGGGAAAAAAGTACCAACGGAAAACTCAATGATGTCCATGATTGGGCCCCAAAATGGTCGTATCCATTGTTTCTCCATGTGTGCCCCCGAGACCAGCAGAATCAGAGTCCCCTGGGCTTGTCAGAAATGCCAATTCTTGGGGCTGGCCCCGTGGCCGAGTGATTAAGTTTGCGCGCTCTGCTGCAGCCGGCTCCGTGTTTCGTTGGTTCGAATCCTGGGCGCGGACATGGCACTGCCCATCAAACCACGCTGAGGCAACGTCCCACATGCCACAACTAGAAGGACCCACAACGAAGAATATACAACTATGCACTGGGGGGCTTTGAGGAGAAAAAGGAAAAAATAAAATCTTTTAAAAAAAAAAAGAAATGCAAATTCTTGGGCTCTTCTCTAGACCCACTGAATGAGAAACTTAGGGGTGGGGCCCAGCCATCTGTGTTTGAACCAGCCCTCTAGGGTGTCGTGATGCTCACCCAGTTTGAGAACCTCTGGTGTAGTCAGTTTCGTTCTTAGAAGGTTGGGAGAGTGATGGGGAAGTGGGAAGGGAATGTGAACCAAGTTTAACCTGACAGCTCCTCTCTTGATTTTACTTTCCCAAATTACCTAGTAAATCTCTGTATAAATAACTCTGTTTACAACTATAGTTTTTAAGAAATCACTTGTGTTAGTAGGCATTTATGTGTGATTGTCTTAGCTCCCTTCTTCAAGATGTAGCTTGAACCTTCAAGAGAAGAACAGGACTCTTTGGAAACTATAATCCAGGAAAGTTGAGAAAAACTTTCTTCCAAAAGGTTCCGGCCCTACCTCAATAACTTTTACTGCTTGTGCTTTTGTTTCAAATTCCACAAAGGCAAATCCTTTGGACTTCCAGTAGACTTATAACACAGTAGACTTACATAAACAACATTGCCATATTTCCCAAACTCTTTCAATCCAGCTGTGATGAACATTTTTGGGAAGTAACTCCTATGATAAATTAGAAGCGGTATTAAATATGTAAGGATTCTTACTCAGAAGGTCAATATATTTTTACTTGAATATTAAAAAAAAGGTAAACCCCATGAAGGCAGAACCCTCATTTCTACTTCCTTCCCAACTCTTGACAGTTTGCTGAAGATAAAATTTTAATATGTTTCTTGCTGAGTTTTATATTTCCATGATTTTATATTTTTCTATGATTTGTTAAATATATATTAAGGGCCTGAAATGTGCCTGATAGTGATATTGAAGGGAGTAAAAAGTGGTGTAAGAAATGACCCTTCCCCTTAGAGTCCAGTTGGACGGAAAATATATTCTCAAGAAAAGTTAAAGAACAGCACAAGGTGGCATATAGTTAAGTACAAATAAATTGTTTAGATTAGATTAATAAATGTCATAGAATTCAGAAGAGAGAGAGAGAGGCAGATCCAGCAGGTGAGGCGTCCTGGAAGGGGCAGGGCTTCAGCAGGAATTTAAGAAAAGACAGAGAGGTGTAGGCTGGCCCAGAACAATGGGGAAAGGAAGAGGAGGGCTGGAACAAAGGGAACTGGCTGGCCTGGAGCAAGATATGTACATATTCAAGGAGCCTCGGGGTAACAGCTGTCCTGAAGTTGGGAGAGTGGGTTGGAGTGGAGAATGGAGGAGGAGTAGAGTCTGCAGAGCCGTGAATGCCAGATTCACCTAGAACTTTTCCCTTAAGTGTGTGTTTTGTTTTGAGGGCAGGGCACTTAATGAAAAGAAGAGTAGACTGAGAGCCTTGTGCAGAAGGAACCAGACGTGGAGAGGAAAGGATGAAAAGAATACTTAGAAAGGGGCTCTAGTACTGGGCTCAGTCATTCGACTCCATTTAGGGGGTGCTTGCTCTGTGTCCTGAGATAGAAGAGAGCAGCTCTTCCCTGAAGGAGCTCACAGTCTAGTGATAGGAGACAGAATATTCTCATGCAGTGCCGTGAACACTACCGTAGAAGAGTTAGGAATTCCCAGCCTGGGCCATCCGGGAAGGCTTCCCAGAGGAAGAGACACCAGAAGGACTAATTTGCAGGACTAAATAGAGTTAGCTAGGTGCAGAAGTCGGGGAAGAGCAATCCAGACAGAGGATCAGCAGGCGCTCAGGCACTGAAGCAAGAGAGAGCAAGAGGCATTGCAGGAACTGCAAGCAGATTGATTGGCTCAGGTGAAGGTGGGACATGAGCAAGCGACCAGAGGTGAGTCTTGGAGAGGAGGGCAGGAGTGACATCATGAAGGGCCTACAAGAGAGAAGCCTGGGGCTCATTTAGAAGGTGTTAGGGAGTGTGACAGGGCCAGGACAGCAGTCTGAAGCCAGCACTCTGATGTGGGGCTGAAAGGAGGGAAGGTGCTAGCAGGGCATGGTGGGGGTGGGGGGGAGAGGCAGGGACTGTAGGAATGTCACAAAGATTTAGAGTAGAAGAACCAGCAAGACTTGGTGACAATGGTTTCATGGGACAAGGGACAGGGAAAGGACAACATAAAAAAATTCAGTTTTTTGAGCTTGGGCAGCTCAGAGAATGCTGTTACTGTTGAGAGAAATAGGGAAGTCAGGAGGGGAAACCGGTTTTTGGAGGGGAAACTGGGGGTAGGGGGGAAGATGATTTCAGTTTTGGACACGTTAAGTTTTCTCTCTTGAGCTGCTTTGTTTGGTGTCTGTAGTTGTTCCTTCTCCCCTTAAAACTTAGTTTTGGTGCTTAGAGAAAAAAAAAAAAGAGCTCGGTTTTGTATCTTACACAAGATCTGGGTGCAACTCTTTATACAACCTGAAGTGACCCGAGAACCTAAGGGATCAATAAACAACTGAGTTGTTCCAGATTTTAAGCAACCAAGTGCCAAGGTGAGGAAGTGCACGCTGTTCCACCCGGAGTTTCGTTGTCATCCCGGGCTGCAGGTGAAGGGAGACTTGGGAACCTCACTGGCTTGGCTAGACTTTTGTTTTTCTGAGGAGTCCTTGCTCCAAGAATCAGGGCTTCCAGATGGACCTGTCTGACTAGAATCACAGGTCTCTCATCCCGGCCCATCCAGGCTCAGCTTCCTGAAGATAGAGCTTCCTGAACAGATTCCTGCGCTCTGGGGTCAGGAGTTAGGGCTTCTGCAGCCTCGTAGACATTCACGTACTCAGGTATTTTAGAGTCCAGTTCCAGCTGGTGGCTGGGGCTACCTATCAGAGAGAAAATGGGTCAGCCTGACTTTCCCAATTGCTGAAGTGAAGAAAGTCCCATGGTGAGGGGTCAAGGCAGGACAGAACAGCCTGACCCTGGCTCCTCTCCATGGGGTTGGAGGAGAAACGGATTGGAATGGGGCCATCTGACCTCTCTGCTTCCCAACCAACTTTTTCAAGCTACCAGCCCTGATGTCTCTTGACTGTCACAAATATGCAGAGTGTCCCTGACTGACCTCTTTAAGCACAAAATGTTTAACTTGGATTTCTTACAGTCAAGCTAACCCTACTTGAGTGCTTTCCTTAGCAGGACTAAGTGTTGCTGGAAGATAAAATTCATTTAGGAACAAGAATGACTTCCTTAGGTTGGGATTTGATGGAACTAGGGGCAGCTGCTCTGAAATCAAGAAGGAACCCTGGTGTCATTCTTGACTCTTCTCTTCCATTCTTCTTCTGGCCCCAACTGCCAATCAGCCACCTGACTCTTCCTCTTATAAAGCACGTTCTAACCCGTCCACTTCTCTCTGTCTTCACCACTGGCCTAGACCTGCAACTCTGGCGTGTTCCATTGTAACACCCTCCAAACTGGCTTTTCTGCCCACAGTCCTGCATAGCGACAGCCCATTCTCTGCAGTGAAAAGAGATTGGTCTTCCCACAATGCAAATTTGGTCCTAGCCTGTGGTGGATTGTATGCGAAGGTGGCCGCCGATGCTTACTTCCATCCCCATACATGAGCTCTTCCCTTGAAGAGATGGAATCGATTTCCTTCCCTCTTGAATCTGGGCTTTATGACTTGCTTTTACCAACAGAATATGGTGGCAGAAGTGATATTCTGGGACTTCTAAACCCAGGGATTAAGAACCCAGCTTCTGTTTTCCCTCTGTTGTGAGTCAGCTGCCGTGGAAAGTAGTTGGGGCCAGACTACTAGATAAGAGACCAGATGAAGGAGACAGAGAACCAGCCAGCCCCGACATGTTGTAACACCAGATAAGTGAGTGAGGCCATATGAACATTCCAGCTCCAGCAATCAAGGATTCTCCAGTCTAGCCAGAACCACACAGAGCAAAGAAGAGCCAGAATCATGAGCAGATAAATGGTTGCTGTTGTTTTAAACCACTAAGTTTTGGCAGGGTTTGTTACACAGCTGTAGATAGCTGAAACATGTCCTAGTCTCCACAGTTATACTTTTATCTCCATGAAGGTGGGGACCATCTGCCTTTTTTAAAATAAGCATACCCCTTATTCCTAGTATACTATCTGGCGTGGTATGTGCTATTTAATGTTTAATGAATGAATGAATGGCCAATTGAATAAGGGTCAGAACTATGAAATGTTCTTTTTAGACATGATCTTTTTCTCCTTACTTTATACCATCCCTCGTCATTCCTAGCACATATTGTCTTCTAAATGCTTTGTTCCATATTCTCTGCATCTTAAATTTCTCTTCTCTATCTTAGCTGTTTCCAAAGGGACAATAACTCTTGTCATGATGATGAGTCCTGGGATACGATGAAACCTTAAAGTGACGAATTGTCAGAGATTAAAGTATAGTTTTAATTTTTGAAAATATAGTAAGCCAATGTGTGACAATCTACATCGGTAACTCTTTATCAACTCCAATGTTAAAAATTCCCAAACAATCCAAACGTTTGTCCATGCTGTGTAAGAAAAAAATCCCCTGCTTTTGTAAATATTTTTACTTTCTCAGAGGGGATTCCGTATCTATTATCCTTTTGCTCCTCACCATAGCTCTGTGAGGTGAGCAGAAGAGATGCTGGTGGCATATTTCTATTTTATGGGTTTGGAAGCAGAGGTTGTGTGGGCTTCCAAGGCCATATAGCTGGTTAGTGATATAGGAGAGAAAGGATCTGTTCTGCAGGTGGCTAACTAGTCTGCTACTTGTGACAACAGTAGGAAAGTCTAATTTATTGAATAACTGAAAGTTGTATTTGACATTTGTATTTTTCTTTATAGTATTCATTTATTAGGATTTGCTTTCCATTCCTTATTTTTTTAAAGATTGGCACCTGAGCTAACATCTGTTGTCAGTTTCCTCTTTTTTTTCTTCTCCCCAAAACCCCCAGTACATAGTTGCACACTCCAGCCATAGGTTGTTCTGGCTGTGCTGTACAGGACGCCGCCTCAGCACGGCTTGATGAGCGGTGCTATGTCCATGCCCAGGACTCGAATGGGCAAAACCCTGGGCTGCTGAAGTGGAGTGCGAACTTAACCACTCAGCCACGGGGATGGCCAACATTCTTTTTTTAAATTTAACTTTTAATTATGGAAAATTTTAAACATACAGATAACATAAGTATATGTAATAGTATGATGGACCCTCATATACCACTCCCAAATTCAACAGTTACAAGTATTTTGCCATTCTCCTTTCATTTATCCTCTCATTTTTTTTCTAGAGTACTTAAAGATAACTCCAGCCATCATTCCATTTTACCCAAAATTCTTACTTATATGTCTGCTATATGTCTAATAGATGAGGGGCCTTTTCTGTCTGTCTGAAACATAACCATCATACCATTTCACACTGACCAGAATCAGTAATAACGCTTTAACATCATCTAATAACATCATCCAATGTGCTATCCATATTCGCTTTTTCCAGGACTGTCTTTTACAGTTTATTCCTTGAAATCAGAATCTAAAGAAATTCCATGCACTGTCTTTGGTTGATACATGCCTTTTTTTTTTTTTTTTGAGAAAGATTAGCCCTGAGCTAACTGCTGCCAATCCTCCCCTTTTTGCTGAGGAAGACTGGCCCTGAGCTAACATCCATGCCCATCTTCCCCTACTTTATATGTGGGTTGCCTACCACAGCATGGTGTGCCACCCGGTGCCATGTCCGCACCTGGGATCCGAACTGGCGAACCCCGGGCCACCAAAGTGGAACATGTGCTCTTAACCGCTGTGCCACCGGGCCGGCCCCATTCGGTTGATACGTGTCTTTTAATCTCTTTTCTTTCATGTTTTTTTTTTTGTTGAAGAAACCAGTTTGCTTGTCCAGTAGAATTCCCTAAGATTTGGCCACCTGCATCCTCATGTACATAAAAAACTATGTTTCTGTATAATGCGTTACATATAATTCATCCATACAGATTAAATATGTTGGAACACTTTATGAACACTCTACTACAGATATTAAACACTTCCACATTCACCAAATCTTTGTTGAATATCTTCTCTGTGCAGACTTCTCTTTCTAATCTCTCAATTATTGGGTAACATCTCCCATGCAAGAAGTCTTGGTCAGATCTTTGCCTCCTTGTTTCCTCTATTTCCACATCATAGATCTGGCCATAAACCCTGCCTAACAAACTAACTCAGACATACAGCTTATTCTTACTTAGTTTCTACCATCAGAACTCTAAGAGCTTCTCAACTCAAGTTAAATTCCCACAGTGGACTCCAGCTAGATTGTAAGCTTTGTGTAAGCTTTATAGTACGTTATCTGTTTACCAAACGGTTAGATAAAGATATTCTTAGAACTTAGCATATTCTCCTATATACAGTAGATACTCAATAGATATTTGTTGAATATGAGTGACTATATAGGCTTCTTACCTTTAATGGTTATTTCTTATCCAACCAGAACACTTAGACTGGATTAATCTTCCTAAAACATCAGCATCCCTGTCTCTTTACTGAATACATTCTATGCTTAGTGGAGAGCTAAAAGCTGCTCATATTGCTTCACAAGAGCCAACTGTTAAATGTTTAGGAATTTTATGAGCTGGTTACCATCACATCGGTAGTTTGAAATTGGCTATGATAGTATTGACACCACAGAAATAGGCAAATGCTACAAATTACGGCTTTCTTTCTCTTGTTTAGAGAGCACAATATTAAGCACAGTCTCAGCCTACGCTCGGTGCTATATGACACAAAACCTGCATTAGCTCTGATAAATATATGACAAGCAATAGGATGTATTGGAGCATATACGGAAGCCATTTGCTTTAAACCTAATTCAGCCTGACCTTATTATTCCAAAAGGGCCTGACACGGCCTGTTGAACATGCATTGTACATCTGCTTTAAACGTTTGCAATGTCCCAAAGACAAGAATGATGCCCTTAACGATACGGATGTAGCTTCTCTCCATATGAGCATTTCTTTAAGGATAAGCATCTCTTCCTGGAAACTAAGGATTAATTACTGATCTGCTGTGCTCACCTTGTGACCACTCACCTGCTGACCACCCACCTGCTGTGCCAGCAGAGCATCTCATGACAGTAGTGAAAGGGACATTCCTATCACATGTGATGTATGCTCCTTTTTCCAACACGGTATATAACCACTCTGTACACCCCACTTCTTTGGTGCTCGTCCTTCCTTGGGGAAAGAAGGCCCAAACTATAGTCCTCAGACCTGGTTCATAAGAAACTCACCCCAGTTTTGACTTACAGATTGATTATGGATTATTTGTGCCGACAGCTCCCACTGTCTTCTGTGAATGCAGAAGATGCTCAGCTTGGTCTGGGAGTCCCTCTGTTATTGGGACTCATACATCCAAAAATTTTTTCTATACTCTCTCCACATGAATCATCCAGATAATTCGACTGTCCTCACTGCTCCACACCCCACCCAACAACTTGCCATCTTCTATTTAACTCTAAGCTTCTTTAGAGCAGGTATTCACCTTTGAAAACCAGCTCATAGCACAATGCTTGGAATATAGCAACAATAACTAAGATTAATCTGAGCAGGTAGTATGTGCCTGGCTTTTTATTTATTCATTTATTCATTTTAAATGCAGGTTTTAATTTTTATTTATTTATTTATTTGAGGAAGATTAGCCCTGAGCTAACTACTGCCAATCCTCCTCTTTTTGCTGAGGAAGATTGGCCCTGAGCTAACATCTGTGTCCATCTTCCTCTACTGTATATGTGGGACGCCTGCCACAGCATGGCTTGATAAGCGGTGCTAAGTCTGTGCCCAGGTTCCCAACCAGTGAACCCCAGGCCGCCAAAGCAGAGTGTGTGAACTTTCCTGCTATGCCACCAGGCTGGCCCCACTTTTTATTTTGATTAATCATCATAAGCTTATGAGTTAGGTACCACTGTCCCCATTTTACAAATGAGGAAACTGAAGCATAGAGATGTTTTCCCTGCAAAAATTTTCCATCCGTCCTGGAATCTCCATCTCAGTAAATCTCACTACCTTCCACCCAGTTGTTCAAGACATTACAATTGATTCCTCTTTTCTTAGTCTCCCAATGACCAATCCATCGTCAGGTCCTAGGGTCTCTACCACCAAAATACACCCTGAATCAGAATCTGTCCACTTCCTTCAATGCCCATTGCTATTATCCTAGTTTAAGCTACCATCACCTTTTATATGAATTACTGGTTTCCCTACTGGCACTCCCCCCTTAATCTATTCTTCAACAGATGGTCGAAGGGGTCTTCTGAAAATGTAAGTCAGATGGTGTTATTCCTCTGAGTAAAATTTTTCCATGACTTCCCATAGCCTTTGTTAAAGTAACCAGATTGGGCCCAAGATGGAATCGCTCATGCTAAGCCCCACATTGGCAAACCAAAATTTAACTAAATTTCTATGCTCTCCCACAAAAGGAAGGCTTAGGTCAACCACTCAGCACAAGTTACTTAATCCGCCTCCAAGACTTCCCTTTGCTCCATACAAAGAAAGTAATCCTGCTTCAACCAATCAGCAAAAGGCTAGTTTAATTCCTTGTTCCTGCTCCCTTTGGTGTATAAAACGCTCTCAAATTGTACAACTCTTTGGAGCTCCTTTCTATCTGCTAGATTCAATGCTGCCTGGGTTGTGAATTGCTGAATAAAGCCAATAAGATCTTTAAAATTTAGTCAGCAGAATTTTTGTTCTTTAACACAATGAAATCACAACTTTATCTCCTACTACCTCTCCCTGGCTTGATAAGCAGGAGTCACCCAAATCTCCTTGGGCCAAATTCCTGCATTTGCACTTGTCATTCCTGGGATTTTTCTGATTTCCCCACCTCTGAGCCCTTGCTACAGGTCTGAGCTCAAATATCACTCTCTTGGCAAGACCTTCTCTGACCTCTGTCCCAACTCTCACACATTGCTCCATGTTGATTTTCTTCATCGCACCTATGTCATTCATTTTATTTGATCATGTTTGGTCTCCATCACCAGAATGTAAGTTCCACAAGTATAGAACCCTTGTCTGTCGTGCGGACTGCTGGTAACGTCCTAGAATAAGTGCCTAGAATGAGTAACTGGCACACTGTAGCTGCCTAGGCTGATTTTTAAAAAATTAATCAATAAATCAGGAAAATAAATCATCCAAGACTCCAAAGATGCCTCCAGAGCTGAGCTCTTTGTTAAGTGGAGAGCTTTTGGTTCAAACCAAGGAGCTCTTCTGGCCTCCGTTGGAGGCAGTTGGCCAGAGAGAGGAGGTATATGACCTCTATTGTCAGTCTGTATCTCTGAGTACCTGAAGCACTTTTGCTTTGCGTAATGTTTCTGAAGTTGGATGCCCTTCCCTTTCACCTGAAGGGTGGAGGAAAGGGAAGAAGTACAGAGGTGACATCCACCCACAGTAGAACATTCCAGAGAAAACTCCATTTCAGCCTTGGAAACAGTTCTCAGGAGAATTAAAAATATGGTGTGACTAAAATAAAGTGCTTGAGGGCGAGGCGGGGAAGGAGGTGAATTATTCGTCTTTGGGAGGGTTTAGAATGAAACGAATGGTTTAGAATGAAACGAATAGTTTAGAATTTGGATAATAACTATAGTTTTCTGAAAGAAGTCCTGAGGCTCTACCTGTGGGCAAAAAGGAGAGAACCTACCAAGAGAGGCAACGGGGGAAGAGGAAAAAGAGATTTGGGGAGATTTCACCCTTTGGAGAATGTACTGCTGGTTCCCAGAACATGATATTTTGGAGGGCTTTTCTTTTTTAAATTTTATTTTGTTTTGCTTATCGTTGCCTTTGCTAATCTTGGCGACTTCCCCCTCCTTTGGGTTTATATTGTCAGGATATTTAAGGGAAAGATTTTAAGAATTTCCACTTCCCGGCCCCAATTCTTTGACTATTTCCTTCAAATGCAAATAAAATCATTTAGCATTTGGATATACTATCATTAAAGAGAGGAAGGGGCAGTTTCCAGAACCTGAAAGACTTCCTTTTTTCTGTGTGGGGGCTTTCAGAGTCATTTCAAGGCAATGCGAGGACCCATTGAGAGGGGGTGGGTGACGGAGGGTGGCGGTGGGGATGTTAAATTCAATGACAGAAAATAATTGAAGCTGGATCAAATTATGAGACATCAAATCCCACGCGATTTGACATTAGACAACTCTTTATGATAAAATGTTAAGTACTTCATATTTTATTTTCATTGCAGGTCATCTAGCATCATCCCCCAAAGCTATTTGTTCTTAGAACAAATGTGCATATGCTTATTAGATTTAGCAATCGACTGCTTTCAGTTAGTAAAGAGGTCAAGTTAAACCTGACTCCCTCGAATGAATAAGCCTCATTTGCACTTGTCGTGACAAAAACATTAGTTCTCAAACCAAAAGGATGAGAGGGGGCTGTAGGGATAATATGTGAATAATGCTGACTCAATCCTTTTTTCTCTTTCATATATTTTATGTTCTCGTGCCCCTGTGAGTGTGGACTATCTCCTTCCACGTGTTTAAATTTGAGACTGGTTTATTACCTGAGAAGTAATCAAGACAGTTCTAGAACTTAAGCCAAAGTGAAAAGCTGGTAACCACTCAGCCTCTCGTCTGCAACCACGTCTCTATAGAAGTGGCTTTTAGTGATTATTTGATGGGGTAAATGCCCAGAAAGGGGAAGAAGTTATAGAAAAAACCAGTTATTTTACCCATTCTGCTGACTTTTATCTGTTCAGAAGGAAACTTGATTCATTTCCCTAGACTTATACTAACTTTTGGATTCTCTCTCTCGAAAAAAAAAAAAAAAAATCCAAGAGCTGAATCATGTGTTCAGTAGGAGGTGGACCGAGCGACACAATCGACTAACTGGGCTGCACTTCTCAGCTCTTCCAGCCACCTCGTCACAGCCCTTCTCTGGGGATGCGAGGGTGGAATTCTGGGGATGAGGCTCTTTTCCAGTTGATGAAATGCTTCGTCACTGCTGTCATCATCGGCTAGGGTGAAGACGCATCTTCAGTAATAAGGCATGACTGTAATTCCTCACCCTCTGGCTATTATTAATCATGATTCATTTCATGAAAGAGGGAATAAAAGCCTCTGTGGGCCCGAAGCACATCTAAACTGGAAGGATTTCAGGTTTGGGCGTGCGAGGCCTTCCCTTTATAAAGCAGGGGAATGAGTGTGTTCTCCTAGGGGAGAGAGGTCTGACTCCAGCAAACAGACAGCCAGACCGGCCTCTCGCACAGCAAAGATCTTACTCATAATCATGAGAGAATAAACTCACCCTGTTCTGACTCTCCACTAACAATCGGCATTGACTTCATATTCTGTAGGGATGTTATTTGCCCTTTTTTTTCTCCTTAGAAAATAAGACATGTCCAAGTGCCTTGGGTAATATACCTAGTCCTGACTTCGCCTGGAATTATTTGAGGATTATTCACTCTTGCTGATGAATAACTCAGGACTACATAGCGGCAAGGAATCTTAGAGATCATTTCATGTATCTCCTCAATTCAAAGATAAGGTTAAAAAGCAAGGTTGATAAGATTTACAGCTACCTGCTCCGCAGAATTGAGGCCAGGCCCCAGGGCTTTTGGCTTTCTGGCTTGTGCCCTTTCCATTGCACAAAACTTCAGCTGAGTGTGGGCTCTGGAGAGTTCATGTGCCACCGGAGCTCAGTGGGAGGGGTGCCTAATTACTAACAGAGGACAACCTGGCACATGGGAAAGATGCTCTGTGATCAAGAGGGCAGGTTTTTGGGAATCAGAGAACTCGGGCTCAAGTGGAGGCTCTGATTGCTTGACTGCATAGTCTTAGGCAAACTATTTACCTTTAGTCATGCCAAAAAACTAGAAAATCTCAGTTTCCTCATCTGTAAAATGAGTATAATAAAATTCTCATTAGGAAGCAGTGGTTGTCGTAAACATTAAGATAATGCACATGAAGTGCCCAGCGTAGCGCAGGCGTAGTTAGCACTCTGTAAACAAGCTTGTACTGCTATTGTTAATAATAAAATGGTTTCCTTACTGAGGGCTAAATAAGATTAGGGGGTAAAGAGTATCGATTTCCTTCTGACCGTGTCTTGGCATGGCTTTTGTTCCTTCTTTGTCAATGGGACAGTTTTCTTTGCAATGGAGTCTCTGATTTTTCCTTCCCCAGCCTAGCCATCCTGAGGATGTATAGTGTGGTAGTTCCCCACCTCTTGAGAGAGAAAGTGATGAGTTCTTATGATTCATCCCTCCTACCCTGGCTCAGGCCCACATTCAAAGGGCTGGGAATCAGAGAAGGCTGGTTACTGCTGTGCCTCCTACTTCCCTTTTCTTCTTATCCCTTCTCCTCCATCTTTCTCCTCCTCTGTCTTCCTCTCATCAGTTGCTACCACTGACCCAGCACCGGGAACCCTAGGAAATCTTCCAATGTCATCTTTTTCCTAGGGTTTAAAAAGGAATTTTCTAGTGTTTATCAAAAACAAATTTTGGGGGCCGGCCGGTGGCATAGTGGTTGGCTTCGCTCGTGCTACTTTGGCGGCCAGGCTTTCATAGGTTTGGGTCCCAGGCACAGACCTAGCACCTCTCCTCAAGCCATGCTGTGGCAGCGTCCTATGTAAAGTAGAGGAAGATGGACACAGATGTTAGCTCAGCAACAATCTTCCTCAAGCAAAAAGAGGAAGATTGGCAACAGATCTTAGTGTGGGGGACTGGAATTGGCCACCAGAAAATGTGTCTCTTTGGCATGAGGATTATTTTGGGATGGTTACTTTTAAAAACTGCAGACATGAGAGAGGCTCTGAAAAAGTAGAATTTAGCCCTTTGTAAGACATTTACATTTGTAAGGGAAACCTCCTTCTGGAAAGGTGTCTCCCTCTCTGTACTGGGAAGAAGAGGGGATGACCTTATCTCTAGAAACTCTTATCAGTGAGGAAGGCAAGGACTTAAATCTACATAATAACCTTACTCTTGTTTACTGTGCTTTTCTGGTAATCTCCAATAACTGACTCCCTTACCCCCAACATCTTCCTTTGTCTTGAGCTGAAGATGGCATTTAAGATGAGAACCTCCACCATTTTGGCCGTTGTTCAGTTTTCCTGGGTTTCTCCCATGGATACATGTTATAAAGCTTTGTTTGATTTTCTCCTCTTATTCTGTCTCCTGTCAATTGAATTCATAGTCCAGACAGAAGGACCTAGAGTGGATAGGGGAAATGTCTTCCTCCCCTACATTAGCTCAGGGGCAATCTTCTCCACACAGAGAGAAAACAAACAAGCAAGTTTTATTTTCAGAGGCGTGACAGACCAGAGATGTGCCTTTAAGAAAGGACTATGACAGGCCATGCTGTCTCCTCGAGGACCCATCTCAGCTTGAGGTCAGATTCCCAGGGCAGCGCCTGTCACTGACTGTGTAAGGCGGTGCTACAAGGGCTAGGCTATTTCTGCCCCCCGAGGGATTCCTCTAATGGGCATTCTTTGTTCCAGGGCTCCCTAGGGTTGGCAGAGACTCTGGCACATCTTCATCCTGGTCTGAAGGCTTCCCCTGCTCAATCCTGCTTCTGCCCTTTGCTTTCACAGGTGCTCCCTGAGAAACTCCATTCCAGCTTCTGCTTCCCAGAGAACCCAAGAAGATATGCTAAGCGGCATCACACCCCTAGGGCCATATGTGGGGGCACATACGTGTTGCGAAGGGGAGCAGATGACATCCACTGGGGACACGGGCTCAGAAAAGAAGCAATATCTGAGGACCAACTGTGTACACGTGGGGCACTGAACCACGCCCTTTATATAGCTGATTTAATTCAGTTTTCATAGGGAAACTGTGATGTAGGTTTTATTACCTCCATTTACTGTCACAAACACTAAGGCTCAGAAAGATTAAGAAACACGCCTGAGGTCACCTGGTTACTATGGGGTGGAGCCAGGGTTTGAACCTAGACTGTTTGACGCCAGCGTTTGTGCTCCTTTGGCCTCTGGGCCCAGTGTGTAGCAGAGGGTAAGGCACACAGGGGCCCTGTTCCCTTCCCTGAAGCACCTAAGCCAGGAGCATCTTCATCCACACCCAGTAATTCTCTCAGAGCCCCCAGAGCCAGGAGAATCATTCAGGGTGGTGTCCGGGAGAGAGAAATTTGCATTTTTCATTGCACGCTGCAAACACCATCCAAATCTTCTACTATGACCGGCCCCTTGCCCTACTTCCCCTTTCAGACAAAGAGCTAAGCCCAATAAAGGTAAAAATCATCAGAATTATTGTAAAGTAAAAATAATATAAAGTTAGCTTGCACTTCCTCTGAGAGCACTCACGATACATACCTTGTCATCCACATACATACACACATTTTCTTGCTTCCTATTTGTTCTTCCATCTGCCTTGCAAAGAATTATCTCCCCTTGTGAGTGTTCTTGCGGGTCTGTCCTCCTGCTGACCCTGAATTTCAAGGAGGAGGCAGATGCTCAGCTGCTGCTCAGCCCTCCGGCTATACTTTGAGCCTCAGAGAGACAAGCAGGTACATGATTTTCTGCCGCGTTACAAATACGGAAACATGAAGGAGGAACTTGGGTTGTTGTATTATATACTATGGCTCTATGGGGCTTGATTGTCTTCCTGCGCTTTGGCCTAAAGGAAATTACAAACATTATTAAGCGTTATACTCTGTCTCGTGGGAATTTCATTTAGACCCTTGATATATAAATGCTAGCTCTGGCCTGCAAGAAAAATGTTAGTACCACTTATTACTGATTTACTATGTGCCAGGCACTACGACAGGTACTTTACATGCATCCATTCTTTCACAGCTTTCAACGTAGTCATGATTGTCCCATTTTACATAGGAGCAAACAGAGATTCAGAGCTTAAGCAACTGGGTTAAGATCACACAGCTAGTTAGAGGCAGAATTAGGATTCAAACCTAATTCTTTCTGACTTCAAAGCCTGTTCTAGGGGCCGGCCCAGTGGCACAGAGGGTAAGTGCGCACGTTCCCCTTTGGCTGCCCGGGTTCGCTGGTTTGGATCCTGGGTGCGGACATGGCACCACTTGGCAAGCCATGCTGTGGTAGACATCCCACATACAAAGTAGAGGAAGATGGATGTGGATGTTAGCTCAGGGCCAGTCTTCCTCAGCAAAAAGAGGAGGATTGGCAGCAGTTAGCTCAGGGCTAATCTTCCTCAAAAAAAAAAAAGAGAAAAAGCCTGTTCTATGTAGCATGCTATATAGCTTTGGGAAGAAATGGGTTTATGATGGCCTGAATCTTAATGTTTTAAAATAGATATTAAAGCTATTTAACCTCTGTTGTAGCCTCAAAACAATTTAGTGAGATGAACGACAATATTTTCCATCCTGAAACATCCTTCCCTTTTTACTCCTCTTTCTCCTCCCCTGACTACCCCTTTCAAGGCCAAACTTCTGAAACCAAATTAGAGTCCCCACTTCCTCACATCCCATTCTCTCCTCAGCCTTTTTCCATTGGGCTTCCATGCACCTTGTCACAGAACCCGCTCTTGTCATTGCCTCCAAGGACCTCCATGTTGCCAAATCTACTGGACTCCCCCCCCACCCCGTCATCTTTTTCAGATGTTTTAGGACTATTTGACCCAGCTGATTCCTCCCTCCTTGAAAGCATCTCCCCCTTTGGCTTTTGGGACACCACACACTCTGCTTGTTTTTCCTCACCTCTCACCGCTCCTGTCTCCTTCGTGGGTTCTTTGTACCCACTGGTGGCACTTAGTGCCAGCTGTTTATGCCACGGCCGTTTCTTCCTTCTTCCTCAGGAATCAAACCCCAGTGTTGTTCAGGGCAGCAAAGTGCCTGGCGAAAAAGCCTTCCTTTTTTGGACTCACTTGGAGTTAGGAGTGGACACGTGTCATAGGTCTGGCCAATGAAAAGTCGGCTTCTAGGACAGCTTTCACTTCTTGATAAAAAGGGGCAGCCCTGTCCTGCGCCCCTTTTCCTTTCTGCTTGAACTCGGTTGTGCACTTAAAAGTGCAATTACCATTTTGTGATCATGAAGCCACAAGCTCAAGGACAGAGACCTCCACGTAAAGATGGCAGAAGAGGAAGATAAAAGAACATGGGTCCCCAAAAGTGTAATTGATCAGCTGCACCCTCCATGGGCTGCCCCACTCCAGACTTCATGATATGAGAAGAATACACCCCTGTCTGGGACACTCGACTAGTGTTTTCTGTTATTGGTCATCAAATACATTCTGAATTGATATACTACCTGGCCTCTGAATCTTAGAAACACACCCAGGATTGAGTCCTTGGACCCTCTTGTATCTTTTATCTTTCTAATACTATATAAACTCCTGGAAAAGGAAGCTCTCACTAGAGGAGAGAGTACGTATGAACTCCCTTAGCTTTAAATAAGAATTATATACCAGTGATATCCAAATTTGTGCCTCTAGCCAAGAGTTACTTGGTACCTACATTTCAATGTCTTAGTGAGATTTCTGGGTATTGTTAATTCTTCCCCGTGTCTCACAATCTGGCCCCACAGGAAGTCCTATATTTCCTGCCTGTTAAATATCTTGAGAATCCATTTGCTTCTCTCCATCATCACAAGACACAGAGAAAGGAAACCGTCTACCCCTACACAGAGCCAGGACTCAGAACGAACCTCCTCTCCCACAGCTGTCCACATTAACATGACTTTACTCTCCATTGTCTTCATTAGCATGACTTTACTCTTCCAGGAAATACTTGCCCAGGCAAATACCTTGATTGTTCCTTACAGGAACTTCCTGGAAGGTCCATCAAATTTTCAACATAAAACATCCTCAGACATTTTATGCCTCCAAATTCTTTGAACACCTTGCCTTAAGATTCTTCCCTTGCTGATTGGAGCGATCCTAAACTGTTGCATCACTGTCCTTACCTGATTCTAATCAAGCCACCAACTGAAAGAAGTGCCTTAAACCACACTCCAAATTCTCAATAAAACTCCCCCTTCCCTTTTCCCTCCTAAATGCCAGAATTCTGTTCTGCTTTACCATCGAAAGCGACAAACTCGGCTTTGTCTTGTCAACAGACTGCGTTGGGAAGGCAGCTTTTGACAACACCATCACCTCCACACCAGGACCACTTCAATAACTTGTGTAGGGGTTTCCATTTCCATCCTTGCTGTCCTCAAATCTATTCATATCAGCCAGGGTCATCTTTTTAAAAACACAAATTGGACCTCATTATTCGGGATGACAGTTCTGGGAGGCCTGCTTTACGCTTCTCAGGGGGTCTGCAGGGACAAAACCCCGCTGCTTCTAAGGGGCAAACTGATCCATTGTTTTTTGCCCCTTCTTTATCTTAATCTCCGATCGCTCCTCTTTCCTGTGATCGTTCCAAGGAAACTACCTGTACATGAGTTTCCATTTCAAGCTCTGCTCCCTTGGGGAACACAAGCAAAGGGGCCCTATAGCAACTTTCCTTTTCACGTGAAATAATCCACATTTTGCCAGCAAATCGCTGCTCACCTCTTCTGTCTCATCTCCTTCTGTTCTCCCCTCTTGTACCACACTGCAGCTATATCGGCCCCCCCTTAGTTTCTTGAATACACACAAAAGTAGAAATACCAGTGAAGAGTAGCAGAATGTGCCACGCCAAAATATACCTCTTTGGCGTAAGGACTATTTTGAGTTGATTATTTTTGAGGAAAAGCAGACACAGGAGAAGCTCTAAGAAACAGTACAATTTACCCTTTTATAATAGAAATTTGTATTTATAAGGGAAATCTCCATTTGTAGGGTATCTCCTCTCTACCAGGAAGAGAAAGATGACTCTAAATTACAAGAAACTCTCATCAATGGAGGAGGTGCCAGACTTAAATCTCTGTAACAATCTTACTGTACTTTTCCTGGTAACCTCCCATAACTGACCCCCACCCCCTAACATCCTTCTTTTGTCTGTAGCTAGAGATGATATTTAAGGTGATGGCTTGGGCCATTTCTGGGAAGTTTTCCTGGGTATCTCCCATGTATACAGGAGGTAAACATATTATTAAACTTGTGTTTGCTTTTCTCTTGTTTATGTGTCTTTTATTGGCAGGGGGTGCCGGTGGGGAGAAGTCTCAGACACAGAATCTAGAAGGGTAGAGAGAAAATTATTTTTCCTCCCCTACACCAGTCTGCGGATTTCAGCTAGAATTTATCCTGACGGGGAAGCAGGGTTGTGCATCTCCAGAATAAGAAGGCGCGTGGAGGAAGCCGCGGCTCAGTTCTGGAGAGTGCCTGGGGAGCAGGGAATGGGAGCAAAGAGGAGAAAGAGCACTCAGACCCCCTAGAGGGCCACTGCACCTGTGCCCTTCTTCCCTCCAGGATCTTTCTGTGGAGATCCAATAACACCCAGTGCATTGGAACTGGGACTCTCCCTTGAGCAGCAAGGCTGACTTAATCAACAAAGATTAACGGGCGTTCGTTCTTTTCTGTGGGAGCTCTGCAAAAGCCCCTTCCCTCTCTACCAGGGACATTCTGTCAGGGCCACTTGGTCTCAGATATGTTCCAATTAACCACATTATAACCTGGACATGGCATGTATGTTCTCGTCTGTTTCACGTGGTTTGAGACACATCCTAGTCTCCTCCGTGAAGTCTGTACATTTCCTGGTTTCATCAGCAACGTATTTTATTTTCTAATTAGTTCTTGTGATTTTAATCCTGCTTTGTCAATTTAATACAGTTCCTTGTGGAATGTTGGAATATACAGAAAGGTATAAAGAAGTAAACAAACAAACATACCATAATTCCACTAGAAATCAGGTAGTTTGGTATGGGCCCATAGACTTTTTCTAAGAATGATTTCCATGTGCATAAAACCAGCGACGTGCTTTAAAAGTCTCCACAGTTGGCCACTCTCCTCCCGGCCCCTGGGGGGCACTCAGGCCTGCCGGTCACTCTGGCAGTGGGGGTGGGCACACCGCCCAAGCAGGTCCAGTCAGAGTCCTTCCCTGGGAATGATCCATGGACTCTGGAAAAAGAGAGCTTCCTTTTTCCACTTGAACTGCTAGGCTGGGATGTGGAATGACTGGCAGAATTGGTGGACATTTTTCTTAAGATAGATGAAGACAGGCAGGCCCCGTGGCCGAGTGGTTAAGTTTGCTCGTGGCAGCCTAGGCTTTCGCCAGTTCGGATCCTGGGTGCGGACATGGCACCGCTCGTCAGGCCACGCTGAGGCGGCGTCCCGTATGCCACAACTAGAAGGACCCACAACTAAAAAATATACAACTATCTACTAGGGGGATTTGGGGAGAAAAAGCAAGAAAAAAAAAAAGATAGAAGAAGACAGAAGATAACTTCTTTTAACATAGAGGAAGCCTATTGTAGAAGGAGAATGAATCCAATAACAGGGTAAAGAATAGCCAAGAAATGAAGAGACAGGAGAGAAAGAGGAAGAACTATTGTTCACATGTAAGCATCTGTGTCTTTTCAAGCCAGTCACATCTATGGACTTCCCAGTTTATAGGAGCCAAAAAATACCTTTTATAAAAAAATAGTTTTGGGCTGGCCAGTGGCGCAGCGATTAAGTTCACACATTCCGCTTCTCGGTGGCCCAGGGTTTGCCGGTTCAGATCCCGGGGGTGGACATGGCACTGCTTGGCAAGCCATGCTGTGGTAGGTATCCCGCATATAAAGCGGAGGAAGATGGGCACGGATGTTAGCTCAGGGCCAGTCTTCCTTAGCAAAAAGAGGAGGATTGGCAGCAGTTAGCTCAGGGCTAATCTTCCTCAAAAAAAAAAAGGATTTTATTTTTTCTTTTTCTCCCCAAAGCCTCCTGGTACATAGTTGTATATTTCTAGTTGTGGGTCCTTCTAGTTGTGGCATACGGGAGGCCGCCTCAGCATGGCCTGGCAAGCAGTGCCAAGTCCGTGCCCAGGATTCGAACCAGTGAAACCCTGGGCTACCGAAGCAGAGTGTGCAAACTTAACCACTTGGCCATGGGGCCGGTCCCTCATCTTTTTTTTTTATGGCTGAGTATAAAAAATTAACTTTAACTAGGTTTCTAATATTTGAACCAAGTGAGTCGTGATTAGTACCATGCTTATAGACATCTCACTCAATCCTTCAATGACTCTGTGAACTGCATTTTAGCCATGTTTTAACAGATAAGGAGAATGAAATTTAAAAGAGTTAAATATCTTGCTTAAAATCACATGGACAGAGAGTTTATCAAAATCTAAACTTGGATTCTTATTCTTGTTATGTCACTGTTCCACTTTTATTTTATTTTTAAGTGATTATTTTAAAAGTCTCAGTTTTCTTGACCCTGAGCTAACATCTGTGCCCATCTTCCTCTACTTGATATGTGGAATGCCTACCTCAGCATGGTTTGCCAAGTGGTGCCAGGTCTGCACCAGGGATTCATACTGGCAAATACTGAGCCGCAAGCACAATGTGCACACTTAACCGCTGTGCCACTGGGCCGGCCCCCGGTAGAGTTGCTCTTTACGGGAGAAGCCTGCTGTAAGTATTCCTCATTCCCCCTCCCGCCCAACCACAGCTCCCACCCACTTACACACACCAGGCAAAGTACAGCCTGGCCTGTGTCTCTCCATCATGGCTGAGTTCTCAAGGTGAGTTGAGCACATGCATTGACATAATTCTCATCATAATCAGTGACTTGTAACAACCATGGTGTGGCGAAGGGTCGGGATGAGGCTTGTCCAAATCAGGGGATTGGCTTGGGTGCCTTGAAGAAGTTTCAAGTATGATCCAGAAACACATCTCTGAAGGGGCAGGCTCCACTCTCCCCCAGTGCTGGGAACCCACCTCTCCTGGAATTCTTTGACATCACTATCTTCATACTCTTCTCCTCTCAGAAAGATAGTAACAACATAGCAGGTGTATGAGTTTCCTAGGGCTGCTGTGATAAAGTGCCACAGACTGAGCGGAATAGAAATTTCTCTTCTCACAGTTCTAGAGGTCTGGATGTCTGAAATTAAGGTGACAGCAGAGTCATGCTTGTCCAGAAGGCTCTAAGGAAGAATCTTCCCTTGTGTCTTCCAACATCTGGTGGCCCCAGGTGTTCCTTGGTTTGCGGTAGCGTGACTCCCGTCTTTGCCTCTGTCTTCATACAAGCCTTCTTCCCATATGTCTCCATCAGAGTTTCACTTTGATTGTTAAGATATCCATTTTTGGGGGGCCGGCTCCGTGGCCGAGTGGTTAAGTTCGCACACTCCGCTGTGGCAGCCCAGGGTTTGGATCCTGGGTGTGGACATGGCACCGCTTGTCAGGCCACGTTGAGGCAGCATCCCACATCCCACAACTAGAAGGATGTGCAACTAAGATATACAACTGTGTACAGGGGTGGTTTGGGGAGATAAAGCAGAAAAAAAAGAAAAAAAGATTGGCAACAGTTGTTAGCCCAGGTGCCAATCTTAAAAAAAAAAAAAAAAAAGATATCCATTTTTTCCTTGTAAGAGGTCTGGCTTGAATGTAGGAACTGTAGGATAGGAAAAAACTTTTTCTTCTACCCTCTTATGGCTAGTTCCTGGAGACTGCAAATTAAACTGACAACAGACAGATTAACAGGAGGAAAAAAACCACTGTTTATGCCAGAGTACTCAGTGATGAGTAACTCAAGTGGTGGTTAGACTATGGGGCTTATATACCATCTTAACAAAGGGTGATAAATTTATAGAAGTGACAAGACAAAAGAAAAGGGTTTGGGCTCCTGGGAGTGGTAAGTTGTAGGAAGGCAAATATGTGGGGGAAGCTAATAGAAGATAAGGGTTGTTTTAGTAAGTTTTTTTTGTGCAGACCCATCTCAGTGCCAACTTTCTGTCTCTAGTGATAGTGATTGTTTTCCTCCTCCTTGTGTGGGAGACAGGAAGGGGAACACGTTCACAAATGAAAATTCATGACCTTCTTTTAGATGGAGGAAGGCAAAGGGGTCTTTCGGCATTTGCTACTGCTTAATGGCTTTCCGCTCAAAACAACCTTTATGCCAAAGTGGCATATTTTGGGGAGGCGTCTAATCTACCTTCTCATCGCCTTCGAAATAAATCACCTGATGAAGCATGTCAGTTACGAGGATGCCTCTGTTTATAGGATTATAGACTTCTAAGTATGAAAGGACTTGAGAAACTATTCCCATATTCTTATTTTAGAGGCACCTGGTGTCCAGGGCCATCAAGAAACTTGCTACTTATTTGTCCCTTGCCTCGTATCCTTCATGGCTCCTCCTCACTACGTGTAGAATAAGTTCTAAACATGGTGTACAGGTTCTTCAGATTCTGTCTACCTTTCTGGACTCATTTCCTACCTATTCACTCCTCTCTTTTGTTGCTTTCATAACAGCACAGTTCTTGTAATCCCTCTGTGAGCATCATATTATTTTATGTCTCGCTGGCTTTGCCCATGCAGGTTTTTCCTGACTAACTCTTACTCAGGCACCAGCTCCTCCTAGAAACCTCCTCCAAATCCCCAGGTTGCTCTAAACCCCCACTGTTGTACCTGCGTAGGATCTATGCTTTGATTTGATATAGCAATTGCTCCAAATATTGAAATTAATGGACCCTCCCAAACTATAAACCCCTTTAAGTTAGGGATCATACCACACTCATGTTTATGACCCTGGACCTAGCACAGTGTCTGGTACATAACAGACCCTCTGCTAATGTTTATTAAAGCCAGGCCTGGAGGTCTAGTGGTTAAGATTTGATGCTTTCACTGCCACGGCCAAGGGTCCCGGTTCGTTTCTGGTCAGGGAACCACACTCCCCATCTGTTGGTTGTCGTGCTGTGGCGGCTGCATGTTGCTGCGATGCTGAAAGCTAGGCCACTGGTATTTCAAATACCAGCAGGGTCACCCACAGTGGACAGGTTTCAGCGGAGCTTCCAGACTAAGACACACTAGGAAGAAGGACGTGGCCACCCACTTCCAAAAAAACTGGCCATGAAAACCCTATGAACAGCAGTGGAGCATTGTCTGATACAGCGCTGGAAGGTGAGAGGATGGAGCAGGGTTCTGCCCTGCTGTCCACAGTGTCGCTAGGAGTTGGAATCGACTCCATGGCACTAACAAGAAATGTTTATTAAATTAAACTGAATTACTTTTACTCATAAGTTAACGGGATAATCAGGATGGTTATTTTGCTTTATTTACTTTGTCATACTTTAGTTTTAAAAATACTTTATTTTTGTTCCCAAATTCAATTAATATTACTAGAATTTGTGGTGGACATTTTTTCTGTTTTTCAGTTGCTAGGTTGTCTATTAGTGAAGAAAATGCAGTTTCCTTCTTAAGCCTGCAGACCACCTGGTGAGGTTTCTCTTTCATGCATGTACGTCTCTGTGAAGGGAATCCTGCTTATGTATCTGGCCATTTCTAATTGATTTATAACACCATTCAGTCCTACAGTGCACTCCCAGCTGGGGAACATCAGAAATTAGTAAGAGAGTTCCCCTGTTTTTGATCATCATTATGAGGAAACAATTTCTTCTAATATTTCTTGGAAAGTCATGGTTTAGGGCAGAGAGAGCCTGTTACAAAATGCACCCTCTTTTCTTTCCACTCTAGCAAAAACTAACAGAAGCTAGAACACAAAGGATGAACTTACCCCAACTACTGACAGAAAAGCACCTAAAATCCCTTCTCCAAACCCCGCCATGCTGTCAGTTTCTAGAAAATGCTTACCATCCTGAGACTTTAAAAGCTATGGCAGCAAGAACACACAAAATGAGCAGGCAGTCTGAATCCAAAAAATCATTGAAATCTTAATTTAACTGCAAGTAATGAAATTTGTATTCATATTTTAAGATGACTGGTTGTTATTGAAATGCAATCAAAAATTTAAAATAAGGGGCTGGCCCCGTGGCCAAGTGGTTAAGTTCGTGCACTCCGCTGCAGGCGGCCCAGTGTTTTGTTGGTTCGAATCCTGGGCGTGGACATGGCACTGCTCATCAAACCACGCTGAGGCAGCATCCCACATGCCACAACTAGAAGGACCCACAACGAAGAATATATACAACAATGTACTGGGGAGCTTTGGGGAGAAAAAGGAAAAAAATAAAATCTTAAAAAAAAAATTTTTAAATAAGTTTATGATATTTTTAATTTCAAGAAAAAATAGAGAAAACTCAATAAATTGGAATCTAGAAATTACAATGTTTGCTTTGGCTACATATACAGGAGACAAGAGCCATCCTCACAACTTAACACACTCAGAAATTGTTCAAACGGATGATGTGTCACTATTTCACTTTTAACCATCAACATTAATTCAAATGGGTCAAAAATACTACTCTAAAAAATGAAATATGAAAGTTCTATAAAATATGGATGATTGAGAAAAGTAATTTTGGGATGGAGAACACTTTTCTAAATATGCCACAAGGGTTGAGGGAAATTTAGGAAAATTTTTGCAAAGACGGTGACAAACATAAGGTTAATATTGATAACACACAAAGAACTGTTTGCCTATCAACAAGAAAAAACAGAAAAGAAATAAACGGCAAGGGGTATAAGCAGGAAATTCACAAAAGAATAAGAAGAAATAACCAATAATAATCAGATTTGTATACTTATTAGTGGGAGAAATGACTTTAATAATCGAAGAATGCAAATGAAATGTCATGTTATTTCTATAATATTGTCAAAGATGAAAAGCTGACAAAAGATTGGCAAAGAAGTAGAGAAATGAATGTCATGAATTTATTGATTGCAGTTGAAATTTACGTCACGTTTCTGGTTCCCAGTTGTATAATACATACCAAAATTTAAAATACGCATTTTCATTGACCCCCAACTCCCACTTTTTGTAAATCAGTTTATCACAAGTTCAAAGATATGCATATGAATATTTACTATATTGCTTTAATTTTTTTCTGTTTTCTTTGGTGTGTGCATGTGAGGAAGAGTCGCTCTGAGCTAACATCTGCCCCAGTCTTCTTCTACTTTTGTATGTGGGACGCCTCCAAAGCATGGCTGATGAGTGGAGTAGGTCCACACCTGGGATCTGAACCTGTGAACCTTGGGCCATGGAAGTGGAGTGCGCACAAGTTTAATCACTCAGCCATGGGCCCGGCCCTTCTGTTTTGATTTTTATTAAAATTACACATGCACATAGTTTTAAGAGTGAAGTAGTTCTACAAGGCTTGTTACTAAAAACAGTAGCCCCTGACCATCCCTACCCATTTCCTGCTCCCCAGACACCTTCAACACTGTTAGTTGACCATTTCAGTATTCATCTTCATGATTTTAAGCAATAAGTTATGTGTTTACCTCTTGAGTTTCTAGAGTTAGGAATTATTATTATTATTTTCTAATTTTTAAAGATTTTATTTTTCCTTTTTCTCCCCAAATGCCCCCAGTACCTAGTTGTGTATTTTTAGTTGTGGGTCCTTCTAGTTGTGGCATGTAGGATGCCCCCTCAGTGTGGCTTGATGAGCAGTGCCATGTCCGCACTCAGGATCCGAATGGCGAAAACCTGGGCCACCAAAGCATAGCACGTGAACTCAATCACTCAGCCACGGGGCCAGCCCCTCTATTTTTAATTTTTGAGAAGTCTCCATACTGTTTTCCAAAGTGGCTGCACCAGTTTGCATTCCTACCAGCAACCTATACTGTGGTTTTAATGTAAGGAATAATGATTAATTGAGTAGCAGTGTTCAGTACTCAGTAAATACTTATTAAGAGCTGTTAGTTTAATTATTCTATGAGAGTAAAAGGAGTAGGAATTCAAGAGGCTAATTTCCATGCAGAAATTCGTTAGTTTTTCCCTTAATTTTTTTCTTGGTTAAGCAATACATATTCATCAACAGAAAAATTGAAAAGTACGCTAAATTGTAAAGAAGCACAAAGGAAAACTTCTCATAATCCCACTGTACAGAGGCAACTGTAGTTAACTTTTGGCATATTTTGTATCAGTTTTTTTATTTTATAGGAACTTTTTTGTAATTTACATGCTTATGATGATACTGCTTACGATATTTTGAATTTTGCTTTTTTGTTGTTGCTTAACATTATATGAAAAACACTTCCAATATCATTTAAAAAATCTTTATTAGCATATTTTAAAATGAAAATTGCATAGTAATCCACCGTATTGCTGTAGGGTGAAGAACTGTCCCCATTTGCCTACGTCTGAGAGGGTTCCTGGGACACGGAACTTTCACTGGAAAGTCCACGGCAAACTAGGATTGAGTTGGTCATCCTACTTTTCATTGGATAATTAGGATTTTTTCCTTTTTTTTTTTTTTTGAGGAAGATTAGCCCTGAGCTAACATCTGCAGCCAATCTTCCTCTTTTTTTTGCAGAGGAAGACTGGCCGTGAGCTAACATCCGTGCCCATCTTCCTCTACTTTATAAATGGGACGCCTACCACAGCATGGTGTGCCAAGTGGTGCCATGTCTGCACCTGGGCTCTGAACCAGCGAACCCCGGGCTGCTGAGAAGCAGAACATGTGAACTTAACTGCTGTACCACTGGGCTGGCCCCAACTTTTTTCCATTTTTTACCCTTATAAACAACACTGATGTTAATTTTTATAGCACTTACTGGCTTTTTGAATTGTTTTTGTAATAACTGCCCTCCTGCAACTGCTTGAGGACAAATACTATATGTTTGGGCCTTGATTTTTCTGTTTAACCCACAGGCTCAAGCAGTCACGTAGATGTTCAACAAACATGGTACCAACCCGATGACTGAGTGACTGTTTAGTGTTGCCATAGGTGGAATTGTATCCCCTAGAAAGATATGTTGAAGTCCTGACCCCTGGTATCTGTGAATGTGATCTCATTTTGGTTTTTACAGATGTAGTTAAGATGTAAGTTAAGATGAGGTCATACTGGATTACAGTGGGCCCTAAACCCAATCTGTCTGATGTCTGTATAAGGAGAAGAGCCTCAGAGACAGACGAACACAGGGAGGCGATCGCAGGTGAAGACAGACACATGGGGGAAGATGGCCATGTGATGACAGGCAGTGATTCGAGTCATGCAGCTGCAAGCCAAGCATCTTAGCCTGTTCTGGCTGCTGTAACAAAACACCACAGACTGGGTAGCTGTAGAAAACAGAAATTTACTTCTCACAGTTCTAAAAGCTGGAAGTCCGAGATTAGGGTGCCGGCATGGTCAGATGAGGATTTTTTCCAGGTCACAGACCTTTCATTGTATCCTCACGTGGTGGAAGAGGCTGGGGATCTCTCTGGAGCCTCTTTATAAGGCTCTAATCCCGTTCATGAAGTTTCCACCCTTAGGATTTAATTGCCTTTCAAAGGCCCCATCCACTAAAATCATCATCTTTGGGGTTAGGATTTCAACATATATAGATTTTGTGGGGGACACAAACATTCAGGCTGTAGCACCGAGGAACGCCAAGGATTGCTGGCAGCGACCAGAATATAGTGCAGCGGGCATGGCCCTGCTGGTAACTCAGTTTCAAACTTCCAGCTTTCAGAACTGTGAAAGAACAAATTTCTATTGTTTAAATTTCTGTTTAATAAAATCCTGTTGTTTGCCAGTTTGTGGTAGCTGGGTATGGCAGTCCTAGGAAACGGATACAGGCGTCTTGGCTGAAAATGGAAGAAGGTAACGTTGTAAACCCAGCAACACGCTCGGGACTGTGTGCGAGCAGAATGCTTCCAAATTAGTTGGTGTCTTAGTCCGTTTAGGTTTCTATAACAGAGTGCCAGAGACTGTGTGGCTTACAAACAATAGAAATTTATTTCTCACCCTTCTGGAAGCTGGCAAGTCCAAGATCAAGGCACCAGCAGATTTGTTGTCTGGTGAGGACCCATGTCCTGGTCCATAGATGGACAGCTATCTTCTCTCTGTGTCCTCACATGGCAGAAGGACGGGGGAAGCTTTTAGGGTTTCTTTTATAAGGGGAATAATCCCATCCACGAGGGCTCCACCCTCATGACCACTTCCCAAAGGCCCACCTCCTAATACCACCACCTTGGGGGTATAGGTTTCAACACATGAATTTGGGGAGGGACACAAACATTCAATCCATAAGAGGTGGTATTTTCCATTCCCTCCTTTGCTCCTGGGCTTTGCTTGAAGAGGTGCTTCATGCCTGCCCTCACTTTTGAAATGGCTTTCCCTGAAATGAGGACAGAAACTAATCAACTTCTTGATTAGCTTGTGGTTTTTTTTTTTTCTTTTGGTGAGGAAGATTGGCCCTGAGCTAACATCTGTTGCCAATCTTCCTCCTTTTTTATTTTCTCCCCAAAGCCCGGTACAGAGTTGTAAGTTCTTCTATTTTTCTATGTGGGATGCCACCACAGTGTGGCTTGATGAGTGGTGTGTACGTCCATGCCCAGGATCCAAACTGGCGAACCCTGGCCTGCCAAGGCAGAGTGCATGAACTTAACTACTATGCTAGCGGGCCAGCCACTTTATTAGATTTTTTAATATTCTAATTGATTTATGACTTTTTTCCTCTGGATGGTCCCTTACATTAATTATAAAGACTCCCTAACTATTGCTAGTTTTATGGTTTTACATTTCTGGGGTGGCCATAAATTGATGGGTCCAATGGGTATTGGTCACATTCTGGAAGCTTTTCTCAAGGTAACAGTGACAGACATTTCTATTAGCATCCTCTTGCTTTCCCTGAGCACATTTGAGGTTCCTTGTGTTTACCTCTTGTATCTGGAGCCTTATCAAATTAAAAGGAATAGGTTGGGCCCATCTTTAAGACTTTGACAAAAGCACTTTTAGAGCAGTAGACAACGGGCAGCTGTTTTTCCTCATGCTTGTTCCTCAGGCAGTAGGAGAGCCCTGCCCTCCCCTCGCTCCACTCCTGGAGACCACCTAGGTCACTCACTTTGATATCTGAGTCTGGCTCTTTCTCTGATATTTATATAGACAGAAATAACAGAAAAACACAATTCGACTTCACTTCTGTGGTCTGCTTTAATTTTTTAGTAGAATATTAATGCTAGAAGTTATTTCAAGAGCTGTGGTCAAGACCTTTGCCCCACGACATCTGAGAACGTGACCCATCCGAGGCCTGTGGTGGACCATCCTGTCTACACTGAGTGCTCTCTAAAGATGGAGAGGATGGAACTTTCCTTAGTTGCCTATTCTAATGTTAAATGACCATTCTAGTCAGTAGATCTTCTTTGAGTCTCCCTACCGTCTTTGTGGCATTTAAAGGGTTTTTTTGCTTTATTTAAAAAATTACTATTTTGTGACTTTGGAATGGGAGAGTCAGTGACTGACATTTGGAGAAACAAAAAGTACTCAGGAGACATACTAGTTACCTTATTCTTTGGTTTAGAATTTCATGATTTAGATTTCTGTTTCCAGAAGACAATCATAGATTAGAGCTTCAATTGTCTAAGAATTCTTTGAAACAGCACGTGTTAAACATAAAGGATTCTCAGAGACAAAGAAAACATTGTATGAGGACTAGATGCCAAGAGTATGTGGCCTTCTCTGGCAAGGTCAATTATGTTTTAAAAGCAACAGAATATTTTGTAACATATGTTCTTCGAATGTACTCTCTGACAGAGCGAATCCAAGATGTGCAAAGAGAATTTTTTAAAAGCAGCTGGTATTACTATAATTTGTCAGCAAACGGATTATGGAAAGTCTTTCATTCAATCAAGACGGTGAAGGCAAAGGCCTTAGTCCCTGCTGATCAAAATAATAGCATCAGTCAATAGTAATTTATATGATGATCCAGATGCCGCTTCTTCCCCAGGAGGAGCAGGTAAGCAGCTCCTCTCTACAGGACCCACACGATCTTCCGAGCTGAACTCCAAGGTCAGATCCTATCTGTGGCCTGCAGACGTCATAACACTTCTCCCCCAGCCCCGTCCAGTACTTCAGCCTGCATCTTCTAAGAAAAGGGATACTCTTCAACTTAACCACAATACTACTTCCCCCACAAGGACATTAACATTTATTTAATAATTCTCATCTAACATATAGTCTATATTTAAATTTTCCCAATTGTCCCCAAAATATCATTTGTACTTTTTTCCTGATCTGGAATCCAATGAAAGTTTACATATTACATATGAGTACTCTGATTTATTCTTAGATGCAAAATGAGTTTAAGCAAATTGTTTATGCCCATGATCAAGAATCTTTTTGTGAACACCCTGACTTTTTTTGAGGAAGATTAGCCCTGAGCTAACACCCGTGCCCGTCTTCCTCTACTTTATATGTGGGATGCCTGCCACAGCATGGCTTGACACATGGTGCCATGTCTGCACCCGGGATCCAAACCGGTGAACCTAGGGCCGCTGAAGCGGAACGTGTGGACTTAACTGCTGCGCCACCGGGCTGGCCCCAGCCCTGACTATTTTTGAGATAGGAAGTCGGGTTTGGAAACAAAAGCATTGTTATATTACAGTGGAAAGAAAACCGGGCGAAGCATTCAGCATTCTGGATTCCAGGTCTTGTCCTATCACTAATCATCTGCCCAAAGTCAGGTAAGTGACTTTGTCCTTCTGGGCCTCACTTTGTCACCAGTAAATGTTCGAAGACCTAATTTTGTTCTTGGGTCTGCATTAATTGTGTGCCCTTGAGCACATGCCTTGCCTTCCCCTCCGTTTGTGAATTGATTTGAGAAATTCACCTTGAGCACTTACCAAGGGCCCTTGTGACTAAGACAGGCTCTGTCCCTGTCCTCACAGAGCTTCCAGCATCTTTCGAGAGGCAAACACTGCACACGCAGTCGCATCAGTGAGTCATTGATTTCAACGCTGGTAAGCGCTCTGAGAGCAGCGCGGTTCACACAGGGTAACAGGGAGACCTCATCTAGACGGGGGCTTCAGGGGGTGAAGGGAAGGAAGGGAAAAACCCAGGCAGGCTGCTCTGAGGAAGTGACTTCTAAGTTGAGACAAGAAGGATGAGTGGGAGTCAGCTATGTAAGTGTGGAGGTGTTTTCCCTCTTTGAGAATCAGTTTTTCTATTTCTTTGTTTTTTAATTTAGAAAGAGTAAAATGTATGTGGCAAAGATTGCTAGGGGTCCCCCAATAGATGCTCTAACCTTCTTCCTTATCATAGAATCCCACTGTCACTCATAGTGACAACATTTCCAGCAACCGCTGCAGCTTCCTGTGGCCTTGTGGTTAATTCTGGCCATCGGAAGTGCCACTTCTGGGAGGCAACCTTCCAGGGAGGTGATATGCCTCTTCTTCTCGCCTTCCTCTACCCCGTGGCCTGGAACAAGGACTTGGTAGTGAGCCATCTTTGGCCATGCGGGCAGGGCACCGTCTAGGGGTGGCAGAATGGCAACCGTCTACACTTGTGCTTATATCTGAGACAGAAATAAACTACTGTCCTGTTTAAGCCATTTTGGCCTGGGGCTGGGGAGGTGAGATGGATCTCTGCTAATTGTGGTTGAACTTAAATCCTAAGCAATACAGTGTACCTGTCAAAACATTCAAATTCAATGAGAGAATATAATGAAAATTGTTTTGTCAACCACACACCTCAGAGTTGCTTTTAAAGACATCATAATAACCAGAGCAGAACACCAAACTTCGTGTGTGAGGTGACCAGTCCCTAAAAGATTAGGATCAGACTCTCCTTTGCTATGATCACTGCACTTTATCAATGTATTTGGGGACATCACTCACTTGGTGGGCCCCCAGTTCATACTGCTGACTTTTTGTATTGCTCTATGACATCTAAGGTCACTTCCGAACTCCACCTCCATTGACTGAGCCATGTCGCAGGATCTCAGGTCCAGAGCTCTGGTTTTACAGCATTTTGGGATCTGTGAACCATCTTATGAAGCAACAACTGAAGCGACGTAGGCCACACATCCTACCTTACCAGACACATCCCGGCCCCCTAAACCAAACGTCCATTGGATGAATGACTTTTGTTAAGAAATCAATATGGTGGTTCTTGATGTTTACTATTATTTCACATTATAAAGAAAAGGATAAACGTGAATACCAGAAAGGTTAAACAACCTGGAGAACATGTGGATATTATGTATGGATCCTCTCGTGAGAACATTCATGGCACTAGTGTTCACCAGCATTGTGAGAAATAGCCAAACGCCACCAGCGTGTTAGACTAATCTACACACGCACACAGCATGCCATCTATTTCCCTACGATGGAACTGGGTTCAGGTGGGATTAAGACTCTTTATAGAAATGAACAGATTATGGGCTGCCTCGTCATAAAATCATTCACCTCTGGGTGGGCCCCGAGTCTACCTGGCACCACTTTCACCACAACAGAGGGGATTCAGCCCGTGTGACAGAGAAGGCAAGCTGGAGAGTTGCATGCAGAATCTCATAATCAGATTTGTGCTCTGGCTTAGTCGATTCTGAAAAGAATTCAGTCAAAAGCTATGCATTAGAGAATACTATTTCAAGCAAGAGATTTTATGAAATAGCATAACTCCATTGACTATAAAGAATGAGTCAATGGAGTATTCCGTTACTACTTATTGAACACCTGCAGACTGAGGGGCACTCTTGTGGGAGAAACATAAGTCTGGGCTCACCACAATGTGTGTACATCCTCTAGTGGTCATTTCCATTAGCGCCCGAAGTCTTTGCTGTAAAAACATAGTTTTCGAGTAGTTGCTTAAAATTACGTTAAAGTGGACACTTTAAGAATGACAGTGATGTGGCCGGCCCCGTGGCTGAGTGGTTGGGGTCGCGCCCTATGCTTTGGCGGCCCAGGGTTTTGGCAGTTTGATCCTGGGCATGGACATGGCCGTGCTGAGGCAGTGTCCCACATGCCAAAACTAGAGGGACCCACAACTAAAGATATACAACTTATGTACCAGGGGGCTTTGGGGAGAAAAAGGAAAAATAAGATCTTTAAAAAAAAAAATAGTGATGAGAGAGATTCAGTCTGACATCTGCTTTTAGCCTCAACTGTCCATTCCCCACGGCATGTGAAGCCCCTCAAAGTCCAGCTTCTGCCTCTCTTTGTGGCCTCAGATCTCACCACTGGCCTCCTCTCTTTCTTCTCCAGCCGTACCGAGAATAAAGCGCCTCTCCGTGCCTTTGCACAAATTGCTCCCTCTTCTTGGAATGCTTGTCTTCTTTTTGCCTTGCGCATCGCACAATTCCTGCGCATAGTAGGCATTCAATAAATGATAGTTCTTTTTCGTTTCCCTTCATTTTACAGAGAAGGGAATTGAGGTCCACAGAGGTAAAGTAATTGGCTCAGAGTTAAACAGCTTAGTAATAGAAGAGACAAGGCCTGCATCTTCTGGTCCAGTGAATCCTTTTTTTCTATAACATTGGAAACATGGGATGAGGGAATGCCCCTTGACCCCAACAGTAATAGGTTTACAAATAACTTTTTATTATTCAAACGTACACAAAAGTAAGGAGAATAGCATTACGAGCTCTATGTACCCATCACTCAGCAACAACAATGATCAACTCCTTGTCAGTCTTTTTTCATCTATATCCATCTGTATCTCCCTCCCCCCAAGGGTATTTTGAGGCTAATCCTAAACACCTTACCAAATTCTAACTGTATTTTTCGTGAAACTCTTTTTCATGTGTTTAATCTCTAGAAAGGGTCAACTCAGTTGGGAAAGATTTCAATAAGATGAAACCTCAATTCTTCATTAAAAGATATTGGAAATGAGACCCTCAAAGCACCCATGGTATGTGCAGACCTTTAGAATCTTGCCAAAGCGGGTATGCCAAACGTAAGTAACATCTGATTTGCCTTAATCTCTGGAGCTCAATAGATTTCTTCCAATTCTTGTATCTCTGCTGGGTTTTCCCGTCTCTTTATTATCATTCCCAACCTGTCTGTCATCCTCTGGACCCACCCCCTCACAGCAATCTTTGTGCTTTTCTTTGTGTAGATTTACTTCCTCAAATGCCTTTTTTCTTCCAAAATCTATCAGTCCTTCAAGGCTCATTTCAGGAACTTTCTCCTACATGAAACCTTTTTGGATTATCTCATCCTTGGGATGAGATGGTGTTTATAGTCACAGCACAGCTCTGCACTTAATTCTTATTTAATTGTTTCATGTGTATCAGTTTTGCCTCCTTAACACGATTGCAGGTTCCTTGATGGCAAGGATTCAGTCAAAATATTTTTCTGAGTGTTTCTTCTCGTTCCTCCTGCCCTGTCCTAAGGCCACTGACAGTGGAGAGCTCACACTAAGTTACTCACCATAATTTGTGGAGTAACCTTTGCCCACTCACGTTTTGGGTCAATCATATACTCTTACAGAGGTGTAGTTGAACCTATGCAGTGGTCTTGCCAAAAACATCAAAATTGAGTCTGATCTGCTATCTTCATCCAACTTCTAAAGTTTCAAGAAGACAGAGAACAGAGGTCTCCACAAGGATGCAAACAGCAAAACCTGGACTGTGGAAAACTTTATAGGAAAAGTTCCTTCCATAAATAAATTGCAATGGGGATAAAACCAGATGGGGACGTGGAGATTTAAAAAGACCTGACAACCAAGCACAGTATGTGAACCTTATGTGGATTCTGATCCAAGCAAACAACTTGAACAGAATTTATGATGTTTATGAGATAAAGCCTTAGGGAATAGTTTCTGAAGTGAAGGGTTTCATTTTTAATTTATAATTTTAAAAAATTGTGTAAAGTACATACACCTAACATAAAATTTACCATCTTAACCTGTTTTTTTTTTTTTTTTTGCTGAGGAAGATTGGCCCTGAGCTAACGTCTGTTGCCAATCTTCCTCTTTTTGCTTGAGGAAGATTTATCCTGAGCTAACATCTGTGCCAGTCTTCTTCTATTTTGTGTGTGGGTTGCCACCACAACATGGCCACCAAAGAGTGGTGTAGGTCTGTGCCCAGGAACAGAACCCGGGCCACTGAAGCAGAGTGCACCGAACTTAACCACTAGGCCACGGGGCTGGCCCCTATCCTAACCATTTTCAAGTGTACTGTTCAGTGGTATTGAGAATAATCACATTGTGGTGCTACCAATCCCCACCATCCAGCCACAGAACTCTATTCGTGTTGCAAAATGAAACTGTACCCATTAAACAAAAACACCCATTCAGTCCTTCGCCCAGCCCCTGGCAACCACCATTCCACTTTTTGTCTCTATGAATTTAATACTCTAGAAACCTCGTGTAAGTGGAATCATACCCTGCTTGTCCTTTTGGGACTGGCTTATTTCACTCAGCATAACGTCCTCAAGGTTCATCCATGTTGCCACATGTGTCAAAAGGGTATTTTTTTAGGGGTAGTAATTGCTTTGCATTTTGTTAAAAATAAAAATAGACCTTATCTTTTAGAGATACACACTGAAATATGTATGAATGAAAGGATAGAAAGCCTGAGGTTTACTTCACGACAGCACAGTGTAGGCAGAGTGGTTGGGGGCACCATTCAAATAAGATTGGCTGTGAGTTATTCATTGTTGCAGGTGGGTGATAGGTACCAGGAGATCATTATAATATCATGTCAATTTTGATCGCTGTTTGACATTTTTCATAACGAACTGTTAAAAAATAAAAATCATTGAACCCTGTCTGTCCACTCTGGCTCTCTTCTCTTCGGCAGTGAGGACGTTTGTGATCCAGGAGGACGACGACCTCTGCTCTCCGTCGGGCCGGGACTGCAGCCTGTGCAGAACTGTTTATACCGGCACTTTGTGCCAATGATACACTGCTAAGGGTGCATATCAATCAGGTATTCCTTAGCCGGTCTTGTTGATGGATTGATCCGGCTATGCTGTTCGAATCCAGGGGGGTGTTTACAATCCAGACACACAAAGTCAAGGGATTTGTCCTGTGTCTGTTCCTTGCATGCATGGATTTATTCAGCATTACCCAGCCCACCTTAGGCCTAGAGGGGCCTGCACCAAGGAACGTGAGGTGACCCTCCCAGTGCACCCCATCCTGGGCTTGTCAACTGTCAGGGGTCCTTCAGCCGGGGAGCGGGGAGCGCAGGGGAGGGGAGGGCTGGTAAAAAAACAGCCTCATTGTGTTAAGCTCTGTAAGAGGCTGGCTCATCCTCCTGGGGAATAGAAAGTAAATTGCTTCCCTTTAGGAGTTGAATTAACTCTTTCAGGCCAATAGAATTAGTTCAGTAATGACTATCCCGGAGCCCTAGGATTTCCCCGAATGGTATTTTTAATGAGCCGTGTCTACCCATTGCTACCAATGCCACAATTTAACGGAATTGACTGGTAAACTCAGCCAACAACAGGTTTGACTAATTTTTTTCTTGGAATAGACCAGGTGTTCTTGCGAAGGGATCAATTGACTGCTTGTTTCAGAACTGTGAAGGCGCAACCTCATTAGAGGCTGCCAGTAGATGAGCTCTCTAGTCTTTATTCATTTTCAGAGCAAGCATCGTAGTTGCTGGTGTCCCGGCACATCAGCGGGTCTTTTGTGTTGCTATCAAGTCTTAGTTCCTTGTTTCCAATTTGCTACATAATTTCTCTTCAGGCTGGTAGCTTCGGAGAAAAGGAGTAACAGTAAGCAAGTTTTAACTGACAGGTTTTGAAACCTGAAAGTTAAACATCGAGACAGGTTAGCAGTTGCATTGAAAAAGCTTTAAAGAAGATTGCAGTTGAATTGATTTCCAACTTTGCAGGTGGCAGGGTTTCTAATTGAACAGCTCTGAAATTCGAAGAAAAGGTCTACTTTTATTTGCAAAATATCTCATCTCCCCCAGCAGCACAGAAGGTTGGAGAAATAGGAAAAATCAGGATTAGTATTTTTTAATTAAAAGCAATCTTGGGAGGTTTTAAGGACTTCTCACTTTCTTTGAAGCAGCAAAGGCGATCTTGCCTGCATCTGGCCTCTTAAAGAAAAACTGCCTAACGTGGGAGATTGATGCCTGAAGTAGGTTAGTCAATGGCTCCCATCTGAGAGAGAAACGTATTCTGTGAGACCATCCGAGCGCCATTTGGTACCCTGGAAGAGATAATTAAACCAAATGTTAGCCCGGCGACTTGAAAGGGTTAATCCGTCTCTCAAGGCCACGTAATTTAGTAATTTATTTTTAGAGGGCAATCATCTGAGCCACCTCCCCCTACCCCAGGATGGAGCACTTTGTCCCAATCCTCCTCCGAGGTGGGGCTGTGCGGCCGGAATCAAATAGCCAGGACTTCCCAAGGAATTAACTGCCTTCAGACTCAAGCTCTCTCTGCACAGTTCCCCGTAGGAGGCTGCAGTCTGTTGGATGTGAGCGCACAGTTTTGTTATTTGCATGGCTGCTGTGTGTTGGTTAATTCTTTTTCTTTTTTTCTTTGAGGAAGATTAGCCCTGAGCTAACTACTGCCAATTCTCCTTTTTTTTGCTGAGGAAGACTAGCCCTGAGCTAACATCCATGCCCATCTTCCTCTACTTTATACGTGGGACGCCTACCACAGCATGGCCTTTGCCAGGCAGTGCCATGTCCTTACCGGGGATCCAAACTGGCGAAACCCGGGCCGCTGAGAGGTGGAATGGGCGCACTTAACCGCTCTGCCACCGCGCCAGCCCCCGCTGGTTAATTCTTAATGAAGTCATCCGTCCATTAAGCCAAGAGAGCATCTTGCCGTCGGATCTTTGGCTTTGGAGTAGGCACATTTGGGTTTGGATCCTGACCCTTACTAGCTGGGTGACGTTATTCAGCAACTCTAAACGTTAGTTTCTTTCCTTGTAAAATGGGGTTGTTTGGACTACATACCACTGGGGAGTGAGGGCTTTCCTTGGAGGAAGACTCAGTGAGAGCTGTCGCTGGAGGCCTGACACTGAGCTGTTCTCATTGGTGTTAGCTTTCGTCAGTAGTATTCCAGGGTCCCTAACTCTCTGGGCCCTCCCTCCTTCTCCCCTGATGAAATCCTCCATCTTTCCTGTGAAGTCTCTGCAGGTTCTCCCCTTACTGTGCTCCCATCACAGTTTGTAGGTGCCATCGTCGGAGCCCTTACTTACCATATGGTATTAAAACTGCTGTGTACCCTACCTTGATGGTTACTGTAGGAATTATAGTGATGTATGTGCCTGGCACAGAAGAGGCAATCAATGAAGTGTACCTTCATTTCACTTATTAGGTCTCAGGAGGCGCAATTTTATCCAAGAAATGCTCACTGAATGACTACTGTAAGCAAGTATCTCGTGTAACCCTTACAACAGTCCTAGGAAGTAGGCACTATTACCTGCCCTGTCTCACAATGGAGGAGAATGAGGCTCGGATGGGTCAAGTAAGGTGCCCACAGGCACCTAGAAGTAGGGGAGTAGAGCTAGGATTCAGACCCAAGCCTGTGAGAGCTGGGACGATGTTATGGATCTTGGCCTTCTTAGCACCTAGCACAGTTCCTCAGTCCTGGTGGATGCTCCTTAGATACTGAACGGATGCATTGGAGTCAGTTATCGTTCTTTACCCTACCAAGCTAGAGAGGACTCCGGTGAGTCTTCCTAGTTCAGCTCTCTGCGCTGAGCGTTGGCTGTTGGTTCTCAGATCCAGTCCTCATACTTCCCCCGATCTGCTTTGGATCATGCATAAGGGGCTAATCTGCAAACGACACTTCCCAGACTCCCTTGCCAACTGCCTTCCAGCTCGGTTCCGCCAGTGGGAGGTGGCGCTGGGGGAGCTGCAGCCGTGGAGGCGGGGCAGCCGTGGACGAAGATGCTGCCTGAACCAGAGATGGAGCCGTAGAAATACTCTGACTTCTCCTTTCTTCCTCCTTTCCCATCAACTGAACATAACTGGATGCCAGTTGGCAAGGGGACGCAAAAGATAAAGTTTGCATGGGTCAGTTCCCCTGTGATGCAGAACAGAGCACCCATGAATGGGTCTGAGAGCAATCAGGCAAACTGTCCCTCTTTTTCTGTAGGTCAAAATTTCTTCCAGTCAGGAGCTTTGCTCAGATATAGAGGGTCCTCAATCGAGGGAGGCTATCTGGAAAAGGAGGGGGGAGGTGGGTAGGGGAGGGGAGCCGAAAGCTTCTCTTTTGGTGTCCTGTTATTGGTATGTTTAACTTTTGCTAGTTGATTGGGGTTTGTGGAGCAAGTTAAAGTGTATCTTGATACGTGTTTTTAACTTGCACGTTTAAAAGAAATTGCCTGTTTTACCCTGTGAAAAATGGCCACTTATCCTGAAGATGTTGTATTCACTTAAGACTCCCACTGGAGTGGCCACGGGGACGTTGTTCATGAATTTGTGGCAAAGTGAGACCATCAATAGCTCGCTTAATAAATATAGATTAAAAGGATATCCAATATCTGCCTTAAACCCACAAAGGAATATAAATTTGCAGAAAGAGATCAAGGCTCTAATGAAGGCAGCAGGAGACGGCCTTAAGAAAATTCCCTGTTGCAACTTGATGATGAAAATCAGCCTTAACTGTGCATTTAATTTCTTTTGTGGGTTCAAAGCACATCCCTAAAGTTTTATTCGAGGAAGGTTAATCACGATAGTCTTTGGAGCCCATAAAGCTTCTAAGATTGAGTAGAGTTAGTAAAAGATATTTGGATGAATAAAAATGTTTTGCTTATTTTAAGTGAGGTGTTATATATACCAAAAAATAAGAACCTGAAAAAATACCATCTTTGTAGAAATCCTTGACGAGAATAATATGGGAAAAGATACAGGATTTGTAAGTATACAGCATTTATTTGTAAAAAATATCCTTCTCACTCTCCACAAAACCCATATTTCCTTAGCAAAATTCTGTGCATTGAATAGAGAAAGAAATCTTTGTACATAAAAAGGAAATAAAGAAGAAAGGAAGAAGGGCGGGCCTGGTGGCACAGCAGTTAAGTGTTCAGGTTCCGCTTCAGCGGCCTGGGGCTCGCCATTTCAGATACTGGCACAGACATAGCACTTCTTGGCAAGCCATGCTGTGTTAGGCGTCCCATATATAAAGTAGAGGAAGATGGGCACGGATGGTCATTCAGGGCCAGTCTTCCTCAGCAAAAATAAAAAAAAAAAGAGAGAAAGAAAGAAAAAAGAGGAGGATTGGCAGCAGATGTTAGCTCAGGGCTGATCTTCCTCAAAAAAAAAAAAAAGAAGAAAGAAAGAGAAAAACAGAACTCCTTTGATGAGCTGGCAGAGACCTATTTAATGTAGAACAACGTTTTAGAGGCCCATGGCAGGTCCATAAAACTTGTGCACTCTTTTTTTCTTTTTTCTCATTGATTTTCCTTTGTGGCCATCTCTGTGCTTTCTAAGACTGGCTTAAATTGTCAAATAAGCCATACGTTATGAGTGTTTACCTTTGATTCCACATAAAACCCCAACCTCATGTCTTCTGTTCTTGCTTCCTCTTTTCTTCTCTCTCCCTCTAAGCTGGAAGTTCTCACATATCACTGTGTATAAGGATCAAATGAGAATTTTGGTTAAAAATTCAGGTTCCTGGGCCCCGGTGCCCAGGATTCTGATTCAGTGCTTCTGTGGTGAGGTCCCAGAATCTTGAGGTTTTTTTTTTTTTTTTCCAGCTTTTAAAGATTTTATTTTTCCTTTTCCTCCCAAACCCCCCAGTACATAGTGGTGTATTTTTAGTTGTGGGTCCTTCTAGTTGTGGCATGTGGGACGCTGCCTCAGCATGGCTTGACGAGCGGTGCCCTGGCTGGACCCAGGATTTGAACCGGCAAAGCCCTGGGCCACTGAAGCAGAGCGTGTGAGCTTAACCGCTTGGCCACGGGGCTGGCCCACAGAATCTTGAGTTTTACCAAACACCTTAAGTATTTCTGTTGTGGGTGTTGAGATGTGCTGTTAGGTTATCGAATGAGACATGACTTTTCACCAGGGTGTTTTCATTGTATCGGCAAGGAAGGAATCCTTAATTGTTGGGCTACAGGCGTCAGCAATCGCCGTGTCTAGAGAGTTTCTGTGAGAAGCACAGCTTCTCGACAAGTCCTGTTGTCAGGCCTGCAGTTCCCTGCTTCTCTTGCTGTTCCCCGCTTTCCCTCGTGGCAGTGGGGGTGAGGTGGGCCCCCAGAGGTCTAAGGATGTCTCTGGTTTGGAATTCAAAGACTTGGAGAATCCACGATCCTCATTCTTTGGTAGATTACTTTTGAGTTTTGTTAGGTTTTTAAACTTTAAGACAAGCTGAAAAGTAATCAAAATCTGTACTCCTAACTTGCCTTACATATAAGAAGTTACTTCTGTAACATGATTTGAGGGGAATTGACTCCGGTTTCAAAAATGGCTCCCCCACCAACTGTCAACTTTGTGAAATCTTACCATTACAAATGATGGCCTTTGGACCCTGGGAAAGTGTTAGGCCTCAAAAGTCTGGCTATTACAATGTACATACATCTAGGTCAATATCACCTTAATCTGGAGCATTCTGGTGATAGAATAAGATGGTTGGAATTAGGACAAAAAAGAAGAGGGAGAGCTTAGTAGAAAGGAGAGTTTTACTGGAGGCCGGTTATGCCACCAGGTGAGAAAAAAGTCATCTTTTTTCTCCTTACTTACATCTAATCACTTGTACTAGAAGCAAATAAGAAAATTTAAATTGAGGAAAAAAAAACTCAAGTAGGAGTAGCTCTTTGGTGAATTCCAGACAAACTGAAATAATTCCTACAACACTGCAAATCAACCTTTCAAAATCTCAATATTTTGAATCGTGGAAATGTGTTTTTATTGTATATGTTTCTTGATATCAATATATCATAAAGTAACAGTACACTTATTTTTGTATGACATAATACATATTGAAATCAATGTAAAATGTCAGTTTAAAATATGGAAGGCCACTGCATTAAGTTTGAAGCATTAAGTGAAAGTATTCAACATAACCTTAAATTCTGAAATTAGAGAGGGCAACTTCAGGAGAGACGTATGTATTTGAGTCATGCAAGTCGTGTTAAATTATGCTGAAGCTGGACTCTGAAAAATGATCCCCTTTTGAACAGTTATAGAAATAACTTCTTTGAGGAGTCACCGATCAGCCTTCATTTTCCTCTTTAATTTCTTTCCCTCTTATTTGGCCATTTACCTCGGTCAGTACATTTTCTACAAGTCACTCGAAGCTTGTGTGCGAACAAAGTTGATTTCTGAGCTGAGAACATAAGATGGACTCAGAGATGAGCTTGCCCTCTCCGGGCCCAGGTGAGATGCACTGTTAAGGGTTCTCCTTTCTGCTCGTGGCTCTCAGGATTCTTATGACCTTGGCAAGTTATGTTTGGATGTCTTGATTTCCCCACCGATAAAGTGGAGGTGACAATGCCCATTATTCAAAAAGGATTCATAAGATACCATCTAAGAACTTTCCTAATGAATGAGGTAAGAGCATTTTCTAAGTGCCATTGTTTCTGTTCTCATTATTATTGTGGTTACACCACGGACTTTAATTTGGCCTGAGGTCCTCCAGTAAGCAGTTCCTTTATAAGAACTGGTTGTTTTTAACATTTGCTCTGAGACCAGGTGAAGGGGAAGGAAAGCCCCTACCCCACCCCCCAAATCAAAGTAAGAACTATCTTACAGCAGGCTGAAACTTTCTGTTCATGTAGTTATCTTTAATTTCAGCAAACATCATTTCTGAATACAATCTCCTGTTTTGATAGTTTCAAATTTTGTGTGTCATTTTAAACTCCACTTTCTAGCACTTGTTTTAAGTTGAAGCATAAGTTACTAAACTGTGAAGTAAGTTACGTTGTAGCCATTGAAATTGAGCAATTCTTTTTTTTTTTTTTGAGGAAGATTAGCCCTGAGCTAACTGCTGCCAATCCTCCTCTTTCTGCTGAGGAAGACTGGCTCTGAGCTAACATCCATGCCCATCTTCCTCTACTTTCTATGTGGGACGCCTACCACAGCATGGCATGCCAAGCGGTGCCATGTCCGCACCCGGGATCCGAACCAGCGAAACCCAGGCTGCCGAAGCGGAGCGTGCACACTTAACCCCTGTACCAGTCGGCTGACCCCTGAAATTGAGCAAGTCTTATTCAAGGAGTTAAGGCTGAAACAATTTGAGCCATGCATGTTATGTCTAATCAGATGGGCTTTTTTCTCCCCAAGACAATTTAGGGAGTTTGCTTTCTCATTGTGTAGGCTCCGAGCTATGACAATAATAAGTGCAAACAAAATCCAACCGTGGGTATGTTTTTGATTCTCTATCCACGTCACCAAGTGTGTGCATTTTGCTTGGAGAATTGCACACTTTGCAGCAGGCTCTTGCACATTTATACCCGTGCACAGCCTTAATGGGAAACATTTGAGTCTGGTTGCAAAGATTTGCTCAGTGTGAAATCTGTTTCTAACACAATGGTCAGATTGAAAGGAGTTTCATTACATGGCTGGGCATTTCTTCTTTCTTTGGGGAATATAAAAGGTGAATGCAATACTTTCCAGTTTAAAGTTACCACAAAACTTCATAATCTTAACCTCAAAATCGACTCCTAAATTTATACAGAGAACCAGAGGCCTTGAGCTGGCTGCAACTGCCTGTTTGATCTTGGTTAAGTTCCAAAAAAGCCAGAGAGAGTTCAAAGCAGGGCCAGGGGCAACTCCACACTTTAATCCACGCTCTCCTTTTCCTTCCCTCTTTACTCTCTCTCTCCATCCTCCGGTATGAACTACAGTATATATCCATTTCAATAATCCTAGACACCGTAGATTCTAGAACAATGAGGAAAGCGTCTTTCCTTATTGATACTGACAGGCCCTTTGGTCAGAAAATGTCCCTCAACAGATGTTGGAGAATGTGGTCATAAACTAGAAAGATATCTGTTACAACTTTTAAGGCCATTTTATTTCTAGCTCTCTAAATTCCACTGGATAAGGTTTAATTTTTTTTTTTTTGCCTTTTTCTTCAGAAACCCCTCTTGAGGGTTTAGGATACAGGAAAAGTTGTTACAGCTTAAGATAAGATGCTGACTTTGCTTTTGCATTACACCCTGTCCCCATCTTCCTAAAAAAAGAAATAAAGAGAGAACACAAAGGACAATTATGAAGCAATACCGGTAACAAAGCAGGAATGAGTTCTTTAAATTTATTATTCAAGGAACTGTATTTGGAAATTGAAGAATGCCATTTTTTTTCAATCTAAGCACTCTGGATATTACTTCAGTCCAATCATATTGTTGAAAGAGGGTTTTAGATGATTTTGACTCTGGCTAATGAATACATCCATTGATATTAACAAGAACAGAAATGCACCCTGACTTTGAGGGCCCGGAAGTGAATTTCTGCCTGAGTGCTGACCTAGGCTGAAATTCACTTCTTATCAAATGGGCCGCTGAGCATAAACAAATTCAGCTTAAAATTCCTAATGATGCCACATGTATTGTCCATAAGCAAATAAAACTGGAGTTTTTAACACTGTACGGTAATGTCATCTTCTTTCCCAAGAAGATTTAGTCTCTATAGCATAAACCAAACAGGTAGGACAAGTAAACAATGAAAAAGAAGAGCAATAAGGAACAGCAATGGTACACTGACACAGGTGATAGTGGCGACAGTTGTATGTGGCTTTGCTCCCAAGTCACCCAGAGCCCAACTGAGTCCTCTATTGCTAAGATGAACATTCCTACTGCCCCACTTTTGTTCTCCCCCTCGCCCCATTTCTGAGTTTTGGCAGGAATAGGAAGGAGTGTTATTCTTATTTTCATTGCAGAGCTCCTGAACGATGCACAAAGAACGTGAAGGTTAGGGTGCAGATGTCTGACAATGTGAAAGCAGGGGAAGGTTCGGGGGTTATGGCTGGTTGTGTTTTTCACCCTACATGTTCTTTTTGCGATGTGATATTGACCTTCCTCCTTTGGGAAGGTATGTTCCCTGTCTTTGAACTTGGGAAAATCTTTGTAACTGCCTCAGCAAATAGAAGGCAGTGGAAGTGATATGGTTTGACCTCTGAGGCTAGGTCACAAAAGGCAATATGGCCTCTATCTGGCTCCCTCTCTCTCAAGATGCTCGCCTTTGGACCCCAGCCATTGTGCTGTGAGGAAGCCCTGACCACATGGAGAAGCCACTTGCCCGTGTTCCAGTCCATAGTGTTAGCTAAGAAGTGTTCCTGGTAGGGGGAGGATGGAAAAAAGAGGTGAAAAGGGGAAAAAATGAGAGGAAGGAAGTGATTCAGCTGCTGCTCAGTAACTGGCTCCATGAATATTATTGAGTTTCCCATGGAAGCCGTTCTAGAAGTTCTAGAAGCTGGGCTACAGCTATGAACAAAACAGATAAAAATAGCCACCTTCTTAGCTCTTTCTGTAGATTCTGTAAATTTAACTTACTGAGACTTCTACAACTGGGAGAACCAAGCTCAGATCTTATATAATCCTGACCAAATTTTGTAATTGCAGTGAAAACATTTCATGGGAATCAACTTGTTCTTTGAAATAGAGTTCCTCTTTGTTACAGACGCATAAACAAAGCCTAGGGAAGTGGGTGGTGATTCCTCTTCATATGACTCTTGGGGATGGTAGCTAACTCATCTTTGTCCCTATGTTTTGCTATTTCCATAATGTCACTGGGGTTGTGCTCGGCCAGAGAGCAGTTTGTGCTTAGTTAGTTACATGTGGACACACCTGTCCAGAGGTGCTTAGGTGGGAAGATAGGAAGATCCCTGCCCCTCCTCCCCACCCCAGTGGGGCGGGGTGCCCCTCCTCTGTCCTACAGCTCCTCTGCTTTCTTCTCGGGGCGTACTTACTGTGTGCGCATCTGCCTTCCTTCACTGAATGGCTGTCCTTTGAAGGAAGGTACAGTATGAGCCTTGTTTCTGGATCCACAGTGCCTAGTAGGGCTCTAGGCCCAGGAAAAGTGCTCAGTGACTGTTTGAGAATGATGAATAAATGAATATGTGCTTGGGTGGCACCATCCCTTCCCTGACTCCTTTCCCCTGCGGTATAGAGTGCTCCATTTTCTTGGCCACCGCTGCTCTGGGAAACATGGAAATGCACTAGCTAGTTCCTCCTTCAAGGAAAGACTTGCTGCCCAGCTGTGGAGAGTGTGATTGGAAGAAAGCCTTCAGGTGTCAGCTCCTTCAGGGTCTGCTTTATCTGCAAGCCACCTTGCCCAAGGTCATGCCCCATGGGGACATTCTGTATCCCATGACTGAATGCAGAGAGGATATAAAGGTCTGGCCATTTTCGCCCAGTGCGGGCCGACTGGGATGGTTAATATTTATTCTAAAGCTCCTTGCCTCGTTAGCTGAAACTTCCTTGAGCCTGCATCACATTTCAACTTCCCCCTCTGCGGATTCCTTCCTCTCATCTTCCTTGCACAGGTGTTGGTCCTTAATAAAAAATTTTATATCCCAAACTCCAACTCAGCATCTGCTTCTGGGGAACCCAACCTGCAACAATTTTCTCTTGCCTTCAGTTCATTTGTAAGGCTCTTTATCTTTGGTTACTTGACTATTCACCAAGTTAACTTACAATGTTTGTTTTGGTAAGGCTTTTAAATATTCAATTCTGATTATGGTTCAGGAGAAAATCGACAACTCCAGATGAAGGCCAGGCATGACATCAAGGAGAAGCTCACTGAGAAAGTTTGGTTAACACCTTTCTTATCACTGCTAGTAATCTGTATTTGGCTGCAATGAGACTTATTTTTATGAAATCACTGAATCAACTGATAATGCACGGATGGCCGATTTTCTTTTTTCTTGACCACTATTCTGCTGTCTTGGATCATCAAATGGCCTGAAGAGAAAAACTGTTTCAGATGACAGATATCAGGCTCACACCTAAGAGTCCTTTCCCTCTGGAATATTGTCCCCTCAGGTCCTAGATGACTTTGTGCCTTCTGATGCCCTCAAACGGACTCTTGTCTCCCATCTCCATTTTTTCCTGGGAGGAGTGTTGGTCTGTTACAAATTAATCTGCCACAGCTGGAGGCAGAATTGTCCAGGATCACCTTCCTTCCAAATCATTAATCTTGACCAACAGGAGTGATTTGAAAGAGTAAATGTTATCTTTCAGTAAAGAAGAGGAACTCAAAAGGTTATTAGAGGAAAAAATGTAAGATTGAGCAGGTTCTAAAGAAGCACGTGTTGCTTTCTCAATCAGAATTGGATTCCTTAGATTCATCCTTAATTAGGAAAACATGACTTTTACTTGCCCATAATAATTCAAATTTTAATTCTTCCTGTTACTGGTTTTTGTTTCCTTTTGTTAATTTTTCTTAATTCCATCATTTTAGTTATACTTAACTGAAAGTTATCATGAGTTAAATTTTTAAGAACTCACTCCTTTATTCTGAAGATGCTTTAATTCTCCAGTTAACCCTCAATTATTTACGGTAACGTAGGAGGATTTTGTGTTCCTAATTCAAATCAATGAATAATTAAAATATTTTATCTTTGGCTTTGAATGCAGGTAATATTTTGCTTAAGATTTATCTTCCTGATTATATTTTACTTAAATATATTGACTTTTAAATCTTTCTTGGCCAATTTTTCCTTTTTACTGTGTGTCAGAATTTACACGTGCTTTTAAGATTGTGTACATCCTTTATCAGTTGTGTGGCATTCCATGGTCTTCTATGAGATACCCCAGAGCGATTAATTATGGTGATTTGGAGTCCTTTGTCAATATTGATGCTTTCTGCTGTGCATACAGTTAAAATTTCTTTTCCTCCTCTCTGTCTACATTAGGTAATAGCAATATTTTGAGTTTCCATTGTGTTCGTTTCATATTTAAGGAATTTCAGAGACTCCACGGTCACAGTGCCAAACCCGTGATGGCCAGTTGGTGAAGATCTCTATTGTCAAGATGAAGGAGATGAGGTAAAACTCAAAGGTAAAAAAAACAAAAAAACAAAGAAAGAGAAAGCCTTTCTGGGCAGATAAGAGCAGAATTCAAGTCTATCGACAAATGCTGCTAGAAGACTGACCTTACCCCAGACACCTGCTGGGATTCAGTGCCTTTGAGAAGGAATTGGAACAAAAGTGATTAGTTAGATGTTTCCTTAAGGAGAGTCTCACTGCTACTGTGACATGAGAATTGCTTACCTGGTCAACCAAGGCAGCCCTGCTCAAGTGGACCCAACTCCTGCCAAGATCTTTATTTTCTTAATCTAAAGACACTGACTATGATTTTCTGACTTATACTTAATTAATGTCCAGTTGACTCATTCGCTTATTCATTCATCCATTTATTCAGGGATTTATTTCAGACCTACTCTATGTAGGCACCACCCAGTTACCCATGCATCATATATACAGCTTTCAGTGTCTTCCCTTTTAAGACCCATCACTTCCCTGCCTACTTCCTCCTCCTCCTCCCCTGACCAGTCCCACATCTACTTACTGGCACCACATCAGATCCTGGGGCAAAAGGCTAATGATGACTCAAGAAAGGAAAGGGAAGTTCACTCCAGAAGCTACTTCCATCTGACTGCTCTTGGCATTTCTTGCCTCTATTCCAATTTGTTTTTTAGCCCACAGCTCTGATCCCTTAGCTTTCATGTTAAAAGACCCATGATATATGATCTCACTTTTCTTTGAAATATAGATGAGTTTTACTTTGAGTCTTTAATGTACCCAGGCTCACCTTTAATACCCGTGTTTGGCCTTGTCATTCCATATAGAGGCAAAGTAAACAAAAAGAAGGGAGTTGGAAGAGGAAGCATTTTGTTCTTCATTTCTTATTGCTATAAGTAGTACAGATCTTTAGAAAACTTCTAAGGGACTCTATACGTGAGAGACAGGAGGGTAGGGAGAAGTTATTGGACCATGTCGCATTCTGTATCGGGCCAGGGAGGAGAGAGACTGTGGTCATAAGCACAGATGGTGGTGATGGGACGGGAGGTCCAGGACTAATCCTGGGACCATCAGAAGAAAATAAAAGGCTTATGGGGTACCATCTGTACCAGCTCACACATGCAGGATCTAATTTAGTGTTTCCAAATGTCTTCCTTGGCTCACTAGTCCCAGGAGATGTTCTAAAAGAAAAGGGGCCTGGGTTTAAATATGTTTAGGAAAAGCTGCATATCACATTCCTGTCTTGAAGAAGTCCTGCACTAAGAAATCAGTTTAATCTCCCCCCACATCTCATTAGCAGGATTGCTGTGTCAAAGGGTATGTGCATTTAAAATGTTTCCATCCATTTCTATGTCCACCAGTGATGCATGAGACCTCCTTGGCATGCAGCATTTCCCATTTTGCTAACACCTATTAATATCCTATAGAGCTTGTGTTCCAGAAAACACAGGTTTGCTATACTGGCCAATTTTTGATCTTCTTCCAGCTTGTGTACATTATTATCCTCTTTCTGTGGATGAAGAACTGAGGCTGTTTACCCCCAACCTGCTGGGACTCCCTCCCCCACAGATGCCAGCAGAGGGCTGTACTTGGAGAAGCATCCACTCCTACTGCTGGGAGTACTGAGGGTTAAACTCTGGATATTTTCCTCTAGAAGCATTGTTGAGTATAGGATTATCTATGGTCTTCTTAGCACGGTTGTTTATTTCTGGTAAATAACAGGTTATTAGCTATCATGGTTTTCCCCTGCGATTCTAACTGCCATATATAGCAGGGTTTTAGCAATAATAATAATAGGCATCATTTACTGAGCATCTACTGTATGCCAGGCACTTGAGAGACATCATTATTTGTCACAACAACCCTGCAGTGGAGACTCTTTTCCGAGAAGGTATCTTCATCTTCATGGGCAGCTCAGAGAGGTTGTTACTTGCTCAAGGTTACGTGGAACCAGGATTCACTCAGTTTTGTCTGACTTCTCTGAATCACACTGCCTTTATTTGAAAATGTGCTTTGAGCCCCAAGCAACAACTAAGGTTTGGAAAACACTTTGTTGTATAATTCGAGACTGCCCTCATCTAGGTCTCATTGACGATGGTTGACTGCCTCTGTCTCCAGGTATGACTCTTTTTATCACCGGAGTCCTATTTGCCTACCCATTGATTAAGATCTGCTTTGGGTTAAACAGAATTAAAGTATGAGATTATGATGTATTCTTATTCCCCACCCCTCATTATTCCCTTACTCTTCTCTTTTTTCTTGTCCCTCTGTTCTTTCTTCTTTCATTTTTCATGAGACTGGTGAGGTTTTGTCTTCTTTCAGAATATAACCTCTTTGTCTTCAGCCCTGCTGGGCATCAAATAAAAGACTTTGCGAAATACATCAAGATGGGAGGGAAAGCCAGTAATTCTCAATGTTTGTATCCTCCAACCCTCCTTCCCCCCCTCTCCCCTCGTTAATTCCATAAGCCAACGAGTCTCCTACATCTTCCTTCACCTTCTTGCTTCCCTGTTCCTCCTAAATAGGGAGGTATTCCTTTGAAGGGACAAGAGATAGGGAAGGATAATAAAGGCAAAGAGTAGACCAGGTGTGGGAGGGACGTTAGAGTTGGGGACAGTCAGGCGGGAACAAGGATGGAAGTGAGAGGAAAGGTCTTTACATCACAGAGAGAGCCGAGGCTGTGCAGCTGAAAGCTCCAGCAGTGACGATGAAGAAACCGAGGACAGAGCAGCGCCAAGGGGAGGAGACAGAGATCAGGAGGCTGAAAGGAGCCTGCAGGAGAGGTAAGCCTGGGAGCAGACAGGACAAGGTGGAGGCAGGTGACAACACAGACATTTTGGAGAACAGAAGGGCATTCAGGGGAGGACAGCCAAGGCCACATAGGGTCGACTGTTATTTTTTTATAAGGATTAAGGATGAATCACTGTTTTCATAAGTATCAGTGCACATGCCATATGTTAGGTGTTGCTAGAGTAGAGAACACGTTACACTGACTTAGAACAGGCCCGACAGCCTTGTGCTCCACCCTCACGGAGGCTTGGGAAAGAGCCCCGTGGGTTTAGATTCCCCCAGAGATGAGGTAACGCTTCCCAGGCGTCTCTTGGTGCATGACCCCCAGCCCCTCCCTCCTATAAAGTGAAATCCAAACCAATGTAAACCCTGTAAACCTTCCTTGACTGCTCAAGGGTTAGAAGAGAAGTGGGGCTTAGCTGCACCACTAATGACAGATTCCATGGTATAGGCTCAATAAACACTTGGTAATTAATTACAGAGAAAGGAGGAACAGGATGCTGATTTAGGCCATAGACTCCTTTGAAAATCTGATGAAAGCTTCAGACCTTCTCCCCAGAAAAAAGCATATGTGCATATACACACACAATTTTATTTATAACATCAGGATGTTCATGAAAATCCTGAAATCAAGGCCAAGGAGGTTCACGGAACCTTGGGTAAGAAGCCCTGACTTAGAGCGTATGAAATACTTTTGCATCCATGAACTATTTTATCTGAACAAACCCCGGAGGTAGGGCAGATGCTGCCAGCATCGGACAGACGAGGAGGCCTAGGTGCAGAGGAGGCTGACTTGCTCCCGTGTCTAAAACTTAGAGCTCCTACCCAAGGCTTTGCTCCTTTGCCCACCGGAAATCTGGAACCTGCTGTTAGGAAGAGAGACTTTATTTTTTTAACTTTTTGGTAGTTATCAGGGCTTTTAGAAAAGGGAAAAATTAGACTGTATTTCTTTATCCTTTGACTGAAGCAACAGCACATTTTTCAGCTCTTTCTTCCTTCTTCTACACTGTAAATAGAATACGGGGAAAGTCGAGTGGATTTGAGATCCAGGGAGAAACTACCACATGATGAGAGAGAACATTAATAACAACTAGATACACACGGCTGCTGTATCTTCCCTTTGTCAGAAAGACCTACTATCGTGGGGTCCATTTATGATTGGATGACCAATATTACAGGGAGCAGAGTTCATAGAAACCCCGCGATGCATTCTGGATGTGCTGACTTCTGGGCAGTCTTCCACCCGGTGCGCAGACCAGGCGACATTCCAGACACTGGCCAGTGTGAACACTCTTCTTGTCAAGCAGGCCACCCGTCTCCTTCAGGCTTTAATAATGGAACAATGTATTCTGATAACTGGCGAGTCACGGAAAATAAGTATGATACTGAGTAGAAGTTTCATTTCCTTAGATAATGGGCTAGTGTGAGTTTATGTATGATTTTGTTGAAATTTTAATAGTGGCTTTTTTTTTTGGCTTTGGAATATTCCTATTATAACATTGTGCATACTCAAATCTCAAGAATTTATGACTAGAGTAGTAGCTCTCAATGTACGATGTGTATAAAAATCACTGAGGGATGGGGCTGGTCCAGTGGCTGAATGGTTAAGTTCACTCGCTCCACCTCGGCTGCCCAGGGTTTCACTGGTTCCGATCCTGGGCATGGACATGGCGCAGCTCATTGGGCCATGCTGGGGCGGCGTCCCACATGCCACAACTAGAAGGACTTACAGCAAGAATATACAACTATGTACCAGGGGGCTTTGGAGAGAAGAAGGAAAAATAAAATCTTTGAAAAAAAAAATCACTGAGGGAGCTTGTTAATACCTCTCAGGCCCCAAGCACTAAGCTAAGGCTTGATTCCATAGGCCAGGCATGGGGCTAGGGGTCTGCGGTGTCAGACGTTCCAGGAGGAACTTTGTTGCAGAAAGTCTGAGGACGGGCTTTGAGAGTCTCTGACCTGGAAGATTAGAGAGGCATCCAGTCTACGCCCTTGGTATACGGACTCTCATACCGCAATTCCTGCTTTATTTTTCCACCCCCTGCTCATCAATGGTGATGAACTCCTTGAAGGCATAGACAAATCTGCTGCTTATATTGATATTCCTGGATCCTGGCACAATTACTGGTTGTTGACAGAGTGAGAGAATAGGAATCGTGGTTGAAATGTCAGAGGATGAATATTAATATGTTGAGGTATTTCGATTTAACACTACAATCATGAAAAAGAAATCTTTATTTAACCAGTAGAAATCCCATAGGCCAGAAAATCCTGAAAAGGAGGAGTCTCAATGGTGCATGGTTTGGCGTTCAGAGTAATTCACCGCTTCTACCCTTCCCCATACTTTCTGGACGTACACCTTCCTGAAGTAAGACATTTTCTGCTGCTTGGAAAACATAAGTTGGAAAACAGCAACAGCATGTAAGCACGTACTTTGTATGTAGGTGCTGTGGCAGATGAAAGAGCAAAAAGATTTGGTTCCTGCCCTCCGAGAGATTATAGTCTGGTAGGGGAAATACGATGTACACAAGCGCACAGTATCTCCTCATCAATACAAGATGCAGAGCTTGCCAGGAAGGGGAGGGAATTGGTGTCCAGGATGCCACTTAGAATTGTCTGGAGGTGCCAGAGGGCACTCCAGGTTTAAGCAAAAGCAGGAATGGGAGTTTATGAACATCGGCTTTTGCTGGTCTGGTGTTGTTTTTCCTTTTTCTGCTAACAGCACCTCCTTTTACTTTGGATGACTCCCGTCGCTGCTGCATGTGGTCCACGTGGTGTTGGCCTGTATGTGGATGAGGAGCGGTGTCCGCGTAGACTAAGCAGGGTCTGTTTCCCTGGAACTTGGAACTTGAACCCAGAGTCTCTAAGATCAGAAGCCACTGGACCTGATTTTTCCTGATGGCGGGATTCTAAAAACGCTGCTATTGTGCTCCTGCTGCCTGGATCCAGGTGTCTACCCTTCATAGGGCCTGACTCTATATCCTTTCCTTCAGTTCTTCCCAGCAGATTTCTTTTTTTTTTTTTAAGATTTTATTTTTTCCTTTTTCTCCCTAAAGCCCCCCGGTTCATAGTTGTATATTCTTCGTTGTGGGTCCTTCTAGTTGTGGCATGTGGGATGCTGCCTCAACGTGGTTTGATGAGCAGTGCCATGTCCGTGCCCAGGATTCGAACCAACGAAACACTGGGCCGCCTGCAGCGCAGCACGCGAACTTAACCACTCGGCCACGGGGCCAGCCCCCCAGCAGATTTCTTGATTGCTTAAGGTAATCAGAGTTGGGATCTGTTGCTTGAAGCCAAAGGACCATAACTAATGGATGTAGAGAGGGAGAAACCACGTTTTAGTCAAGGTACATGCAGAGCGTGTGTTTGGCTGAAGTGCAATGTTCTGATACAGGAAAAGATGGAGATCAGGCCGGATGAATAATTAGAGAGCAGACTTGAGGAACTTGATTGCTGTGGGAGGTAATGGGCTCCTTGTTACTGGAGATATTCTGGTCTTGGCTGGACGATCACTTGGGAGGGATGCTACCTAGGAGATTCAAGCATTAGGTGAAATGACCTTGATGTTCATCTTCATCCTAAAATTCTAAAACTCTTGCTAGCCACTTATTGGCAGTGACTGAGCCCTATAAAATCTGTCCGGGCAACCCAGGACAATCGCAGCATAGAGAGATGAAGAATGCCTGGATCCGAGTGATCCCAGGGCTGTCCGTGGTACCTTTAACAGGCACCTCAGCAATTGTAGAATCTCACCTCTAAACGTGTAAACCACCCCATAGGATTTGGTCAAGTGCACATCTACTTGGAGAAAAATAATTTTGCTTTCCCTACATGAGGCAATAATTTGTCAGCCATATGCGTTACGACTGGCTTTTAAAGCAGCAGTCGCCGTAATAAAAAATTCAACTTATGGGAAATTTCAACCATCTCTCTGCATAGTTCTTTCATTCCCAGTGGGGTTTGGCCGGGGCCTCGAGAAAGGAGGAAATTTTCATAGTAGTAGTCATTTCAAACCAAGCTGTTACAGCATAGTCACGAATGAGGTTGGGGTGAGAAGCAGGAAATAATGAGATGAATTTATGATTTATTTCAATGGCTTCACTTCTCAAAGTGTGTTTTTAAATATTTTTTTTTCTGGATATCAACTTACCTCCCCACAAAGCTTGTTGTTGTGTGCTGCTGGACTGGGAAAGAAAAACATTTTGTAAGGGTCTGTTTTGGAGTCTTAAGGCTCCTAGTGATGGGTTACAACTCAGCCTTTACGCTTACTTTCTGCAATTTACAATCACCTGCCAAAGATGATCAGGAGCAGACCGTTTTTCTGCTTTAGCACATCTGTGAGGGCATACGTAAAAATATAATTGCTTATGTTTCTGTGTCAAGATGGCCTGTCACTCAGCAAGCACATAGGCATTTTCTGTATGCTAAATGTGGCACAAGTTAAAATTTGGTGGGATGTCTTATAAACCACATGGCTTCTTCTGGAAACTATTGAACATGTGAAAATGAGAAAGAGCATGGGGCCAGTGTCAATATTTGTTCAATGAACATTTATTGAGCACGTATCGTATGCTGGATGATAAATAAACATGGCCCCTCCTGTTGGACAACTCAATCCTGCTGGAGACACCAGCATGTACAAACAACTAATTACAATTAAAGGTGGTTAGGAATGCACAAGTAGAGTCTGGTCTGCAAGCTATTCTTTTTGCTTAGTGCTAAGATGGGAGCTCTGATCATTTGTACACAGGAACTGAAATGGTGTAGAATTCACAGAGAGAAGGTAGGGAAGAATATTGTAAGCAGACGGCTTGTATGAGCAAAGGCTGAGAGGTAAGACCATGTGTGTCTTCTTTAGGGGATGATGGGTAATCTAGAGCCTTGTACTCAAAGTATAGTCTCCAGACAAGCAGCATTTTCATCATCTGGGGATGTTGTTAAAAGGCAGATCCTGGGCCGGCCCGGTGGCGCAGCGTTTAAGTGCCCACGTTCCGCTTTGGCGGCCTGGAGTTTGCCAGTTCAGATCCCAGGTGCTTACATGGCACTGCTTGGTACACCATGCTGTGGTAGGCATCCCATGTATAAAACAGAGGAAGATGGGTGTGGATGTAAGCTCAGGGCCAGTTTTCCTCAGCTAAAAGAGGAGGATTGGCAGCAGTCAGCTCAGGGCTAATCTTCCTCAAAAAAAAAAAAAAAAAAAAAGACAGATCCTTATTTAGTACATCTGGGGAGGGGCCCAAGATTCTGCATTTTCTACAGGTCCCTGGATGATGCTGATGCTGATGGTCCATGCACACAGTCTGAGTAGCAAGAAACTAGAGCATCTGAGCATAAGATTTGTGATGTGGAGTGACAGGATCCAGGTGTGAAGGTCGTCCATGCCATTCTGAGGAGTGTGGAGCTGATCCTGTAGGAAACGTCTCTGGGGTAAGGACAGCTGAATTCTATTTTTACCTTTGCAATTCTCTCCCCTTATCCGTAAACATCATTTCATAGGACTGTTAATTATTGTCACTCATCTTGAACTACTTTGAATTCCCTGGCTAAGAGGTATTATTGAACAGCTATAAGTATGCTGGTGCTTGGGAGGTTGGAGAGAGCTACGAGAAATGACTAAAACAAACACCGTGAGGTGTCAAGATATAAAGCAGATGGCCTGTGTCCTAGCACACTTGACACAGCGCCCAAACCTGCTGGAACAATTGTTCATTTATTCACTCAATCATTCAACCCCGTGCCTAGCTCTATATGCTAAGTACTGCGGGTTTTGGGAGGGGGTTGGTGGTCAGATGGTGAGGAGGGAAAAAGGGACCATTTTGACCTGGATTTGAACCCAGACTTGGAAAACAGTCTTCTTTAGCCAGATAACTCTGACACAGAGCAAAAGAAAAAGCAGGATCTGGGTTATACGTAGGATTGGAATAATTGTAGGATAGGAGTTCAATATAGGGGACTGATGAAGTGTTGCTGAAATGTGGATGGATGATGTACACAGTTGTGGGCAAACCACAGTCTGAATGTGTACTTTCTGAGCAGTTTTTGAAGCATGACAAGAGATCATCTAGATAAGACCTAATGTGATCAAGACATGGCCCCAAACACCATCTTGGAAGAATGACAAAATATTAGCTTGACCCATACTTGGCCTACTTTACAATCTTAGAAGAATTAAGCGTACCTAGATGGATAAGATTTATTTTTTGATTATTATTACTTGGCTTTCAGCCTGACTAACATGGAAAGGACATGAAAGTTTGCCAGAAAATGGATTGCTCGCTGATGGGAAGAGAAATGTAAAAGCGATTGGGATTCCTCTATCCATCGTTCCACTTGGACCAAATAAAAGAGTGTGAGAGGGATAAAGACTGAAATCCTTTACCTTGCGAGAGGTCTCTCATTCATTTGATTAAATAGCAACTTCAGGCCGGGTACTTTTTATAGGATATCCCACTTAACCTTCAAACAGCCTTATGATCAACTACCATTGCTAATATTTTACGGTTAAGAAAGTTGAAACTCAGAAAAGTAAAGCAGCTTGCCCAAGGTTTCCCAGCTTGTAAGTTGCGGAGTCAAATTTGAATTTAGGTCTCCCTGGCTACCCACAGATAGCAATCTGTGTCATGAACACTTTAATTTGTCTTAAAAGACATATGATCCAAAACTAATGATTTTAGGATCAAGTCAAGGTCCCTGTACTAGTGAACCTAACGAAGTCAGCTGTCTCGGGGATGACGGAAATTCTCAGTGAATTCCTGGAACAGTTTCTTAATGAGAAAGATGAGTGTCATCTTGAACCTCTATAGAGACTTTTATCCCTGTAGGAAAGGGTGAGACTTGGTAGTGTCCGAAGTGTCTTAAACTCTAAGGAAGCTATGTTCAGGCTTCTAGGAAGAAATAATGCTTTCTTTGAGAAGCTTTTCCAAAAGGACTGAAGATGGCTCATGAAATTCTCATTAGAAATCTAGGAAATTAAGATGAATCAAAGATCAGGCATGTTCTTGAGCCTTTAGACTAAGTCTTCCCTTTTCTGGGAAGCATCCCAGCGGATGTGAAGAGAAGCGTAAATTAAGCCCCTGGCACAGGGTATTCTCCTATTTTATTTGGAAAAGGTTTGATGGTCCATTGGCAAGTGAAACTTGAAGTAGGTGGATGATCCTAAAGGCTGTTTGCGGACCTGGAAGAAGGCTCAGAGATAGTGTGGTTGGGTAGAGACAAACAAATAAAATTAGGTACAGAGTCGATGGACCTGAGTTTTCAGTTTTTAGTTCAGCCACTTAGAACCAAGTGAGTTTGAACAAGTTATTTAAACTCTCTGAGAATCAATGTCCTCAGCTATAATACTAATAATATCTACCTTTCACGGCAGATACATGAGATGATGTCTCTGTAAAAAGCCTAGCATGAGGTCTAATATCTAGTATGCTCAAAACATGGTGCTACAGTGAAAGATTATTTACCTAGGAGTTTAAACTTTGAAATAGGGAAATAATAAAATTATGAAATGGTTTTAAAAGAATTTTAAGAAGTAATCATCCATTAAAAAAATAGAAGCACTGTAATAACTGAAGAACTATTTGTTAGGATCTTTTTTTTTTAAATTTTATTTTTTTCCTTTTTCTCCCCACAGCCCCCCGGCACATAGTTGTATATTCTTAGTTGTGGGTCCTTCTAGTTGTGGCATGTGGGACGCCACCTCAACGTGGGCCACCCACAGCGGAGCGTGCGAACTTCACCACTCGGCCACGGGGCCAGCCCCTGTTAGGCTCTTTGAGTTGAGATGATAGGGAGGTGATGGAGGCCCAATCTGTGAGATGCAGATGGTGGATGATACATTGATGCCATGGGGCCTCTGTGGGTACTCACGCGGAGTCTGGTCCTTGCTGACTAACCTGTTTTGATGGGTAACAGTTGTTTTAGAGCTTTAAATTACTAGTGGGCAAGCATGTATCACAAGAAGTAAGTTTGAATTTGCTCCACAACACACGGATGCAGGAAATCTCACTTATTTAATTTTTCTAAATTAAATTGAATTTGGCTCCTTCTGGGGCTGGTAGTTTGACTAATATCCATTGTCCTTGGTGGACTTCTCCACATCCTTAAGTTTGTAGAAGACTTTTCAACTTTTTGTGGCCTGAATGTCTGTGTCCTCCCAAAATTCAGACACTGAAATCTTCACCCTCAAGGTGATGTGGTCATGAGGGTGGAGCCCTCATGAATGGGATTAGTGCCCTTATAAAAGAGAGCCCAGAATGCTCTCTCACCCCTTCTGCTATGTGAGGACACAGCGATGAGGAAGTAGGAAGAGAAACCCCACCAGCCAGTGAATCTGCTGGCACCTTGACCTTGGACTTCCCAGCCTCCAGAACTGTGACTAGTACATTTCTGTTGTTTATAAGCCACCCGGTCTATGGTCTTCTGTTAGAGCAGCCTGAGTGGACTAAGACACTACTCAAAGTGTGGTCCTCAAAGCCTGTTAGTAATATGGAATCTTGGGTCCCATCCCAGACCTGTTGAATCAGATTTTGCATTTTGACAAGAGACCCAGGTGATGCATATGCACATTATAGTTTGGGAAACACACATGTGAGAGACTTGGAGTCTGATGCAGTCCTGAAAACTTAAGGAAGGGCCAGTGGTCTTCAGATCTTCATGATCATCGCTGAAATACTTACTGTTCAGTCTTTTGAGGTTGATTAGGAGGAAGGCATTTCTGCTTCCTCCCGGCTGGTATGGCTCCATCAGAGGTGCTGCCACCGCTGAGGAATAGGGTGGGTAGGTCCCTGCCACCCTCAGAGGAACAGCATCCATTTCCCCCTCTTGAGAACCATCATACCCCAGATACTTAGGACCAACAATCTCCTCCCACATCACTGTTCCTATTCTAAGGAGGTGAGGGGGTAGCGCCCAGGGGAGGCTCTACATAGACTGGTTCCCAAGCAACCTGCAAGCCACTTTTTCTTTCCTGCCACACTCTGAGAAATGGGTCTCAGGGGTGGTTGGCCAGTGACTCTTCTTAGGAGGAAGGACACCTAGTTGTAGTAGCCAGCAGCTCCACCACAACCTGGGGAAGCTCTCAAAGAAGTCATTCCTGATTCAGGTTCAGGCTGGACCAGTGAGACCGGGGGCTTGGCTGTGTTGTTTTTTTCTTATGAAATATCCAGGTGTGAACGGGCCACTAAAACTCTTTCTGAAGGCCTGAGTGAGCAGTGCCTATATTTCCTGAATCAACATCAAGACGTGCTATCTAACACAGGGTTTCAGTGACATTTAGATGCTTCCCCCCTCCCCAGAACAAACAAACAGCTAAGAACTTCCAGGACATTCTAATTACTTATTGTGAAATGGCAACAGAAAATTTGAACTTGAGGCTGATTCAGGAAATTCACAATCTGAGCCTTTTTTCGGGTAGGTAATTGATGTTTTGGGAAAAATAATTTGATTAGAACCCCTAATCCACTTTTATTGTAATTGAAAATAACAAAACAGATGCTGTCACTAATGTTTAACTGACTAAGCTTTCAAGAATGCATTTATTGTTACGAGGTAGCACATCTTAAAGAGAAGAGCAAACATCATTACAAAAACTGAGCATGAAGGAAGTTTCAGGATAAATATTCATGAGGTTCCAGGTTTTATCTTTTTGCGAGCAAAGGTGACATCTCAAAAATCTGCTCGAGCCAAATCTCAGGTGAATTGTGCCTGGATTGCCCCGGTCTAATCTCTACTGACCTTTTGTTCCCATAATTAGAATCAATGCCACATCACTATTAGTTAAGGAGACCTAATATTTAGATAGATCTGTTTTAAAATTGCTATTAAATTGGATGCAATCAGGATCTCCTGTGAGCTCACAAGTCTTCAGACCAGGGTGAAGGCTGTTTCTCGTTTAAACGTTGTCAAACGAAGAAGAATGATGCGATGGCTGCTGAGTTTTGCATATGTCAGCATAGTAGAAGCTTAGTCATGCAAATCCCTATTACTTAGCATGTCCCAAGCCCAGAAATACAGAGCTGTGTTTCCATATTTTATCTGTGTTTGTATTTGAAAGCATGCTTTCTATTGTGCTTTTAAAGAACAGATGTCAGGACAATGTTGAAAGCACATAACCCAAGTATTGAAAAATGTTTTCTTCTGCTTTAAAAGAAAAAAAGAATCCACAATAATGAATTCAGCCTGCCAATTTGTATTTTCAAGGAATATTTTAACTGTTGAGGGAATTCCCAGCTCCTACCCTTTAAATACTGCCCTCATCCCGTCAGAGAAGGCCAGCCATTTTGAACTAACAGTTTCTTTTGTGGACTCACCAAGACAGCAATGCCTAAGTCAGTCTTTCAAGGATTGAGGCTCCCTTAGAACTTCACTGTTTCATTCTCATTCATTGAGCAAAGAACCCATGAAGGAAGCAGTAATGGGCACATTTATTTTGAAGACCTAGATGAGAATGAACCAGAGGCAAGCTAGTGCTCAGGAAAACTCAGTGGCAGGGGCAGTGAGGGTCAGAAGAGAGATGAAGGCAGGGGATGCACCATCTCCCTGGGGGAAATGGTGGGTGAATTGGCAGGAACTGAAGGAGTAGTGGGTGGAACAGATGGTCCAGGGTCAGGAACCAAGTGTGATTCTGTGTAGGGTGGTGATGAACTGTATTCAGACAGGAAAATGAACCCGTGGGCAGAGCACACCCAACAGGAGGGTGTATAAAGGTCACACGCCTATTTGCCCACACCTGGCAACCATTCGCAGCATTGGTCTAAAGATAATGCCTGGTAGGATGGGCCCGGTTCCCAGCAAGGAGAGGTGAGGTTCCTTGCCTTATCTCACAAGATAGTTTACAGAGCGAAGGAAGATAACAGGCAGGTAAGCTGCAGTCAAAAGCATGGAGCTGGAATAGACTTTTGAGGTAGACTGGAAGTTTCCTCTTTTTGGGAGATGAAGAACTAAAGTCTAGTGTAAAGGTAGGTTATTTAATATCCTAGGGCCTCAGCTTGTTGTCTGTAAATCAAAAGGTTCCATTAGAAGGTTGTCATATTTCTAATGCAGCGGCAGGACCCGGAGTCAAACCCAGACCTCTCCATTCCTTATCTGGCATTCCACTATATCCACATTTTACTTCTTTTAGAGTGACTTTGCAAATTAGCACTCGCCCATAATAGGGGCCTGGAAGGCAGAAGAGATGTGGTCTAAAAGGTATGATGCTGTGAAGAAGCAACATGCTAATAAGTTTAGAAAGAAGCTCTACTTCCCAATTTATCTGGGTAGTGAGTGGGTGTCAGGTTTGGGAGAAAAGTTACGCGAGGGAGAAAGCACGAGTCTGGCACCTGGGCCCTGAACTACTCTTTGACAAGCAGTGTCCGTGGGATGCACATGAGAGTACGATTATGGAATTCCTCTCTCCGGAAAAACAAAGTGGCAAGTTCTTCGGGCATTTCTCACAGTTCTTCCTGAATAGCTGCTTTTTGTTTCTGTTGACAGTGGAGTCAAGCAAGTGATTTCAGGGACATCGAAATGAAACACTGACAGTGTAGAGACCTGTTTCAGAAGCAGGCTTCCTAGTGGCAGGAGCGGTGCAGGGCAGGACATGAATGGCCAGGAGAATTGCACTTGGTCAACAGCTCAACCATCTTTTTCTTCTGCAATTTCTTCTCTAGACGTTCATTCATTTGGCAGGAAGGTATAAAATATCAACTTCACGCCTCTGCTGGAAGTGATGGGGGCAGTCAGTGTAGGTTCCTGCCCTTAAGAAACTTATGCTCTATAGAGAATCTGGAACACAGATTTGAAGTACTTAGGAAATAATTACCAGGTAACTCACAATTTCTCCTCCTCTGAGGTAAAAGATCAAAAGGGCTGTGTTACAATGGGTCATCGTGTTGGTGCCTGTCTGAATTGCCTAAGCGCTCCGGAGGCATTTGGACTGGAGATGAACAGGGGCCAGGACTAGGTTTCAGCAGCTCCTGACTTTCCCATTCCCTCCCCTGGATCCCTTTCCTCACCAGGAGCCTGGGAATTATATTCTGGCTCTCTGACTCACCAGGATGTTGTAAAGATGGGCGAGACGGTCTGTCCCGTACCTTTTGCCCTTTGACAAAAAGGCACCTCTGGAGATGAATACAGGGTGTTAATGCTGATTATAGCAGTTTCGATTTGCATTTCCATATGCTAGACAACCTAATCCACCCTGTCTAAACATGGAAATCCCATAACTCTGCCCAACTCATCACTCCATTAATCCACTTAACCCCCCGGCTAATACATAATCTAAATATTTAATCTTGTCTATTTGTTATCTGTGTTTATTTCATGTTGATTCATGGTCTGAATCTCCTCTCTGTTCATCCGTGTTAGGGGTCTCTAACTTCAACTAGGGCAGGGAGGGAGAATGCCTTATCCATTTCTTTCTTTTCTGGCACCTAGTACTGAACTTGGCACGTAGTAGGTGCTTACCAGTTGTTCGGTGTTAAAGGGCAAGGAGCCCTCAGAGTAACTGCTCTTTTTTTTGGCGTCTGCAGAGAGATCTTTTATTAATGCCATGGAAGAATCTTACTGTTTCAAATGCCTATCGCAGTGCCTGGCACATAGTGGGTATTTAATGGGAAGTTGGATGAGTGATCTTTGGTCATAGTATAGAGCAGTAGAATATGACAAAGGAGGACTGCTCTAGAAGGCAGGAGACCTGGAGTCTGTCTTTGGTTTTGTTGTAAGCTGGTATAGAGGGTGGTCAAGGCCTTTCCAGCCTCTCCCCTCAGTTTTCTCATCTGTCACGTGGACAGATGCGATTATGTGAACTCCAAGCTGCTTTGACTCTAACGCTTTGTCTAGTCCCCGGAGTCATGGTATGGGGAGGGGCATGAGGACCGGGTCACCAAATGTTGGAAGGAGCACTTCTTCCTACCATTGGCACTCAGGGATCAGGGGAATGGGCAGGAGAAGGGGGTGCCTGGTCCCCTCTAAGCCTCCTACTCACTCTCACTGTCTGTCCCTCACAGCCTGGGCTTGGGACTCCAGACATCTGCTCATTCCATCTGCATCAGCTAATGTTTATCCAGTGCCCCTGGATGCCTGGGCCTGGAGTCACCTGGGGGAGGGCATGTGCCGAGAGGGCCGGGAGTGGGTCTTGATTACGCCAAAGACTCCATATGGACTGTGTTTTTTTCCCGTGCAAAACCCAAGCGTGTGGGAGGTAGAAGGAGAGTGAAGGAGATACTAATTTATTGCTCAGTCATGTTTATTTTCACTCTTGGCTGGTTTAGGGCATTTTTCTTAATGTATTAGGGTCACAATTTTATCGACTTCAAGGATGCTTGAAAGCTCTGTGTATAGTGTGTGTGTGTGTGTGTGTGTGTGTGAAAGAGAGAGAGAGGGAGGGAGGAAGAGAGAGTCTCTTTTTTTCTCATGAATTTTTTTCCAGTAAAATTTTGATTTTTGACCTAAATAATGAGCCATCCTAGCTAAATATGATTCCCTTCTCACAGATCACTACACCTATCACCATCCTTTCACCATGAGTTTAGTTTGCCTACGAGGTGACTTAGCTATTTTTAAAAGAGCCTTCCACAGTTTCTGCTGTTCTTCATGAGTCTACACTGCTGGATTCCTCCGCAGTCTTTAATTACAATAGTACTAATTACTATTTAGCTAGGGCAGGCCCCATGGTAAGTAGTTTCCATAAGTTGGTATAAGAAATCTCTCCATTTTACAGATGAAGAAATTAAGGTTCAGAGAGGATAACTGGGATTAAAACACAGGTTTGCTGGATTTGTTCATCTCCTGCACATTGGAGTCCTAGGAAAATAGGATTGAAAGCATGTTTTGGAGAGCCAAAGGCAGGAGGAAAATGCGCCTGAATTGAAAGGGGCAAAATTGGCAGGTGCAATTAGGGCTCTGAGCTCTTAGGAAGAAAGGTGGAAAGAAGGAGAAGAAGTTTGCCTGCAAAGAAGGAATTTGAATGCTGCGGTGTTTTTCCCTGGGCTGTGCTAGTGATCAATAGAGTCAGCCTCAGGTCTCGGGAAACAATTGTGATCACACTTGCTGCCCTGAGACGTCTTTCGACATCGGAAAACTTACCCTGCAACTTTTGACTGCGTTTTAGTTCATTTGTCCACAGTGTTAGGCCCTGTGCTAGGGGCTGGGGTTGCAAAGATGAGTAAGACCTACTCCCTACCCTCCAGGGCTCACAGTTGGCTTCTACCCAAGATTTCTCAGCACCTGGCTGGATTGAGAACAGGGCGCCCAGTCGTGGGTGTGTGGTCCCTATGGTCCTAAATGAATCTCAGCTACATGCGAGCCCAGATCCAGCTCTCTGCCTAAGCACAGAGTTCTGCTGTGATCCTACGACAGCCAAGTGAGTGGTTTCAAGCATACCCAAGTGCTTGTCCCCTCAGAGGCCCTGGTGTTCACTGCAGGGCAATGATTGCTTTTCTGAATATGTGTCCCATTCAAGGGCCATTCAGTAGTAACTTGTTCTGACAGCCCATGACAATGTCTTCTGTGTTAAATTTATGCTCTTGCGCAAAGAGCATTGTCTGCCAAACTATCAAGATATTACCAGGATGGTACCTTTAAAAATCACTTTTTGATGGTCGTGGAAAAGATGTCAAGGTTTTCTAAATCTTGAACTGTGTTCCTGATTTTTTCTTTTTTCTTTTTGCTACTGACCTTTTCCCTCTGACTTCTTGGAAATAGCAGAAGGGGAAAAGAACGTTAGGATAGGCAATTTCAGGGTGATAGGGATGTGGCTACATGTACAGCCAGGGGATATATCGGATGCTTAATTTAGAAGTGATTCTGAAATATTGGCCAAAATATTTCTTGTTATTTGTAACAGTATAATTTATTTTTCACAGTTGAATTTCATCAAGAAAGGTGAGGATGATTTAACTTTTGGTTAAAGAGAATTTATAGAAGGGATAGTGTTTCTTTCTGCCTAGATATAAGCAGGTAGAGAATGGTTCATTCTGACATTATGGGTGACATTAAAACTGGTTCTAAGACATTGGGTGGGAAATTTATTTGGACTATATTTAGATGTTTATTTTGGTTTTGTGTGTATGTGGATAGTTGTAGGAAAAACTTGGTTAGAGGAAACTGACCTGTATTTCTTCTTGGGCAGAGCATGCTGAGACCATGTAGAGACTGCTTTGCAACAAGAAGGAGGCACATGGCCTAAGGGGAGCAGGGACTTGGGGTTCACTTAAGAAACATTGATTAAGGAGCTGCTATGGGCCAGACACAGGGGGCTCTTGACAAATTACTGAATAATTGTTTGGTCGAATGACACTCCTCAGTGTTTCTAATCTGTCCACCAGTGAGAGGTGAGGAAGGACCAAGTTGGTGTTTAGTTCCTGTGAATAACAGTTGCCCTGTGTTTTTGAGATCTCTGGGCCTATATAAAGACTGCTGAACCTTGCTTTGGGAAAAAAAAAAGGCAGATACATGTCAAAGCCTTAAACTTTGGTACACCTGTTGATTCAGTAATTTTGCCTCTAGAATTTATTCTAAAGAAATAGTTGTGGATGTACCCAAAGTTTTAGCTGCAAGAATGTCTAGCTCAACATTGTTTGTAATAATGAAATTTGGGAACTACTTAAATGCCAGCAATAGACAGTTGGTTAAATAACATGATAAATCCGTATCATGGGATGCTATAACACCATTTAAACTGGTGCCGAAGAAGAACATTTTGTGACAGCAAAAGTGTTGATAATATACTGGTGTTTTGTTGTTGTTGTTGTTTTTTACTAAGGGGGATTTGCCCTGAGCTAACATCTGTGCTGGGCTTCCTCTATTTTCTATACAGGTTGCCACCACAGCATGGCCACTGATGAGTGGTGTAGGTCTGCACTCAGGAACTGAACCCAGGCCACTGAAGTGGAGCATACCAAACTTAACCAGTATGCCACGGGGCCAGGCCCTGACAATATACTGTTAAGAAGAAAAAGGTTAAAAACTGATATGCATAGGATTGCATTGTCATTAAAGAATATATACTCATGCATAGAAAAAAGGCTAAATTATGTGGCAAAATGTTAATGGTTCTCTTCAGTTGGTGAGGTTATGAATGAAGTTATCTTATTGTTGAATGTTTATTATGATCACACTTCTTTGTGCAAAAATATGCTACTTATAAAAACTGCAGAGAAAAACATTAAATGGGACTCTCCTTTTAGATGGAAGCTCAAACAGGTGGGTGTTTCTACAGCAACCTCCAGGAGCGCGATTTGATTGTAACTCATATAGTGATAACACGTGGAGGGAAGATGTTTGACTTCGGGGGCCTCTATATTTTCTAAAATCCAGAGTTTGGAGTTGATTTAAGAAAAAATGTTACCCAGAAACAATTTTTCCTCTCTTACAACTCTGAAAAGCACACAGGAATTAACTCAGCTGCAATCAGGCAAGTAAATGGTCATGCATGCAACTGTCATGATTACAGCAAGTACACATATGGTGTATGTAACGTGACGAATGCTACCAGAGAGGGTTAGAAGACTAATTTTGTTGTAATGAATGTGCTATTTTATTTCCTTTAGTTTCAAGACATAAAATAGCAATCTTTACAAGAACTTCTAAACAGAGAGCTTTTTTTGAGTCTACCATGCAATTCTGATGTTAGGTTTTCATAAAAACAGATTTTAGCAAGCGTCAACTGCTAAGCCAGCAGTAACGCACTTATTATGGTGAGGTCTTATGAACTCTTTGGTCCGGGGGCTGCTTTTTGTTTCTTTCAATGGGGGTTGCTGGTGGTAAGAGAAGTGCGGAAGCTGACAGATGTTTCTAGCAGGGCTGGGGGTGTTTGTACCCTACTGCCTATTCCTCGCTCTAGTCAAGATTATTGTGGCTATTGACTAGCTAGTGGGACTGGAAGAATAATGGGTTGTGAACTAATATGATAGGTAGTATTTCCCCAGCACTTTTACTTCCACTTACATTATTGCATTCGACCCTTTTTTCAACCTTGTGAATGTTACTATTTACACGTGAGGAAAGTGACTCAATATGGAAATCTGTAAGTGACATAGCTGAGATTTGAACCCAAGTCTCTGACACCAAATCCTACTCTTTTCCACAATTTTCTCGTTAGAGTCTCATTAGGGATGAAGTATGACGTAATATTTGGCCAGAAATTTCCTGGATTAGGTTGACATGGTTAGCTTTTATGGGTTGAAAAATAATGTAATAGATATTTCTTTTACATAGTATATTTTAAATAAATATTTTTCGAATACTTATTTTATATTAGCTATAAAGGTAAATATTAATGTGATATTACTTTACAATATGAACAAAGTTTTTAATTTATAGCATCCCTAAAAAAATTTGCAAACCTCAATGCAGTGAATTTTTAATCCGTTTTGCAACTTGAGAATCTGAGACTGGATTAATAGGTAAGACTCTGATGGCAGATAATGGAAATGGAAAATATGAACCTTGAGTGCCTAATTCTGTGTGAGACATTATCCATTTGGCAGGCTTGCAATAGATTTTCTGTGACTGGAGAATCAGTTTGAATACAGAGTTAGCAAGTGGCGAGTTGGGGGTTATGTTTGCATTTATTGAGAAATTTGACATCATTAAGGTAATATTCTTTTTTGAAAAAGATGTCTCTAGGGGATTGACACATGTTATCCTCCTACTCCCAAAATTACCTTTGAGGGTTAGAAATTCCATTTGTCAGTTATTGCCATCATTATGACCAAGGATAGTGTTAAGGAGAAACTGAGGCTCTGAACTGAGAGGTGAGGTGCCTGGGGCCACATAGGTAGCGAAGGCTCACAGTGCATCCTCTGAGGAGGATTTTTAGGACCTAGATGGAAGATAACTTAAGCACTAAAGTGTTGGGAGTCAAAGACAGACTCGAGTAATGGCCCTCAAACTTTACGAGGGTGAGGACCCCTTGTTAATATCAAAGAATTTAATGAGCCGCATGCGATAGTCTATACTTTTAATTATCTTATTGCTGGAAACTACTTGGTACGAGTATGGGTTTGCAACCTCTGCAATTACCCCCTAGGGACCTGTGGCTTACAGGGTATGAGTCACTGGAGAGGAGCAAGGAACCCTGGCTTTTTGGTGCCCCACCCGGATACTAACACTCCAAATAATCTTGCTTTCAACGCGTCTCTTTGATTGTCCTACAGTTGGCTCTCCGAATCCTTGGGTTCTGCATCTATGGAGTCAACCAACCCCAGACTGAAAGGACTGCAATGACTGCGTCTGTACTGAACACGTACAGTCTTTTTTTCTTGTCATTATTCCCTAAACAATACAGTCTAACGACTATTTACACAGCATTTACATTGTATTAGGTATTGTAAGTAATGCAGAGATGATTTAAAGTATCTGGGAGGATGTGCATAGGTTATATGCACTTTTTATGCACCATTTTATCTAAGTGACTTGAGCATCCTTGGATTTTGGTATCTGCGGGTGTCCTGGAATCAATCACCCAGGGATCCTGAGAGATGACTGTACTCTTGCTCTCGGTAAGTTCCTGGTGAGAGACTTTTGACTGTTGAATTTGTTCTCCTTTGTATTGGTGAACTTTGAGGTGGCCACTGGGAAACTGTAACTTATCAATTTATCTTTTGAAATAAATTATGGAGAGATATAAATTAGTTTCCAGATCTGGTAACAACCCCCCCCATCCGTGTTTTCTGAAATTTCCATAATCATGTGTATCATTTGTACAATAAAAAATGAATTTGAGAGGCCGGCTCCGTGGCTGAGTGGTTAAGTTCATGCGCTCCGCTGCGGTGGCCCAGGTTTCGGATCCTGGGCATGGCACTGCTCGTCAGGCCACATTGAGGCGGCGTCCCACATCCCACAACTAGAAGGACATGCAACTAAGATATACAACTGTGTACAGGGGGGTTGGGGGAGATAAAGCAGAAAAAAAAAATGAATTTTGAAAGTATACCAACTTTAATTTCTCTACAGGGGACTCCATGTTTTTTTCTTTTCTTTCTGACATTCTTCTTCTTCTTCGCTGATGCTAATAGAAGTGAACATGCTGCTAATTATGGTGTTTGTGTAAGACCACAGTGGCCTGGAGAAGGATCGCGTGCCCTGAGGGTATGCTTGCATCTAACGGGGTAAGACTGGAGACCATGTTTGAAAGTTGGCGGATGTTTTGGAAACTGTCTACCCAACTGATCTGTATTGTGTATAAAAACAATAATTTTCCAGGCAGGGCTTTTTGTTGTTGTTATTGTTATTGTCTGTCAAGCTCAGCAGTGGCTCAGCATGAGCTCTGTGATGATAAGAGTCGTTGACAATTGGGATAGACTAGGGAACGGTTCACCTCTGATAGGCTGGCTCTGTGGGAGGTTGGGGGTTTGTATGGCACTAACATGATAATCAGAAGTGAAAATTCATCCATGTGATGGAGAGCTGGGCTGGTTTTCCTTTCCTTGATGGATAAATGAAGCTGTTTATTTTTGTGCTGTTTATTAGCTCTGCCTGCCCTGATTTCCGTCACCCAGAATATGGAAACTTGGTGTCTTAAGTTCTCTGGCTGAGGTGTCACCATGTCCTGAAATAAACACTACTTCGCAGGAGTCTCATTTTCTTTGATTTACAGCACTTCAGAGTAGAGCACAGAGGGAGATAGAAAGAAATGCCAGTGAACTTGCTCTGTAGGCCAAATTCCGTCTACTGTGGGTTTTTCCAGACAGGTCATGGATTTGATTGTCCAGCTGTCCAATTTCTTTAGGAAAAACACTTCTAATCTCAAAAGAGGCTAGAGCTAGAGAATGCTTCCAAGTATCTGACACTAGTATCCAACCAAAGTCTTAATTTGTGATTCATTCACGTATCTAACCTAAGTGTCTGTAGGTCTCTCACCTTATGGGTATGAAGTACATTCTGCTGGTTCACTGTTGTCACTTGCCTCACAGCCAAGATTGCCTCTTCACCTGCGGTGCACCAGAAGACAGCAACTGGAAGATCCTTGGGCCATTGCCACGCTCCACACTCCTCAGCCTCTGCATATGTCCAAACAATATGGCACACTCACTGGAAGGCAGGATGGTGTAGTGGCTAAAGGCACAGCCCTGTTTTAGTCCCAGCCCTGCTTCTCACTAGTGGGGTGACCTTGGGCAGTTTACTCTCTCTGTGCTTGTTTCCTTATCTGTAGAATGAGCATGACACCAGGCCATCTATCTTACAGGGTTGTTGGGAGGATTAAATGAGTCAATATAGGCCCATCACTTAGCATAGTGCTTGGCACGTGGTAAATGTTTGAGACATGTTAACATGGTTGTTATTCTGCTCTCCGCATGTTGTTAAACCCTTTCTCTAACAGTTCTAGGTTTCCGATGATCCCTTCGGTCCCACCAGCAGAGAAATAACCTTCCTTTCCCCTGTGTTTTATTTTCCGTAGAGGGCTCCCACAGCAGAATGGCCAGGGCCCAGGTCCTGATGCTGTTTTTGCCTTTCCTCCTGTAGGTCAGCACTGTCCAGGATGGTAGCTACCAGCCCCACGTGGCTATTGAGCACTTGAAATGTGGCTAGTCTGATTTGAGAGGCACTAAGTGTAAAGTGCATGTTGGAATGTAAAAATCTAGTATGAGATGAATGTAAAATATCTTATCAATAATTGTCTTGATTACATGTTGAAATGATATGTTTTGAACATATTGGGTCAAAGGAAGTACATTGTTAAATTAATTTTCTCTGTTCCCTTTTAGTTTTTAAATTTTTTTAAAAGATTTTATTTTTCCTTTTTCTCCCCAAAGCCCCCCGGTACATAGTTGTTAATTCTTAGTTGTGGGTCCTTCTAGTTGCGGCATGTGGGATGCCACCTCAGCGTGGCTTGATGAGCGGTGCCATGTCCGTGCCCAGGATTCGAACCGACGACACACTGGGCCGCCGCAGCAGAGCGCCCAAATTCAACCACTCAGCCGTGGGGCCAGCCCCTTCTCTGTTTCTTTTTAATTTTTCTTAATGTGGCTACTAGAATAAAAAGTTTTTTTGCGGTGAAATATACATAAGACAAAAGGTACGATTTTAATTATTTTGAGGTGTACAGTGATTTTAAGTCCATTCACGTTGTTGTGCAACTGTCATCTCCATCTCCAGAAACTTTTCATCTTTCCAAACTGACACTCTACCCGTTAGACACTAACGCCCCACTGTCTCCTCCCCCCAGTCCCTGGTAACCACTATTCTACTTTCTGTCTCTGTTCATTTGATTATTCTAGGTACCTCATATAAGTGGAATCATACAATACATTTATCTTTTTGCAACTGACTTATTTTTCAGGTTTCATTCATGTTGTAGCATATGTCAGAATTTCAGTCCGTTTTAAGGCTGAATAATATTCCTGTGTGTGTGTGTATGTGTGTGTGTGTGTATACCTCGTTTGTTTTCCCATGCACATTGGGTCGTTTCCACCTTCTGGCTATTGTGAATAATGTAGAAAACTTTAAATTACATATATGGCATGTGTTCTATTTCTATTGAAAAGCCTCGTGCTAGAGTATTGATAAATTTCCAAAGGGCGCCAATGGGTGGCTTTCAATAAGTGCCTGGAAACACTGTCCTAGTTTGCCCCTCAGGCCAGTTGCTGACCCAGTTTGTCGGCCACTTGCCTCTTCTTGCTCTCTTAGGGGTCCTGCCATTCTCCGTAGTGTTGCTTCCCTTAGGCCCTATCCCTATGTTTGCCTGTGTCTGCCCCCTAACTTTGGTACCGTGGAAATGCTCAGGAAACTCTGGGTCTTGATATAAGTAACTGCAAATCACTGGGTTGGGATGGGGGCAAGTGAGAAGGATTTAGTGTTCTCCCTCCAAGTCAGGGACCCTGGCCTTGACTCTGCACTGGCTCTTATCTCCATTTCATGGATAAGGAGACACACTTGGAGGATGGGGGACTTTCCCGAGCATGCAGCTATGACACAAAGCTGGGTGTCTGACACCAGAACTGGAGTAAGATCTTTTTAGAAGGCAATTCACTCAAAGGAACTTACTTTTTTTTTTTTTTTTAATACATAAAGTAGTGTTACTTTAGGCTAAGTTTCTCTGGTTTCTGAAAATACTTCAAAGCCCACTTTGGTCACAATTAAATGTGGTTAGAACTATGTGGGGAGCCCAGCACCATTACTAATTGTTCTGTGGATGAGAACTGAGATAACAATTCAGCTTAACAAGTCCTTTTTGGTTTCAGGGACTTTAGCAAGTCCTTTTAGATAAACGTGTGTTGCCCGCTCCCCTAAAACATTTATTTTTTTTTGCTTGAGGAAGATTGTCCGTGAGCTAACATTTGTGCCAATCTTCTTCTGCTTTGTATGTGGGTCGCCACCACAGCATGGCCACTGCTTAGTGGTGTAGGTCCACACCTGGGAACCATACCCCGAGCCACTGAAGTGGAGCATGTCAAACTTAACCACTAGGCCACGGGGCCAGCCCCCAAAACATTTCTAATATAGACGAAGAAGACAAGTCTAACCTAAATACATGTTTGTTTCCCTATGTAAGTGTTTCTCATTGTTTTTGTGAACTCTTCAAATGTTTTTGTTTTCCTAGCATCAGTAAAAAAATGTTCGGGCGTGCACACTCAGTATATGTGTATTTATGTGTTCTACTCTCAAATCATATAATGTATTAGTAAAATGAACTTCAGTATTTTTACGAAGTAAAGTAGAATAAAGTAAATAAAACAGAAGTTTTACTGTTCCCTTTCTGGGCCTCAGTGGATCATCTTGCATATATTCTGGGCTGTAGGTTCCTTACTTTGAAGAAAGCAGCATGTTGTTTAAACTGGAAAGATATAAAAATCCCAAGTGTAAGTAATTTGTTCTGCTCTTATTAGTGGTAGGGCAGAGTTACGACTACAGCTGAAACTATCAATTTACTTAAACCAAAACTTACAACAAAGTTTTAGAAATATCGTAAATATTGTCTAAGAATTATCCGGAGCTGGGGCTCTTTTCCAGATGAGCATTACACTGGCAAAGTGACAAGATGTTGACAACATGCATTGTTTCCATTGTATTTCTCAATGTATACACTCATTTACTATCATTAGTAATCATCACTGTATGAAGACTTCCAGGCTGGCAACGTTACAAGCAACAAGACACGGAAGATCTTCTTTCAGACTCTGTCTGATGGCAAACATACAAATCACGGGCCAAAATCATGAGATCGAGGTATGTGAGTTACATGCAAGACACTGGATACGTAATCCCCACACCAAAGAAAAGTACTCAAACCTCTGTATGTGTGTCTAACATTGATGATTTTTGCTTTAAAAAAAAAAAGATCTGACTCACCTAGGAACTTTTCCAGATTTTGGAAGTTTCTAGATGCAGCCCTCAGCAGGGAGACCTCCCCAGACCTGGAGAGGATCTGCTTACGTGGCGGGTTCCACAACTGGAAGTGGCCTTTCTCTGCCGCTCCCCAGTCGTGTTGGGAGGATTAGCGTAATTAGAGCCTGTGCTTGTACAGCGCTTTGACATTCTCAGATGAAAAGTGCTAGATGAGCGTAAAATTTTATAACTGTAATGGAATCCAAGCAAATCGCATTGTAATAAATGGGTCTTGCTGCTGATCCTGCATTTAAGGGTCCCCTCTTTATTATCTCATGTTTACTGTATGTGATGAACCGAGGTGATTAATAACAATGATAATAATTACTCCTAGAGCATTTTATGCTTTCAAAGGGCTTTACAACTTGTTCATTATGTAATCTTTAATCTCCACAGTTGCCACTGTGCTAAGTCAGGATTGTTTGTTTTTAAATTTTCATAGAAATGGAGAAATCTGAGGAACAGAGAGGGGGGCCGAAGTTTTCAAGTTCACTCAGCAGAGCAACGTGGAGCTGCTAGATTGCAGTTTGGAAAGTAAAGATGTATAATGAACTGGAAAAGAAGATGAGGTGGGATGGGGAGCACAGAGGTTGAGGCAACAGTGGTTTCCACACGAGGCTAGATGGCAGATCACCATGCTCCGGATATGTGGAACGGAAGCAGGGGTGTTTGGTAAGCTGACGTGAAGGGCAACTTGATTCAGAATTTGGAGATTGCGGCCCCCACCTCAAGGCCCCATCTGAGAAGAACTGGATGCTCCAGTGGAGTTGCTGTGGTAGCCCCTGTTCATTAAGCTGGTACTTAACACCTGGTCAAGGTTGATCAAGGGGAGTAGGGCTTTATGTGGCAGCTAATTGGGTGCTATAAGGAACAGACCCCCAAACTATAGTGTCAGCAACTGTGCATTGCATAATCAGCTGCTTCGAATGCCCACTTGGGGATTGGACCGTGGTAAGTGAGTGCCGTACGGATCTGCGAGACAAGCAGCGTGTCAATTACACTGTGGATGGCCAGATTTATGTGCTTTTTGGCAGCGCTGCTGAGCTATTAATCTTGTCTCCTGCACAGGCCCCATGTAAACCAGAGGCAAATGGCACATCTGGACCATCCCAGCAAAAAAAGGTCACGTTTCCTCCTACATCTTCTGCTGACGTCTAAGATACGAAAAACGAGAATGGATACACAGAGGTATCAAGCAGTAATCAAGTACCACCTACTTATTTTTTCTTTTTTTAAAAATAAAGGTCTATCCATGTTTTCTGAGCTGGGGAGACTGGATTCCTAGTCGGCATCTGGAAATGGCGTATTTCACATAAAAATGCACCCGTTACAACATTTTCTTTTAATGGCAAAGTGAGAGTTTTATGGCTTTCCTTTACTCTTATCACATTGTCATTCAGATGGGCCATCCATGTAGATTTCTTATTACTGGCTAAGCTACATATCTCATGGAGTGCAATACATCTGATGTCATAATTAAATGTCGTCAGGCTAATGTATATGAGTGTTTTGAGCTTTATCACTAATTGCTGTGTTAGCATGAATTAGACAGTGAAGTAATGAGAAGCCCACATGCATCTGCTTCATGTGGGGCAGTTTCTGGGCTGGGCTGTGGGCTGTGAGTGTGTAGGTAGGAATCAGTTCTCCCCTCTTCTTCCTTATTCCTGATGGCCTCAAAGTGCTTGCTAGTCTCTCCTGTCTGTGCCGAAGTCTCTGAAACGACGTCCGGAATGGAAGCCATTGTCTGTAAGAGGGATTTCACATTTCTGTCAACAAGCAGTTTTCTGTAGCCAGTCAGCGGGGAGAGCTTCACTCTGAAAACCAGAATTAATGGAAGACAGGTTTTAGGGTTTAAAGACAGCATGTTTATCTTCAGGAATTGGGGTGTGCATGTGTGTCGTGAGAGGCGCTGGGAGTTGTATAAAGGAGAAAATAGGAAGATATTTGTTTTTAACTTGAGATCTTTTCTAATCTTCCCACATTCGCCAAATCCTTCAGGACCCATCCTGCTGATGGTGTGTCGATTGAACTTTTCCTGTCTCTTCCCCTCTGCCCTCTAGTCCTTCTTGGTTTATACCAAGCAGGAGTCAGAAGAGAGGCCTCTGACAATCATGTCTGCCTTCCGGCTACCATTGCCCTCCTCAGGGAAGTTAAGGACACAAAGCAAGGCCTTCATCACTAGAGCCCTGGGTCCAGGAGAGCCCCGGACCCCGCCCTGGCCTCTTCCAGCCCAGGGCTCCTCCAGTCAATGGACATCTTTTTTTGTTAGGGTGTGACGGTATCCACCATGCAGCTGATTTTAACCTACCCCGGAGCTGTGGAAGACAATCTAACAGCCTCAGGGAAAAGTCTGTCCTCTGATAACTTTTATCTGCTAGAGAGGTGATTACCACCTGCTTGATTTCTCAGGCAATTTTAATTCATTGCCACCCAGAGACAGGGAATCTGAGAGAGAGAGAGAGACAGTCCTTCGGTCTACTGAGTACCCCATAGGCTGTTCCCGCAGCCCTGAGATACCCTGTGTGCTTGGCCTGTACCTATTTTATTCATCCAGATATTTTTTTATATAACCGATTTATGCGTTGGCTGCGCTAATGTCTGAGCAGCTTTTCCCCGTGGTTTTCCTCTTGTCCTGGAAGGACTGTCATAACCCATGGAGTTGTTCCGCTCCTACGGTACGAACAGGAGCATGAAAAAGACTCTGCTGCCGCCTGACAGTTTTGACAAGCCTTGTCAAATTCCCATTCCCAGAGGTGCCTCTTGCCCATTAGGAGGCTGATGGCTGGCGGGGGAGCCTCCTGAATTCCAGCAGAGACAAGATCAAGGCCTAATGCACCGCGTGAACACGGGGCCTCCCTCTCCTTGACCAACGAATTCTGACAGAATGGCTTGTCAACAAATAGGCCTGGGGTGGGGAGATAAAGAGTTGTCATTTAGAAATAAATGCCGTTATTTCTCTTCACGATTTGTAACCTCTTTTTCTACTCTTTTCCTCCTCGTCTCCCTGCCCCACATTTTGCACACCAGCAAATTGCTCATCCAGCCACATCAGACAAGCCTCATGCTGGACGGTTGTGCGCTGGTGCTCGCTCCTGCTGGGGGCTTCTTGCTCATTAACTTCCTAAAGAGCTCCCTCCCCTCTTTAAAAAAAAAATTCCAAGGGGCTGGCCTGGTGGCCCAGTGGTTAAGTTTGTGTGTTCTGCTTTGGTGGCCCGGGGCTTACCAGTTCGGATCCTGGCGGCGGACCTACATACCACTTATCAAGTCATGCTGTGGTGGGCATCCCACGTATAAAATAGAGGAAAATGGGTGTGGATGTTAGTTCAGGGCCAATCTTCCTCAGCAAAAAGAGGAGATTTGGTGGCGGATGTTAGCTGAGAGCTAGTCTTCCTCAAAAAAAAAAAAAAAAATTCCAAGGCAGTGTTAAAGCGTGTCAGTGACAAATCACAACACCCATCATGTGTATGGCTAAAATGGACAAGAGATATCTTTAATTCCTCCCTCATTGCTTGGCAGGCCATGTTCACCATTCCTTGTGTATTTAGCAATTTCTAATTTAAATCATATTTAACACAATTCCATGAACTATTCTTCACTTGGCTATTCAGCTTTCAGGTCTCAAGTGTTGCCCCTATATGTTCTTGTATTTTACTGTATTCCCCCCATCAGGGTACTTACCACCTTCTGCTGCTATCAGCTGTTTTCTTGTCTATATGCCCCGTAAAACTCCAAGCTTCACGAGGGCAGGGACTATGTCTCTCTTGTTCCTAATTGTATGTCATTCTCTGGCATTGGACTTGTACAAATGATGCTCAACCAATGTTAGTTGAATGAATGCATGAATGAATGTGCTTTGCTATGCATAAGATACTGTGCCAAGTTGCTGCAGGACTGACCTCAATCTTTAAAAATTTATTATGTGGAAGGGCAGATAAGACCCAAGTTCACAAATCCTGATAATAAGTGCTGAGTCAGAGGATTGCCACCTGAGAGAATCAAACAAACTTCTGCGGTGGTGGTGGTGGAAAGGCAAGAGGGATCAGGAAAAGTTTCTTGGAAGATATAGAGTTTAAGCTGGGCCTCGAAGGCTGGGTGGGGTCTTGACAGACCAAGATGGGGCAGAGCAGAGGCTTGGGGGAGGAGGAGAAGGTGGCAGGCATTTGGGCCACCCAAATCCATTTGCCTTACTTTTAGGGACAGCTCCTGGTTTTCTTTTCTTTCTTTTTTTTTGAGGAAGATTAGTCCTGAGCTAACATCTGCTGCCAATCTTCCTCTTTTTTGCTGAGGAAGACTGGCCCTAAGCTAACATCCGTACCCATCTTCCTCTACTTTATATGTGGGATGCCTGCCACAGCATGTCTTGACAAGCAGAGCATAGGTCTGCACCCGGGATCTGAACCAGTGAATCCCGGGCTGCCGGAGCAGAACATGTGTACTTAACTGCTGTGCCACTGGGCCAGCCCCAACTTGGTTTTCTTTTGGATGTCCACCTCTGATGTCCCTCACTGGATCCAATGGAACTGATGCCTGGGAGGTAGCCAGGGACCAGGCCCGGCCAATCAGGACTAAATATGAAAGAAGAGTGGACAGACACTTCACAAAAGGAGAGAGAGCAATGGCAAATAAGTACATGAGAATATACTTGATGTTGTTAGTCATCAGGAAAATGTAAAACCAGTGAGGTGCAACCACACATCCACTTGAATGGACAAAATTAAAAAGACAACTATACCAAGTGCTGGAGAGGATGTGGAACAATTGAAACTTTCATACTCTCATACCTTGCTGATGGAAGTACAAAATGGTACAACCAGTTTGGAAAACTGGACAGTTTCCTTCATCTTATTTATATATATATATAAAATCCATCAATTCTTCTCCCCTCTCTTAGGTATTTACTCAAAGGAGATAAAAGCATAAGTCTACAAGAATGTTCATTACAGTTTTATTCCTAAAAACAAAAAATTGGAAACAACCCAAAAGATCACCAACAGGTGAATGGAGAAAAAAAGTGTGTTATATCCATACACTGGAATACTCTGCAGGAAATAAAAAGGAATCCAACATCTTGGATGAATCTTAAAAGCAATATTTTGTGTGAAAGAAGCCACATGAAAGATTATACACACTTGATCCCATTTATAGGACGTTCAGGAACAGACAAAAGTAATTTAAGGAGATAGAAATCAGAATAATGGTTGCCTCTGGAAAAGAGGTAGATTGATAAGAAAGAGATACTAGAGGACTTGTTTGGGATATTGGTGTGTATATATTTGTCGAAATTCATTGACTATACACTTAAGATCTGTGCACATTCCTGCAGGTAAATACCACTTCAATTTTTAAAAGCCAGAAAATTTACAAAAAGTTAAAAGAAGAAAACAATTTTAATAGTTCTACCACCCACGGAAAATCACTATTGACATTTTAGCATAGTTCCTTCGAATATTTTTATTTTATGTATGTTTGTTTAAAAAGTAGAGTTGTGACCATGTTTATATGTAATATTTTGTCCCCCTTTCAGTTAATGTTATATTATAGGCATTTCTCATGTTATATAACACGGATCTCGAAACACATCATTTTTAATGGCTACAGATTCCCATAAATGTCTGTACCATATGCTCACTGTTTCACCGTCTCTTGGTTGCAGCCATGTCCTAACTGAATGATGTCCAGGTTTCTAGCCTGAGCCACTGAATTATTGCCTTATGACAAATTCCCAGAGATAGAATAGGTCAAAGAGAATGAACACTTCAATGTTTCTTGATACATACGTAGTTTAAACATCAGTTTTAGTGTCTTAGGAAGACTCAAGCACATATGAAAAGACCTAAAACAATTACTGGCATTCCGTTTTGCAGTTCTTTTTCTTTTTTAAATTTTTATTTATTTACTTTTTTTTGAGGAAGATTAGCCCTGAGCTAACATCTGCTGCCAATCCTCCTCTTTTTGCGGAAGAAGACTGGCCCTGAGCTAACATCCATGCCCATCTTCCTCTGCTTTCTGTGTGGGACGCCTACCACAGCATGGTGTGCCAAGCAGTGCCATGTCCGCACCTGAGATCCGAACCGGTGAACTCCGGGCCGTCAAAGTGGAACTTGCGCACTTAACTGCTGTGCCACTGGGCCAGCCCCCATTTTGCAGTTTTTAAATGGGAATTCTACATTAGCCCCAAATCCAAATTCACTTCTGAATCTCTAGTTTGCTTTGTTGTCTATACTGGAGTCAAAGGGACAAAGTCATCTTGAAGTGAATTATTCGTTGACGAGTGGGGATAACTCAAATGCTCTTACAAATGCTGTCAATCTCATTCTGATTTGTGGAATTAAAAAAAGAAAAAGTCAAGCTGTTAGATTAGCATCCACGCATCCCCCGTGGGTAAGAGCTATGGGCTCAGTAACTTACTCCTTACCTTGACTCTCATTGAAATGTGTTACTTTTGCTCACCAGCCCATTCCGGCGTGGGGTGTGGGGGGGCGCGGGAAGCTTGTGACTTTGCACCGGACTCTTCCTTGTCTAGGATTCTTTGGCTGCTTGTTTTCTCAGTGTCAGTTTTTCCCCCTCTTGGGACTCCTCACTCCACATCATCTACGGAGAAGGTCACGATCAAAGCGAGAAAGGGAAGGAGCTGATTGACCTGTTATTCTGTGTCACACACTTTATATAGGTTTCCTCAGCAAATTGCCGCAACTGCCCTTTCGGGGGGATGTCGTGATTCCTATTTTACCAAACAGGAAACTGAGGCCCAGAGAGTTAGGGAAGCTGCTCATTGCAGAAATGGTTGTTCAAATAATAGATGCTTATGGTCTGCAGATAAAACAGCAAGTCAAATCTTGTGCTTATTCCCCGCTGTAGCAGCCCCTCCCTGGAAAGGCCCCGAGGCTCTGTGCAGAAGGAGATAAGATGCCACAGCTTCCAGCAGACCTGCGTTGCAAGAGCAATGTCAAACACCGGTGTGTCTAGTGGGTGGGTGCTTGAGAACAAAATATTTGTGGGGCAGGCTGAGACCTAGGCCAAGTCTACACTAGTCACTCATTGTGGCACCCTTCGGTCAAACCGTGGTTGCATCAAGATGGCTGGATTGCCACTAAGTTGCTTTAAAATGACGAGAAAACAGTTGACTCTCGATGCTGCCAATGCCGCCACCGTCTTTTCCTTCGAGCTGTCCCTTCACTTGAAGTGACGTTTTCAGCAGGAAGTTAGAAAGGTGGAGGACTTTCGAAAGGGTCAGGTCCAACTCCGAGAGGCGAGGGGACTGCAGTGAGTTTAGTGACAGTTCCGGATCTAGATTTTGGATTCGTCTTCCATCTCATATTTTTCCTGGAACTGGATTAAGCATGAGTGACGTCTTTGGACACCTTAGGTCTTTTGGGGAATATTTCAAGTGATAATTTCTGTCAGATGGTTTTTCTGCCTAACGTTTGCCTACCTGCTTGATAAACGCGGAGCTTCCTAACCCCTCCTACTGGGAGGGACACACTGGAAATGATAGCAGTGGTGAGGGCTGTTCTTGGCTGGAGGCGGCAGACCCCAGGACTCTGGCCACCCTGGCTCCACCTGGCTGCCCTGAGGTCTGAGGGCCTCACTATCCTCCCCGTGACCTGGATTTTCAGCACACTGTTGAGAAACTGGCTAAAGTATCAGCAGAAACATTGCAAATTCTACCTTAGCCTCAGGGTAAATGGTTTTCTGTGCAAAATCCAAGGGCAAACTCCTAAGGTTAAGGGATCTGTCTTTGTAATCTCTCGCTTGCTCCTGCTCTCTCTCTTTCTCATGCATTAAATAGAAAAAGTTTGAACTAACATCTTGGATTTATAATCTTATCTTTATATTGATGGGAATACCATCAAGTGGGGGAGGGGAGAGGGCCAGAAAAAGACAGAACCGAAAGAGGAAGACAGATGGAGGGAGAAATTGCATTTCACCAGTAATATTCAGAATCACTCATCCAGGGATCATAAACCATTGAAAAACTTCCTTGGAATTGTCCAGCCTTAAACAATGTTCTGGGTACCACTAATACAAATGCAGCATCCAGGTTCATTATGAAAATAGGTAACAACACGAAGCAAGCTATAAAGAAGGGACTCTGGAGTCAGCGAGATCCGGATGTGAATCCCAGCTATGCCACCTGTCAGTTCTGCGACCCTGGGGAGTTGTTGAAACTTTCTGTAAAATGGGGATAATACAAATTTATGGGGCTGTTCTGTTAACTGAGTGAGATAAGGCATGTGAAAGTATTCAGTGCATACGTTTAATTGGATGCTCAGCCCACCTTAATTCTCTGTGAGGTAGCTTTATTCTGATATGGTCCCGTGCTGCCGCACCAATCTTGGCACTTTGGTAATTGCCATAGGATTTAAAATGGTGTCCAGACAGATCCATCTCACCAGAAGTTTATGGTTTAGCAATCAGTGTTTCAATAAAGTCTAACTTGATAGTGTGAGAGGGTAGGAGGGGGAGGTGTCATATTTGTGAGTGTAGGCAAAACACGTTGATCCCATGAACGTGTCTGTGCATTTAGTGTATTCGTTCCACAAATGAAAAGGGCTCTCTGTGAATGACTGTTGAATCTCACGACAGTCCTGTGAAGTAGGTTTCATTAGTCCCACATTACAGATAGAGAAACTGAGGCTAGGAGATTAAGTAAAATGTCCCAAGTGACTCCACTAGTCAGTGGCAGAGCTGGGATTTCAAGTCAGTTCTTCCTGACGCCAAAGCCACCCCATTTTTTCAGGCTTATGGACACACAGTCTGAACACAACAAACTAACATAGGCCATTCCTTACATTTTATCGTAAAACACGCCGTTACTTGGAGTCAGATAATGTCTTCCCTTCTGCATGCTCTTTGGGTACAATACTTGGCCTGAAAGTTGAGTACCCAATACGCTTCTCTGGTCGACGTTAAAATGGAGCCCTAGTGCAAGAATAAAGTTACTAACATCATCCAACTACCACTACTGTTGGCATTTTGGCTTATACGCATTTTTGCTTTTTAAAAACTTGTTTTGTTTTAGACGTGATTTTTACCATTTATTACCAAGGGGGGAAATGGGACAATATGGATGCCAGAATTTCATAAGGTTCTTACTTCTTGATCCGTGACTGGTTTTCTGACTCCATTTCCAGATGGTGATTGAAAATCTTTCTGGTGTCTTTATTCCTGGGTGGTTTTCTCCAAAGCACCAGCCCTCAACCTTTCTGACCCCCCTTCTGGCCTGCTGTCCTGGAGCACGCCCTTCTTCCCCACAGAGGTGGGAAGCCACCCTCTTGGCTCAGAAGACATATCTCTCCCTTGGCATCTTTGAGGACCTAAAGGCTGGAATTCTTGCCTGCCCAGGAATCATTCCTCTGGACGTTTCCTAGGAATTTTCTCTTTTGTAAAGCATGGAAGTTTAGAATATATTTTAGAAAAATTCTGTTTCAAACAAATTAAAAATTTAAAAAGATTTGGTTTTAAAGGGATAGATTTTGCATATCTGAAAAGTCTACTTATGTAGAACATCTGATTTTCAGGTAAAGGGAATTCAGTCATGAGAATGAGAAACAACCTGAGCTTTGTGTCCCAGGTAGGGCTTTGGAACCTTCAAGACATGAGTTTGGAACCACGTTATAGACAGAGATGTGTTAGGCACGTCCCTTAATGGTTCTGTCTGTCTCTCCATCTTCAAAATGGGCTGATAATATGATCTCACAGAGGTATTGCAAGGATTAAGTGAGACGGGGTATGCAGAGATTTCTTACAGCATCAGGCCCCAGCAACTGCTCAGAAGACAGTCTCTTTCATGGTTAGAGCAAGTAACTCAGAGGGCCAGACTTGGCCATTCTTTCTTGCTAGGGAATACTTGGGTCTAAGTGTCTGAAATGGTCATCATCCATTATTTAGCTCTCCCTGGACCACTGTCCAGCTGTGTCAGTCTTAAATTTGTTCTGCAGAAAAGGACACGGAAGAGTTAAACAGGAGTACCGTTTTTATGCTGTTTTGGAGCTTTTCCTCTTTGTTTCACGTCAAAGTGGTCTGCAGTCCATTTTGCCAGTTTATACATATTGTTGTACTCAGAGGAAGGCTGGAGGAGCTGAGCTGGCAGCCTGATTAGCTGTGACTCCGTTGCAGGCCAGCTTAAGAGACCAAATGGATTCTACCTCTTTAAGGTTTTAATGATAAGGGGCTGGGGGTGGGGTGGGGAAAGAAGCTCCCTCCCTTTTCAAATGAGACTTTGTGGAGGCCCCGCTAATAAATCATTTGTTCCCTCTAAATGCACTCTCGCATTCACATAGGCACAGACTCAGATGGTTCCCACTTGAAATTTCTCATCAAGTGCAAATAGCTCCCAGCCCGGATGGCTGAGCTGCTTTCCAGACTCCTCTTTGTGAGGAGGCTTCAGCTTGTGACTCGCCCTGGAGACTCATGGGTGTATAAAGCCTGTGTGCACAGGAAATAAAAGTCAGAGGCTCCCGTTGTCCAACCCCCGGCTCCCTCCATCACCCCTTTCATCTCCCTCCCCTTCCACTCTGAATTTCATGAGAGGAGAAAACCAGCAACATCAAGGATTTGGAAGTTGGATCTGCTTACCCCATCCTTGGAGTGGCCTTAGATTCACCCCGAAGCCTGCCCTCTCTCAGGCAAAGCTGCCTGACCTGGCCACTCAGCAGGTTCGCCCAGCCCTGAAGGAAGCTACACGGGCTTCAGAAAAAAAGGAGCTGCAGAAAGTAACTTGCCTGGAGAGCTGGGGATTGTACCGCCCGCCTGAACCTAAGTCAGCTCCTCCCCCTTCTTCCACCTGGCCACGGGAGAGCTGGGGGGTGCCTTGTTGCCACTTCCAGGTCGGGGTCCCCTGGGCCTGCTTCTCTGTCCCTTATATCCAGCCCGGGGGAAGCTGCTTGCCCCCTCCGTCAGCCGGAGTCATCTGCAGTGTGCCAGGCTCTCCCTTCTGTACAGGTGTGCAACTGGGATAACCGGTGATTAATGCGTGTGTCTGCCCCGGCCTTCAGGGTAATTTGATTTGCTTGATATCTAGAGTGATCACCCCTCTTTTCTTTCTCCTCCCTTTCTTTTGCTGAGTTTGTGGCAGTGTTTACCTTAGTTGGTGTTTTGAGTTGATGAATGACACTTGTTTCTGGTGTTCGCTTCCGCCCGAGTTTTAATTAGATTTTGCACGAGGCTTCTGTCATTATGGATCTGGGTCTCTCCCTCATCTCCCTCTCAAAAGTTATTCAGTGTTCGGAATTTTGGCCAGTTTTCCTTTCTCTCCTCCTCACCATCAAACCGGCAGGAGGCCCCCATCATGGCAGCCATTACCTCCGGGCTTTATGGTCTGTGATGGCAAAAGCCACATCCTGTTCCTGACGGAATCCATTAGGCTGGAGGCAGGAACAGACTCCCAGATAGACGACTCGTCTGCTGGAGGAGAATTGTGCTGTGCCCTAGGTAATGGGACATCTGCAAAATAACCCCTGTAAGTAGACGCTGCCTGGCCTTCCAGGAGGGTTCTGTCTCTATAAGGGGTGAGGTGAAGCCGTGTTTCTTTTTAAGAGCTATGTGGAGGAGGAAGCAGTCTACGTATGTTCCAGTTGAAAGCATGCCCACATGGCTGAGACAGCAAGAGCGACGGATTAATGGTCTAGGAAATAGATGAACTAAACCAACCCAGCGTTACTATCTGCCTGCAAAGTTGAGATAAAATTAGGGCAAGTACGTCTGGTTCGATTTATGGTGTGTCCACAGTTGGGCCAAGAAGTAAACTGGACATGCTTCTGAGGCTGCAAAAATTGGCTAAGTTTCTTCAAATATATTACTCACCTGCTTTTGTTTTGGTTTGCCTAATTCACTCTTTGAAAACTCATAAGGAAGTTATTCTGAATCGAAAGAGGAGAAAATATCTTATTCTTAAGAAAGTGATGAGAGAAATTTGAGGCTCGAGCGGATAAGGGGATGACCAAGAAGCACCTCTCTCGTTTCAACATGGAGTTATTAAGACTGTGCTGGGTGTTCTGAGGACACAGATGACATGGGATGTGGTCCTTCTCCCTCTGAGGTAGCTTCAAAACCCTCTTGGGGACAATAAGGCTAACACGTTAAAAATAGTTAAATAGAGGCGACCCGGGACTATGGGGAAGAGAATGGAGGAGGTATCAGGATGTGGATTCTGTTCCCTCCTTTGTCACCAATGAGTGCTGGGACCTCGGGCAAGTTATCACTCAGGCTTGGTGTGTCCTGGCTACAAATGAAGGGGGTCAATGAAATAATCTCTTAAAGTTCCTTAGAGCCTTAATCTTCAGAATCGAATTACCCAGGCCAGTAGACCTATGGGATAGCCAAGCAAAAAAGGGAATGATGCAGACGACAGATGCTGTGAGACAGAGTTCAAAAAGCTTGAGGAGGGATCCCTGAGGATCTGGGGCTCGGGATGGACTTTGAAAGGTGGGTAGGAGATCCGGCAGAGAGTAACGGAAAAGTGTGTCTGGAGAACAGGGAGCAGCTCAAATGGTTGGAGCAGTCTGTGAAGGGGGTAGTGAGCGGGGAGTTGAAAAGTGGGGCTGGGGAGGATCTTGAACACTGGCCTAAGGTTAGAACTTGAGCTTGTGGGCAAAAGGCAGCTATTGAAGGTGTGGGGTAACAGAGGCGAGACTGGACAAGGTGTGTTTCTGGGCCGGTGTGGAAACAGACCAGCGTCATTTTTGGCGTAAGTACTGGCCTCTCAGTGGTGTGAGAAACTTCCCCTTGCCGCACTCCACCTGCTCCTGGACATGGCTCTTCCTCTGCTTGGGGTCCAATCATTCAACGATAGAGGATTGGGCCAGAAGACGGGGCGAAAGACCGCTAATAGCCTGTGGGAGGGTTGTAATTGCATTACAAATTTTTTTATTGTGGTAAAATATACATAACATAAAATGTACCAGTTTAGCCACTTTTAGGTATATAATTTGGTGGTAGTAAGTACATTCACATTGTTGTGCAACCGTCACCTCTATCCATTTCCAGAACTTTTTCATCATCACAAACAGAAACTCTGTTCCCATTTCCCAGTCCCCCAGTCCCTGGTAGTCATTATTCTACTTTCATAAATTTGCCTCTTTTTTGTACCTCACACAAGTGGAATCATATAGTATTTGTCCGTTTGTGTCTGGCTTATTTCACTTAGCATAATGTCCTTGAGCTTCATCCATGTTATGACACGGATCAGAACTTCATTCCTTCTATAGCTGAATGATATTCGATTGTATGTATATAGCGCATTTTGTTTATCCTTTCATTTGTTGATTGACACTTGGGTTGTTTCCACCTTTTGGCTGTTGTGAATGATAACTGCATTGTAAATTTGCAATTTGACCGAGAAAAGACTTTTTCTCCAAGTAGGCACACTACGCATTTTAAGAAATTTTCTGCAGAGCACTTTACGCAGCCGAGATACTCGCAGACGCCGCAGGTTAGCTCGACGACTCGGAGATCGGGACCTGAGGGCTGTAGGGGGCATAGAACTAGAATGGCTTTTCGGACAGCTCCTCAAAACTCTGAATAAGATTATTAGAGAAAGTCTTGGCAGAGGAAGGAAACCTTCTGGAAGCCTCCTCTGGAAGGAGGCAGAGAATCAATCTTCTGCCCTCAGGACCCGCCCCTGGGTTTCTTCTCTGCTTCCTCCCCTGCCCTTCAATGAAAGCTGCTCGTAAAGAATTATTTGTTGGAACAAGTACTGACCTTAAACCAATTTGTTGTTTCTCCCAGAAGGATTTGCATTTTAAGTCTCATCTCTTCTTAGGGAGCGATATTAGATTTTGTTACTGGTCAAATGGAGCCCAGCATTTCACCCTCAGGAGGAAGGGGCGTGGGCAGTCTTTCCTGCCCTCCCACCCGCCTGGAAGTCTCGCTCAGGTGCTCTTCCACTCAGATACCACGTAGCCTTGAGGAAGAAGGTATTGGTCCTTTGAGGAAGCCTTGGACCTCAGAGGAGAAGTGGGAGAAGGAATTAGAAATCCAAAGGATGGGAGAAGCGTTCTTTGCCGTAGCTCCTTTCTATGGCCACCTTTGCCAGAGAGGGTCCAGGCGTTGTCCCAGGGGTCTGTGCAGAAACTTGCAGTTTCTAAAGTTTTCTGGGATGGGGGCAGTTGAAGACATGATTCCTTTCCTTGAGGACTATTTGGAGATTTCAGCATTGGGCAAATGCCCTTTAATTAGTTTCACAAGGCATGACCCACCTGCCTGGGTAAGGGACACCTCAGCTCTTTGCATGCACAACTCCCGGTGACTCAGAGACCAGCTTCTCTAAGTACTTTAAATGCCAGTGCAGCCTTCTGATAATGAGGTTCCCGTGGGGTTCCCACTCTGCCTCCACATGTCCAACCCCTGAGACACAGAAGAGGCTTATTCTATTTCAGGAGACCTCACAAAGCAGAGGTGACAGGAGCTGTGTCTTGGGTGCATGGTGGAAAAGAAAGAGAAGAGTTGGCTGAGTAAGCAGCCACTGTGGCAGAGTGTGTTCAAGAATTCCCAAAGAGCCCTTTCTCTTTGGATACTTAATAAGGAGGACAAAGGTTGTAGTATGGCTATCAAAAATTCAGTCAGCTAGTCAACCAACAAACATTTATTGAGTACTTCCTACCTCCTGAGTGTAGGGGATAAAGAGAGAAGGAAAGGTCTGTTTTCTGTGTATATATAATCAAGTTGAGGAGAGAGACAAGTACATAATCAATTATATACAGAGAGTGGAAAATTGTATTTCCCTAAAATGACCACAGTAATTGTTCCAAAAAATAGTATATTAATAAAAAATTTGAGGTATAGATCCGGAAACAATTACCACTGAAAAGATAGTTTAGTATACTCACAGATTCCCCACCCTGTGCAGGGCTACAAGGGGAAGCACCAGGATCAGTCAGGAGTCAGAGGGGAGGGAAAAACTGTGGGCAGGCACCTTTACAGTGGTTTCTGAGAGAAGGGACTGTGAGGTGGGGTGAGCAGGATTAGGACCGGCTAGGTGAATAATTTCAGTGGGCTCTGGAGCATAGTGGCTGTCCCTAGTTGTCTGCTACCTGGCCCTGGGGTGATTAGGGTGGATGAATAATAGCTAAGAGTGTGAGAGACAAATAAAGATGTTGGTTGGGCTGTGGGCTCTGGATTGGTTGGTTTGTATGTGGAAAGGGCACTTGTGGGTAAGTTGTTTACTGTCTCCAGGAATTGGTTAACCCTGGGAGGGCAGTCTCTCCAAGGCCAGCAAGGTGCCAGATGTCACAGTATCAGAATATAGAAAATAAAGACATGGCTAATACAGTAAATTTCTGGTCTTGCATGCTTTTTCAGAACCCTACCACTTGCCATCAAGAAGGGGAGTCTATTTCCTCTTACCTTGAGCTTGGAGGACCTTTGTGACTGCCTTGATGGATAGACTGTGGAGGGAGTAACACTGGGTGCCATCCATGGCTAGGTCATTAAAGGCGAGTTGGCTTCCACTTGGCTCTTTTTCTGTTGGGACACTTGCTCTTGGAACTCAGCCACCATGTTGTGAGGGAGCCCAGGGCACATGGAGAGGCCACGTGTCTGCGTTCTGATTGAGGGCTGCAGCTGGGGTCCCAGTTGTTAGCCTGCATCAAACACCAGGCGTGTGAGTGAATGTGGCTTTAGATCCCAGCCCCCAGCCTTCGAGCCATCCCGGCTGACACCAACCAGAGCAGAGAAGAGCTGTCCTTGCCCAGCCTGCCCAAGTGCAGATTCACGAGAAAATAAGTGGTATCGTTATTTTCAGCCACTAGGCTTGGGGTGGTTGGTTGCACAGCGGTAGACAACCAGGACACAGGATGATAAGATGATGCTGGGTGGGTGAGCACAGGAGGTTTGGAGTATGTATGGGCAGGGTGGGGATAGGGATAGAGATGGAGTTGGCTCTGAAAAAAACGGCATCTCAGAGATAATAATAGCCACATTTGAGAGCTTTCTACATGCCCAGGCACTATTTTAAGCACTATACATGCATTTGAACTGTTTCTACTTCTAATGCTTCTGACACCAAATGTGTGGGTTTTTTCCCTTATACCAACCAATTCTCCAACTCTCTGGACACCAGCTGGGTGTCTTACAATTCAGTTAGATTCTGACACTAACTACCTGGAGTTGGTGCAGACATCGCAGGTTAAGGGCTCAGTCCCACAAGATTGCCCCTTCTCTGCTCCCTGCCTCCCCCCACTTCAGACGCCGATCACAAGTCCCAGGTTGTGACTGGTATTTGTGACCAACTGGCTATAGACTGGGGTTCCCACACCCCCCTCCTCAGGTTTGATAATTTCCTAGAATGGCTCACAGAACTCAGGAAAGTGCTTTACTTACTGTTTTCAATTTACTGTAAAGGCTACAACTCAGGAAGAGCTGGAAGGAAGAGATGCATAGGGCAAAGGAGGGGGTGGAGCTGGTGTGTGGAGTTTCCATGTCCACTCTGAGGGTGTCATTATCCCAGCACTTTGATGTAGTCACCAACCTAAGATCTCTCAGAAGCCAGCTTATAGGGGTTTTTATGGAGTTTGCATACATGGCATGATGGATTAAATCATTTGCCATTGGTGATTGCATCAATCTCTAGCTCCTCTCTCCTCCCAGGAGGTTAGGGGGTGGGGCTGAAAGTGCCAACCTTCTAATCATGTGGTTGGTTCTTCTGGCAACCAGCCCCCATCTAGAAGCTATCTAGGGGCCCATCCAGAGTCACCTCATTAGCATAAGCTCAGGTGTGGTTGAAAGGGGTTTGTTAGGAATCATAAAGGAGGCTCTTATGTCTCAGGAAATTCCAAGGTTTTAGAAGCTCTGTGTCAGGAACTGAGAAGACCAAATGTACGTGTCTTAGTGTATCACAGTGCGTTAATTCGTTTGATCCCTACAACAACCTTATGATGTTAGGACTATTCCTACTCTGGATGAGGAAACCAAACTCAGAAAGTCACAGCTGGAGCAGGGTCTAGAACTGGGATTTCAATCAGGTAGCTTGACTTCGAAGTGAGCGCTTTTAATTGCTCAATTATGTTGTTGATTGATTCAACAGCCTCCTCCTTTATCACAGAAATAGCAGGGCCATTCATTCTCTCATTTAACAGACACTTGAGTGCCTACTTTGAGCTGCGCAATGACCATGAGCTGGTTTTGAAGAATGAGGAAGAGTTAGAAGATACATGTGAGAACAATAATAAGGTTCTAACGTGAGAGATAAAGACATGAGAGAACTTGGCACATTTTATTTTAACTTTTTTATTTTGAAATAAAGATAGATTCTTTATTGTAAAAAAATGTACAGGGAGGTTCCATGCACTCCTTATCGCTCTTCTCCCAAAGTTGGCATCTTGTGTAACTCTAGTACAACATCAGTACCACGAAGTTGACATTGATACAATCCACAGGTTATTCAGTCTTCACTAGTCATATGTGTACTCGTGTGTGTGTCTCAGTGTGTGTGTGTCAACTGCGTCTCATGTGTTGTTTTGTGTAACTACCACCACAGTCAAGATGGATAGCTGCTCTGCCACCACATGCCTGGCACATTTAGTGTGATTGGAACATATAACTGGTGCAGCAGAATCGTGCCCTGGCAGGAAAAGCAAGCAGGGGCCACGTCCTGGAAGACGTCTTCACCTCAGGGGGCTTGAATTTTGTACAGAAGTTCTTAGCGATCGGGGTTAAAATGGAAATATCGTTAGAGAGAGGCCATGAAGTGCTTTATGTTCACCTGGAGGTTTAAATGACTTCTGTTAGAACCTTTCCTAAGAGTGGACTGTCAGAGCTGAGAGGGAAGAGAGAGAACGTGGACAGTAGATGATCGTGTGCAGATGTGGGTGGGGTGATGCCCACCTTGACCTACGACTGGCCCTAGGCCAATCTTGCCCTGCCCCTTGGTGGTCACTGCCTCCTGAGCTGTCCTCTGATCACCAACTTCCCACCCTCCCTCCACCCAGCCTTTGGCCCATCTGATTCTGGAAACAATTGCAAAAGATCACTGTGTTTGGGGTTTTCATATAATGCAGAATGAAACACAGAGCACACCTTTACAGTTCGTCTCATTTTCTTCCTGTCACCAAAGCAAAGTGTTAAGAAGAGTGAGTCATTTTACAGTTGCTGCCACTGCTGCTGAATTTAGATTGGAAAAATGATTTGCTTGAGCAAAGTGGCGATCAGCAAATCCCATGAATTTGTTGCTTAAAAAAATATGTTTCTTAGAGAAACAGAGGGCTACTGCCTTGTTCTTTGAAGGGGTGGGTTCGAGACCTTGGCTTCATTTGGAAGGAGTTTTGTCAGCTTCTTCTTTTTTTTTTTTTCCTGCTTAAGTTGCTTATCTCATTTCATCCAAGGCTTGAGAACCCAAAACAAATATGAAAAGCATTCTCCAGGGCTGGCTGTTAATAAAACGGTCAATGACCACAGTTGCTCTTGGTGGCCTGGCTTCCCGGGGTTGAAGTCTTTCTCCTCCTTCCATGCCGTATCCCAGGTGGAAGCTCCATTCCTGCTGCTGTTTGTTACATCAGGGCTGGCCATGCATCCTGTGGCCCGTGTCCCCGCAGGCTTCTGCAGCCCGTGGTGGAGATGGGGTCCCTGTTACTGCAGCCACTCACACGTCAGAGGCCCTTGTCCTCACAGGTTCTCCAGGACGTCCAGCCACTGCAGAATCTCCACTAGGTATTTCTGAGAATGCTCAGGGGTGTCCTACAGGCGCTACCAACAAGACTGTCCCACTCTGTGGCAGCCCTGTCTTGTCCCCACTGAGGTGCCAAGCCCCTGGGTGCTCTCTGTGGAGGGCGTGGAGACACATGCCTGCTCCCCTCCATGTTGCACCCTGGTCGGGGGCTGCCCCATCTGTTGAGAGCTAGTGCCCCAGTGCTGCTCATAATTTCAGCCACAAAGCTCTCTCAGCTTCTTACAGACTCCCAGTCTCTTCAGGACCTGGTTACCACGGCTGAGTCCTTGTGAGGATTAACTCAGACACTGGGTGTGCTTGGCACACACACTCCTGAGGTACCACAGGCTCCACACGGGTCTCAGGATCAACTGACCTCTCTGTAGACGACCATGGCTGGTCGCTGTGTCAAGCTCAAGGGCCTGGCTCCTTCTCTGCTCTTGGTGAGTTCACTCAATATAATAACCGATAAGGGGAGCGTCAGTTATTTATACCCCCACTTCAATACCGCACTAAAATGTGAGTCACTGATAAAAAGCAGTCAGCAATTGTTGATTATCGACGCTGTGTCAGCCGCTATGCTGGGAGGTTTACATAGGTTATCTCCTTTTAATCCCCAGAACGACCCTGAGAGGCACAACTTGTGCCGTTGGGGTCAGAGGTCAGGAGGAACCAGAGAGTGCAGACTGCTCAGGGTAAGTGACTGTCCCTTTCTGTGCCTTAGTCTTTCATCTATTAAATGAACCAGTCAGACCACAGGTTCTTTAAAATCCTTTCTGACTCTAAAATTCAATTCTGTTGCCTTTCTCAGGAATATCTGCAATCTAACCAAATCCAAAACTTTAAGGCCCCAAAAGACAGACGACTGATTATAAAAATATGTACATGTCTATAGCTATGTATCAACATATCAGTGGGTCATTATTCTGAGGAGGGAGTTGTTTAAAACTATCAGTTAAGGTTCTTTTCAAATTTTGAGTAACAGAGCGCTCACCTCAGGCTGGCTTAGAGAATGAAGGGGATTTATGGTTCATTTCTGGAAGGTGGAGAGCTGACTGGGAGCTTCTGCTCTTCCTGTCTACAAGGAGCAGGTTCTGCTTGTGCCCGTGGTTCACCTTTGTCCTTGGCAGGGTTCCTTCATTTGCAAGAGTGTAGGGGAGGAGAGTGGGGAAGCACTGCCTTCCATAATCATTGGACTGTTTTTGCTTGCACACAGATTAACTCATCCCGGAACTGCTCCAAACATATACTAGGAGTTCATTGGCCAGGCCTAGATTATTATCCATCCTTACACCAATCATCGTGGCAGAGGTGGTGGCATTATACTGATTGACACTTGCCAATCGGGGTCTATCCCTTAAAGCTGGGGGTCAATTCAGTCCCCGCCAGGACAGCATGAGGCCGGGCAGCTTCTCCAGAGGAAATTCTGGGCAGTGTATCAGTCAGGCTAGAATAGGCTATGCTGCAGTAATAAACAACCCAACATTGGAGGGGTTGGAAACAAAAAGGCATTTCTTGCTCGTGGTTGATGCAGGTCAACAGGAATGCTCTGCTTGTGATGGTGGCGCCTGGAACCAGGCTGATGGAAGCTCCATTCAGCATGTGCCCTTGGAAGAAGAAAGCGGAGAGACCAGCACGAGCAGTCAAATGTTTCCACCTGGAAATGACGCACACGACTTTGGCTCACATTTCATTGGTGAGAGTAAGTCAAATGGCCATGGCTGACTTTGAGGGGGCAGTCCTCCTGCACGCCTGGAAGGAGAGGGGAGCTGTGTCAGTGACCAGCAGTGATGTCTGACCTAGCAAGAACCAACACAGATAGGTCATCAACAAATACTCAAGGCGATACTCGTGAAATCATAAGAAAGGGAGAATGAGAGGGGGCTGTGATGAGCCGGAAGGACTGCAAACTTTGAGTCAGAACATCCAGGTTGGAGTGTGATTGAAATTTACTGGCTCTGCATCTCTAGACAAGGAATCTTGAGCATCAGTTTTCTCAACTGTAAAAATAGGGATAGCAATATTTGTCATGCAGGGTCTTCATGCAGTTCAATGAAATAATGCACGTGAAAGTACATTGTATATTTCTAACTGTTGTATGTTACTTAAGAGTTATTTTAACTTTTTTCACTCCTTCTACTTATATAGAATCTTAGTATCAACACTTGTCCATTCTGGAATGAGCTTTGGGAAGGTAATCGCTGACTCTGCCTTTGACCTCTGTCCGTCACTCTTCCCTTACTATGCTATCTCAAAATGTAGAAGGATGATAGGAATGGTTCTGATTTTCTCCTTGCAGGGAAATGCTCCTGTCTCTCATTTGTGCTGTCATTTCACGCTCGTGTCAGTGGTCTGTTTCCTTATGGAGGACATGTAGTTTTAGTTCCGTAAAGGTTTTGGTAACGTGAGCTTTCTGAACTCTACAAGAGAGGCAGGTGAGCTGGGACATGGTACGATGGCTAATATTCCTTCCTGGAAGTCCAAAGAGCTGGGTTCTGTTCATGGCTCTGCTACCTGTGAGCTGTATGACCCAGAGCAAGTCACCCAGCACATTCAGCCTCGTTTTGCTAATTTGTCAAGTGCAGATAAAAAGAGGATTTTTGAGAGGATGAAGGAATTAATATTCCCATTACATATCCCCAAATATGCATAGAATACTTTCAAGGTGGGAGCCAGGCACGGAGCCAGGTGCCGAGGGGAAATCAGTTAATTGGATGTGCAAGATGCCTGCGTGCGTGTGTGTGGCCTGTTTGGCTCTCGGGGGGGGGGCGCTGGGGGGCTTAACTTCATATGCTGTGAGCACTCTGGCTATTATAGATCTTGCAGACACTGAGGCAGTATGTAAAGTGGGAGACGGAAAGAGTTCAGGGGAAGACGGCCACCCCCAGGGGATCACGCTCCCTGCTCCCCTGCAGTAATACCTCTCCATTTTTGGAGGCCCTATCAAGAGAAACTGGAAATAGGTGGCAGAAGGGCTGAGAGGGCACCCAGTGATGGAAAGGTAGAGAGTCGGCGTGAGACAGGAGTATTCATCTTGAGTGCCCTGACTGGCACATGGCAGTGTACCTGGGGAGGGGATGGGAGTGGCAACATACCTGTACAAGTAGTAAAGAAACACCCTTCTGGAGTTTTGCAAATCATTCTTTCTACGCAGCTTCCCATTCCTGGGGGGAGAAGGGGAGAGTTTTACAGTAGCCTTGTGGCCCTACCTCCTGGGTCAGTACTGCGCCTCACGCCCTCACAGAGGGCCCCAGGACGTCTCTGTCCCCTTGCAGCTCTGACTCAGCTGCTGTTCCCCTGGTGGCTTTGTGAGAGCAGGGCCTTGGGTGAGGGCTAATTAGATAATGCCTGTGAAGCACTTGGCATTCCTTGGAGACGGCTCGCTCTGGATGTATTACTAATAGTGGTGAGCACAGAGTTTCCAAACAACGACGTGCCTCCTTCAGTCCCCGGGGCCCGGGGAGAGAGGGCGGTGGGCAGGGCTGGAGCACAGAACTAGCCCAAGAGCGCCCAATCTTCGGGAAGAGCCTCGTCGGCCATCTAGGGGTCAGGGCAGAGGGCAGGGACTGCTATTACGAGATGGAAACTTGTGGGGCTTCCCTTCAACAGGCAGTACTTGTGTGGACAATGTCAGCAGGGAAAAGGACAATTCCTGTTAAACTGGTCTGTAACAGTGATGTGGGAGCCAAGGAGAGAAATCAGTTAGCCTGAATCCTGGCCAGGCTGTGCCCCCTTCGGGGTTGTTTCCAATTGAGGGGATGGTGCCAGCTGCCAGGAGTACTGCCTGAGCTGGCCAGCATTCCTCCGAGAGAGACTGTCCGTGTTAGCTGGCTCTGTTTTCTAAGGGAGGAAGGGAAATGACCTTCCTGGATTAACCCCAGCCCCTCCCAAAGGTTGGGGTGTGCCCCATGCACATATCAGTATCAAATGGCCGGGTCATTAAAGGACTAATTTGGGGGTGTCAATTCCTGTCTTAGGGGTTGTGACTGTCCTCCCATTGGAAGATTTAGCTTGGAGAACTCACACCTCTGTCCCTGTTGACCCCTGTAGCTGCCCAGGTGGGTGGGTACCCAGGGCAGCTGTCTCCCAGAAGACACGTTGAAGTCTGTTATGGACTGGATGTTTGTATCCCCTCAAAATTCGTATGTTGAAGCCCTAATCCCCAGTGAGTTGGTGTTTGGACTTGAGGCCTTTGGGAGGTGATTAGGGTTAGATGAGATATGAGGGTGGGACCACCGTGATGGGATTAGTGCCTTTATAAGAAGAGACAACAGAGAACTCTCTCTTTTTCTCTCTCTACCTTGTGAGGACACAGCAAAAAGGTGGCTGTCTGCAAGCCAGGAAGAGATTCCTCACCAGAAATTGAACTAGCTAGCACCTTGATCTTGGACTTCCCAGCCTCTAGAACTGAGAGAAATCATTTCTGTTGTTTATAAGCCACTTTGTTATGGCTACAGAGCAGACTAAGACAAATTCCTAACTTCCAGGACTTCGGAACGTGACCTTACTTGGAAATGGGGCTATTGCAGATGTAGTTAGATCAGATGAAGTCATACTAGAGCTGGGGGAGACCCCTCACCTAATGTGACTGGTGTCCTTGCAAGAGGAGAAGAGACAGACGCACGCAGAGAGAAGATGACGTGAAGACACACAGGGAGAACACCGTGTGAAGACACGGGCAGGGAAAGGAACGATGGGTCTACAAGCCAAGGGATGCCAAAGATGGCGGGCAACACCAGAAGCTAAGAGAATGGCATGGAACAAATTCTCCCCAAAAGGGTTCAGAGAGAACATGGCCCTGCCGACAGCTTGATTTTGGACTTCCAGTCTTCAGAACTTTGAGAGAACACGTTCCTGTTGTTTTAAAACACCCAGTTTTGGTACTTTGTTACAGCAGCCCTGGGAAACTAATACTCTAGGGTCTCAGCATGTTCAGATGCTTTTGCAAGCTGACCACAAACACCTCTGTTGCCTTAGAGAGCCAGCCAAGCCGAGGAGGCCTCCTCTCTGTGTGTATCTCTATTTCGGGAAGTCTGTACACTTGGCCTCCCAGGTTCTCTCATTGAGGCCAGGCCTTCTGCTGCCAAGTTCTCACGCAAAATGTTCCAAGATACAAAAGAGCTTAGAAACCCAGAGGCTTGGGGCAGGAGAAAAGAGAAGCTGTCTTCTTGCTGAGCGAAAGGACAAGTGTCTCTGAATATCAAAATCACAGTGTCATTTCTGCTCATGAATCATCAGGTGACATTTTATTAGGGGACACTCAATCTCATCGTAGGTCAATCTCATAAATTACCTGGGGAAATGGGCAGGTTTAGTATGGGTTAGTAAAATCCCAACACATTTGATGATCTGGCAAGTTCTGGCCTTGAAACATCTTTGTTGCCACTGGCCTCGAGGGGTGGACATTAGAGAGCTACCAGTGTCCTCTTTCTCCCTCCCCCCAATAATCATGCAAAGCCAAAAATAGGAAACATTTAGGTGCACAAACCCCAGTTTCTGTTTGTCCTGTGTATGAGCAAACCCAATTAGATATATCATGTTACTAAAGCCAGTTGTACCATGTTATTTAAACTAGTAATTAAGAGTCTTAAAGCTGGCTTTTCTACAGCCATTTAACCACCAGCACCCACTTCCGGGTTCTGGGCAGAGGGGAAGATGCAGTGGGGGCAAGTTGGGCCACAGACACCAGGCACTGTCTTAAGTTAGATTGCCTTTCAGAATAAGCATAAACCTCCAGTGATCTCAAGAGCAGAATCAGCCTCTAGAAGTCTTGTTCAAAATAGCACCCTGAGGCTTTGCCTTCGGGGAATTCCCTCCCCCATCGGCATCCTTGCATGCTGGGAGGGACTGATACCATTAACCTAGGAAATAAAGCCTTTTTTATTTGTGTCAGTTAAGCTGCCCAGTTGACTGACACCAACCAAGCTTTTCTGCCTCCAAATGTTAAGAGCCGGTATAATTTAGGTTGAGAAGAGATACAGAAACTTGTGTGGGAATGACTCATTTTAAAATTTGGGCTGCCGAAAGCAGAATGGGCCCAAAGTCACGACTTTCTGATTATTAAAAATGGTCTCAGGGTCTGTGGATGCTAATATAAACCAGTCCCTATGATGAAAACCAAACACAACTATTAATTAATGTGGGTAGATAAGGATTTTATTTAGAACAAGCAGCCTGCATGGGTTTTTTGCTGGTGTGGGCATTTAAAGCATTAAGAGGAAGCACAAGTGGGGCGGGCCCTTGCAAAACTTAGGGGTAGGTTATTTAATTGGGCAAATTAGTGTTAGGTGGCTCCTCTGGGTGAGGCCTTACGCTGGGCGCTGAGGGAGATGCATGAGGAATCGTTCTTCCGAAGGGCAAGGGAAAAGTAACAACTTTCGTGATATATCTCTTAGGCACGGACAATAGTCGACTTGCATTATCTTATGAATCCCTGTTATTCCCACTCAAAGCCATGGAGTAACTTGCTAAATTCAGCCAGCCAGAAAGTCCCAGGCTGGTATTTGAATCCAAGTCAGCTTAATTCCGAGGGCCTGGACCCATGCTAGCCGTAATACAAGGTGGACTGTGATAGCTGGTGTAAAGCTAGCCAAAAAAAGCCCAGGGGAGGGAGAAATTGATGCCAACTGGGAGAGTCAGGTAAGACTCTGTGATGGAGACAGCAATTGAGATGGTCCTTCATGAGTAATGAGATTGTAATAGGCAAAGACGATTGAGGGGAGATCTCTACTGAGAGGAAACAGCTCCAGTGGTAGTTTTAAAGGTGGCATATGTAGGGGTGGCATAAAGAATGGGAATGACCTGGTACGACAGGGCTGAAGAATGTGCAGTGGAGACGATCTGACAAAGTCATATTGTCAAGGGCCTTGAATGCCACCCCAGGAGGCTTGGATTTTATTCTGCTAAGCAAGGAGTAGTGATTAGAGAACATCTAAAGAGAAAGGTGTAATTACAGATGTTCTCTGGGAAGATAATTCTGAGAGCAGAGTGGTTGATGGGTTGGCATGGACAAGACTGAGACCCAGAGGAACCAGTTAAGAGGCTAATGCAGTAGGAAGGTGTGGGCCATTGAGAGCTGGAACCTGGGCAGTGGGAGTGAAAGGAAGGGACAGAATTTAGTGGAAAGTCAAATCGACAGGACTGGGCTGATTGGAAGGCTGGGACAAGGCCAGCTTCATGGGCCTGGGACCTGGGAAGGGCCCCGCACTTGGTTGGATGCTCTGTTGTCATATCTTGAAATTCTTGGTCATTTTTGAACAAGGGGCTCCCGCATTTTCATTTTGCATCAGGTCCCATACATTTTGTAAGTGGTCCTGGGCTTGAGTTTTAAAGCTAGACAAACTGGATTTGAAAATCTCCAGTCTATCTCTTAAAGACTATGGGGATTTCAGCAACTTAATTAACATCCCTGGGCTCCTCAGTTTCCTCATCTGTAAGATGAGAATAATAATAATTACTCTACAGCATTCTCATGAAAATTGGGGAAAATGTTAATAATTACTGTTTTTGAGCACTTGTGTGTCAGGTTCTGAGGTAGGCAGCTTTATATTGATGACAAATTTAATTGTTATGACACTTTATGAGGTAGGTACTACTTTTATACTGATTTTGCAGGACATAGACTCAGAGGGGGTCATGCCACTTCTAAGTGGTGGAGCAGGGGTTCAATCCGTGTTCTGCCTAACTCCAAAGGCTGTGCTGACACCGTGTTTGACACTATGCTCAACTGTGTCATTATCACAATTATTATTATCAATATTAATGGGTGTAGGTGAGGAAGAAGGGAGAGCAAGGAGGCAGAAGTGAGCTGGGGTGACTGGATGGATGGTGCTGCCATTCTCTGAAGAGCAAGAGTGACCCAGGGGAACTCCCCAGTTGGGGCTGGGGATGGAATAACGAACTTGGCTTTGGGCAGCCTGCCTAGGGACATTCTCGTTTCTCTTTCCGTGCATTATCTCAGTTAACCCTCACAATAACTCTATCACTTAGGTTTTATTTCTTATGGTTCATCAGATATGACGAGAGTCATCTTAGTGGGTAACCCTTCTAGGAGACTTTCTATCACCAGGGTGACTGGGAAAATCAAATGCCACTGAGAGTTGAGGATGAGTCTTATTGGTGGAAATGAAGACACCTTAATATGCCAGGAGACTCTCATGATTGCCATCATAATCTTGTGCTGTGGCTGGTGGCTGGGTCTAGCTGTACTTCCCCTCCAGAGACACATAAGAAACAATGGATGACGTTGTGGAGGTGTCTGAAGGTGCACAGTGCCACGGCACACCATGTCTTCTCCACCTTCCTCCTGCCTCATCATTTGCAGCTCAGTGGGCTTGAACTCATTAAGTCCTTTCTACAGAGCAGGGTCTGAGACGCTGAGAGGCTGGGGGAGATTGGGATGTGCCCAAGCATTAGGGTGTGTTGGGAGTCAGCGAGGAAGAAGGAACAATGTCCCACAAGTCAAGGAAAAGGGCCCGGGACAGGGACAAAAGATGACCTGCTTTCTAACATCACCGTAGTGAATAGGACTGGCCTCTGTGTCTATAATGTCAGTGAGCGAAGGACACCCAAAGGGCTTGGCCTACAGAAGAGGGAGTGTGCCCAATGATTGGCACATTTGTTCAGGAGCCTTCTGCAGGTGCAGTAGGATCACCCTTCCCTGCTGAGCATGTTTTTGGATAGTTCAGAACACTGTTTGAGCTGACTTTTTGCCTACTTCTTTCCCAGAATGACCCAGCTCTTAGGAGGGTAAGTGAGAGTGTACGGAGGTAGGAGCATTGGGAAGGCCTGTTACTCCCGAAGGGGCCAGGTCTAGGAAGGCTACCTGGATTCTGGAATGGTCCAGAAAACTGTGTGTAAAGGGAGTAGCCCTTCATCAATCACCTGTCCTGATTCAAAGAGGCCGGGGCAGGGACTGTTGAAAGCTCACTAAACAAACGAACCAGGTTCCGTGATACACAAAAAGAGGCTTTTATGTACTTTGTAAATACTTCAATCATTTTAGGAACATGCAATGTAGATAGTAACATCCCAGTTCATCTCTTCTCCGCCCCAAGATAACCACTAACTTACTTTAAGTGGGAAGGACACTTCACCTCTTACACGCCATAACTTATAGTAACTTAGGAGGATTCTTCTGAATGTAACAAAAATAAATGCTTAAAGAGCAGAATTGAGTTTGGGCCAATGGAAAGGGCACTGGACTAAGAATAAGATGTTGGTGCTTAAGTGGCCTCCACCACTAACATACTGTCTTGCAGGAGCACCCATGTAAGACCTCAGCTGGACCAATTAGACAGGGTGGGATTGCCATTTGTGAACCTGGAAGCCAGGAGATCCACTCTGGACCAACCTCATTCCATTTACAAGGTATCTGAGCCCAGCCCTGTCTAACCAGCCTTCTGTTTGAGTTTGGACATTTTTCTGCCTCTAAGATTTTGGTACTTGTGTCATTAGTCTTCCTGACTTAACCATCTGACTATTGGGTTGGCCCTCTTTCTGATTTGATGCATTTGGACTAATCTCATAGAACTTCCATAGGAAATCTATATTAACTTGGGAAAATAATCTATAAAAAGAGGGATTAGATAATAATAGTGACCATTTATTGAGCAGCTATATGATCCAGGCTTTATGCTAAGCACTTCACATGCGCTGTCAAGTTTACTCCTCCCAACATTCTTGAGATAGAATTTAATGAGCTTAACAGTGAGGGTGTTTTTGGCTGCATGTAATGGAAAACCCAACTCAAAGTGGTTTAAACAATAAGGACATTGACTGACTCGTGTAGCTCACAGGAAGCCCAGAGGCAGAATGGTTGATCATTCATCTGTAAGAATGACTTCAAGGATCCAAGTTCTTTCCATCTCTCTGCCTTGCCATCAGCAGTGTGGACTTCATCCTAAGGCTGAGTCTCCTCCTGGTTGAGGGATGGCTCTTGGGAGCAGTCAGTGCTCCTTGGTTTCTTATTCTTCATGTTAAGCCTCAGGGAGGAAATTGCTTATGGGAATTCTCTTAGAGGAACCGTCCTAGAACCTCTGGGCAAACCTCCTTGTGTCTTGTTGGTCTGATCTACATCATGTATCATGAACTGAATAGGAGGATAAAACCACTTTGATACATCAAAACCCACTTCAAAAGCAAGAGAAGTAGTTAGCTTCCCCTGAGTCACCCTCGCCACAAGGAGGAGAACAGAATCAGTACTCCACCAGGAAAGAGGAAGGACGAACATGAATGTTGGGTAGGCCACCAACAATATCTACTAAGGAGGGACATGAGTGTTGGGTAGGACACTGACAACATCTACTAAAATGAGGTTAACTATCTTTCCCAGGATTGACCTTGGGCAAGTAGCCTTGTTCTTAACTGCTGTACGATGTTGTCTACAGTCCCTTCCTTCTCAAACATTCCACATGCCTAAATCAGTTAGAAACATCTCAGCCAGTATAAGCAAAGAGTGTAAATAAATGCTGTTTTAATCCCTAGACACGTTTAACTTCTCTAGATAGCCATTTTTCAAGGGATATTTTATAAGTGCCTGTTAATCTTGAAGAATATTTTGGTATAAGATGTGTGATCGTCGGTTTATGAGTGGGGTATTTCAGTTTCAAAGTTCCAGATCTCTTTCTGATTCCAAAATATGCAAGTGTACAGGATTTCATTCTAAACAAGTCATAAAATTAAATAGTTTATCCATAATAAAAGCTGGGGAAATGAAACAAGATTTATCTTCCCCTGAGTTCACTTTTAAAGACAGACTCCCGCAATTCACCTTAACTTGGGAAAAAGAATCAGAACCAACGTATGAGTTAGGCAGTTACCAGTTTCAACAACAGATCAAACTGACTTAAATAATAAATGGAATATATTGACTTGCATCTACTGAAAAACCCAGAGCTAAGCCAGCTTCCTGTAGCTCAGTAATGTCACCAAAGATCCTGTTTATTTCATTCTCTCCTATCTGTCTTTTGTGGTTATGCTTCATCTCCATGTTAGCTCACCTCGTGGTCACAAGAGGGCTGCCCATAACTCCTGGGCTACATGCTTCCCTATTCACATCTATTGACAAAGATTGTCGCCCAAAGAACTAGGAGACTTCGTTCTCATAAATCCCCAGCAATATCTCCTTGAATTCATCAGCTTGAACCAATCTGTGTGGCCAGAGGGAAGGAATAGGTTGATTCACTTACCCTACATCATATACCTCACCTCTAGAGTTGATCCTCAACGGCCAACCCAGATCCAGGGCCTATAGGAAAGGGAAGCGGAAATGATGCTGGGAATGTAACCCACAGAGGTCGACCACAGTAGCTTATGGGAATAGGTGTTTGCTCCAGTTGATCAACTATTCCTTACAGAGTTCTGGACACACGTACATGGTGGCATAAGAAGAAGGCAGTAAGAGGAGAATGGAGAGAAAGAAAAGAGTAATCAGGTTGTAGGAACAGGTTGTTGGGATTTAGCAAGAGTTCTCTAGCCAACCCAAAACATCTGTGGGTGGAAAGTTGAAAATCGTGTCCTGACAAGGCTTGCTGAGTCATCCCTACCCGCAAAGCCTCCTCCCTTGTCCCTATTTGTAGGATGTTCTCTTTCAAGCTTCTCTGACAGCCTTGAACTCAATGTAATTTTCTTATGTTTATCTGAAGCTCTCACCACTGGCTGGTACCTGCCCACACAGTGAGAGGTGGCTCCTCTCTGACACATCCTCTTTAGAAGACCCCCATGGAGGATACTTGGTCCTCAACAGTGAGGGGACCAGCCCAGAGTCATCTTTAAGCAGTCTCTCTCGAGTTCACAGCAGCCTGCAAACAGAGACTCTAACCCCAGCAGGCCCACAGCTGTTTTGTTCTTCAGTTATTCATTCAACTTCATTCATTCATTCATTCACACATTCACTCATTTTACAAGTATTTATTGAGTACTCAACCATGTGCCAGGCATTATCCTATGCACTGGGTTTTCAGAATTAAATAAAACTGTCAAAGTCTCCATTATATGGAGCTTTCATAGTAGCAGAGAAGATAGAAATAGAAAAACGTATTTATACTATAAAGTTAGGAAATGATAAATGCTATGAAGGAAAATAAAGCAGGACAAGGGCAAAGAATGTGTGTGGGGCTTTTACTCTTGATAAGGTGGGAAGGGAAGTTCTCACTGAGGAAGAACCAGCACACAGTGTCTAATGGTGTTCAAGTCACAGAGGAATCCCTGAATAACTAATTAATTAGTTCACTGGCTTGATAGACCCAGAATTGGGGCTCTCTCAACCCTTTCCGTGGAAGCAGCACCGTTTAGTTCAATCTAGATCGAATACAAACTCTTTGGTCTCCAATGGAGGGATTAAACAAGCCATTCCACCTTAAAACTGAAAGGGCAAAAATGCAGAGGAACAAATATGTAAATACTAATTTGCCTTTGAATTCTTCGCACATTTACAGATTGCTTTATGAGTGTCGGAGGTGGTCCTTAGGGTTCATCTGCCTGTTTACAAATGAGCATTTTCCCCAAATGGGCCCAAATGGACTATCTTCCCCTCACTTGTGGCTTAGTTAGTGAAGCCCATGTGGATACAGGGAATGAAAGCGCCAATTTGACCCAAGCATTCTTTGACCTCCATGTTTATGTGGGGATTTAGAGTAGAATGAGTTGTCACTGAAAATATGTGCTTTGTGTATTTAGAAGATAAGTATTTTTTTATTGCTAATTAGTGTTGGACTCACACACATTTGTCATGTTGGTGTGTCAGATTCATTTGTCCTTTCAAACCCAACTACCTTAATTAATCTTTCTCCGTCCACTCTCTGTTACAGTCTGGCTGTAACTCAGACTGCCAGCCTCGCTGGCAATGGGATTTCTAGTTAGGAAATCTGGGATTTTAAAGTGAAATCGAGTTGGAATCCTGTGAGAGAACACATTTGGTAAATCCAAGAACTAGCCTCACCATAGTGATCCCACACAATGGGGAAAAGGGGGAATATTGTGCTACTCAGCATTTTCTAAGTCTTGGCCCGGCTGTCATTTTCTCCATGAAACATTTCCTGAACCCACCCTCTCTCCCCAAGAGTTGGACAAAACTTCCTCCTTTGTTCCCAGGTGAGGCTTTTATAGACAGGTATCAGAGTATTTCTGATTTTATTTTTACTTCTGTTCTATTGCAACTGCTTGTTAGCCCATCTCTCTCACACTAACCCTCTCCCATCACTCAGTTAGCTTCTAGAATACGGGAAAGGTACTCCATTCATATGTGTGTCCTCAGCGCTCAGCGTCTTGTCTGGCAAGATGCTCTTTGTAAAATGGCACAAAAGAGTGATTCTTGGAGCACAGAATAAAATACTTAATGATTTTAAATCAGATCTCACCTCACTCATATGACAGTTAAGACAAGTGGAATTGAACCCCAATGTTTAAGAAAACCCTAATTGACGGTCAGTTTAGTGTTGAGACGATTCTGTCATTGATTGAGTTTTTTCCCGGGAGAGTGAGAAAGACTGTCATTGTCCAATTTCAACAGGAGGACATCTTCTGGAACATTAGTGTCCCCTGATAATACATTTGGGAAGTATTGCCTTAACAAATAAGTATTCCAGTATAAAGAATGTTCAGATCTCAAACATAATAGTGAAAACAATGATGACATTTGTACATCATTTTGCTGCTTACAGGGGCTATCAAATCTATTCTTTTATTTGACCCTGAAGAGAACAGTAAGATGTAATTATTATAATTAAAACCATTTAAATGATGTAGCAAGTGAGAATGAGTTAGATTGTTCTAATTCACATATCAAGTAGGCAGAAGAATTGGGATATTGGTTCACGTGTCTATGTTCAAAAACCCTACGTGCTGTTCTTAGTGTGTGTGCACGTGTGTGTGTAAGGAGTGATACTGATGGATGGAGAAGGGCACGGCTCATGTCTGGAGGCCCTTCCCAAGTGGCTGACCTGAAGAGAGTTTCAATAGTTCTAATGAAGCTGTGAGAGTATCTGCAGACCCAAGATGTCTGGAAGTGTGATGTGAGGCAGGGCCGGGAGATGAAGATTTCAAGTCCTTCCACATCTTGTCTTCAGTGTGATTCAATCTGCATGGGCCAAGACTGCGTCCTTGCTGACAGATGGCCTCTGGTGGACCGTGGTGAGAAGGCTGAGACCCAGGGAAGGGGAGGAGAGAGTCAGGTGCTCATCTCTCATCTCCAGCTAACTTTGCTTGTTTCAGTTGCCTGGTTATTCTACCTGCCCCTGACAGAGATTTTTCAGTGACCCTAACCAGGCCGATCTCTCAAATGAGCTCAAGCTAAGAATAAACGCAGCCCTAGGGAACACGGTCATTAAAAACACCTGCAGCAGGATCATAGCAACCACAGGCCCACAGTCTCACATCCAAAATCCTTGGGGCCAGATGGCTTTCAGGACACAGAATATTACCTAACACCCCTCGTGGAGACTCTTGCAGCATTGTATAATCAAGCATCTTATTAAATCTGCAGCCAAAGGGATGGATTGCACACTGAATGAGATAAAGTCTATAAATAGGGTCACATCGGTTCAGGTCAGCCCTGGACACCCAGTGAGTTGGGAATTTACTCATGAGTGGGGAGCTTCTTGCATTTCAGAATTGTGGATAAGGAATAACAGACCCTTATCCTTTTTAGGCCATCACCGCCTACATTTTCGCATTACTCATCTCAAAGACAAAACATGTTCTTTGGCTTGTTGGGGTTGACAATGCCAATGTGAGGTTCCTTGGAAAGAGGCTATGTCGTCACCCTCCGGATGCATCTCGATATGGGAAGGCCAAGTTTTTGAGCCTGAGGAATTGCCTTCAGATGTTAATAATCAAAGCTGGTTTATGGAAGTTTGGCAAACGAGCAGGTTTTCCAAGAATGGTTGGAATTTTGTTGACTGAGGGGACTTGGGGGAGTCCCCTGTGTGGCGGTTCTAGCAGGAACCTAGGAGCGTTCACTCGCTATAAGGGACAGATGGGGACAGGAGGGCTGCAGCACGGGCTTCATGTTGGTAAGAAGTGATTTGAGTTGGGTTCCTGAGGGCCAGGATTCTAAAATGAAGGATTTGGGTCGAATGTCTTACGTAATGAAAAGTCACAGAGAGTTTGTCAGCAGAGACTGACGGGATGAAAACGGGGCCTAAATAAAAAGGAGCTGCTCATTGTCTGCTGAACTGGCCAACCTCTGTTGGCATCTGGAGGCCTGCTCCTGCTCCGTCCTTTGCCTGAAATGCCCTTCTTGGGCTCCTTCCTGCCTGGGCACATTCCCACATCTTTCAGGACCCAGCTCAAATGTCGCCTGCTCTGTGGAAGCCTCTCCCTGACCCCGGGAGTGTTAATGGTTCCTTTCTCTGTGACCCCACAGCCTTTGCACGCACCTGACAGCACTTCTCCCATTGCACTGCAATCGCCCATTGCGTTCTTGTCTCCCTGGTTGAACCAGGCTCCCCTGGGGGAAAGCACTCCCCCATGTGTCTTTTTCTTTTGGACTGGCCCCTGGCACAGTGCTTGGGACACCAGAATTCTAAGCAATTGTTAGTTGAATAAATGCTTACATGTCTTCTATCATTTCTCTCTCTTTTTTTTCTTCTTCTCCCCAAAACCCCCAGTACATAGTTGTATATTCTAGTTGTGAGTGCCTCTGGTTGTGCTATGTGGGACACTGCCTCAACATGACCTGACAAGTGGTGCCATGTCCGTGCCTAGGATCTGAACTGGTGAAACCCTGGGCCGCCGAAGCGGAGCGTGCAAACTTAACCACTCAGCCATGGGGCCGGCCCCCTATCGTCTCTTATAGTCTCTCTCTGTTCCATGTTTTTCTTTTTTTTAAATTGGTCATGTTTATGTAATTGGAGTGATACATCTCATATGGATTAAATTTTGGGGGTGTAAGAATTATCACCATCCTCCAGTAAAGAACCATGGGATGGAATGAAAATAAGACTCATGGGGGCTGGCCCCACCGCCGAGTGGTTAAGTTCGTGCTCTGCTTCAGTGGACGAGGGTTTCACCGGTTCGGACCCCGGGTGCAGACATGGCACCGCTCATCAGGCCATGCTGAGGCGACATCCCACATGCCACAACTAGAAAGACCCACAACTAAAAACACACAACTATGTACCAGGAGGCTTTGGGGAGAAAAAGGAAAACTAAAATCTTTAAAAAAAAAAAAGACTCATGAAATGTTGAGGTGAAGGTTGTTGGATGCTGTAGAGGGTTGAATTGTGTCCCCCTAAAAGATACGTCCATGTCCTGACCCCCAGTACCTGTGAATGTGACCTAATTTGGGAAAAGGGTCTTTGTAGATGTGATTGAGATGAGGATCCCATGATGAGATCGTCCTGGATTGGGTGGGCCCTAAATCCAGTGACAGGGGTCTTTATGAGAGGCAGGAAAGGCGACACAGAGATGCATGGGGAGAAGCTGATGTGAAGATTGGGGGAGAGATTGGAGTGATGCAGCTATAAGCCAAGAAACACCACGGCAGCCGCCAGAATTAGGAGAAAGATATAGAAAGGATTCTCCATCAGAGCCTCCAGAAGGAACCAGCTCTCCTGTCACTTTGATTCCAGACTTTTGGCCTCCTGAACTGTGAAAGAATGAATTTCAAGTCTGCGGTAATTTGTCACAGCAACCCTAGGAAATGAATACAGGTGTCACTGATGATTTCAAACCGTGTCATCTAGCGGCCAACAGGGATGTGGAGAAGCAGTGTAGCATAAACGTTAGGAGCTCAGGACTGGAGTCAGACAGTCTGGGTATAGTCCCAGCTCTCCCCTCTGAGCCTCGGCTCCCTCATCTGAAAAATGGGGGTGATGAAATGTGAGTGCCTACTGCAGAGGTTCTGGCAGACAGGGGGAGGAGTAATAAGACAATAGCTGGAAAGTACTTAGCAGGCACATAGGAAACACTCAAGAAATGTTATTAGTCAATTATGAGATGTTGAACTTGGTTATTCTTTCTCCTTTTTTGATCTATTTCACCATTCAATCAAGTCAGTCTGTGTACACTATTCTTTTTTAAGTAACTCCAATTGATTTGTAGCACTGACAGTAGTTCTACGGCATCACTGGCCCTTTGAAGGTGGCAAATTGGAAAGTGTATTCCAATTTTTCAAGTATTATGAGAAATATTTTTCAAAGCCATTATTGAAATCTTAAGTACATAGTGAGTTAGAGCTATGTTTTTTGTTGTTGTTGTTTGTTTTTTGAGGAAGATTTGCCCTGAGCTAACATCTGTACCCATCTTCCTCTATTTTATATGTGGGTCACCTGTCGCAGCATGGCTTGATAAGCGGTGCATAGGTCCTCACCCAGGATCTGAACCCCTGAACCCTGGGCTGCCAAAACGGAACTTGCAATCTTAACCGCTATGCCACCGGGCCAGCCCCAGAGCTATGTTTTGATGTGATGTTAATGGAGCCTTTTTAAGGCCTTTCCGTTAAAGAATATTTCCCACACTGGTCACTGGCCAAAATTCTCATGTTAGTCTTATCTTCTTTTCAGGCATTGAAAGCCATCATTAAAATGCAATTTATTCCTCAGAAGAATAATCCATGCCATCATCTGTCGTTGTCATCTAGGTTAAAATATGGCTATTGGCTTGGTCCTTATCCTCTTGAACCGTTCAGCTGCCTGCCTGCTCCCTCTCCAGGCTGCAGGCATTCCTTCATTTCTGGTTGGTATGAGAGTCAAAGGCTTCCCTTTTTTTTTCTAGGCCCTTCTGTTTGCTCCCTGAGATGAGAAGGCCAAGGCTTTACTTTCCTGAGGAGAAGAAAGGGACTTGCTCTCTAGTTTAGCAAGCTCCAATCGATAGATAGCCCAAGTCCAGCAAGAAATGCTTCCAGCAGCCTCTTCTTTAGAACCTTGCCCAGGTCCTCTGCAGACCAGCCCCTGTGACAGTGCAGGTCCAGGGGACAGGATCCTGGAGAAGTTGCTTGGGAAGGGGGAAGGTCGGGAAGAAGGATGCAGGGCCTCCAGCAGGCCTAGCCTAAGTCATGGAGCGTCACTGGGACAGGGGAGCCTATATCAAAACAAATGGGCCAGGTGGGGGATGGAGGGAGAGAGAGAGAGAGAGGCGTGGGTGGGCCAATCTCCGTTTTCTGCCATCTTGTCCAGCACTAGCCCTGCGTGGATTCATTCTATACATTCTTTCTCTACACTGGAATCCGAGGCAGGGGGCTGTCTGATGTTTGGAACTGTACACCACATGGATGAGAAGTGACCTGGGAGACTGACGCTTTCTGTCATTCTGGGCAGACATCACACTACAAGCACTTTATGAGGTTTCAATGTCTCCTTCTCTCTGCTCCCACCACCCCCACTCACATTTCTTTACACTGTGTTTTGCATGATAATCCCCTGAGTGTTCAACGTGATTTTTTTTTAAGCCTGAAGAAAAACACTTTCTCTCTTCTCTTCACTTTTAGTTATCAAAGCACTGAAGCACTTGATTCAAAAGCAAAACAAAAGCAAACACATGAGGCCAAAGTACGCCCTCCATGGAAAGGAGCCGTGCATGTGGATTAAAAGACTGAGTTGGTTAACAGGAAGAAAATGACATGGATTTTTTAGAACAGTCAGAAGAGAAAAGTAGGTCAAATTTTTCAACCTCTCAACCCTGTCATTGTCCCTTTAAAGCTCTTACTGTCAGTGTTTGGTGAAGTCTGTGCAAAGCCATGGATACTGAACTCACTCTCCAGCAAAGTAAGGAGCTTAGCGTTTGAGAAAGTGTAGGGGAACACCGGGTCTCCAAAAAGACATTGTAAGAGAGAGTCAGTTACTTTTATTTCCACATTTCAAATCAAGGCTAATGGATCTCCAAGTAACCCTTGGCCTTTTTGGTTGCCTAATAATACACAGTGGGAGGAAGAATTCAAATCTGATCCTAAGAAACTAGGGTCGAGTAAAGTATTTTAATGAGATATCCCTTCTTTCTGAATCAAAGCTAGTAGAAGCAAGGATATATTAGTTTAAACAATTCTTTTTTTCCTCCCACAAATATTGACAAAATGTCTACTAAGTGTGTGTGAGTTTCCTATGTGTGCTGTAACAAATTACCACAAACTTGATGGATTAAAACAACACAAATTTACTCTCTTGCCGTTCTAGGGGGCAGAAGTCCAAAATCAAAGCTTCAGTGGGGCTGTGCTCCCTCTAAAGTCTCTGTGGGAAAATCCTTCCTCACCTCTTCCAGCTTCTGGTGGCCCCAGGGGTCTGTTGGCTTGTGGCTGCCTAAGTCCAATCTCTGCCTCCGTCTTCACATGGCCTTCTTCTCTTTGTGTCGTCTCTTCTTCTGTCTAAGGACACTGGTTATTGGATTCAGGGCCTACCTGGATAATCCAGGATGATCTCATATCAAGATCCTTAACTTAATTACATCTGCAAAGAACTTTTTCCCAAATAGCATCACATTCATAGATTCTGGGGTGTGGACACATCTTTTGGGGCCACCACAAAACCCACCATAATGTGTAAGATGCTGCATCTGGTAGTGTACAGTGAGGGGCAGCTGTACTCCAAGGGACTTATTCGGTCATGTGGTCAGAGCCAGGAGACATGAATGTGACTGTGTCCCTGGTGTGGGAAGCAGATATAAACATGTCTGCATTCAGAAGCAGGGGCGTGACATTTCTGGATGGTCTTTTCTTCAACGAAACTTACAGGAGGAGTGTCACCTGATCTGAGCCTTAGTAGGATTTTTCTTATGTTTTAATTTTTTTTTTTGCTTTTTTCTCCCAAAGCCCCTCAGGTACATAGCTGTGCATTTTTAGTTGTGGGTCCTTCTAGCTGTGGCATGTGGGACGCTGCCTCAGCATGGCCTGATGAGCGGTCCCATGTCTGTGCCCAGGATTAGAACTGGAGAAACCCTGGGCCGCCGAAGCAGAGTGCGCGAACTTAACCACTCGGCCACGGGGCTGTCCCCTCATATGTTTTTATTTCAGAAGAAATGTATAATCAATGAAGAAATTTAGAAGTTACATACAAGCAAAAAAGAAGCAAAATTAAGTCACTTACATTTCCACCATGTAGAGATAAGTTCTATAAAATCTTTCCATGTTCTTTTCTGTTTATGCAAATATAAAAAATATATTTAAAATACATTTTCCAATAAGTGAAATGAGAACACAACACCACCTTTCACGACCCAATATTGAACTTAGTAATGGCAAGAATACATTTTATGTTAGCAAGTTTATAATCCCTATTCCAAGTTTTAGTTGCTAGTGTTCCACTTAAAGGCTTTCCACGACAACACTATTTAACCAATCTCTTACTGTTGCACATGTAAGTAGCTTTCAAACTTTTACTATTTTGAAGCATGCTGCAATGAATATTCTATCATATCATTTTTGTGTGCTTGTATGATTACTTTCCACAGGATAAATTACCAGAAGTGAAATTGTTGGGTGCAAAGGTATATACTTACATAGCTTTCAGATTTCCAAAAGGCAATCTGAAAAGTCACAACAGAGGGAAGCCAATTAAGTTTTCTTTGAGAGGAGTGCCATCTATAAGGTCGCTTCCAGCTTTAAAATTCAGAGTTCCTACGTTTAGGAAGTGTTAAGGCTGTGCTGGAGGAAGAAAGAGACTCAAAGGGAAAGTCATTGGATCTGAAGAGCTCTAAGACCTCTGGAACTTGGACATCCACATGGGCCCTGATGTTGCCCAAGATCACGTTGGGAGTAGGACCAGGGAGGAGTATTATGAGCAAGGAGCTAGATTCCTTAATTAAAGTTTGGGGCTGATCTGGGCTTCATAGGCACCAGAGATGAAACTTACTCATGGCTTCTCCCACCACGGGAGCTCTGACTACTGCCTTGTCTCTCTGTTGTTTTCCCTGTTTTCTTTGTATCAGCTGGTCATCTCTATAAACTGAATTCAGATTCTCTAAATTGAAGAATATGTTTGAGCCAGTCAACCACAGAGCCCCCCTGTTGTGCAGGTAACTTCATTGGCTGCTGCCTAACCTATGAACAGTTGCCTTTGTGTCAGCTGCCCACCCACGTCCAATCAGCTGTGGTCAGCATGGCAAGGGGCCATGGTACCAAGCATATTAACTTTTGTGTGAAGAACCTCTAGGAAGTGGCTGGGATGTGGCAAGCACTTCGAAACTTACAAGTGTGGGGGAAGTCCTGGTAGGTTCTTTGAATTCCCTGTCCAGGACAGGAGAAGTCAGGAAGAACTAACATAAACCAGCCAAGTGGGACCATGGTCCTGAAATAGAGTGAGGGAGTGGAAATGGAAAAGAGGGAGGTGATAATAATAATGAGAGTGAACATTAATTGAGTGCTTTCCTCGCATCAAGTCCTGTTCTCAGCACTTGACATGTACAGTAAAACCAAGTGAGAAATCAATATCCCATAAAACACAATTGGCTACTGGTAATTATCTCCTGCCCCCTAACTTTCCCGGTTCTCATATGGGAGCTGAATAAAATTCTCTTCTTTTGGGGAGGAGGGCCTTTTATAATCCACTGTCTTGATGTTAACCTTGATCTTAGTCCCTCCATTTTTCTGGGCCCTCCCCTTCCCACTTCCCACCAACTTTCAAATTCAAATTTCCTGTGGCTGTCCACTTCCGCTTGCCCACCACTGTGTCACTTCTTCCTCTGCTCCTCCCCACACCCAGCCCCGGTACCTGAGGCACCATTTCTGGTCAGTTGTATATAGCACATGTTTCATCAGCTATCCTCTTGTGCTTTTGGTCACAATACAGCCCCACGTGCAATACAGACTTAGTATTATTTTTCATTAACTTTACCATAACAGAAAACCATATGTTACACCACTGAATTTTTTGGATCATGCTTACCACTTGTGTGTTATGGGGGGGTGTAGTGCATTAGTACATTTGATCCTTACAGCAACATATGAGGTAGGGACTACTATTTCTCTCCATTTCATACATGAGTTAACCATGGCAAAGAGAACTTAAGTGAATAGATGAAGTTTCCACAGCTAGTAGTGGCATAACCAGGATTCAAACCGGGCGGGCTGACTCTGGAGCTTGTATCGTCATCTAGTACAGCATAGACAGTACAAGTCACCCCTTGTCATAACTCCCAGGGACAATCTCTAATTATACAGCTGCACATTCACTTTCTCTCCCTCCACGTCACCTCTTTTCTTCCTAACACATTTATCCTTTGACCAGGAGTGACTTCTATTTCTTGGCCCACTTGCTTTTCTCCCACTTTACTAGCATCTTTCTTGATCTATTTCCTTTTCCTACATAGCCTAGATCTCGTGTGCCATTATTTCTACTATTTCTCAGGTATTTGTTTTCAAGCTAGAGTTTTATAAACCCTATCATCATCAGATTTTCCCCCATATTCATATACCATCTATATTATTATTTACTATTCTGTATCTAACTTTTTTCTTTAAATCATCTCAGATTTTTAAAGTGAATTTATTTAACAAGAAAACACACTCCTAATTGAACACGGACTAGGCAACGTGAGGGAATTATTAATTTTGTTTTGTGGGACAATGGGTATGGTTTTGTAGAAGAATATTCTTGTTTTCTGGAATTGCATGCTGAAATATTTTAGGGGTAAAGTGCTTCAATGTCTGTAATCTACTTTTAATTTGTTGAACAAAAAAGAAATTATATATAAGGGGAATTTGGAAAATGAAAACATTTCCAGAATGGTAGAATCTCTGGGGTAGGAATATGGGTGTTCACTCTACTATTCTTTCTATTTTTTGTATTTGAAAGATTTCAAAATTTAACATTAAAAATTAAAAGGACACTTCCTCTCACTAACATAAATGGAAAACTTTTATCGCTTTCCGTACTGAGAAGGTAACTAGAAAGAAATATATTGAAAATAAAACAATGTCTTTACATTCTAGCTAAGTATCATCTCCTGATCAAGGGCTCTGTGCCTATTCTCTTTGCAAATAAAGGGATTAGTAAGTATTAGAGAGGTGTTAAAGAAATCAAGTCTCAACCTAAGAATTCTCCCTAAATGATTAAAAGAGGATTGAAAAGGAATAACTCTTTCATTACGTTTCAATGTTATTTAATGCCTGTCATTGTACCTCTTAAATCACCAGAAGTATTCATCTCATAGTTTGGGAAATGCTGCTCAAAATACTTTTTTTCCCTTTTCCTTCCGTTAAATGTGCCCTTCAAAATACTAATCTGAGATCCATCTTACTCTTCAGCCTCATTACTCAGGCTGTTTTGGCACTAGAGGAAATACATGTAATTCATCAGGGTTTGATGTAGGGGACAGAAGGCATTCTAGAAATTTCTAGCAGAAATGGATTTAATGCAAGGAGTTGGGCACTTATAAAACTGTGAAGAAGTAAAGGAGGAGAGGTAGGGCACCATTGGCCTCTTGGATTCACAAACACACTTGGAATTCAGTTGGAAAGAATTGCTACCTCTGTTGACATGTCCACCACTGCCTCCCACCCGGCAAGCTGGTGACGAGACGGTGGAATTTACCATAAATGCCCACATCTGCTGAGCTTGCTTATCCCCTGTCCCTCTCAGAGAAGATGGCCTCTGCCTCCCATCCATCTTTCCCATATCACGCAGGGGCGTCTTACTGGGAGTTCCTAAGTTATACTCAGAATCCTATTTGCAAGGGAGTCTGAGAAATGTGGCTTTTAGTCTTCCGGGCCCTGTAACATGGGGGGATGGGGGGGAAGTGAAAATGGATGCCAAGAGCAAGCAACACATAACATGGTGGTCTAGTCACCTCAGATTCATGTCTCCCACATTCAGCTGGGTCCTGAGTGCTGCCAGGCCATCTCCGGTCATGATCATCTTCTACTCACTGTTCTCTCAAATTTCCCTCGTTAGATTTTATATGTTTGGAGTATCTGTTTTTATTTTTTTAAAAAAATCCAGTCATTATTTTTTTAGCTATGCTTTGTAATTTTTAGCATTCAATCCCGTCAACCAAATTCAACCCTAAAAACAGGAGGCCATTAAATAACAGATACATTCTAGCCATCATTACTTTATTCCCAATAGCTAACACATAGAGTGTATATTTAAAGACAGATTGCTAAGGCAGAATTTGCAAATCCATTCAGTAAAATATCCATTGAAGACTTCTGCTTTTCCCAATGCATGGGAAATAACACATCTTCTTTATGTATAAAGAACAATAACTTCTGTGCAGTCAACTGCAGACAGGACTGAAATTTGGGGCCAATAGAGTCATGGTAGAAATGAAGGCCAGAGGGCTGGAAAGATGATTCTATAGAAAGTACTCGCCCAGGGAAAATAGTTTGCTCTATGAAGAGATGTAACGCAAGGTATACTTTTAAACTTATCATTTTTAAATAGTCTCAACCTGCACATTTTCTCTCTTTGTCCTTTTTTCCTTAGTTTGTCATGCAGTACAAGGGAGTGGATTTCCTGAGGAACTCGTGAAGTCCCATCTCCTTCCCTCCTCATGCGACTGAATCTTGCCAACTGGAGTGGAGGGAAGTCAGACAGACAGCGTTTCAAGTGCCTTATCCACTCCTCATATGCTCTCTTTGAAGTTTTTCTTTCACTCATCAGTGGTAGGATATAAAACGTGGGTAAGTCATTACAATTTGTAAGAATACGTTCTTTCTTCTGTACATTTGTTAACCCTTAATGAGTACAGGGTAATGTAGCATTGAGTTATATTTTTGCTACTTCTTTGTGTGATATCAATCCTCATAATTAAATGGCTAGCCATAAGAAGAAATATTCCTTAGGAGCCTGATTACCCATCTCTTAGAACAGGATTCTTTGCTATGAGGATGACAATTTTACACAATCAGATTCCGCCCCTAGTTCTTCTCTTGACAAACACCGAAAATAGAAAACAAAATAATTCAGGTAAAGAACATTATCATTACTTACAGTTAATGGACAGAAAGCTATAGAACCAGCAGACAGCACACTCTGGAATCCAGGCCTACAGAAGAAAATGTTAGCTTCTGGAAACTAGGCTCAGAAAATGCATGGAAGGAGCTGTAACACATCCTCCTCTGTGATTTGGAGATACTTTACTTATGAAATTAAAGTGCCAGGAAGCAACAACCCTAAAATGTAACTAATGTCAGATAAGATGTAATCTTGGAAATTGTAATATGCCCATCAGGAGGTAATGTTGTAATGGCAGTAGCTTTTGGTGGCTGATGAGGAATATTGAAAAAGGTGCCAGAGTGAGAGAATGACAATTTTTAGTTTCTCCAGCAGTGACCCAGGGTGCGGATGCCCTGACCACTGACTGAAGTGTCCTTTTCTGGTTGGTGGGTGTACCCCTGTGTTGTGGAGATGGCGAATCAGGCGATCGCGGCCAGAATGACCTCGCCATTCCTCTTAATCTGCACCTGTACTCCTCCAGCAGCTGACCCATGTTAATTGGATTTCCCAAGTTAATTTTCCTCCTGGGAGGAGAAAGGGCTGAGCAGCTTGGAAGGCAGAAGCAGGAGTGAAAAGAGGGTGGTCAGAACATGGGGGCAGTTGGCGTCAGTCCCCTCTCCCAATCCATTTCGTCGTCTGTAAAATTAAGGCGATGATGTTTTCCACATGGAGTTTTGGTGAAATGTACACCAGGTAATGTGTACGTCACTTCCCCTGACTCCACACACCTGAGTATCCCAGTTGGTTTGGAAGTTTTATTTCTGTATGAAATTAACATGCTTTCGCTCATTTGTTTTTTTCTCCCCATTCCTGCACTTATGTAAAGAATGTTTGTTAAGCACACCTGATGTGAGTTTGGGTGGCATGAACTGAACCCTCAGGGACACCTCCCGGCTGGGCAAACTCAACCCTTTTAAAACGAGGTGAAGGCCCTTTGTCGCCATACTGGGCATCAGAGGGCACAAGCCTCCTTGGGTTGACTTTCTTCTGGAAGCCTTTTCTGAGCATCTTGGCTCTTCTTCTGGGCTTCCCCAAACTCTGCACAGAGAGGTAGGTGAGGGTGGAGGTGGGGAACATGGATTCTGGGGCCAGGCGGCCTGCATGCAAATCCTTGTTACTTACCACCAGCCGCTTACTCAGCCCTCTCTGTAAAATGGGGGTAAGAACAGTCCTCACCTCGTGGGGTTGCTATGAAGAGGGAGCGAGTTTGTGTGTAAAGAGCTTAGAACCTCAGGTGGCACACAGGAGGTGCTGTATGAGAGTTAGCTATTATTGCATTAGGTTGAACCATATGAAATTTCTGCTTTTGTAGGGCAAAAATGATCCAGTCTTGGCAACTTCATTTGGTTCAGTGTGATACCACACTGTGCTGCAACTCTTTGCTTAAGGCTGGTCTCCCACGTTGGGGGACATCTTTGTTGGGGTATCTGGCGGCTCCATGTGAGCAACTGTGTGCTTCTGCCTTATCTGGGTGATTTCCATACCAAGATCAAGGTCAGAGTCACTTTTACTTGGGCCAGGTTAGGGATAGAGCAAGCAAGGAAGTCGTCACAATGTCCTGCCCAGCATAATCTCACATGCAGGCTGGTGGTGATTCTGCTGCTTGGTGGGAGGAGAGAATATCCTCGATGGTTTAGCTGCCAGAGAGGATGGCCCTGGCAGGAGGCCAGGTCACCAAGCCAAGCTGTCACTTGAGTACCTAATCCTCTATCTGTGCTCTCTGTCAGCTGTCTGATGGCCGCTCACTAAGGCAGACCCTGATCCCCTGGTATTCATCCTAACCTTGTAGTTTGTCACCTCAAGCCTGGTGACCGGGAGTGTTAAAATATTACTCTAAGTTGGGTATCCAGTTCAGTCCTTCCTCTGGCTCTTTGCAAGAACAGCCCAGGACTCTACCTCTCAGACCAGGCAAATAAATGGACAGCCATAAAAAACAGGCACAATTTAAGTTTAAAACTCTTTGTTTGGCTCAGGGGAACACACACAGGATAGGTCTTTACTTGTGGACGCTGGGGAACCACCAGCTCTTATGTGATGTCTTCTTGGGTGTGAGAAGAAGCCTGACACAGCAGTCTAGTGTCTCAGCATCATCTCTTGATACCCCCATACTTGTCCCTCTAGGGCAAGAGTGTCTTACTCATCTTTCATATCTGCAGTGCCAAGTACAGTGTCTGGCATAAATGTGTGATCAATAAATATTCATTGAATGATGGAAGAGCAGATACTCAGTAAGTGTTTGCTGGTTGTTCCTTATTACTCTTGACATAATTGCTTTCTCCTCTGACCTGGACCCTGGCAACTTTTGGGCATGTGGCCAAGGGAACCAAACGGTTGGGTTGCACTTCATCCCAGTTCGTGTGTTAACATTTTCCAAGCATGCAGTGCTCAGAGAATTGACTTCGAGTCTCTTCTCCTTGGGCCACTATGGCTGCTCACTTTACAAGGTTTTCTTCCTTAGCTTCCAGAAAGGCTGGAGAGCCCAAGAAAAGAGTCCGTCTCAGCCCACCTCCTCCCATTCAGGCCCTTCTCATTAACTTCCTCCTTCCTTCGCCATATCCACAAGAGGTGGAGCCATTCATTCTTGTAACAAGCATTTATTGAGCTCCTGCTGTGTGTAGACTCTGCGAGGAATTAAAAAAAAAATGCCCTCTGCTCTCAGAGGGCTCACAGCCTAGAGTGAAGGAGCTTTGGATTTTGAGAACTTGAGAGTCAGTGTAAAGTAATAGGGGGGAGAAAAAGCAAAGCAAAGTGAAATAACCATTGCCACCACTAACCTACAATTAGAATAACAATACATGTGTTAAATTCATTCTGTGCTGGTCATTTTCAACTTTCATGCTTGTAAAACTGTATCTGTTCCTAGATTTTAGCTCCAGAAGATATTTGAAATAATCAATATTTTTAGTTGAAAGCACTCCGGAGCATGTTATGGACTGAATTCTCCCCCCAAAATTTCTATGTTGATGCCCTTACTCCCAATGTGACTATATTTGGAGACAGGGCCTTTGATGAAGCGATTAAGGTTATATGAGATCATAAGGGTAGGACACTAACACAAAAGAACTGGTGTCCTTTCAAGAAGATGACGAGGGGCTGGCCCGGTGTGTAGTGGTTAAGTTTGCACGTTTTGCTTCAGTGGCCCAGGGTTCACCGGTTTGGATTCTGGGCGTGGACCTACACACCACTCATCAAGCCACGCTGTGGTGGTGCCCCACATAGAAGAATTAGAAGGACTTACAACTAGGATATACAACTATGTACTGGGGCTTTGGGGAGAAAAAAATAAAAAGAGGAAGATTGGCAACAGATGTTAGCTCAGGATCAATTTTCCCTACCACCCCCCCAAAGAAAACCAAATGATTAAAAAAAAAAAAAAGAACACAAAGAGACACCAGAAATCTCTCTCTCTCTCCCTCTTTCTGTGAGCACAGAGAGCAAGGGCTATGTGTGGATACAGTGAGAAGGCAGCCGTCTATCTCCAAGCCATGAAGAGAGGCCTCACCAGAAACTAAACCTACTGGCATCTTGATCTTGGACTTCAAGCCTCCAGAACTGTGAGAAAATCAATTTCTGTTGTTTAAGCTGCCCATTCGATGGTATTTTGTCATGGCAGCCAGAGCGGACTAATGCAGAGCAGTTTTAATTTTCCCTTCAGTGCAGATTCAGAAATAAATACATTTATAGGCTTTTTCTTTGCAAAATTTGTTAAGTTTAGAAAGGTATTTGCTAATATCCAAAAGGTCAGTCCCTCAGCCTAAGAATTCAAATAACAGATGCAACTTGAAACCTTTTTCTCCTTCGTCAAAAATGCTAAAATTTCCCCATGGTTCCCCCAATTTCTTTAAGAGACTTTCATAACGATTGTGTTTGGAAATAAAGATGCAATTCCTGCATCTTATATGTATTTTCAGAGGCGTGTAATGCATGTTGATTTAATGCACAAACACAGATTTTATTTATCCTCCGCACTGTGGGATCAGGGACGGGCACAGGGGAGTGCTAGGTGAATAATGTGGTGGTACTCAAGTAACATCTGTTCCCCCCAGTTAGACAGCCCGATCCCGCTGCAGGATTTGAGGGGGGCGCCGTCGGGGCTCACCCACACTGCCTGATGCTGACCAGCTTCTCTTCATTTAGTTCTCATACGTATTGATACATATTTATATCATACTATGTATATTCAATCAGTATTTGTTGAATTGAATTATGTAAATATGTGCTCGCCCGTAGGATAAAAACGATGCCACCAGGATAGGAGCTCTGCAATCACGCTGTGGGTTTTATTTATACACCTCATAAAGAATGCTAAGCTGTGAGGTATCTGTGGAATCACAGCTTTCATTTATTGCCGGGGAAAAATATTTACAAGCAGGAATGTGGAATTTCATTTGTTTTGACACGTGGTGGGAGGTGTTCTCGGAAAGGTGTTTCGAGAAAGCGCAATGTCATCTACCACTGATCTTATTTTGGGATCACCAGAACGTGCAGGGAAAGGATCAGGCTGCCTTTGAGGACCCCTCTCCAGCAAGCTCGAGGCTTTTCCGCAGAAGGCACAGAAAACCTTCAACCATGCTCTTTCCTCTCCTCTCTCACTTTTCCTCACTTCCTCTCTTTTCATTTCCTCCTCTTTTCCTTTCTTCTTCTTCTCCTTTTCTTCTTCTCTTCCCTTTTCTTCTCTTCTTACAGTCTGTTTATTTTCCTCTTGTAAAATGAAAATTTAGTTGAGTTGGGCAAGCAGAAAGGGCGACTGTATAGTCATATTGATGGGAGACAACCTTGTGTTTATTGATAACTGTTGGGAAAAACTACCTCTCGGTATTTAACCTAACATGTGAGAGGAACAACAACAAAATGAAAGCAGGAGTGTGTCTAACTGTAGGCATACGTTCCTCTGAGCTTTGTGGGAAGATTCTGCCAGCCTGGCTGCCCCCACCCGGGCTGATGAGTAGAGGAAGCCTTGAGTCGTTCATTCCAGAAGGAGCTACTTAAGGGGGAGAAAAAGAATAGCTCAAGGGGCGAATCCTGGGGCAGAGGCCCGGGAGGGGAGGGGAAAGAGGATTTAAATAGGTTTTGCTGTATTTCCCTTTAGTGTTTTCTTTTTAGAAAAGAAGCCCAACAACAGATTCAAACTGCCTTTCAATTATTTGGGGAGGTCAGACTGGTGTTTGTGCCAATCAGGACTCTGTTCAGACACTTGGCATGGCAGTAGCTGTTATAAGCGGCCAAGTCCTTTCCAATGAATTCAGCTGTTGTGCCTTAAGCTGGGCACAATGGATGTAAACAGGTGTGCTAGGGTGCCTTGGTTAATAAAGGACCTCAAGATTTTTGAAACCTTGGTGGCTAGAGGAGGATCATGAGGGTTATTGAAGCTGTGACAGTCTATTTCTGCAGCAGGGAGCCCCGTTGTCCCCTGAGGGCAGACTCCCTCTATATCGGGCCTCACGGACCTGCAAAGGTAAAGCAAAGTGCCCTTGGGCCTGGGGGAGCCAGAGGCGCACGCGCGGCTCCCCACACCCACGGATGAATACTCTACAGAGGAACGAGCAAGACTGTCTTCTTGGTGGGCAGAGCTGCATCTCTGAGATTAAATTTCTGTTTAAAACTAAACAGAACAGAACAAAACAGGTTTTATTTTTTTTCCCCCTCTCTATGGGCCTCAAATGATACGGGGCCTGGAGACTGCGTGGTTTTTCAGAGAGGCAGAGAGGCAGCCTCTGAGACACAGCGGTAAACTCGGATGCTGAGAGTTGTTTAGAATTCTCTGGGCGCAGGTGCCTTTGGTTATCCCCAAGCCTTCTGAAGGCCAAGTCAAATGAAGGCCTCAGCCAGCACTGTGGGGAAGGAGGGCAGCCTTGGCCCATTTTGGGGATGAGAGGAGGTGGCACAGTTCGGGGTAGGAGAAGCTGATCTGAAGGTGCCTAAAAGAAAGAGCAGTGGGTTTGAGTCTCGTGCTGGTTGGTGGCAAGGGACAGGCAAGGCAATTTATAGAACTTTTCTGCAATCTGTGGCATTCCCAGATGCCTGGAAAGGGGCACTTGGTAAATGGTTGGATCTCAGGTGGGCAGGCAAGTTAGATGGGAGGAAAGAGAAGTGTAGTCTCACAGAATTGAAAATTACTACTGTGACAATGATTATCAGAGAAGTAATAATTCCCATTTAATGAATACTAACTATGTCTCTGGTGCTGTGCTTTGTCCAAATTAACTCATTTAATATTCACAACTTGTGAGGTCTCCTATTTGCTTTATAGATGGGGAAACTGAGGGTCAGAGAGGTTATGTAATTTGCTCAAGGTCACACAGATGGTAAATGTTGGAGCCAGGATTTGAACCCCATTGGTTTGATTCTGGAGCCCACATTCTTGGCCATTAATGTCTTAACTACCAGCCCAGTGGTACAGGGCCACCAGGAAATTAGCCATCACTGGTGGCGCAAGTCATATCTCAGTTCTCGTTTTCCTTTGATCCTTGCACAGTTCCAAGCACATAACAGGTGCTTAATAAATGGTTGTTGACTCAGTCCCTTTGCTGAAGGGGATTATATTCTTGTTGGAGGGAAAATACTGTGATGCTAGACAGAAAACAGTTTAGAACACAATACCCAATGCCAAAAAACCATAGGAGGGTCATAAGGGAAGAAAACACATAATCATTTAGCAGATTGGATCCCATTAACTCCTTCTCTTCTGGTGAGGAAACCATCAAAAAATCAAATTAAGATCAGAAGGTTGCTTGTTGAATAAGGAACCCAAGCAGAGGAAATTGGATTTCCTAGAGGGTATATTTTCATCACGTGGTGACTGGCCCAGAGAAAAGTCCTCCTTCAGCGAGGACTGTGTTTGCCCAGTGGACTGGATGTTTGTGTTGGCCAGCTGTGTTCTGTCCTGGTCAGTGCTAGAAAAACACCTAGTGTCTCCCCCTCTCGCTCTTTCTAGACTCCATGGTAACTCCCCGTTTCCTGTTTGCACTTGTCATTACGACATCGCCCTCCTTGGCTTCCACACTCTTCTCACTTTATAATTTCTATGTCTACAGTTTATTTTACATGGATTTGAGCGCCTGCTCTTCAGGACAGTGGGCAACTTGTCTCCTGATCACATTTAGGGGCGTCTCCTCCAGTGAATGGGTACTTGTTAGCCTTAATCACGGAGCTAGCCTGTTCTGGGCTTGCACTGTTTTTACCTTTTCCTAAGCCAGTATCAGGGCTTATCTTTCTTTCAAACTATGGCTCTTTGAAAAGCTTAAGGTGAATTCCACATACATATTTAAATAGATGTAATATAATTTAGTTCTATAATTATGACAGTTCGTTACAATATTATGATTATCATATAGTTTAAATATATAGTTATTAAATATATTTAATTTATATATTTATTAATATATATAAAATAAATTTATATTTATATTAGATAAATACATATATATTTAAATAAACTTTTTATTTTGAGATCATTATAGATTCTCGTGCAGTTGTAAGAAATAATACAGAGAAATCCCCTATACTTTTTACCTAGTTTCTCCAAATGGTAGCACCTTGCAAAATTATAGTGTAATATCACAATCAGGATTTCGACATTGAAACAGTAAAGACAGAGTACGTTCCCATTACTACCTGAGTCCCTCACCGTGCCCTTTTATAGCCACACCTGTTTCCTTCCTACCCCTAACCTTTCCTTAACCTCTGGCAACCCCTAAGCTGTTCTCCATTTCTCCATTTTTTCATTTAAAGAATGTTATATGAATGGAATCATACGGTGTGTAACCATTTGGGATTGGCTTTGTCACCCAGCATAATTCTCTGGAGGCTATCTAGGTCATTGCCTGTATCAATGGTTCGTTATTTTTATTACTGAGTAGTATCCTACGGCATCGATGTAGCATAGTTTGTTTAACCATGCACCATGGAAGGACATCTGAGTGGTTTCCAGTTTTTGGCTGTTGCAAATAAAGCTGCTATACACGTTCATGTATAGGTTTTCGTGTGAGCATAAATCTTCATTTCTCTGGGATAAATGAGTCTGAGTGCAGTTGCTGGGTCTTATGGTAAGTGTGTGTTCAGTGTTTTAAGAAACTGTCAAACTATTTTCCAGAGTGGCTGTGCCATTTTACATTCTTGCCAGCAATGTATGAGTGATCCAGTTTCTCCACATCCTCATGAAAATTTAGTGTTGTCGCTATTTTTTATTTTAGCCCTTCTGATAAGTGTGTAGTGATGTCTCATTGTGGTTTTAATTTGCATTTTCCTCATGGCTAATGATGCTGAGCATCTCTTCATATGTGCCCTCTGCCTATCCTCTTTGGTGACATATCTTTTCATGTCTTTTGCCCATGTTCTAGTTGGATTGTACGTTTTTTTACTCTTGAGTCTTGAGTGTTCTTTATATAGTCTAGATACTAGTCCTTTGCCAGATATGTGGTTTGCAAATATTTTCTTTCACTCTCTAGCTTGTCTTTTCATTTTCTCAAGAGGATCTTTCACAGAGTAGAAGTTTTCAATTTTTTTTTAAAAGATTTTATTTTTCCTTTTTCTTCCCAAAGCCCCCCAGTACATAGTTGTGTATTTTTAGTTGTGGATCCTTCTGGTTGTGGCGGAAGTTTTCAATTTTGATGAAATCCAATTTATCAACTTTTATGGACCATACTTTTGGTATCAAGTCTAAGAACTCTTTACATAGCCCTAGATCTTGAAGATTTTCTCCTATGTTATTTTCTGAAAGTTTTATAGTAAGCCCGTGGTCCATTTTGAATTCATTTTTGTACAGACATACCTTGGAGATATTGTGGGTTTGGGTCTAGTTCACCACAATAATGCAAATATAGCAATAAAGCAAGTCACACAATTTTTTTGGGTTCCCAGTGCATATGAAAGTTAAGTTCACACTTCACTATAGTCTGTTAAGTGTGCAATAGCATTATGCTAAAACACAATGTACATACCTTAATTAAAAATTACTTTATAGCTAAAAAATGCTAACCATCATCTGAGCCTTTAGCAAGTCATAACTTTTTGCTGGTGGAGGGTCTTGCAAAAAATGCAGTATCTGCAAAGTACAATAAAGTGAAGCACAATAAAATAAGGTCTGTCTGTATAAGGTGTGAGACTTAGGTTGAGGTTCTTTTTCTCTATTTTGCTTTTTATGTCCAATTGCTCCAGCACCATTTGTGAGAAGGCTCTCTTTCCTTCATTGAATTGCTTCTGCATCTGTGTCAAAAATCAGTTGGGTATGTTTGTACGGGCCTGTTTCTGGGTCTCTATTCTGTTCTACTGCTCTACATGTCTACCCCTCTGCCAATTCCACACAGCTTTGATGACCATAGCTAGATAAAAGTCTCAAATTCAAGTAGACTGATTTCTCTCTCTTTTTTCTTTTTCAAAATTGTTTTAACTATTCGAGTTCCTTTGACTTTCCATATAAATTTTAGAATAACCCTGTCTATATTTACAAAAATATCTGAGATTTTGGCCAGAATTTTATTAAACCTGTATATCAGTTTTGGGAGAATAGCATCTTTACTATGTTGAGTCTTTCAATCCATGAATATAGAATGTCTTGCCATTGATTTAGATATTCTTTGAGTTAAAAAAAAATTAGTGTTAGTTTTCAGCATACAAGTTCGCGTTTTGTTAGATTTACACCTATTTTATTTTTTGAGTGACTGTAAATGGCATTATAGTTAAAAATTTTGTGTCCGCATGTTTGTTGCTAATATATAGAAATACTATTAATTTTTGTATATTTCTTTCTTTCTTTCTTTCTTTTTTGAGGAAGATTAGCTCTGAGCTAACTACTGCCAATCCTCCTGTTTTTGCTGAGGAAGATTGGCCCTGAGCTAACATCCGTGCCCATCTTCCTCTACTTTCTATGTGGTATGCCTGCCACAGCATGGCGTGCCAAGCGGTGCCATGTCTGCACCCAGGATCTGAACCTGCGAACCCCGGGCCTCTGAGAAGTGGAACGTGCGAACTGAACTGCTGAGCCACTGGGCCGGCCCCAGTATGTTTATTTCATACCCTGCAATCTTGCTGAAATTACTTTTTCATTCCTTTTTTTGGTAGTTTCCTTGAAATATTCTGTATAGACAACCATGTCAACTGCAAATATGGACAGTTTTATTTCTTACTTTTTGATATGTACACATTTATTTCCTTTTCTTGCCTTCTCACACAGGCTAGAACTTCCAGCACTGTGTTGAATAAGAGTGGTAGGAGCAGACATCGTTGTTGTATTCCTGATCTTAGGGGGAAAACATTTAGTCTTTCACCATTAAGCGTAATGTCAGCTGTAGGTTTTTTTGTGGCTGCTCTTTTTCGAGTTGAGGAAGTTTCCCTCTATTCGTATTTTTATGAAAAAATTTTTTAATCATGAATGGATGTTGAATTTTGCCAAATGATTTTTTTGCATTGAATGATATGATCATGTGATTTTTTTCTTCTTTAGCCTGTTATATGGTGGATTATACTGATTGACTTTCAAATATTGAACCAGCCTTGTATCCTTGAAATAAACTGCACTTGGGTCGTGGTAAATAATTCTTCTTGTATATTGCTGGATCTATTTCCTCAAATCTTGCTAAGGATTTTTTTTGCATCTATATTCACGAGGGATATTGGTCTGTAGTGTTCATTTTTTTTACTATTTTTGTCTAGTTTTGGTGTTAGGGTTAATACTAGCTTCATAAAATAGATTGGGAAGGGTTCCCTCCTATTCTATTTTTCTGGAAGAGACTATGTAGAATTGGTATTAATTCTTCTTTAAACATTTGGTAGAACTTTCCAGTGAAACCATCTGTTCCTGCCCGCTGCCCTCCTGCCCATATTTAAAACTGCACCTTTAAAATTACTTTTAAAAACCTATATGTTTAGTGCACCGATAATATAATTGATTAATTTTAAAGGACAAAAATCAAGTTTCCTGAATGAAACACACTTTTCAAGTTCTCTCTACAAAACTTCCCTTCACAATTTTGAGATGAAACTTAATGGCCAGATCTTATTTCCTTTAGCACCCTCTCTGTTTGCATAGCAATCGGGTAGAAATACAAGAAACATCTGTGTGTGGTAAGTTTAAGACCGAAGTGTGAACGTCAGCGAGATTGCCTCCATGCCTGACATAGACATCTCTGTCTCCGGTTATCGTGGGTCTACCACTCACTGTCTGTGTGACCATGGCAAATTATTTACCCCCTTTAGGCCTCAATTTGGTTCCCTCATCCATAAAAAAGGGGTGATAATTGGACAGCAACTTGCCTTATAGAGTTGTGGGGAACGGGGTGAGTTCTCAACAATGCCTAGTTGCTGTCATTCTGCCAAAGCGAAGGGAATGGCTTCCTTTAATTGGTTCTACTTTAAACAGGGGAAGAGAGAGTCCCTATGTTACTCTCTTTAGATGCCCATGGGCCTATAGTAGTTTCTCAACCTCAGCACTATTGACGTTTTGGGCTAGATAATTCATTGTTGAGGGGGACAGTCCTGCGCATTATAGGATGCTTAGCACCCCCCACGGTCTCTACCTACTATAGGTAACACCCCTACCCCCACAGTTACGCCAATCAAAAATGTCTGCAGACATTGCCAAACATCTCTGGAGTACAAAATTGCCCCCAGTTGAGAACCACTGGCCTACAGCTATGTGAACTCTTGCTCAAAAATTTTTTTAGGAATTAATACATGCCTGTGGGGATAGTATGGAAAATACTTGAAGTAGAGGTCAAAATACTATTTTAAACTGTAGCCGACTGCAACTGATTCTGCCCTTCGGGAAGCAGCAGAGCTGTTCGTCTCAGGAGTAAGTTGATTTTTGTTTGGTAAAATACCTTGACAGGGTGCTTTGAAGGTGAAACGAAAGAGGGAGGCCCTTCAGGCTGGCCTGGTAGATGGAGGCACAGAGACACAGCCGTAGTTACACTGCGCTGCATAAGAATGAGGAGCAGTTGGTGGGTGGTACTGGAGGAAGAGGCAGAGGTGAGCGGAGCAGCGGGCGGGGGAGTAGGCTGAGCTGTGGTGTGACAGGTGGTGGCCAGGGGCTGTGCAGATGTGGGCGGGTGAGAAATTCACCAGAGTAGGGGTGGCTGGAGGACTTTTAAGTGCTATGATGACATGGGCACCCTTCTCTTCCCCCTACCCATCACCAATTCCCCACACCTTCAGTGAAGTCTGTTACACCCAAAGCCATGTGTAAATCGTGTTTTAAGAAATGGAGAAAAAAAGGGCAGAGAGAAGAAAAGAGCTGAGTGAGGTAAGATGTCAGTGGGACTAGAGTGAAGGGGAAGCAGGACACGAAGCAGCAGATCTGAGAAGCCAAGCCCTATGGAACTTGTAGACCTCAGGGAGAGGATCCCAGACTTCCTTCTGGATTTGGGAGAGGGGGTTTGAGTGAGATTTATGTAAATTTCAAAGGATGCAAGATTTAGGCTGTCATCCTTATAGGAAAGAAAACCATTTGCTGTATTTCCTTCCAGTATTTTTTTCTATGCAGTTTTTTCATGTAGTTCATCTTGCTGCATACGGTCATTTTTGTTGTCACCTGCATCAGTCCCCAGAGAAGGCGGAAACCATGTTTGTTGCTGCCAATGCCACCATCTAGTGCCAGTGCCAGTGCCAGGGAGAGACAAAGTTACTGGAACTGCAGCCGCCTGGTACTTCTAGAGCTCTTGGGTTCCTGGAGGGCAGGGCTGTCCTGACCTTCCCAAACAGGAGCAAGTGTGCGTTTGTCTGTGTATGTATGTATGTGTGTATATGTATGTGTGTGAGTATATATACATATGTGTGAATGTATGGTGTATATGTGCGCATATGTATATGCATGCATATGAGTGCATGTGTGTATGTGCGCATGCGTGTATATACATGTATGTGTGCGTATATGAGTGTGTATGTGTGTGTGTGTGAAGGGGAGTTGGTAGTCTCTCCCTTCTCCTACCTTTATGATACTCTTATTTCCAAGCAGGGCTCTCAAGGTCTCTCAGAGAGTTTAGTGAAAAGGCTTTTTGTTTTTCGCTCTTTCTTCTTTCCCTGTGACTCAGCCAGGAGTCATCCAGAACTGGGTTCGACGGTTATGTGGAGATGGGGACCATGCGGCTTTGCCCAGGATGATGTTCTACCCCAAATAGACCACTTGTAGCACTGCCTGGCAGGCCCACCAGATGAGCTGAATCCTAGGAGGAACACAGCTTAAATTCAGGTTGAAGTTCACTGTAGGGGAGAAAAAATAATTTTCCTTCTACCCTTCTAGGTTCTGTGGCTGAGACCCCCTAATAAAAGACAGATTAGCAAGAGAAAAGCAAACGGAAAATTTAAAACGTAAACATGGGAGATACCCAGGAAACTGAGTGAAACTCCTCAAAATGGCCCACGCCACCACCTTAAAGACCATCTTCAACTAAAGACAAAACAAAGGTGTTGGGGGCAGGCCAGTTAAGGGAGGTGACCGGGAAAAGCTCAGGAAACAAGGGTCGGGCTGTTCTGCAGATTCCAGTGGGTGCCTTCTCCACTGATAAGAGTTTTTTGTGGTTTAGAGTCATCCTCCTTTTCCTGGTTGAGTGTGGGAGACACTTACAAATGGAGAATTTCTCTATATATGTAAATGTCCCTTACAAAAGAATAAATTCTACTCTGTTTTTAGAGATTCTCCTGTGTCTGCAGTTTCCCAAGAATAATCAGCTCGAAATAATCCTTTTGCCAAAGAGGTATATTTTGGGACCCTTAAGGCAAAGCCATGACAACCCTTTCTCAAGCTTCTCTACCACCCCCTGACTTACACATGTCCACACGAACACCCATTAGCCAGTGGAAAAGACCGTCCTTCTAAGACCAATAAGGCTGGAGGTAGTGGAGGCCCCAGGTAGAACTGTGAGGGAGGGAGGGACGCTTGCCGCCATCTTGGTCAGTTCGTCAGCCCCCATTCCCCTCTCATTCTCTCCTAGTGGGCACAGCTCTGCCCCTAGCTCGCTGTGTTTATTCTTCAAAGTTATGTATAGGAGTTTTGGTTAATTGAGGAAGCTTGAAGGCTGCTGTGGACTGAATTTCGTCTCCCTGCCCCCACCCCAACCCCAACCCCAACCCAAATTCATATGTTGAAGCCTATAGGGGAGAAAAAAATTTTCCCTTTCTTCTTCAGTTCTGAAAATTGGAAGGCTGCAGATTAAACTGACAAAGAAAAAAGAGTAATGGGAGAAAAATGTGTGTTTCTATGCACACAGGAGCTAACAAAAGAAGGAGCTGGCTGGTTAAATGGTTAAAGCTTGAGGCTTATATACTTAACCTAGTAGGGGAAAGGGAGGGAGCAAGGAAAGGCTTTTATGGGAAGAACAAATAGATTTCTTTAGGAGAGACAAATGGGTTTTTAGGAGAACAAACAAGAGATAAGAAAGTTTGTGATGATGTTTGTCCATCCAGGTGTGAGTGGTCTTTCCGTCTCCTTCGGGGCGTTCAGCTCCTGTGGAGAAGGCATGTGGGCTGGGATTTCTTAGTTTTCCCTTCTGGGAGGAGGTTCATCCTGAAGAGGGGATTTATGGCAGCCTTATTTTCCAGAAGTTGCTGCTTTTAGTCAGATAAGGGAAGCTCCGAGGAGCCTACTTTCTGATCTGTGGATTCCCAATTGCCTTCAGCTCAAAATAATCCTTATGTCGAAGTGGTATATTTTGGGGTGGCATATTCTGATCCCCTTTAGGGTCTAACCCCTCAATGTGACTGTATTTGGAGACAGAGCCTATAAGGAGGTAATTAAGGTTAAATGAGGTGATAAGGGTGGGGCCCTAATCCAATAGGATTATTGTCCTTATAAAAGGAGGAAAAGACACCGGAGCACCTCCCTCCCCCACAGTGTGCCCACAGTGGAGACGTTCTATGAACGCACAGTGGGACGGCGACTGCCTGCAAGCTGAAGGGAGAGCTCTCATCAGACACCAACCCTGCTGACACCTTGACCTCAGACTTCCAGCCTCCCAAACTACGAGAAAACAAATGTCTGTTGTTTAAGCCACCCTGTCTATGGTATTTTGTTATGGCAGCCCAACATGACTAAGACAAAGACTATAATAGTCTTCAAGAGCCAAAGAGATAAGTTTAAACAATGGTAGAATTGTAGGTTGGCTGTGCTAGGTTGCGGTCAGAACCTGGACAGACATGCCACAAAATCAGATAATGGAGGAAACCAGGCACTTTACATACTTCTAAGGCCATCCCTGGGGAGGGATCTCAATTTTTGTCAGGAGTCAAAAGAACTCAGAGATATTTGCAAATTGGATATGTGCTCTAAAAGAGAGGAGTCGGGTTCCTTCAAGTCGTACCCTCTGCTGGACCTCCTTTCTGCCAGAAACCACCTTAGTCCATTCAAGGCAGAGCATTACCTGCAGATGAGTGAAATCTTGGACTCCAGCTTCAGAGCCTCCTGTTTGTTCTCCTTTTCACCGGGCCCTGATGGAGGCGAGGGCTGCCAGAGGGCCCTAATCAGATGCATGCTATCATCTGGAAATGATTAGAGTCCTAAGGACAGATAGAAGCCATGTTGATAGCATTGATTGGTTCCTTATTCCTGAGTCGGGCCTGCTTCATTGTTTAAGATTCCACTCTAATTTGTTGGGATTTTCTCTTCGGCATTGTAAAAAGCAAACTTATTTTGCTGGATGAGAACAGAACCTTTTAAACCCGGCTTTGAAGTTCGCAGCTTTGTAACGTGTCAGCCATCTGAAAGCCTCTGCTCTCTTGCCAGCTCGCGCCAACACACGGCCACGATTAGCATATCAAAGAGAGGGGATGTCCTGATGGGGGTGCGGAGCGGTGCCCGGGCCCCGGCTTAGGATGTGCGGAGGTCCAGGCCTCTCTAACATGCGCCCTGCTGTCGGGGTGGTTACCCACTCACCTGCAATTCCACTTCCTCTCCTCTTCCGGCTGGGCACTTTTGACGATTAAGAACAAATACTACACACACACACACACACACACCCCCCAACCCTCTTTCTGAGAGGCAAAAAGGAATTAGAAAGGAAAAAAAATGAAAGAAAAGGGAAGGGAGACGTTTTAAGGAGGTAAAACTCTTTTTTCCTCTCATCCCTCTCTAAAATCTAAACAACTCCCATGGATAAATACACTAAGTGTTCAATAGTTATTTTAGTGCCTTCATTTGACCTAAATACTGGGTTAAAAAAGGACCTTCAGAAAGGTTTGCAGAAGCAATTCCAAGTAAATTTCACCGTGGTCCTGAGGTGCTGATCCAAAATAATTGCAACCCTTAATAGCCAGGCTGGGCCTTAGATGGCCTGGTCACTCTCACCACAAGAGACTCTGACACTGCCTGGGACATCGTTCCTGGAAGAGGATTACATCTGTGGCTTGACCAGCAGTGGCAATGAGTCTTTGAGGCCCCCAAATGGGTGTGTAGACATGGGTGACCTTGCAGATAAATGGGGAGAGAGGAGAGAAAATTGACAGAAACTAAAGACTCCCAAGATAACAACTCATGGAAATAAAAGGCTAAGGAAATGGTATGAGGGGTAAAAGAAAGATCCCTGTAATGAACTGATTTTGAAAGAAAATGATTTGAATGCTTTTGATATTAAAAGTATATACCAATGGTCAAAATGGGCCAAATAGATGAAGATGGTCAAAAGGAACGAACTTTCAGTTATAAGATAAATAAGTCTTAGGGATGCATTGTACAACATGGTGACTGTAGTTAACAATACTGTATTGTATAATTGAATGTTGCTATGAGAATAGATCTTAGAAGTTCTCATCACACAAAAAAATTTTTGTAACTGTGTGGTGAGAGACGTTAACTAAACTTATTGTGGTGGTCATTTCGTGCTGTATACATATACTGAATCATTATGTTGTACATCTAAAACTAATACAATGTTTTATGTCCATTATAGCTCAATAAATAAAGAAGGAAAAGAAAAAAGAAACAGGGAGAAAAAATATATGCAAGGTAGATCGGTCTTGTTGGGAACTAAATTACGTGACTTAAAAAAATTCTTATCTATTTTAAAAAATACGTATTTTTTAAATATGTAAGGAAGAGTATAGTAATATATTAATTGCTTCCCAACTTTCAACTATTTCTTGAGTTAAAAAAAAATCAGGAAGGAAATTCATCAAAATATTTATAGTAGATATGTTAGGGTAGATTATACATTAGATTCTTTTGTTTTTCATACTCTTTTGTATTTTTCAAATTTTTCTACAATGGGCATGTATTAATTTTAGGTAAAAAAGTAGCATATTATTGATAAATATCATGGACTATATTTGGAACTTGGAGAATGGCTGTCCTCCCACTGACATACAAAGTTGTGGACACAAGAGAATTTAAACTAGAAAGAACTCCGGGGCAGTATTTATTTCTCGCCCTCATTTTAAGGGGAGAGAATTTAGGAATAGGGAGGTTGAGTCCAAGGTCGCGTAGCTGGGTGATTCCCAAGAGGTGAGGCTCTAGGGCAGAGCTGTCGGGTCCGGCGGCCACATGCTGGTACTGGGAGCTGGAAATGTGGCTGGTCTAAAGCAAGATGTGTGTAAGTGTAAAATATACATTGGACTTTGAAGAACCTTTTTCTCCATGTATGGAAAAATGTGAAATATCTCAATTATATTAACTACATGTGGAAATGGTGAATTTTAAGTAGATTAGGCTACAGTTAATTTATTAATTTTAGCGTGGCTACTAGAAAAGTTAAAATTACACGTGGCTCCCATTATATTCCTACTGGACAGCGCTGGTGTAGAACACAGGTCTGGCTTCTCAACTCAGTGTTCTTTCTACACACTACTTTGAAATGGAGAATGTCAAAAGGTAAGGAAAAATTTATTTCTCCTTTTCTAGAATTAGGTAGTGAGACATTACTCAAAGTGGCAATGTTATTACTGGTTTTAGAATTTCTTGTTTTGTTGGAGATATACAGTTTGTATCTTCCGTAGTTAATGGAGGATTGTTTATCGTCTAATCGCACACAGGTATTCATGCCTGAGGTGTCTCCTTGGAGTTATTTTCTGCTGTTATGCATCATTGCCACTGTGGGTCAGGTTGTCCTTCTTGCCTCCTCCTCAAAAAGACTCAGAACAAAAAAATAAATAAGGATTCTAAAATCAAACTTCAAGAATTGAGGGAAGTTAGTTTTGTAAATCAATATGGTTTACAACTCTCTGTGCAGTTATGCAAACATTTCCTAAATCTGTTGACAAACCTGTTGTCTTGCCTAATCTTTTCTCTTGTCTCTCAGCCCCTCTTGCCCCCTTGCCATTTAGCGCATGAAGGGGACTAAAGTATGCCCACAATATGCCACTTTGGCATAAGATTGAGTTGAAGGCAATTAACTCTCTGTCCTCTCCCTTTTCGTCTAGAAGCAGAGCATACGTTTCCCTTGGCAAAGGTGACATAAATTTTCATTTGTAAAGATGTCTCCTTCTCCCATACTTGGAAGAGGACGATGACATTTAACCACTAGAGATGACTCTCATCAACAGAGAAGGCACTAACTTGAGTCTGCACAACAAACCTTAATAAATAACCCTTATCTTCCATTGGCTTCCCCTATAGATTTAACTTCCCACAATTTAACACCCCTGGTAGCCCCAACCACCCGCTTGCTTTGTGTAGTTACTTCTCCACAACGTATTGCCCTTTGTTAAAGTGTATATAAGCCCTCATGTCTAACTGCTTCTTTGGAGTTTTCATTTCTTTTCTGTGAGACCTCCTGTGTGCATATGAAATAAACCTTTTCTCCTGTTAACCTGTCTTTTATCAGTTTAATTTTCAGACCCCACCTGGAGAACCTAAGAGTGTAGAGGGAAGTTTTCCTCCCCTACACACAGTACCAGACATATAAGAATTTTTTTTTTAATCAGTTGAAAATGTGACTGATTAGGTATAAAATATACTTGGGTTTTTGGAAAAATCAATACAGATGTCCTTTTAAACACATGTATTTAACCCTATCCCATGAATTATACTTCTGATAGAAGTTATGTTAGCATATTGAGTTAAATATAATTTGAGAAAGGCAGAAATTTATGGACACAGCCACAGAGAACAGATCGCTGTGCCACCCTGGCACCAAGGAGACGTGTTCCACATCACACCCCAGAATTCGAGAAGCTAAGAAGTGTGACTCTCTCTCCAGTAAACACTATGTGCTAGGTCCTATGTGGGGATGAGGGGGCAAATGAAAATGACCTTGACCATCAAGGAGCCACAACCTAGTTGGGAAACAAGATTGAATCCCAAGCCACGTTGAGAGAGCAGTATGACCCAGTCCTGAACCATGTGGGGAAGGCTCTAGGTAGGGGAGCTGCTAGGAAAGGAGAGCGCAACGTCAAGATCGGAAGAACTTGAAGGATGGTAAGGAGAAGCTTGGACTTGAGCTAGACTGAAAAGATGAGTTATTATTTGAATAGAAAAGAGACGCAGGGAGGGAATCCCAGGCAGTCTGGGCAAAGGCACAGAGGTGGGAAGTGACACATTGTATGAGCCCCAAAAGGAGGCTAACAGAACGGAAGCCCTGTGAAAGCAAGTACCTAGTCTCTCTTGTTTACTGCCGTACACCAAGAGCTTAGAACAGCACCTGGCACATGCTACTAGTTGCATGCATGAATGAATATATTGCTACTTTTTAAAAACTACAGGGGAAACACAAAGGAGGTTGTCTCAGGTCCTTTTTCTCTGGAGCATTACAGACAGGGTGTGCTTCTGGGGTCCCAGAGATCAGCTCTGTGGTACACGGGGACAGATGCCAAGTACCTCCTGAGTGGGTGGCAGACTGTGTCAGAGTTGTAGGCCTGAGGCTTTGAGTTGGATGGTGACCTGGCCTGGGTTCGAAGAACTGAAAAAGGAAGAGGGAGCTAACAAAAGTAAGATATGGCCTGAGTCCCCTTTCCTACCCATCTCCATGTGTTTTGGATGCTACGAGTCTCTTTAAGGTTTTACATAATTTACAAGCCATTCAAATGAGGTGGAGGAGGGAGGAGGACGTAGCATTTATTGAGCATTTACTGTGTTCCAGGGATTTTCACTGATATCATTTAATTCTCTCAGAGATTAAATGAGGTAAGTATTTGTTTTTATTGTGGTAAAAAAAAATAACATGAAATTCACCGTCCTGACCATTTCTTAATTTGCACTTCAGTAGTGTTAAGTATATTCACATTATTGTGAAACAGATCGCCAGAACTTTTTCTTCTTGGAAAATGCTTTCCTCCTCCTCCCAGGCCCTGACAACCACCATCCTGCTTTCTGTCCCTATGAATTCGACGACTTTAGGTACCTCATCTGGTAGAATCATACAGTATTTGTCTTTTTGTGACTACTTTACTAAGCATAACATCTTCAAGGTTCATCTGTGTTGTAGCAGGTGACAAGAATACCTTCCTTTTTAAGGCTGAATAATATTTCCTTATATTGATATGCCACATTTTGCTTACCTGTTCATCAACTGATGGGCACTTGGGTTGCTTCCACCTCTTGGCTGTTGTGAATAACGCTCCTGTGAACACGGGTGGACAAATGTCTCTTCAAGAGCCTGCTTTCAGTTCTTTTGGGTGTCTGCCCGGAAGTGAGATTGTTGGATTGGGTAGGCATTTTTACCCTCCCTTTAAGAATGAGGAAACTGAGGCCCAGGGAACTCCTGTAACTTGCTCAAGGGCCCATGGGTAGAAGGCTGCAGAGTGAGATCTGACCCTAGACTCCAGCCTCTGTGTCCATTTCCAGCTCATTCTGAGGATCAGCCTTATCTGTATCATTGCAGTACACACCCAGGTTTAACTTGGAAAATTGAGGATTACATTCATGCATACTCTTGGCAGCAGCTGATTTTGCGGTTTACATAACTGGAAATGGGAGAAGGCTTAGAGCTCTGTTTTGTCCGAGGCTCAAGTTGCACGAGTGGTCGACAACCATAAATTGGCTGCATTCTTTTCTGGACACGAAATTCCAACATCGTTCTGCATTTGTTGCAGTTTCTTGTTAATTAAATGCTAACAGAAGTCCAGGGTGGATTGTTTTAGAATTAGCTGACCAGAAACCCACTTGGAGCTCCTTAACCTTGGGCACTTCAATATTCAAAAGCAATTTTAACCTGAGCTGTTTAACAGTGAAGTTGTATTTTATGCCAATTATCACATTGCCAAATCGTTTTAAATCTATATTAAGATTTTGAATGGAATTTACTGTCTGATTTTATAGTAGGTCTGAGAGTAAGACGTGTGAAGAGAGGAGAAATGATTTCTTTGTTTCTTTTCTAACCTTGTTGCCCTTTAGTCTTCATCAGTTGACACTTGGGATTTGTGTAGCGTGGATGGCGGGGATGGCGATGTGTTCGTGGAAGGAGAAGGAGGAGGAAGAGGAAGGTGGAAGGCAGGGAAGGTGAATGAGATCTGTGGAACGGTCTTATATCTGGACGGGATCTTAGGGACCATCAAAGCCCTTCTTTCATCAAGAACAAGGTCAAGATGCAGAGAAGCTGGGTGGCTAGTCCCGCCATGTGGTGGGCGAGTGTTGGAACGCTGCTGGCAGTCCTGCAGGTCCCCTCCCTCTCACTCCAGGGCTCCCGAATTCCACATACCTGTTTGCACCTGCTTGAAAGTTATTTTGGGGCCTGGGCAGGAAAGGAGGGGCACAGTCCAGCTGGGTCATGCAAGGAGAGTTTGTAAAGTATGGGCAGGGCAGGGTGCAGGAGAACCATAAGGAAGAGGCAGTATGCCAGGGTAGATGCCCGTGGGGAGCCATTTTGACCCCTGGGGTGGAAGGAGTGAGACGAGGGAGTGAGTTACTGGAACCTGGAGAGAGACAGCTCTAGCGAGAGGGATGCTGAAGACGAGCTAAGAATTTCAGTGAGGGGCTCAGCCAGCTCACAGTGGCCCACTAGAATGGAGACTCTGACTGTTACGGACTGAATTATATCCCCCTCCAAATTCATGTGTTGAAGCCCTAAGCCCCCAATGTGACTGTATTTGGAGATAGGGTCTACAAGGAAGTAATCAAGGTTAAATGAGATCACGGGAGCACAAATGAGGTCTGGGTGTCCCAATCTGATGGGATTAGCATCCTTATAAGAAGATACACCAGAGGGCTGGGTCTTTCTCTCTTCACCAAGTGAGGGAATAGCAAGAAAGTGGCCATCGGCAAGCAGGAAGAGAGCTCTAACCAGGAACCGAATAGGCTGGCACCTTGATCTTGCACTTTGAGCCTTTAGAACTGTGAGAAGTAAATTTCTATTGTTGAAGCCACCCAGTCTGTGGTATTTGTTATGCAGCGAGAGCTGACTAAAACAGACTCCCTCCCTCCATCACCTGCTGGTGCTCCCCATTGGCCAAGCCCAACTAGGAGTCAGGGACCAGAGAACCGTTTGGTGTAGTCCTTACAGATCAGACTTTGAGTGGAGAAGCGAAGATCTAAAGGGGCAAAAGATACACATCTGGGACAAAGGTTGAAAAGTACGAATCAAACCTCCTAGGGAGAAGGAAAAAAATGTAGATATAGAGCCTTCCATGGCTCTCTGGGCCCTGATTGAGTTTCTGAGGTATTTTGTCCATGGTGACTTTGCTTTCATAAGAGCGGGCCCCTGAATTTTGGTCTTCCTGCATAAAGCTCTGAACTGGCCATGGTCTCTTTCAGGGATTTCGTGATCAGGCTGACTCTGGTGACTAAGTGGTGGTCTATGTCAATTACCGCAGTTTCTGGGAAGACAGCATGGCCCACACAGCAATCTGGCCACTTCTTCTGTACAATTATAGGCCTTAATTTTAATGAAGCTATTTAGGGTTCCCTCTAATCAGTAAATGAAGTGTGGTAGATACTGTAGAATTTCATTTTGGTTGGACGTTGAAACCATACATGAGACTTCGGTTGCTCTTGGCTTTCATCTGAAGTCACGGGAGAATGTGGTTTCAAACGGAAAAACTGTGCTTCCCTGTTAGTCTGTTGAGGATGAAATAAAGCTCTTACGTGCATGACCATTATTTAATTGCAGGTGCAGAATATCTTCTATATATCACTGCTGACTCATGTCTTCTTTTTCCCATTAGTCACACAATCCAGGAAATTGTGAATGATCCTGTTGTAAAGAAGACTCTGGTTACCAAGAATTCTTCATGCATGGAGACAAGTATTTCTTTGGAGAAGGATACACGGCTAGTCGTGTGGCCTGAGCACATCACTGGGCTCCTGCAGTCTTTTCTGAAGTCTGGTGTGGGACTTCAGAGGAGACTTCAGGAGAGTTGAGCTTCACCATTAAATACTGATCTTTACAGCAGTTTCATTAACTTCTGTAGAGATAAATTACATCCTTATTTACTTGGCAATCTTAGAACGTTGGGTAATTAGAGTCTACCTTACTTTACCTTCTGCCATGTCTGTGATTTTATAGGATGGTGTTGGGGCTAAATAAAAATGAATGGACAAACGCTATGTCTTTCTTTCTTAGTCAGTAAACTGAAGTATATGTGGGTTCTGAGAGGTATGGGTTTCTGAAGTCATTGCCTGGGTGTGAGTCTTGGCTCTCTGTTGGCCTACCTTTTGGACCTTAGATAAGCTACTCTCTAAGCCTCAATTCTCTTATATGTAAGAATAAGGAAACGTATGTCAGTTAGGATTAGGTTCAAAAGTCTAAACCAAAACATCCCAAATAATAGTGGCTTAGTCACACAGGAGTTTATTTTTCTCTTGTATAAAATAAATCTTGTGTAAACAGGCATGGGCTGGGATAGCAGCTCCATGATTGTACCAGACACCCGATTTCTTTTGTCTTTATCCTTTACCATCTTTGGTTTGTGGTTTCCATCCATAAATTACAAGATGGCAGTTGGTGCTCCAGCCATCTCATCCAAATTCTAGACAGCAGGAGAAATAAGAAAGAACAAAGGGGCCCATGCCTTCAGTCTGCCTCTCTTCCTTTCTTTATGCTTCACTCAACTTCTGTTTTCGTCTTCTTGGCCACTGCTAATTGCAAGGTAAGCTGGTAAATTAGTGCTTTGGTTGGGCACATGGAAGTTTCACATAAAATAGGGGCTCTCTTCTAAGGAAGAAAGACAGAATGGATCTTGGCAGGCAACTTTCAGATTCTGCCATAAGAGATAGAGACAGACACACTTTCATCAAGTTGAGATTTCAACTCCACATAAAAGTGTTTAGCAAAATGGCTGGCACTTGGGAAGCACTCATTTCAAACAATATGTAATTATTATCTAATTATAAAGCAACGAGACTTTTCTAAAAGTAATCAAATTAAACAGAACAACATTTATAGGCTTTTGCCTTCAAAAGTAGTCATCTTGGAAGGCAACATATCATTTACATTAATTGTACATTACTACTTCAGAAACACATTCAGAGCCGTTTCACTATTTCTATGAGAACAACAGCTTTGTTGGTTACATCTCGCCACCATCAGCCGCATCATCCATTGTAGTCAATAAACTTAGCTTTGAGTGATACTCAAAGGATGATGGTTGTTGACTGGTAAGAATATGTTTAAAATGTTCAGCAGGCTGAATAGGGAATTCTGGTTCAGTTATCTCCTATTTCCAGAAGCCAGACTTTCATACTTCCCACACTAATGGGAGATATTTATATGAACATAACTGAGGAACGTATATGTAAAACATATTTGCAGTCGATGTGAAAATTAGTATAGTCTAAAGTACTTAATATGTTTTGTATTAACTTTAGTAAGATATTCATGGTAATTTATGCTTATAGGTGGAATTGAGTAGTGATCCACCAGAATTTTACAGATATTCCCGTTTCTTTTTTTTTTGATGAGGAAGATTGTTCCTGAGCTAAAATCAGTGCCAGTCTTCCTCCGTCTTGTATATGGGATGCCACCACAGCATGGCTTGATGAGTGGTCTGTAAGTCCACAACCGGGATCCCAGCCTGTGAACCCTGGGCCACCAAGCAGAGCACGTGAACCCAACTACTGTGCCACTGGGCTGGCCCCCAGGTATTCCTGTTTCTTTATTGACGATGACTGAAAGTTTGTTTAAGAAAAATAGAGGGTTTTTTTTTTAAACTTATGAGTAGGTCCGGTAAATATTTCTGGAAGACTAAAACTTTATGAACATACAAGACTCATTTACACAAAAAAGAGACTCATTTACATACTAATTCATGTAACGATTTTCATAAACTGGGCCTATTTTATGCACTCCATTTAAGACTAAAAACTTGTCATGATGTGAGTTCTGGCCATTTACTGGTCAACTTAGGGGATATGTTATATTACAAAGTCTACCCTGTTCTATCGTCTACTCTCACATCATTAAGTGTACGATCCAGAGGTAACCTCAGATAGCACTTGGTCCAACTTTTAATTTTATAGATGAGGAAACTGAGACCCAAAGTTTGAATGATTTGCCCAAGGTCTCACAGCTAACATATGACAGAGCAGGTATCAGAACTCAGTTCACCTGGGTCCTAATATCAGGCCTCTTTCTCAACACTGGATTCCTTCCTGCTCCCTTCAGGGTTAACATTGCCCCGTAAATCTTTTCCCCAGTGGGGCAGGGAAGATGGAACACTAGTTCTCAGTGGTGTAAATCTTTGCCTCTTAAGTGTAGTGAGACAATGACCACTACTTCCCGATCAATATCTCTTCTTCTCTTCCTTCTACAGCACTCAAGTATTTGCTGGGCGTTTAGCTACCCAACCAGATTACATATCCCAGCCCCTCCTTGCAGCTTGGTATGGCCAAGCGACCGTTCTGGCCAATGGGGTGTGAGTGAAAGTGAGTGGGTACCACTTCTGTGTCGTTCCCTTGTCCCCATCCCCTTCCCGCTGGTTGGGAATGGTGAGACTGGTGCAGACACTTTGGGTTCAAAAGATGGAAAGCCATATATTAAGGGTAGCAGAGCTGTCCTACTAGCTTTGGATCCCCTACCTCTGGACTAATATATGTGACAAAAATAAAGTTCCGTCTTTGTGTATGCCACTGCATTTTAGGGTCCTCTTGTTACAGCAACTGTGACAGTACCCACTAATACCCTTGCTATCAACCAAACAGTGCTGTATTATGGTGGGAAGTAAGCTCTCCCTTGTTAAGGTCCAAGTAGTAATTCACCAAGGTCAGTTTTGCTTGGGCTCAGATTTTAAGCTTACATCCCTGTTTCATATTAATTTAAGGACATTCTTGCTATGAGGCAAAGTCGTCTACTAGAAAGAGTAAAACATTAGCTTGCTACTCGCTTTCAGAGTGCCTCCATGGCTGTTTGCTTCTTTAGTTGTGGAATGGAGATTGTATTGTTCATTCATCTCCCCGGGTATTATGAGTAATACTTCATAAAAAGTGATTGTAAAGCATTTGGCAAATGCAATACAGTATTAAATGCCTTTAATACTAAACTAATACAGTAGCTTTCTTGGCACCCCGAGTCTCTAATGATTTATAGATAGGCCTTTTTACTGAGGGGGCGTGACTTTGCATTATCCACCTGAGCTGATGAACTCTGTCTGTCTTAATCTTTAGAACTCAGTGGAAGTATGATCCTTTCCTTTACATCCTGGAGGATGTACATTACCATGAGGAAGAAGGCATCTGAGCTATGGAGATGAGAACTGGAGGCCCCCGGTTGACAGTTCTATTCTTTTTCCAGATGTGCTGTTTGTATCCATGTTCTGGTGATAGCTTGAGCCTAGAAATGTGAAATCAAGGAGACTTGCTTCTGAAACCCTTCTCATGTGACCAACATCATGTTTGCAAAAAACACTACCAAGTTGGAATAATGTTTAGGCATTAAAGAAAAAGCCTCATGACCAGTATAATTTTGGTGTCAAGTCCGTGGCACATACATATAAAAGCTCATTCTGATGGCTGACCCCGACTCCCAAGATTTTGCCTTGAGACCATTACTTAAGATGACTCCTGACCCTTTTACTTCAGCACTTTTAGAAGTTTTCCAGAAAGTGCTAGCTTGTGCCAGGCAGTCTTTAACATTTCCCTCTGGGCAGGCTCAGCTCTTTAGTTATGTTACTTTTGACCATTAAGCCTTCTTTTATCCTAAGCATCTCTATAAGGGATAGATCTGGAACACTTTCAAGACCAGACTCCTTTTTCTAAGAAGCATAAATCTGTTAGAATGGGGTAACAGTATGTGAGAACACAGTCCAAGCACATTTTTAAAGTAAAGCACAAAAACTGGTGTCAGGACAATGAGAGAACAGCATTATCACCATAATGGTCCTGCATAGAAATGATTGGTTGGTATCAAAACCCATTGACCGTGTTGGCATTCAAATGGTATAGCTTTGGATGAACTTGCAAGGCAGTTATCTTTTAACATGATGTATTGTGGTCATCACTGCATCACCAGTTTTAGATGTTCTTTGAGGTGGAGATGGAAGGAAGATAAGGGAGGGAGGAAGGAAGGAAGGAAGGAAAGTAATGATGTGGGGTAGGAGATGGAAAAGAGAGGAAGGGCCTGGAATTCACACCTGCTATATGCTATGAATATTGTATCATTTAATTCTCATAAATATTATGTCATTTAATTCTCTCAACAGCGCTATGTGATAAGTATTGTCCCAAATGTACAGAGGAGGAGCGAGGGATTCAGAGAGGCTAAGTAACATTCTGTTAAAAAGTGTTGGAAGATAATCTGAATTTACGCTTACCTGACTCCAAATTCTTACTCTTGCCATGATACCATATTGCCTTTCTGGTGAAAGGAAAAATGTGGCAGAGGAAAGAAAAGAATCCAGACAGCAAAGCCCATTACCTCAGCCAGTTTAAACAGATGCTGACAGAAGAATATCACTCAGAATACAGTCAACATAGACAGAAAAACAAGAGAAGGTGAGGAGCTACCTTGCAACATTCCTGGAGAAAACCAGAGGAAGATAAAATAGCACAGCAAGAACGCTTGAGTTAGAGAAAGGAGTCAAGCTTGTAGAGTACGTGATGTCAGCTTGGAAAACGCAGGTGTGTCTTAGCTGAATACTTAGGTCCACATAGTAACAAGATTTATGCTTATTAAAAACTCACTAATGCTTTAATGGGATGAGACCCTTGGGAATCTTGGGAGAGGGTGAATATACTTTGCATTTGGTAAGGATGTAAATCTTTGGGGTCCAAAGGACTGAATCCTCAGATGGCCCTCCAAGATTCCACCCTTGGTGTATACACACCATCTCCCAGTTATTTGATACGCTTAATCTAGGTACGCCTGTGGAGGGATTTTTCAGCTATAACTAGGGCCCCAAATCAGTTGACCTTAAGAGGGGGAGGTTTTCAGAGGAGCCAGACCTAATTGCATAAGCCCTTTGAAAGCAGAGGGTTCTCTCTGGCTGGTTTTAGAAGAGGAAGCCAGAGAGACTCACTCTGGTGGGCTTGGAAGAAAGAAACATCTGTGTTGTGAACTGCCTATTGGGAGCCAATACTGGTCGCTGGGGGCCACGGGGCAAGGAACCACGGCCAGCCTCCAGCACCCAACAGTGGTCCCCGGCTGACAGCTGGGAAGAAAATAGGGACCTCAGTCCTACATGCACATGCCGACAACCTGCGAGCTAGCAAGAGGATCCGAGCCCCAGATGAGAATTCAGCCCCAGATGACACCTTGGTTTCAGCCCAGTGAGGCCATGAGCAGAGTATCTAGTTACTCTGTGCCCAGACTTCTGACCTACAGAAACAATGAGATAATAAGTGGCTGTTTTTTAAGCCATTAAGTCTGTGGTGACTTGTTATGTAGCAGTAGAAAACTAATACATATATATTCCATTTTGCCGGTCCCACTACAAGCCTATGACGAAGGCAAATATTTTTATCTCTGTTTGATATTGAGGAAATTGATGCACAAATAGATTAAATACCTTACTCAAGTTTATTTAACTCACTAGCCACATGGAGCTGGGAGTAGATTGGTTCTTTTTGTTTTTTTTTTGAGGAAGATTAGCCCTGAGCTGACATCTGCTGCCAATCCTCCTCTTTTTGCTGAGGAAGACTGACCCTGAGCTAACATCTGTGCCCATCTTCCTCTACTTTCTATGTGGGACGCCTGCCACAGCATGGCTTGCCAAGCGGTGCCATGTCTGCACCCGGGATCCAAACCGGTGAACCCTGGGCTGCCGAAGCAGAACGTATGAAGTTAACCGCTGTACCATCAGGCCGGTTCCTAGATTGGTTCTTTTTACCTGAAGTGTAGTGTACTTTTGCCTCTACCATAGCCTGCCCTCCTAATACGTTTATGCGTGCTCTCATTACCAGGGCAATGCATCTTAGTATATTTTGGTTCACTGGAAGAGGTGGTTAAAAGGGGGAAAATGTTGCAGGGGAAGAAGCCAGGAAAGAAGAAGGTGTTGGGGGCTCCATCCATCTTTACATGTGATTCCTAAACTCCGTGTGTCCCCTTAGGTATATACCTGCGGAGAGAGACTGCTCCAACCTCTGGGCCACAGTCTTGGACCTAATCTACAGTGTCTTCTCATATAAAGTTCTACAGTCTTTATCTTCTTTTTTAAAATGAAAAACTTATGGTTAACTATATATTACATTTGTATGTGTGTTTGTGTGTGTGCGTGCATATGGATGTGTGTCAAGTTCTCCAGTGGTTTCTGGGAGGCCCTTTACAATCCGTGGCTGCCTCAGTGAGGACGAGAGGAAGGGGGAAGCTCACGTGCTGTGGCAGGGACGGCCAGTTTCCACCTCAAATCCATTTCCATTCCTTTTGTGTAATATGAGTCTTTAGTTGTGTCCATGGCTGCCCTGAATAAAGACCATATTTCCAGCTTCCTTGTAGCAATGTGGTCATGTGACCAAATTTGGGCCAATAGCGTAGAGACGTGATGTGGGCAGCACTGTTAAAGGGGAACGGTGCATGCTCCCCTTTGTTTTTCCCCCCTTCCCTCCCACTGGAATGGAGATGTGGAGGTGCTCCACTCTGGACCAACTGGCAGAATACGACCTCCTAGACATGGTGGGGCAGGAGAAAGACCATTGTCATCTAGCTGGCAGCAGCCGGACAACTTTGGATTGGGCAAATCCAGACCGTTAGGCGAGAAAGAATAAAGTTCGACTTGCTTGGGTCGCTCTCATTTCGGATCTTTGTTCCATCAAGCACACCTGAGTCCTAACTAATGCATGTGTTACCAGCATCTGGGAAGAGTTGTGTGTTATTCAGATGTGACAGTGTGTGCAAGAGCTATACAAACGGAGCTTGGCCTGTCAGTGTTCGTGATGGGATGATAACTTGCTGCCTTGCTCTTTTCCAGTCTCTCCTCCGCCTTTTTAAAAACCTGGCACTGGCGTTATCAACTTGGGTTCCTCTGGTTCATTTAGTGTCCTGTCGTGTGTGGTCTTAGGACCCCTTGCACACATCTCTGCAGTGGTATGTGACACTCTGTGTTGAGACTCTTTCCATCTTGGCCCTTACGACACTGGGTTGAACTGGCTCCATTCCTGAGTTCCCTCCCCACAGGGCTGTGAACTCCCTCAAGGCAGAGCTGTCTCCTGTCCTACCAGATGGCCTGTTATATATTAAGTCCACACGCATTTTTGTTAAATGATCATACATACGAATGAAAGGACGAATGGAGAAATGCATAAAAACTACGGCGATGAGCAGCATTTACAACGATTGTCTCCTTGTTATAGGTGAAAACACACTTCTCTGTATGTTTGATGTTGGCCCGTGTGGGACTGCAATATGGATGTCTGATATAAAGTGAGGTTTTATTTGGGAGAGACATACTACACATTTACAGTTAAATGCCCTTTATTCTTTGTACAGTTGGAGCTTTCAAATCAAGTCATAGTCATCTAACTTTCCATCCTATTTTTCTGTTGTTCTCCTTGTCCGTTTCCTTCTACCCTCAGGAGCCCTCCCTATCTCTCTCCCTTTATTTTCAAGAAGCAATCGTGTAGTAAATCCCATCCCACTGAGTCAAATTTAGGTCATCTTTTATTTGGTCAAAATATAGTCTTCCTGGCGAGTGGTATCACTATTATTCAGGAACACGCATATTGTTTTACTTACAGCTGTGTAGTATTTTATGTTCTCATATAAATGTTATGCCTGGATTATAGCTGAGGCAAACTGGACTCCATTTATTTGAAAAAATAATGGGAAATCAGGTTCGCTCTATCCACCTTCCTGACAGTTTCCCATTTCCCCAAGGGGCCCTTGTGTGGGCTGTGTGGTGCTGCTTTGCAGACGGCCTCTCCACGGATTCTCTGGTATGGCTTTTCTATCAGTCTGCAGGAGGCCCCCGGCCAGGGGAGGGAATGAGGCAAAAATCTGCCACACGACAGGCAGGGAGGGAAAGCGGCTTTGTTGAGCTTCTTACGGGAGAGTGATGCATGAAACTGTCAGGTTCTCTTGGGTTAAGATCTTAGAAGATAGGTAGAAAAATCGCGACTCTTTCAGCAAGGCATGCAGAACAGATGGAAGGATCCAATTCTAGTTGTGCGTTTGTGCGTCATCATCACCATCATCCTGGAGGCAGAGAGGAACTGCTCTGTTTAGGACGGTGTGTGTGTGTGTGTGTGTGTGTGTGTGTGTATTACTTTGCCCAAGCTCGCCCTCACTAGCGAATGGTGAAGCCAGAAGCGAAGTCTGGCTCCAAAATCCAGGCTCTGTCTGCTGTACTTCTCCTCAGCTCCTCTGAACATGTGATTGCCCATTCCCCTTCTGTATTTATGACATGGTACCTTGTACTTACGCGTGTCTATACATATGTATATACACATCTCACTATTTTTACAGGGATGTGTGTGTGGGAATATAGTTCTGAAACTTCTTTCACAGAATTACACCAACAGGCATGGCATTCTGGAACCTTGTTTTTAACAGAACTCTGTTGCCTGTGTAATGAAGCACATGCTCCATACAGATGAAATCGAACGTTCAAATCAAATAAAAAATTATGCTCGTTTATGCACAGTTTTCCCTGGCCTTCTGAAGTAGCAAGAGCCATATTGTTGTCAGCTGCCTTGCTTGAGCGAATGTGCCTTCTCTGGGGTCTGAAGAGAGGCCAGCGTGTCCCAAAGGCAAGCCCACGGGGGAATTTCCAGGAGAGAGGAAGGAGACAGGGGAGCAGCAGATTTAAGACTAAGTGGATTATGACACCATGTGATGACATGGTAACTGGATCACACCATTCCTCTCCACTGCCCTTGTCTGGGGGATGGTGGGCGGGCCACTGTTCCCATGTGAGGGACGGTGAATGGATAACTCTAAACGTAGTGACTCAGGCTCACAGCAGTGTATACATCGACATACACAGAAAATCAGGGACGGCGGTGGTGGTGAGAGTTGGTGTATCGTGGAGTTACGAGTAGGCACTGGTGGTAATCTGTGTGGGCTGAAAGTCTGGGGCTTTTGTGCAACCTTGCATGAATCACGGCAGCACTCAGTGCCCCATAGGGCTGGTATGAGAATTAAATGAGATAAAAATATGAATAGTATCTAGCAAAGAGTAAGCTTACAACAAATATTAGCTCATATTAGTATGAAAACACGGTCAGAATGTATAGTTTCTTACAGGTTGGTTTTTTTTTACCTGATAGTATAAGAATGGATGATGTTAAGACATTTGTTTATATATTTTGTAGGCATACCACTAGACATTAAATGTTATTATTTATTAAAATTCTGGTTAAGTTAAATGAATGAAATATTAAATCTCTAGTAATTTTCATTTAAATTGTTATATTTAATGCATTATAAAGGAATCATGGTAGATTCACAGGACACAGATATGTACATTTATATATGTACATATATACACATGTACAACATACACACATTTAAGTTGTGGTAAAAAGCATATAACATAAAATTTACCATCCTCTTTTTTTTTGGTGAGGAAGTCTGGCCCTGAGCTAACATCCATTGCCAATCCCCCTCTTTTTGCTGAGGAAGATTGGCCCTGAGCTAACATCCCTGCCCATCTTCCTCTACTTTACATGTGGGACGCCTGCCACAGCATGGCTTGCCAAGCGGTGCTAGGTCTGCGCCTGGGATCTGAATCTATGAACCCTGAAACATCAAAGTGGAGCACTTGAACTTAAACACTATGCCATTGGGCCGGCCCCTCTTAACCATTTTTAAGTGTATGGTTCAGTAGTTCTAACTATATTTAACATTGTTGTGTAACAGATCTCTAGAACTTTTTCATTTGCAAAACTGAAACTCTACACCCATTGAACAATAACTTCCCTTCCCCCCGACCCCCTCCAGCTACTGGTAACCAGCATTCTGCTTTCTGTTTCTATGAGAGTGACTACTTTAGATGCCTCATACAAGTGAGATCACACAGTATTTGTTCTTTGTGTCTGGCTTATTTCACTTAGCCTAATATCCTCAATTCACTCTATTTATTGTTTCCTTTGCTGTGCAGAAGTTATGTTTTGTTTTGTTTTTTTTGGTGAGGAAGATTGGCCCTGAGCTAACATCTGTACCAATCTTCCTCTATTTTGTATGTGGGACACTGCCACAGCATGGCTTGATGAGCAGTGTGTAGGTCTGAGCCTGAGATGCAAACCCGCAAACCCTGGGCAGCCAAAGTGGAGTGCATGAACTTAACCCCAATGCCACTGGGCTGGCCCCTGATGTGCAGAAGGTTTTAAGTTTGATATAGTCCTATTTGTCAACTTTTGCTTTTGTTGCCTGTGCTTCTGGTGTCATATCCAATAAATCATTGCCAAATCCAATGTCGTGAAGCTTTCCCCTATGTTTTCTTCCAGGAGTTTTATGGTTTTAGGTGTCACGTTTAAGTCTTTAATCCATTTTGAGTTAATTTTTGTAGATGGTGTAAGGTAAGGGTCCAACTTCATTCTTTTACATGTGAATATCCAGTTTTCCCAACACCACTTATTGAAGAGACTATCTTTTCCCATTGTAAGGTCTTTGCACCCTTGTTGGAGATTCCTTGCCTAAATACATGAGGTCGAGGCTGTCTATTTTGTTCTGGTTGGTCTGTGTGTTTGTCTTTATGCCAGTCCCATACTGTTTTATTACTGTAGCTTTGTAATGTGTTTTGCAATCAGGAAGTGGGAGGCCTCCAACTTTTGTTCTTTTTTTCCATGATTGTTTTTGCAATGGGGAGTTCTTTGATTCCCTATGAATTTTAGGATTTCTTTTCTATTTCTGTAAAAAATGCCATTGGTATTTTGATAGGGATTGCATTGGATCTATCCATATATCTTTTTAAACAAAAGATGACTGTGACAGCACTGACATTTATTGAATGCTTATGTAGATTAGTTTCCCAGGGCTGCCATAACAAAGTAGCACAAACCAGGTGGCTTAAAATAACAGAAATTGGGGGCCGGCTGGGTGGCGCAGCAGTTAAGTTCGCATGTTCCACTTCTCAGTGGCCCGGGGTTTGCAGGTTCGGATCCCAGGTGCGGACATGGCACCGCTTGGCAAAAAGCCATGCTGTGGTAGGTGTTCCACATATAAAGTAGAGGAAGATGGGCATGGATGGTAGCTCAGGGCCAGTCTTCCTTAGCAAAAAGAGGAAGATTGGCAGCAGATGTCAGCTCAGGGCTAATCTTCCTCAACAAAAAAACAAAAACAAAACCCAGAAATTTACTCTTTCATTGTTCTAGAGTCTGGAAGTCAGACATCAAGGTGCTGGCAGGGCTGTGTTTCCTCTGAAACCCGTAGGGGAGAATCCTTACTTGCCTCTTCCCTGGCTTCTGATGGTTTACTGGTAATCCTTGGAATTCCTTGGCTTGTAGCTGAAGCTTTACCATCTCTACCTCCGTCATCGCGCGGCTGTCTTCTCCCTGTGTGTTTCTCTGTACTGATAAGGAAACCAGTCATACTGGATTTTGGGCCCACCCTGCTCCAGTATGACCTTGTCTTAACTAACTACACCTGCAATGACTTGATTCCCAAGTAAGGTCACGCTCTGAGGTACTGGAGATTAGGACTTCAGTGTATGTTTTTAGGGAGTACATGCTTCGACCCCATACCCACAGGTAGCAGCCACTATGCTAGAATTTAGACATCTCATTTACTCCTTATGACAACCTCACAAGCTGAATACTTATTCTCGTCATTATACGGACGAGGACATGGAGCTTCGGAGGAACTCAACTCACTCGGGTTTCCAACTGGGGATAGTGTCCTCCACCCACTTGTCTTCTCAAGTAACGAGGCACTTTGAGGTTTAGAGGGGAGATTGCCCCTGGGACTCTCTTGTATGTTACCATTTTGATGATGGTTTTTCCTACGCTTCTGTTTGATCCAAAGATTTTTAAGATGATCAGGTTATGTGGGCCAGAAAGGAAGTTTCCTATAGGCCAAAGCAAGCTGGTCTGGTCAGATTTTTTCCCATTCCTTCCAGACATGTGTACAATGTTAACCTTTCAAGGGGCTTGGGGCTTGGATTCAGAATTCCAGAAAGGTCTAGAATACAGGACTTAAAGAAAACTCAGAGAAGATTCAAGACACATTTGGGTAATGATTTCCTGGTTACATGGCTGATAGACATAGTAATATATACACGGCAATGTATAAGACCTGAGATGAACACATGGGTTATCATCCTTCGTGGAGGAGAGAGAAAAATGGCCAGGAAACCTGTCTGCTTCCATCCCTGGTCTTTTTGTCTCTAGCCTTGCAAAGACTGATCACATTGGGGATACTGAGGCAATTCTGTGTTACTTACCACCTTTACCTTAAAATTGCTTTCAGAAAAAAATAGGCCAATGAAACCTGAGACTATGTCTAACTCTCCTCAGAGAAATTCACATCTTAGCAGAAGGTGAAGACAAAAGAATTAAGTTAGATCAATACTTCTAATCCCCTTTTTGATAGCAACAACACATTAAAGGAAATTTTTTTTTAGGCAGATTAGCCCTGAACTAACTGCTGCTAATCTTCCTCTTTTTGCTGAGGAAGACTGGCCCTGAGCTAACATCCATGCCCATCTTCCTCTACTTTATATGTGGGACGCCCACCACAGCATGGTGTGCCAAGCAGTGCCATGTCCGCACCCGGGATCCGAACCAGCGAACCCCGGGCTGCCGAAGCGGAATGTGCGCACTTAACTGCTGCGCCACTGGGCCGGCCCCCAGTTTTTAAAATTTAAATTAAAATTTATGTGGAAATCAACAAAGAAAAGACAAAATCGGAGCCTCTTGGCTGGAGCAGAGCCGCCGAATCTGGAGCTGTTCTGTTTGTTCCTTGTTGCTCCTTGGCCCGCAAAGACCCCTCGACCAAACGTCTAGGCCCTGGGGAGCCCAGCTACAAACCATTGGCCCAGATCACCTTTTAAGTTTCTTGAGCGAAGAAAGATCTCAAAGAAACACGAAGAGAATAAAGTGAGGGCCAGACGGGCACGTGTGGTGTGGTCCACTTCCTCTCCCTAGCACCTGGCATTTCTCTCTCACTTGTGTGTGTGCAAACATCTAGAGACAGGGCTTGGGGAATTCACAATACCTGTGAGAACAGACACTTCTGGGCAAGGCAGACGTCTCAGAGAGAGGAAATCGAGAAGACTTTCAAAGCTGAATTGTTTGATTTTTTTTTTTTGTAGTGTTCATGCATTTAGATGTTATTTGCATAATTAAAAGTAAATTGAGGGACCGACCCTGTGGTGTAGTGGTAAAGTCTGGTGCACTCTGCTTTGTTGGCCCGGGTTTGTGGATTCGGATCCAGAGTGTGGACCTACACAACTCGTCAAGCCTCGCTGTGGCAGTGATCTGCATACAGAATAGAGGAAGATTGGCACAGTTGTTAGCTCAGAGCAAATCTTCCTCACTAAAAAAAAAAAAAAAAAGCAAATTGAAAAGAACAAACAAACAAAAAAACCCCTCTGAATGCTTATATGTCTGTAATGAAGGAATTTCAGTTACCAGCTCACAGCATGTTGGGAGAGTATATTTGTTTGGATCAAACAATAAGTTACTTCTTATTTATCCACATCCGCACTCACGTGTGGTATACCTTTAGTAGCTTTGAGTTCGTTGATCCATCTATTTCTGATTTATTTATATGTGTGGACGTGGTGTGATTCTTTAAAGGAGAAGCGGACACAAGGCTGAAGGCGCCTTTAACAGAAGGCTCCTTTGCGTCTTCCTTCTTCTCTTAAGCAGTGAGAAGCCTCATTTCACCGCAGGCAGACCCTGGCCCAAGGATGTTTGAGGAGATAGAGGCAAAGGCGTTCATCTCATGTAGAGAGAAGATACTCTACTCTCCCACTCACCTGGCTCGACGGGTCCAAGAACGAGGGTTTCCCTCAAGCCCCAAAGAAACCCGAGTGGACTATGTTTTCTATACGAAGCGTTTACAGCCTGCCGTAGCTTTGGCCACCTGCTGCCTACTGCAGGGTATCTAGTTTAAAGAAGGCGCGGAGCTGTGCAGGGCAAGCAAGCTGCCCTGCGGTCGAGTCCCAGCCTCTCGATGTAACTTATATGCAGTTAAAACCCACAAGGATTCAGATTTGTGGTGACCCCTTTAATATCTTGCCTCTGCGGAGCAAGAACTGACTTTCCAAGTCCTGGTCCTCTTTTTGCGCATGCTTGTGAAACTCTCTTCTCTGGATCGCTGCAGCCAGACCAGATCATCTGCAAACCAGCAGAGACGTGAGGGAGCAGAGGCTGCTCTGAGTGCCCAGCGGGAGCGTTCATTCCCCCGCTCACGTAGTCGTTTACTCAGCGTCTACTGCGTCCAGCTACAGGAATAATTGCTGGGGATGAACAAATGATTGCAACACGACCCAGGAGCTTAACCTAATGGAGCCCACAGTCTAAACATGTTGATGTTTCTGAGGACTCAGGGACCACAAATTTAGAGTCGAAAAGAAATCTAAAAATACTCCTGTCCCCAAGAGAATTGATTGGTGGTTACCAGGGAAAGGGGGGTGGGGGGAGGGCACAAAGGGTGAAGTGGTGTATCTACAACATGACTAACAATAATGTACAACTGAAATTCCACAAGGTCGTAAACTATCATAATCTCAATAAAAAACTAAAAAAAAAAAAAGGCATGAGAAAAGAAAAAAAATACTCCAGTCCCCGTCTTAGAAAGTTGTTCTTGTTCCAGTTAGTAAAACCGAACATGGCTAGCTAGCTGGGAGAAACATGCAGATCTGTGTCTGTTAAAACTTGAAGCATCAGTATGTACATTTTGATAAATTATAAAGAATCCTTTTTAAAAATTCTTATTTCCCTTTTCTCTATTTCTAGTGGTATGTGAATTTCTTTTTTCTCATCAAATGAATTCGTGGACAGGGGAACATTGATTTGAGTGCACAGAAAAATGCAAAAAAAAAAAAGTGCAGGAACATTCTTTCGTTGAAAGAGCACTGGTCCAGCAAGAAAGGCCATTCTTGAGACAATCGGAGAAATTTAAATACGCGCTGTATGTTCTTTCTTAGTATTGTGTTTGTGTTAACTTTCCACGCGATAATTGCACTTTGGTTATGTAGCAGGATATCCTTATTCTTAGAAGTGTTAAAGTTTTGGTGAGTGAAGTGTCACGATGTCTGCCAGAAACTCTTAAATGACTCAGCTGAAAAGAAATTAAAATTTAAAATAAATAGAAACAATTAAAATTATATGCATGTATATATATAGAGAGAAAAGAGATAAAGCAGATATGCAAACGGGTAACAATTGGTGAATCTGAATGAGGACTATGTGGGTGTTGGTTATACTATTTTTGGAACTTTTCTGTAGGTTCAAAAGTTTTTAAAATTAAAAATCAGGGGTGGGTAGGATAAAAAGCCGAGGTCTCTGGCAAGATGATATACTCCATCAATGGAACTTTCTCCAAGTCTCTGGCACCACTTGGACGTTTCACTATTGGGCATGCTGTGTTTTATCCCTAGCAAAACACTAGGCAGATATCCGAGATTCTGGATCCAGTGCCTTCATTCTGACATGCTCTGATGCTTCTGTTCTTTAGAACGACGGATCACAATTTGAGCTCTGGGGATACCAGTTGGCTGTGGTTTATTCTGAATCACTATACTTGTCATATCTAAGCACCATTGATTCTAGGATGCACTTTGAAAAATATATATATTGCTACACCAAGATGCCATCAACTCTAAGATGGCGTGGTGATAGCAGAGATGCGAAACTTTGGAAAATAAATGGCGTATTAGAATTGATGAGGCTCTGTATAACACCAGGATTACAGGGAGGAGCCGGGCGGAGTGTGGTTGAAGAGAGGCAGCTCAGCAAGTGTTACTGGAACAATGCTGAGAGAACCAGGGCTCCTGGTGGGCAGAGCCTAGGAATACCCATCACTAAAACCTAAAGAACAGAACCCACTCCTAATAGAGCTCCCATTACGAGTCTTAATTTGGCCACTCCTGTTCCTGCTAGTGTACTAAGAATCAGGCACTTTGCATACCTGATCTCATTTTATCTTCACAACAAACCTGTGGGGAATTTATTATTATCTCCTGTTTGCAGACAGAGAAACCCGAGGGCGGGAGAGATCGAACGCCCTGCCCGGTGTCACACAGGAAGGAGGAGGCGGAGTCGCATCTCACAAGCAAGGAGATGACACTTGTGAGAATCCACACTCTAACCACCGTTCTGTACAGGCTTTGCTCCAAATGCGAAAAAAAAAAGTATTGAGGAAAAGGCTATGGTTATACGAAATTTTAGAAATAAGAACATACATAGAATGAAGTCTGGGAATCTGGGTTGGCTTGTTGCTGACTCCTTCGCAGATCGTCCTGTATTAAAAAGGGCCCCTCTTCCTGCTCCCACAGGGGCCCCTCCCCTCTTATCTCGACTTAATTTTTCTCTACAGTACTTACTATCACCCAACCTATTATATACTTACTTGTTTGGTGCCGGTTCCTCCCACTAGAAGATAAGCTTCAGGGAGGGGACTGTCTTTATTTTGTTCGTCGTTGTATCTCCAGCACCTACAGCAGAGTCTAACACATAGTGGTACTCAAGTAACATTTGCTCCATGAAAGGGTCAACACGTTCATCACTTACTAAGTAAGTGGTCAGTCTGATTTCAAAGTGCTTGGTCTTCACCTTTCTCTAAACTGCTAAGACCCTCCCTGCTCTCTCATCTGGACCAGCCCCTCTTGGCTTCTTTTTTTGTAGCTCTTTACAGTGGGAGACTGTTATCTTTGCCTTGTTGGTCTTTCTCTGCGTTATCATCTTGTCAAAATTAAAGTTAGGGTTCCTTCTTTGTGTCCAATAGCGATTCCCTTCTCTCCTCTCCTTTTAGGAAGCAGTGTGTAGATGACTAACTCTTTAGATTGGTTCCTTGGCTAAAGGTGGGCAAAACAAAGAAGGAGAGAGAAGGCCACCAGGCCACCTGGGCACAGCTTAGGTACCGACCATTGCTGCGAGCTGCCACAGATTGTCTCTTCAACTGAGCCCTCAGTGCGAGCTGGAACTCATCCAACATCCTCCAGAACTTCCCTTCAACGCTTTTCTCCCAAGTTATGCACCCTTATTCTCAGAAGATGCCATGCCTCTTATTTCTTAGAACATGTAGGGGCCCCCCAGCTTCCTGCCACCCGAGGTAAGCACTTCTCCGTTCTCACCCCACCCTGCTTCTCACTCTCAGGCCCGATGGAGCAGGAGCCCCAACTCCTACCTGAGCCGGGTCCTCTGCTTCTCTTGAGTCTACCCTCTGCCCTTCCTTGCAGCCTTGCTCTGTCAATTGTCTGCTCTTTTGCACATCTTCAATGTTTGCCTTTGTAGTGGGTCATTCCCAACAGAATTTAAACCAAGTTAAGTTTCTTCTATTTGAAAGGGAAAAACAAGAACAAAAGCCTCAGTATCACCTTCTAGCGAAGTTTCAAAATTTACTTTATATATATATATATTTATATGTATATATACATGCGTGTAACTATATATATTATATATATGATTTTCCACAAATGCATTAATATGAGCATACCATCAGACAGTGCCTGAACATTTCACTTTGTAAAGGGGATGCTGTTTTTCTAATAATAAATGGAGGCATTAAAATTTCTTTCTTATGTCATGTTTCTTCTAATTTCTGAAATGGGGCTTCAAGATTTATTGCTTCTGGGGAGAAAAGAGCTGACCCTTTGCCTCTTTAGTAAGATGGTTGGTTTGGCAGAGTAGCCCAACCTCACGGGTCCCCTGCCCGCAGTCTCACCTCCTCCGGATCCACTCACCACGCTGCCCACACAGGGACCTCTCCAAAGAACCTATCCGATCACTTTGCTTAAAACTTTTCAGTGACTCATCATTGTACTCAGGATAAACCCCAAACATCTTGATGTCACATATAAGATGCTTCTTGAGTGGGTTCGCCCCCACCTCCTACCTCTTGGAGCAGATTGTGTTCGTTTTCTTAAGGATTTACTCCCCCTCCTTGGGGGAAAGATTATAGCTCTCCTGCCCCACTAATGTGAAGCTTGGCCATCCGACTTGCTTTGGCCGTTGAAATGGGAACAGCAACGGCGCTTCCAGGGAGAAGTCTCATGGCCAGCGCTGGTTTACTTTCCCTCTCTCATGAGACCAGTGATGTTCCATATAGAGGCTATTCCTTCCATGCACTAGCTCCTGGAGTGAATACAAAATAAGCAGAACTCCCACTAATTCTCAATGGACATGTAATATTAGGGAGAAATCAACCCTTGTTGTTAGCCACTGAGATTTGGGGGTCATTTGTCACTGAAACATAACCTACTCTGCCCTGACAGACCTTTGCAACCATCTCTCTAGCTATTTCCTGTTATACTCTAATCCAGTGGCTTTCAAACATTTTTGAGTCCACCCACAGTAAGAAATAACATTTTACATCATAACTTGGTACTTACTTCACAGATATACATAGATACAAACGCAAATTAAACAAAAGCTCTACAAAAAGATCCTTATTGCGTGCAATTCACTCTGATACATTCTACTCTATTCCATTTAAGTCAGAATGCTGGTCAGGACACACTAAGTTGATTTCATGACTCATTAATGAGTCACAACTCTGTTTGGAAAACATTGCTCTACCCTCTTGAACACTGGGCTTCCCTTTACGTGTTCCTAAAGGTTCTTCAGGGCTCTGCGAAGAAGGCACCTGTCCTAGGAACTCTTACTACTGTAGGGTGGCCGCAGTGGTCCCATTGCACCCAGTAGTTCACTGTTTTGTACTTGGCTTTTTTCTTTTTCTTTTTTTAAATTGTGGTAAAAAACACATAACATAATATTTACCATCTCATCCATTTCGAAGTGTACAGTTCAGCAGTAAGTATATTCACATTGTTGTAAAACAGGTCTCCCGAACTCTTTCATCTTGCAAATCTGAAACTCTATACCAAGTAAATAATAACTCCCTCTTCCCCCTCCCCCCAGCCCATGGCAACCACCATTCTACTTTCTGTTTCTATGAAATCATACAGTATTTGTCTTTTTGTGACTGGGTTATTTCACTTGGGATAATGTCCTCAAGGTTCATCCATATTGTAACATGTAACAGGATTTCCTTCTTTTTAAAGGCTGAATAATATTCCATTGTATATTTCATAGTTTGTTTGTTCATCCATTGATGGACATTTGGGTCACTTCTACTTTTTGGTTATTTTGAGTAGTGCTGCTATAAACATGGATTGGTGTGCAAATATTTCTTCAAGACCCTGTTTTCAATTCTTTTGGATATATTTCCACAAGTGGGATTGTTGCGTCATCTGGTAATTCTTTGTTTAATTTTTTGAGGAAAGTCCATACTGATTTCCGTAGCAGTTTTGTCATTTTCTGTTCCCACCAACAGTGCACAAAGTTTCCAATTTCTCCACATTCTCGCCAACACTTTTTCTTTTCTGTTTTTTGACAGTAGCCATCCTAATGGCTGTGAGATAATTTCACTCTTTCTTATGTGAAGTCCTCAAATGGCCTACTTATAGGACAGGACTTGAGGAGAGGAATAATTCTTATCCTTTGTAGTGCCTCCAGTCTTAACATGATGTTTGCCACACAGCGTGTGCACAATAAATATGTGTAGCATGAAAGAAGTTATTTCCCCTGTGATGGTTTAAAAATATGTCTGTAAATTCTTTGTCACTTTTCTCTTCAAAAGATGGTGACTGATTACTCTCCTCTTCAATGTGGGTCAGGATTATTGACTCTTTTCTAACAAATAGAATGTGGTGGAAGTTATGCTATGTGACTTCTGAGGCTGAGTCATAAAAATGTTAGTGCTCCTGTGTGGCTCTCTCTTGGATCACTTACTCTTGGGGAAGCCAGCTACCACGTTTTGAGGATGCTCAAACAGGTCTATGAAGTGCCCCCTGTGCAGAGGAACTGAGGCCTCCCACTAACTTAGATGTGGATCTGCAATCCTCCAGCCCCAGTCAAGCGTTCAAATTACTATAGCTCCAGCCAACATCTGTCTGCAACCCCTGAGCCAGAACTGCCTTGCTCTCAAATTCCTGACCCAGAGAAATATTCTGAGAGAGAATAAATATCTAGTATCATTTTAAGCCACTTAGTTTTGGGGTAATTTGTTAGACAGTAATGAATAACTAATACGCTCCCACTTTACAGATAATGACATTGATGCTTGTAGAAATGAAGTAAGCTGCTCCAGATCACACAGCTAATAAATGAAAGGACTGAATCTCAAATGCACAACTCTAAACTCCTAGACTCCGTGACCTTTGACAGTGCAATATTTGGCTATGGGGGAATGAATTGTGGCCCCTTACTAGAAGAGTCCTTCTGGAATGGGGCCATGTAGCAGCATCACAGCATCACTCCTCTTGGCCTCACATCTTGGGTGGGTCTTGGGTCCCCTCTTGGTTATTAACTTCCAAAGAGCAATTTGGAAAAAAGAGTAACTGGAAATTTTATCCAATTAAAAAAACAAACTAGTTTCCTTTTTTTGGCCTTTTCTCCTTGGCCTTTATCTTGTTTTCTCGCTTCTCTGGAGTCATCTTTACCCCGGTCAGTCATTTGACAACAAACCTCTCCTGCTCCTGGCTGGAACTTGCCAATGATTCTGCAGAACAATTAAGCTTCCTTTCAGGGTGAGCTAATTTTATGACAGCTTTCTGCAGTTGGGAACCATCATCTGGATGGGACCAGAGTGGTCTGGCTGCTTGGTGGAGGTTTGGAAGTCATCCCTGACAATTGCTCCTTTGTCTTCCTGCCCTTGTGTCTAGATCTCCCTGCCCCTTTTGTGTTCACTGAGGGGTCACGGCATTTACATCCCTCCTCTCCCCCTTCACATTGCTTTCTCGCTTGTTCCCATGTGTCACTGACTGGCTCCTATTTCAGGCTATTTTGTGTTCTTGAGAAGTCAACCACTTTTCCTCCAAATATCAGTTTACTTATCTGTATAACGGATATAAGAATGTCTATCTAGCAAGGTCGTTCTGAAGGTTAAATGATAGCATGCCCCAGCTTGGTGTCTGGCACATGGTCAATATTCATAAATAAGAGCTTTTGTCGTGACAGTGTTGCTTCCCCTTCCATTATTAAGTCTGTTGATAATGGGAAAGGAACTTTCCAAAATTTGCTCTTAGCCTGTTACAGAGATCCTTCTCTGTTTGTCATGTGGTCTGAAATTGCTTCTTCTGTGTTTTTCTCTTCCTTGTCACTGTAGCAGTGGCTGCGTTTTAGACCTGCCATTTGGGATTCAGCTTGCTCTTGTGCTCCTCTCCCAAACCATTGGCACTAAACTACCTCCTCCCCCCTTTTGGTTTTGTCTGTCCTCTTGTCTAGGTTTTCACTGCCCTCCCCGAGGGTCTGTGAACTCCTCTGCCATCTGCCCTCACCTGGCTCAGCTGTTTTTAGGTCACCTAATCCTTTTACATTATTCCCTTCCCAGGTAACCAACAAATGACTGTATTTTCCAACTAACTCCCACAGATGTCTCTTAAAGATACTTGACATTGATGTTTTAAGACATCCTGCAGATGCCTCCTCCAAACTCCTACCCCCTACTCCCCTTTGGGAGGAAAGTGGATAGCTCTCACCAGCTCATTAAGGGGCATGCCCTCCTAGGACACACCAACTGTAGTCCTGCGCAATGAGAGAATTTTCAAAGTTCTAATCTGTTCTAGCTTTTCATTATGGACGCAAGAAGCCCTCTGAAGTCCCCAGGGGCAGCCTGAAAGACACATCTAACTCATTTTGAATTTTATCACTAGTTTGCAAATTACCTGGAGACATGTTCCTTTCCATCCAATTGATTGGAGGAGCTCATCCATGACCTGCTAATATTTCTGACTGACTTCAGAAATATATATATTCTTTCCTCTTTCAATATACTCTCCACAGGATTAGAAGTTAAGGATAACATCCTAGAGCGCAAAATATTAATCTACTCCCCGATTCTCCTTCCCTAAATTCTAGTTGACAGACGGTTAGGTAAAGAAAACAGTCCCGGAAGGAAATGTGGACATAAAAGAAGTTGACTTTCTCTTTTGCTTTTTTGGCAGGAGTTCGCTCCAATGCTCCAATAACCCCACGACCATACGCTGCACTGTTTTGAGGTGACCAGAGTGGATTAGTGGGGATAGGACTGGGGGCAGGGGATGCAAAGTTGTCATTGTCACAGGAAGGCCGTTACACAGGCCCAGGCCCCCTTCATTTCCTGCCTCTGCCCTTACTTAGTTGTTTGATGTCGGGCAAGTTATTTAACTGGACTAAGCTTTAGATTCTCCCTCTGAAAGGGTGATGATGGCTCCTTCCCTTGGCTGTTTAGTTGAAATGATGTCACCCATAAGAGCACCTGGGATGGGCGGGTGCCCAGGGAAAGGCAGGACCGTTGCAGGAGTGAGAAGTGAATTCTGAAGGGCAGGCAGAGGTCTCTTTAGAGTTCCCTGGGCCTTTCTGTTCCTGGATGATCTGTGTGTGTCTGATCACTCGAACTGGGATACACAGCGAATTTCGGGCAAGGGTATATGATTCCGCAGGGCCCAGCTCAAGAAAGCCCACTTTACTGCCTATTTTATAGCCCGTGACTTTTAATGGCTCCTGAAGTTGACAGTTCTTCTCCCTGAAGTCAAAGTGAACTTTCATCCTACAGTTTATTTTGCATTTAAATAACACTTTGCATTTCCAAGGTGCTTGACAATCACTCCTTCATTCTTCCTCCTGCTAGGTCCTTCTATTTTCTTCTATTTATTTATTTACTCACTTTTGCAGAATGGGGAGCTGGCAAAAACTCAGAGATTTGCCCAAGGTCACACAGACCTGTTCTGGGCGTTTTGATCCTGTCCTTTTTCACATCCTGGTTCCGTGCTAAGCTCACTGTGGCGTGCTACTTCTCACTGCTCAGGGGTCATCAGGAGAGATCAAAGGACTTTGGGGTCTTGGGAAAGGATTCCCAAAGTAAGTGTTTGCCAGAACTGCTCTTGCTTCATTTTGGGAAATTTGGGGGGAAATGAACATGTACTGGCCCTCAAACCTTAGGATTTTGAACCGCCATATTCCTTCTAAGGGGAGTTACACCAAGCAGTTGAGGTCCTCTGTCTGATGTCACTTTGAGTCAGTTTGGCCATGATTCAGATGCTGACCCAACCATTTGGGAGAAATAGCTGGATCATGTTTTCCCCTTTTCTTATAGAAGGAATCCATTTTATAGGAAACTCACTTTGGTACTCTGAAGCCAGAAATGATCCACCTGTTCATCCCCAAATGCCCGCCCCTTCTGGCATCTGTCCTTCCTTTTCCCTTCTTCCAGGTCTGCGACAGTGCTGTCTCCCATTTCTCAGAATGTTGTACAAGTCCACATATGGACGCTTCCCGTTTCCCCCCTGCCCCTTGTGCCAAGGTATTGGTCTCTACTTAAGAAAAAATGTAATTCCTATCACAAGCAAATTATTTGCCAGGAACAGGCAGCTCAGAGGCTAATTTGTAGCTTCCCCCACATGCCACTGATACCAAAATCATTTTAAGCACCTCTCTGTAGTTTCTGCTGTTCTGTTCTGTTGAGCAGTCGAGTTTGTCCTTTTGTCCCGTTTGCTCTTCTTGCTCATTCTTGCTTCCTCTCTCTCCCTGAAGACAGCCTGGTTTAGAGAGCTCTTACTTCCATTTTAGCAGTGAGCCTTTAGTAAGTGCCACATCTTAGTTCCTGTGACACTCTGCTGCTGACGGGGAGGGGGACAGACGGGATCTGAGTCAGTCCTTGTCCTCCAGGTAAGCCTATCACCATAAATACCTAAAATGCCTGAATGAAGGGCTCTGGCCACTCCTTGAGTCTAGAATTGTGTCTTAACCTTCCCCCTGTCATTGCTGTGTCCCCGTGGTGGCTTGCCAAGGTGCCAGTATCTATTTTTCCAGTGATGTTTCCATTTTCTGGCAATTACCCACCTCTGGTTAGGAGAGTTCACTGGGAACGTCAGGCTCTTTGAATTGTTGTTGGGTCTTATTTATTTTTCTCTCTGAAGAGTGGCTCCCTTTAAACGACTAGAGACCAAACTCTAAGGACAAAGGTGGGCATTTGGAGAATGACAGGTGAATGGCTGGGTAGCGAGATAGGTTCAAGAGATAAATGCAATCCTTGCTTTTTGCAAAAGCATAGAGACGTAGTCACATAGTCCCTGAAAAGGGGATTAACTGTGAGTTTACCACTGTGAGAATACCTAGTATTTCTATGGGGTTTTTAGAAGATTTGAGAATGTGAAACATTTGGCTTACAAATTTGCAAGTTCCCTGAGCTGTGGGTAAAGATCACTTCCAGGTAGACGAAATGAACTCAAGAAAGAGGGGAGGCAGTCACATAAACAAACCATAAACTGAGAAACATTTATCAAGCAGCTACTATGAGTCCCGCACCGGGAACACTGAGATGAATAAAGCAGAATTCCCGCCCTCAAGTTCTCCTGTAAGTGATCATAGAACGTGATGAAAATTACAATAGAAATATGAATAAAGCAGAGAGTAACTTTATCCAGAGAGAGGTCTATGTGGTTAAAGTTCCTAGGGGGATGGTAATTCTGAGCTACATCTTGAAGGAACAATAGAAGGTGACCAAAGCAGGACATTATAGGCAAAGAATTTCCTGTGGGTTTAGGGGTCTGTCGGACTGGACTGTACAGTGGAAGGGGCAGTTGAGAGTAGAGCCACACTAAGAATTTTGGACTTGATTCCTTTAGGTGAAGGAGAATTAATGAAGGTTTTAAGTGGTATGATCAAAATTGTTTTGATTTAGTTTATAAAGCAGTTCTGTACCAACAGGAGAAGCAAACTCATTTACAGTTTTTGTCTAATAGCTCCTCATTCTGCTTTGTATGATGGTTCTGTTATTAGAATGTTTGAGTTTTCTGTATCCATACACACCTATTATACCTTTATTATTCATGGACTGATTAAGGGCTTTTCCTCAACTTTGCTGGGGCACTTGGCTAATTCTTAGCATCATATAAGGTGAAGTAAATGACAGAATTGAATAGGAGTTTAAGCTGTATGTTAGGGAGTAAAGGAGGGAGAAAAGGGAAATAATATTTGTTATATTACCAATAAGTACTTTTGATGGCAACTCTGAGTATGCTGTACAAGAAAGAGAGTGGCTCATTCATGTTTTTGGATCTCTGAAATTAGAACTTTCACCACTGCACTCTCTTAAAAGTCTTCATAATAGCATGCACAAGAAGGAGGGTACTGCTAAGAAAATTCTTTCCTTCTTATCTTTTCTCTTTTTTAAAGATTGGCATCTGAGCTAACATCTGTTGCTAATGTTTTTTTTTTTCTTCTCCCCAAATTTCCCCAGCACATAGTTGCATATGCTAGTTGTAAGAATTTCTGGTTGTGCTTGTGAGACGCTGCCTCAACGTGGCCTGACGAGTGGTGCCACGTCTGGGCCCAGGATGTGAACCAGTGAAACCCTGGGCCGTCAAAGCAGAGTGCACGAACTTAACCACTCGGTCACGGGGTGGCCCCTCTTACTTTTTTTTTTTTTAAAAGATTAATTTAGGTTTATTACAGACCTCATAATCTAAAGGATGAAACATTATTTTGAGCGTGTTACAAAGGCACAGAATCAGAGGAATAACATCACGTATACATCAATTGAAGAATACATATATAAAAAGCTGAAGATCATGAAGCAAATTCTTAACCCTAAATGAAATGCTGGAATTCTCAGAAAAATTGACCGATAACTTAGATAAGTTCCCCAGATTTTTCTTTGGTCAGATGCCAGGCAGTGGTACCTGTAAATAAAAATTGAAACAAAACCTGGGAAATGGTATTCATTCCATTTTGAAAGGACTTCCATGTTGAATAATAATAATAAGGCAAACTGCTTCTAATCTAGAGGAACAGACAAAATCACACCGATATGTACTAAATACAATGATCCCAAAAGTATACAGGTTATTAGGAAAGCACACAGTAGGGATTCCTAGCTTACCCGGGGGAGGGTTCAGTGAAGGCATCACTGAGAAGACATGACTTGATCAATTATGGGTTGCCGCAGTTTTCATGAGAAATATGAAGAAGATGGTAGAATGGGGTGGTAGGAAAGAGAACCACTTTTAAAGTCAGCTGTGGTGTGTATCCAATCGGGTGAATTATCTCACCAAGCAGAGCTCCGCTTCGCTCACCTGTAAAATGGGGATGAGACTACCTGGCTCACTGGAGGGTTGTGAGGACTAAATACATTATTGAGATAGTATCATTAGGGATCATGCGTGTGGGCTCTGGAATCAGATGATGTCCTGGATTAAATAGTGTCCCCCCAAAATTCATGTCTACTCAGAACCTCAGAATGTGACCTTATTTGGAAGTAGGATCTTTGCAGATATAACTAGTTAAATTAAAATGAAGTCATACTCTACAAAATAACAATAAAAAAAAAAGCTGGAACATAATAAATGTTGACCAAAATGTGGAGAAACTGGAACCTTTGTGTACTGCCGGTAGGAATGTACAATGGTGCAGCTGCTATGGAAAAAAGTGTGGTACCTCCTCAAAAAGTTAAACGTAGAATTACCATATGACCCAGCAATTCCACTCTTAGGTATGACCCCAAAGAATCGAAAACAGAGACTCAGATGGATACGTGTACACCAACGTTCATAACAGAATTGTTTACAATAGCCGAAAGGTGGAAACAACCCACGTGTCCATCAACAGATGAATGGATAAACAAAATGTCTGTATCCAGACAATGGAATGCTACTCTGCAATAAAAAGGAATGCGGTTCTGATATATGCTCCCACACGGATGAACCTTGAAAACATTATGCTAAGTGAAACAAGCTAGACACAAAGGGACAAGTATTGCGTGATTCCAGTTATATGAGGCATCTGGAATAGGCAAATTCGTAGAGACAGAAAGTATATCAGAAGTTACCAGGGGCTGGGAGGAGGGGAGAATGAAGAGTTCCTGTTTAATGAGCAGAGTTTCTGATTGGGGTGATGACAGGGCTTTGGAGATAAATATTGGTGACAGTCGCACAACATTGTGAATGTAATTAATGCCATTGAATTGTACACTTAAAAATGGGTAAAAAGGCAAGTTTCGTTATATGTATTTCATTGCAATAAAAAAATGAGGTTATACTGAATTAGGTTGGACCCTAAATCCAATCATTGCTGTCCTTTTGGAAGAGACAGAGAGACACAGAGAAGATAGTGCTGTGTGAAGTTGGAGACAGAGACTGGAGTGATGTGTCTACAAGCCAAGGAATGCCAGCATTGCCAGCAGCCACCAGATGCTGGGAGAGGGGTGGGACAGATTCTCCCGAATGCTTCCACAAGGAACCAACTGTGCCGACATCTTGAGTTCAGATTCCTTGCCTCCACAACTGTGAGAGAATAAATTTCTGATGTTTAAAGCCACCCATGGCTCTGTGGCTGGGTGGTTAAGTTGTGAGCTCTGCTTTGGCAGCCTGGGGTTTCACTGGTTTGGATCTGGGGCGCAGACATGGCACTGGTTGTCAGGCCACGTTGAGGCGGCATCCCACATGCCACAACTAGAGCAACCCAAAACTAAAATATATACCTATGTACTGGGGGCTTTGGGGAAGAAAAAGCAGAAAAAAAAAAAAAAGAAGATTGGCAACAGTTGTTAGCTCAGGTGCCAATCTTTAAAAAAAAAAGCCACCCAATTTGTGGTAATTTGTTATGGCGGCCCCAGGAAACTAATACAGATGACCTGGGTTAGAATCCCAGCTCTGCCACTTCCTATTTGTGTGAACTTGGGTAACTAACAACTTCTCTGAGTACCAGTTTCCTTATCTGTACAATGGAGATGATAATATGTACCTTGTTGGATTACTAGGAAGATCAAATGAGATGAAATGTAACCTCTTAACAGAGGGCCTGGTCTGTAGTAATCGCTCAATAAATGTGAGTTATTAATGACAATTATGACAATAATTAGCAACACAGAGAAATGAGAATTGACTCTCAGGAGAGGCTAGTTTGGCCGTCCCTATGCCAACAGGGTTTGTTTGAAAGTTGAGAGGATTTACTTGAAAGAAAATTTACTTTTCCATTCTCATCACAGAAAACGAGTGGGGGAAATGTGTGTTCTTTGAGCTGGCATCATTGAAATGGATATGAAAGTTGAATGATTTGTCTCTGAGGCTCTGAAAGACTTCAAGAAATTGACAAGCGCATCATCTTCCTTCTAACAACCTCCCTCTCTCGCTGGTACACCTCCCCATACGCCCACGCGTGCTGTCACATTTAGAGGAGAGCTGAATTCTTACACTGCAAGTGTCCTCTTTCTGCCGAGCGGCACAGGGGAAGATGTCTCAATTGCACATGTGGGAACCGACGGTCCAGGCGCTATACACAAGTTACAGGCCCTCCCGCGAAGACCAGCAAAGCCAGGATTGCTTGCTGTAAAACTAAAGAGGGAGTGTATTTGATTTCATTTGGTGGTAAGTGGGGAAAAAAACCAATCCATTTTTCAAAGAGCAGTCTAACACCCTGGATGTACTATAAAATGGAGCTAAATCCATAGGTGAGTGGGAGGCTTAGGGAATTGATCGAGTGGGATTGCAATAGCTGCTGTCTGTTGCCTCCAGTTAGGTTAGCTGTGATCTCCACCAACACATCCACTGTCATCAGCAGTATTAGCATGCCTACCACCTCCAGGTGCTGTTTTGGGCTGCTTAAGCATACGTGCTCTCTGGCACTTGCAACAATTTACAGAGATGCATCCACAGGTGTGTCCAGGCGCAGCTTCTATCCTTAGTAGTCCCTTTCGTTATTGGGCTCTATGATATATAAGGGGTTTCAACACTGGTCATCCAACATGGTCCTCAAAACAGCCCCAGAGCTATATGATAGGACTGCCTTTATCGCCCCCACACTGCATGCAGGGCCTCTGAGGCTTGGAGAGGTTAAATGACTTGCCAAGTTCAACGTATTAGTCAGTGGTTGTTCAGTGTGTCCAGGAACAAGGGAGGTTCCCCACAGTTGGAGTCCTGGAGGCCAGAAAGCAGGTAATAAAAACCTCTGCTGAAGGACAGGAGGGAGATCGAGCCACCGAATGCACACCTGAGTGATAAACAGCGGAGGCTGAGATCTGGGCCCAGGGCAGGGAAGGGTAAGAGCTGGCCGGTCAGAGGAGGCTGGTAGGTGGGGGTAGTTACAGGAGAGGGTGGGCTGGATGGGGAGCTTGGCGGGCAGCATTAATTCCTGAGCCCTGTTTCCGACACTAGAGATGGGGGACTTTTACCCTCCCCCAGCATGGATCTGCAAGGGCAGGCTGAGTCCACTGCAAGGGGCTGACAGGGCAGAAGTCCAGGCCCTCTGAGCCCCAGTCTTTTGGTGACCCATCAAGTTCTGCTTACCTGGCATCCTTTTGTGTCCCCTACATAGGTCCATTGTCTTCTCCAGGACTTCTCCAGATTCCTTAGCCTATCATTTAGCATGGTATTGAACATTGCGTGGTAAATTGCTTGCTGACTGTTCCACAGACACCACACCTTACTTGCTTGTTTTTTCCCTCCCGTTGCCCTTAGGATAAAACACAAACTCCTTAACACACTCACCAGGCCCGGATTCTCACTGTGGCTCCCTTGGCCACTTCACCCGCCTCCCGTCCCCTCCAGCCATCCTGGCCTTCTCTCAGTTCCTCTTGGCCTTGCTTACTCGTCTGTCATCGCTCAGTTTAAAAGTTAGTTTTCAGAGAAGAACTCCCCAAATCCCTGTGTTAGGATGTCTGCCTCTTACTTTAAAAAAAATTATGGTAAAATATACATAACATAAATTTACCGTTTCAACCATTTGTAAGTATACGGTTCAGTGGTGTTAAGTATGTTCACATTGTGTAACCCATCAACAGAACTCTTCTCCTTTTGCAAAACTGTAATTCTGTACCCGTTAAACAATAATTTTTCATTGCCCCCTCCCCTTAGCCCCTGGCAACCATGATTCTACTTTCTCCCTCTAAGAATTTGACTACCCTTCGTATCGCACATAAATAGAGTCCCACGGTATTTGTCTTTTGCGACTGGCCTATTTCAGTTAGCTTAACGTCCTCAAGGTTTATCCATGTTGTGCCATGTGTCAACATTTCCTTCCTTTTTAAGGTTAAATAATATTCCATTGTTGTATATACCACATTTTGTTTATCTGTTCATCCATTGATGGACACTTGAGTTGCTTCCACCTCTTGGCTATTGTGGATAGTGTTGCCATGAATGTGGGTGCACAAATGTCTGTTTGAGACCCTGCTTTCAATTCTTTTGGGTACATGTCCAGAAGCGGGATTGCTGGATCCTATGGTAAATTTGTGTTTACTTTTGTGAGGAACCCCCTTACTGTTTCCCACAGTGGCTGTACCACTTTATATTCCCACCAACAGATCACAAGGGTCCAATTTTTCCACATAGGGTGCCTGCCTTTTCCTTTTAAAGTTTCTGCACAGAAGGTCTCTGTTGCAGTTAAGTGTCAGGCACAGCTAGCTTTCTAATCAGGAATGCACACTTAGTCAAGGCCAGCCGCCAATGCACAAGGTCAACCACCTTTGTAATCAGGGCCTCACATTTAGGTGCCCCTAACATTTGCAGGGCCCCAAAACAAGAGTACACATGGAGGTCCAAGGACCATGAACCGAAATATTTAAAAGTTATAGACCATAACTAACTGCTAAATAATAATTTTTTATCCTCTACTTTGTCAAATATATCATTATTAACAATCAAATTTAGAAAGCTGTGGTTTTTATATGACTAAAAATTGGCAGTATATCAAAGTCAATTGAATTAATTATGATTGCTCATAGGAGGGTGTTCTGGTGGGCTGGGAGTGTTGGGGTCAGCAATAACACAAAGATGTACATAATTCAAAAACATTATGTATTGATTCTCTAATATTTATTTTTTCTTATCTTTGTTTCAGCAAAATCACTATTTTGTTATATTTATAATTTTCACATTATTTGTGTTTTACGCATGGTCTTACTATTTTAACAATTGAATATATTTTCATCACAAAATTTAATGGAAAATAATGCTAAAAATTAAAATTTTTTCACACTTTCAACTTTTCTCTCCAATGTTCAAAATTATTCAAAGCAAAAGGCAAACATTAAAATTATAATTAAATTGTCTAAAAGTTTTAAAATCAAAATTATTTAAGTAAAGGCAACCTTTTTAATTTCTTTTTTGAAAATTTAATTACATTTTACTCAATGTTTTTATAAAAGTAAAACTGTTTGCAATTCTGGTGTTCTGTGTCCATCTGGTTGCCAGGGTTGAGCATCAGTGTCCCTGAATCAGTATCATGACACTTAGATGCCCACAAATATCCGTTCGTATATTTAAGAGTAATAGGACGTGTTTAGCAGTGTGAAACGCTCCTCAGCTGTCGTGCGCAACAGTTGGAAAAACCATGCTAATTTGTGAGTAGCTCTGGGACCACCAATTGGGACATAGAGAAAAGATACTTTGTTCTGCAAGAATCTGGCATTCACGCAGTTTGAGAGGAAGTTTTGACAAGCTGATAGATTTATCCAAGGCTTCTGCCTCTCGAGTGCTCTCAGCACTTTGAAGCAGCCTGTTGTTCAGTCCACAAATCTTCATGGCAGGGGACACGGTCACCTTTTGAGGGAATGAGGCAGGATAGTGGAGAAGCACCTCCCTAGGCCTTGACGGGGTTAGTCCAGAGGCCGTATGGGGCTGGGGCAGCCACCTCTAGCCCATGTCTCTGAGGCTGCTAACGCTAATGCCAATTGCTTTTCTAATTAGCATAGTGAGTGTTGGAATTGGGGTTCTATCACTGAAATCAGTGTCTTGTTGACTAGCTTCATGAATGCTAGAAACAGGCTCCTGGTGACTTACAAGTTCTCAGCGTTTGTGGGTTGGTTGGAGTATCGCGGAGACTCCCTAACTTGCAGGAACAGAATGTAAGAAGTAGTGAGGCCTACAGCCTGTACCTGTGGGAATGAATGGCTCCTGAGGCTTGATTCCCATGCAGTCCTGTGCCCAGCCACGGGTCTGGAGGACTTCCGGTGAACGGTTCATACTTCAGAAAGGATAGAGAGCAGGAACCCAGCGGGCATGCAGAAAGATTTTTAGAAAATGCATTGTGTTTACTTTCTAATGAAAGTATTAAATGTCAGCGTGTATTGCAGAATTTGGTCTGAGACTGACTTTCCCTATAATTTAGTGGCAAGGCTGTAGGAGCATCGTTAGCCCTCACACAATTAACAACCTGAATTTTCCTTGATCAAACTTGCTTCGGTCGGTTTTATAACCCCCTCAACTAGGGTAGGTCACTCTGGACTTTTCCCTTGTAATATTAGACAATACGAATGGCGTGTATACATGTTCCTTATGGTCCATTTTATATGCGATGACTAATGACTACCTTTTGCAACTACTTTGGGGTTTAAAAAAATACTATTTGATTGATTAGTTAGAAAATGAAAAAAACCAGTTTCCTTAAGTATTTAACTTTAGCTTATAAATCTTACTCTTCTAGTTATAACTCTAGCAGATTTTTACACCCATAAGAGGCTTTGTAAGTTAATTATATTCTCTTAGACATTTTTAGCTGCACTTACAAATTTAATATGTTCAATTTTCTTTTTAAGCACATTGATGATCTGAATAACAAACAAAACCTCCCCAAGCGTTTAAATAGTTTTTATAATTTGAATAAATTAAACTTACAAATACGGTGAATCTTAAGTTCTCTCAAATGTTCTCCACAACTGTTTACAAACAGTAATATTTAATTTGACAAAGTCCATAACACATATTTGTCGAACACCTATGAGTTCCTTGGGCTGGATGCTTGAAATGCGTCTGTGAACAAAACAGAGATCTCCGCTCCCGTGAAGTTCACACTCTAGTTAGAGGAGAAGACAATACATAGTAAATATGTACATTAAGTAGTATGTTAGAAGCGGGTAAGTGTTTTGGAAAGAAGAAAGAAAGTTTGGGGGATCAGCATTGTGGGTAGAGAGGAGGGAGTTGTATTAAAGCGAGTGACCAGCCCTCACCAAGAAGAAGCAATTTGAGAAACACTTAGACAGACAACTTAAAATCATAAGTTTAACTCAATTCCTCAATGATGCATTTTAATGAATCAAGAGGAATTGCAAGACCAATCTACTAAATACCTTATTTGCCAGATTCCTTTAAATACCACAAAAAACTTCATGTATACCCATATTATTCCTAAATTTAACATATAAGCATTAATACCATGGGCTTGATTTACTTTATTAATTCTAAACCTTCCCAATGTTAAAAGACACTTTCCCACTAAGGAAAAACGGATTTTCCCAAGCAAGTTGAGGGTGCTGTCTCAGTACACTGATGTTGCTTTGCCACTAGAGAGATATTTGGCCAAGATAAAAAGCTTGACTCCCACCCATGACATTGATGGAGCTCAGTGAACCATTTCTGTCACCATTATAACCTGCATTCCGTAACTTGTTAAGGTGTTTTCACAGAGTCTCTTTGGCTGAAGTATTTATTGCCCAATTCTTTCGTCTGATTTTAATGTGTGATGCTTTCCCCAGCTTGAGCATAATTTCTTCAGTGCTTGGTGGGATTTCGGATTTCTTTGGCTCTCCTAAATCATCTTAATGTCTTCCCTTCTGACTCTGTGGTCATTTTGAAACATGGCTGCATGTTCTTTGACACATCGTCCATCAACAGTCAAGATCTACGTACCCTCCGCTTGGATCTGAGCAGGCTTGGGGACTGCTTAAACTGAAAGGGTACCACAGAAGTGGCACCATGTGACTTCCAACGCTAAGTCACAGAAGACCATGCAGGTTCCACTTTGTTCACTGAAACAGTTGTTCTTGGAGATCGGGTCCACCATGTAAAGAGGTCTGGTTACTCTGAGGTCACCACATTGTCAAGAAGCCTAAGGTACATGGAGAGGCCATGTGTAGGTGCTTCCATCAACAGGTCCCAGCTGGGCCTTGAATCATCCCAGTTGAGGTGCCAAACGTTTGAGTTCAGAAGCCTCCAGCAAATTCCAGCCCCTCGCCATCTGAGCCTTCTAGCAGAGCTCCAGAAATTGTGGAGCTGAGACAAGTCATCCTTTCTGTTTACTGTATGAATTCCCGACTCTCAAAATCTTTGAATCTGATAAAAATGATTGTTTTACTCTGATAAGTTTGGGAGGGTTTTCAGGCATCAATAGATAATTGGAATAGACGTCAAAGATGCTTTAATGACAGCCATCAGATTGTTTCTTAACCTTTTGAACTTCTGTTACATGGATTGGTTTCTCTAAAGATGTGAAGACGCCGTTTGATTGGATTCTGCGTCTCTCTTATGGCTTTGCTTTATTCGGTTACAACACCATTAACGACTAAAGATCACAGCTGCAACTAGTCAATTTTGTAATCAATTGCTTAATATCTATTTTCTTTCCCATCGTATAATCTGCCTGAGGACAGGGGTTATGCCTGTCTTATTCCCAAGCATCTAGCCTAGGGGTTGACAAACATTTTTAGTAAAGGACCAGACAGCAGATATTCCGGATTTTGCTGACCATTTGGTCTTTGTCACAGTTGCTCACCTCTGGTGTTATAGCACAAAAGAACACAAAAACAAATGAGTTGACTATGTTCCAATCATTATTTCTGGATAATGGAGTTTTAATTGCATATAACTTTCATGTATCATGAAATACTATCTTTCTTTTGATTTTTTTCAGCCATTCAAAAATGTGTATTTGTTTCCTGGGGCTGCCATAATGAATTACCACAATTAGTAGCTTAAAACAACAGACATTACTCTCTCACAGTTCTGGAGTCTACAAGTCTGAAATCCAGGTGTTGGCAGGGCCATGCTCTCTTTGAAGGCCCTAGGAAAGAATCCTTCCCTTCCCTTTCCTGGCTTCTGGAGGCCCCAGCAATCCGTGATGTTCTTGGTGTGCACTGCATCGCTCCAATCTCTGCCCCCATCTTCACTTGGCCTTCTCCCTGTGTGTCCCTGTGTCCTCTCCTCCTCTTAAAAGGACCCCAGTCATTGGATTTAGGATTGGTTGAATAATTCTATATCAAGATCCTTAACTAGTTACATCTGCAGAGATTCTATTTCCAAAACAGGTCGCATTCAGAAGTCCCCAGTGAACATAAGTTTTAGGGGGAATCCTATTCAACCCACAACAAAATGTAAAAACCCTTCTTGGTTCTTGGTAGTATAAAAATAGCTGGCATAGTTCGTGGACTCCTGATGTAGCACACTGTCTTGAACACAGCAAACACTGTAAATTCTGTTGAAGGAATGAAGCGTACCCCAAACAGCACTGGAAACAGACTAGGGCCTTAGGAAATAACTTGACACACAAATAAAGACATCTAAAACCTTAAACAGATTCCATACATACGAAATTAACCAAGCCTTGTAACTAACTACAATAAGACTTTGCCATATTATCTGATCTATTCCTCCTATCAACCCTGTGAGGGAAATATTCTTATTCCCATTTGTAAGTTGAAACAGATTCGACAAGTTTAAGTGACTTCCAGAAGCTCAGTGGATGAGGTAGGACTTGGACGTTTTCCAAAGCAGCAAGTGCGATAACGCATTTAGGGAAGATGAAGACGTTACGAAGCGAGTTAGGTGAGTTGTGGCGGTGGGCAGGGGAAAAGGGGGTCAGGAGTGGAGACATCATCTTATAACATAACGTTAAGAAAAACTTTGTGGATATGCAGCAGGTCACGAGAAAGGGAAGGCACTGGTTGAACTGGGAGAGGCTGTTGTAGGCACAGGTGCATTGTGGGAGAAAGCCATGGCTTGAAGAAGGACAGTTGGATGAATTGGTTCTATCTGGGGTTGAAGAAGGGAGACTGAGTTGCCCTCGTGACCTGGGTAATGGCTTAAGGGTTTTGAACTCAAGTTATAGGAGATGATGCTAATGACGGAAGGGGATCAGAATATGCCACCCCAGAATACACCACTTGGGCATAAGGATTATTTTGAGCTGAAGGCGATTGAGAAACCGCAGACACTGGAAGAGCTCTCTGCCCTGCCTCATCTGCTTAAAAGCAGGACATAAATTTCCAGTGAGAGAGGTGTTCTCCTCGTATCAGGAAGGGGAGAGCAACTCTTATCGCTGGAGAAGGGATGTCAAGGCTGAGGTGACTCTACATAAACAGACCTTACTAAAATAACCCTTATCTTCCATTAGTTTCCCCCATATATTTCCTAGTCACCTTCCCACAATTTATCACTCCTAGAAGCCCAAACCCCCTTTCCTTTGTCTAGTCAGTTCTCCACAATTTATCATCTTTTGTTAAACATAGGATTTTCACTTCTTTTCTGTGAAGCCCTTGTATGCATAAAAATATTAACAGCAAAAAAAATTGTGTGTCTTTTCTGCTGTTAATCTGTCATTTGTCAGTTTAATTCACAGGCCTCATACACTGAACCTAAGAAGGTAGAGGAAAAGTTTTTTCCTCCCTTACATGACTTTTCCTTAATTTAAGATTTTAATTTAAATGGCCCAAGTTAATTGTTCTAAACTCTCTTAGATTCATCATTCTATGGAGAATTCCATATGTGGAACTCTTCTTAAAGAAGGACTGGATATTTGATGCACTCTCATGACCAAAATGGAGCCTGCAGGGGCTGATCTGGTGGCATAGTGGTTGGGTTTGATGCACTCCCCTTCGGTGGCATGGGTTCATGGGTTTGGATCCTGGGCATAGACCTACACCACCCATTGGCCATGCTGTGGCGGTGACCCACATACAAAGTAGAGGAGGACTGGCAAAGATGTTAGCGCAGGGCAAATCTTCCTCAGCAAAATAAAATAAAATGGAGCCTGCAGACCTCACAATGTTAGCTGGCAGGCAGTGACTGTAATTTTCAAATTTTATTAATGGGAGTCAAATGAACAGCAATCCAGGCTGGTTCTCGTGCATTTTAGTATATTCTTCATCATTTCAACCATTCCAGTATTGACTAAGATCTTGCCTTACTATGGCTCGGGCTAGAACCAGCAACCAATGGCACCATGTCAAAAGCTTGAGACAGTGCCCGGGGATGGTCTCCTCCCTCGGTGCAGGAGGCCTACGTGCTGGGCCTCCAATCCTGCAGAGACAGGCCTGCATCTTGTTATGTGAGCATCCCCAGGCCCTGGCCCAAGGCTTGGCACACAGCAGCCTCTCTCTTAAGATTTGATATGTTGTACCTGTGGCAAATCTGTCTTTGACTCCCTTCTACCCTGAAGCCGTCTCACCCCGAGGGCCTTTCTTTCTCCTATCGGAGCAAAAAACCCCTTGCTGCTCTATTCCTCTCTGCAGCCTTCAAGGTAAATCCCATTCAGGCCTGCGTACCATTGTCTCCTCCCCACTGTAACCAAGTGAAAAGGGGCCTGTTCTGCTGGCTGCAAGCTGGTGCTGATGAATTGCAAACGAGTCAGTGGTTGAGAAAGGACAGTTTATATGATGAGCTAGCATAATCGGAAGATGGCAGACTAGTGTCCTGAAGAACCATCTTCAAATCCTACAGAATCTTGAGGCGGTCATATAGGGGAAATGGGCAGGGAAGGAGGGGGGTTAGGGATGTCGACCATCCAGTGTGACAAACTTCAAGGCGCCACATTCTCTCTTTCTTCTGTCCTTCGCGATGGGCACCAACACAGAATTTTTCTTTCTGGAGGTCGTCGTGTTCCTGGGGAGCTCAGAGAACAAAGTTGTCTTCTCACAGCTGGGAGATACACGTAAGCAAGAGAGAACTAGCAGATCACGTATTTTGTAAAAACGAGAGGTGCTTAATCATCTAGGCCACGTGCAGGCTAGAATGTGTTCTCAGAGACTAGCTGGTCAGGGTCGCAGTTACAATATTGCTTCTTTTCCCTAAGAGGGCTTCTGTCTTATGATCTAGCTGTTACCACTTGTTAAAACCTCCACCGTCCGGGTGGGGCTGCGTTCAGTTAAGAAGATAGCAATGTGAGTGAAATAAGTCCCACTGAAGCTTTAGCCTTTTGGGGGAGTATTTGCATTTTAAAACGGAGTTCCAAAATACTCTGCTTGGTACGCTGTAGGTAAGACAGACTTCTGAGTTTGAGGAAGATCCTGGTGCAGCCTGCCTAACCTAGCTCTTGGGATTATATACTGATCCTCCGGTTTACTCAAGCTGGGAGCTTTACTAGAAAGGCAGAGTGTCTGGAGCAGCACTGACTGGATCAGAAGCTGCCTTTACGTTCAAGCTGAGGAGCACTGTTCTACCCCATCTCCCGCAGGGGTCCTACAGGTGCAAACAACAGATGTCTTGATTCCTCCTTCTGAGAACTCCATGACCTTTGCCCTAGAGTTATATACTTTTTATATCAGTAGTTTGCAAATTTTATTATGCACAAGAGCCATCTGAGGGCACAAGTGAAAAATGCAGAGGCTCCCCAGAGTCACATTCAGTAGGTCTGGGGTGTGGCCCAGGAATTTGCATTTTTAACAAGCTGCTCAGAAGATCCTGAAACAGGTGCTCCTAGTTTCGTATTTTGAGAAACCCAGCCCTTACTCTGTTCCAACCCGGCCCAGCATTTTGTGGGAACAGCTACAGAACATCAAAGATTGAAGCCTGCTTGTTCCACAGCAAAGAGGAAATGCGGGGCTGAAGGCAGAGCTTCCTCTAAAATCCTAAATTTAGAGTAGCAAGTCCTTGTTATTTCCAGGGATTTGCCTGTCTGTTGAGGAAATATGGTAGCTTTAAATCCCAGGGTTGGTTGAAGGCAAGTAATTGGAAGTTATGTTTACCACCTGGGCACCTGTTTCGCCCTTTGCAAGAGAAATGTGATTTTTTTTTTTTTTCCCACCACTCCGGCTCCCTCCCCCCATCGCTTCCCTTCCCGCCCTTGGGACCCACCCTTGGGCTGTGCACACATTCTGGAGTCTGGGGACTGGCAGCTGAAGGCAGCAGGTGAAAGCCTTGCAGGTGGTTGATGGAGAACGAGATGGAGTTGCATCACTTTCTTGGTCTCTTCAGAGTTATTACACGGAGAGAAGTTGTTGGCTGTAGGGAATTAAGTGAATAGGATGAGCCCAGAACTGCTAATATCTGTCCCAGACTTTCTGGAAAAGAATGCCGTAGATTGCTTTCCCAGTTTCCCGTTCTTTCTCTAGGGTTTTGGTCTATGGGGCTGTTGAGACAGTCCGTGTAAACGGGGTCCCACACTGGACTGCGCTAGCACACATAGGCATAGATGATACAGACGGGCGAAAACAGACACACCACTTGTCAGCGGTTCCTCACTGAGTTTAACTGAAGAATCAATATGTCAGGATTGTTCCTACTGCAATTCTGAAGGCTGTTTCTTAGGCTTTGGAAACAAAGGAAAAGGGCTGTCGAATATTCCAGAACGTGTGTTTTCTTAGGAATGTGATGATTGCAACCATGTGTGATGTGGCAGTTCTTTTACCTGCTGAGAGGACCTGGGAGAACCGAGATCTCAGGAAGCACGTGGGCTTTTGTTGTTCAAACGAATTAAGCAAATCGCCAGCATTCTGTCATGCCCCAACACTGGGCCGAAATGCAGTCATCCCGTGCCTCTTGACGTCTGCCATGCGTGTCTTTGCCCCCGTGAGAATGCCTGAAATGTTTACATTTTGAGTATCCTCCTACGGCAGGGAAAATCTCTCCCAACCTCATTTGTTTGGACCCCTCTGCCCAGTCCTTCCCCGTGAGCCCCAAATGCTGTCTTGGCTTTCCCCTTGATGGATTCGTTGTTTTGATTTGAGCCATCGTGGCAGAAAATCTGATGTCATCTGCAGCTGCTACACTGAGATTCAAAGAAGCAGTCATTAACCCTTACAAAGATGCACATGGAGGCATGGTGGCCTCCCCAATATTCTGTATGTCAATAACCATGGTGTGAGTCAGGTTTCTGTCTTGGATTGAACATTTGTTGGGCATTGGCAGAGGGGTTTTGATTCTTTCAGACATTCAATAAATACACATTTATTAAACCCTTACAATGTACCAGGTGAAGGGGATCAGGAAATGCCACTCCAAATACGCCACTCTAGCATAAGGATTATTTTGAGTTGAAGGCCATTGAGAATCGATGGTTGCAGGAAGAGTTCTCTTCCCTCCCCTTTTCTGCCTAAAAGTGGCATAAATTTCCCCTTGTGAAGGCGTCCCCCTCTTTCACACCAGGAAGAGGAGAACAACTTATTACTGGAGATGGAGAGTTGGCACTAGATGGGTCTGCATAAGCAAACCTTAGTAAAATAACCCTTATCTTCCCCTAGTTCCTCCTTATATTTCCTAGTCGTTTTCCCACAATCTGTCATTCCTTGAAGCCCAAACACCATTTCCTTTGTTAAAATGGTATATACGCCCCTGAGTTTCATCACTCCTTTGAGTTTCACTCCCACGTACATAAAATATTAATGAAATTTGTATTCCTTTCCTCCTCTTAATCTTTCATTAATTTGCAGGCCCCTAGGTTTTGAGCCTAAGAGGATAGAGGAAAAGTTTTTCCTTCTTGACACAGGCAAGTAAGTCAGCCTAGTCACATCCTCGGTCTCTCTAATCTCCAGGTGCCATAAGGATCCCCCAGCCTTTAGGAAAACTTTTGGTTCATGAGCCCTGGGGAAAGAATTCTGCTTCTGGAAAGGTATTGGGAACTTGCAATGCTGCTGTGTGAGCCTCTGACAGGTTTTTGAGTGGAAGGCTCAGTCTCAGATCCACGGCCCTGAGAGCCCCCAGGGGAGGAGGGGGCTTTCAGCATGGATAGTGATGCCATGAGGCAGTCTGTGTGGCCACAGGAGTCCCTCACACTGTTGGAGTGGTGTCTGGGATGTCAGGAGTAGGGCCCCAAATATCGATCTTTTACATTTAAGTGTTTGGATGTCCTCAAGGGCCACTTATTTTGTATATGAAAGACAACTCTGTCGTTTATTTCAGCTTTATAAATTAACATTTCATTTACTGAGGTTACAAATTCAGAAATCTAAATCCTGAGCTGGCTCTGATGGCCTAGTGGTTAAAGTTCGGCACATTCCACTTCGGCAGCCCAGGTTCGTTTTCCAGTTGCAGAACCACATCGCTCGCCTGTCAGTAGCCATGCTGTGTCAGTGGCTCACATAGAAGAACTGGAAGGACTTACAACTAGAACATGCAACCATGCACTCGGGCGCTGGGGAGAAAAAGAAAAAACTATCTGAATCTCAGGTTCCCTACCTATAAAATGGGGATAGAATTTGAAAAAAAGAAATCTAAATCCTTCTTAAGTTTTTAAGTTCAATTTAAGAATCTTCCTATTTAGAATCATAAGATTATTAAATTGCTATTATTCTAGCATGTTTTAACACTCATTTTAAAGTGGACTTTGAATTATGTTTGTTCCATATTATAAGCTCAGTTAATTGAACTGCTTTATGTATTTTAAAGTAAATTTATGAATTTAACATATTGCATTCCTTTATTAAGTACTTAAACTATCTGACAAATCTTTTGAAACATTTAAGTAATTTAAAAAATCTAATAAATGTATAAATATGATGCACTTTAAACACAGTCATACGCCACATAGCGATGTTTTGGTCAATGATGGACCCCATATATGACGGTTGGTCCCATAAGATTAGTAGCACATAGCCCAGGTGTGTAGTAGGCTGTGCCATCTAGGTTCGAGTAAGTACTTGCTATGATGTTTACACAGTGAGGTAATTGTCTAAGGATGCATTTCTCAGAACGTATTCTCATTGGTAAGCGATGCATGACTGTACTATTAAATGTTCCAATATTGTATAAACAGTAAGATTTCAACTTAAAATCATGAGCCTAAGTCAATTACTCAACTACACATTCTAAATGGCAGTTACGGAGCTGAACCGTTACTCTAGAACTGGTCTTACTATCTTAACTTTGCAAAATTTTAAAATGCTTCTACAGACGGAATGTTTGTTTCCCCTTCAAAATTCCTATGTTGAAGTCTAACCTTCAATGCGATGGTATTTGGAAATGGGGTTTTTGGGAGGTGATGAGGTCATGAGGGAGGAACCCTCATGAACGGGACTAGTGTTTTATAAACGAGATCCCAGAGAGCTCCCTCTCCCCTTCCACTGTGTGAGGACACGGCCAGAAGACAACCATCTACGAACCAGCGAGCAGGTTCCCATCAGACGCCAAATCTACTGATGCCTTGATCTTGGACTTCTCAGCTTCCAGAGCTGTGAGAAATAAATTTCTGTTGTTTATATGCCACCCAGTCTGTGATACTCTGTTAAAGAAGCCTGAACAGAATAAGACAAACACCAAATATATTATCCAGCTTACTCCCTAACACAAAAATATTAGAAGTTTCCATACTAAATTCTAAATCTTCCTGGGTTTGCAAGGTGTTGACCCCTAAGGAAACAGCTGTGCACTTTAAGTAATTTTGGTAAAACATTCTTAAACGCTTGATTCATGAAGATGAGAGAGTTCAGCTGGAACACGGAGTACATTCTCGTTTGTGGCCCTCATGGAATGTATGGGGGCCTATTTTCAGTCCATGAAAGGGACAGTGCTCAGTTGATTGTATTTTGTATTTCTTTGGCCATTAAGGTAATAGGAATGTCTGTTCCATCTAATTCCAAAGGGTCTTAGAACTGAAAGTAAACCTTCATTCTTTTTTGCAAAATGTTTATTTCTTAGGACCATGCAACTCTTAGAAAGATTAAAACAATGTCTGACTTCTTTCTGTGCATCTCTTGGCTTTGTCACATTATTTGACTGATAATTGTCTGATTATTTGGTCACTGCTTCCACTCTACTGACACATCCTGATTAAAAATGGAATATTTTGGGGTGGGCCTGGTGGCGTAGTGGTTAAGTTCACTCTGCTTCGGCAGCCTGGGGTTCGCAGGTTTGGATCCTGGGCGCGGACCTACACACTGCTCATCCAGCCACGCTGGGGGGGCATCCCATATACAAAGTAGAGGAAGACTGGCCAGATGTAACCTCAGGGACAATCTTCCTCAAGCAAAAAGAGGAAGACTGGCAATAGATGTTAGCTCATGGCTGATCTTCCTCACTAAAAAAAAAGGAATATTTCCATGCCTATAAAAGCATATATACCTAGCATGCCAATGTTAACTATTATTATATGAGATTTATGACCAGGATCCCCAAACCATTAGGAAGACCCACCGGTTACACTAGGTCTGTAACCAACACTGCAAACTAGACAAGGAATAAAAAAGAGAGAGCTCCTAAATGGTAGGTGTGAGAACTCAATGAGAGAAAGGGAATGGATAAGAGGGAGAAAATTGGCAGAAAATAATGTATAACCACACAGAGATATTAATGTTTAGTAAAATATTTTCAGCTTCGGCTTACACAAAAAAACCAGTGAAGCGTCCAGTTGAATATACGAATGTGTCTCTGCAGGGTGATGGTGATTCACAGAGATTTTCTTCATAAAGAAGCAGAAACTAGCCTGTTTAAAAGCAGTTCCATTTAATGCAACACGGCATTGAACCGGCCTCCTTTTCAAGGGGCTACTATTAAAGGCAAGATGATTATCTTCAGCATTTAGATGGCGTGCTGACTGGGGCCATAACACCAGGGCACTTAGACGCGCCTATTATCAACGTACAGTGTGCGCTTTGGAAGTTTAAAAATAGCTTTCACAACCTTTTATGGCTTTCCTTGAGCGGGCTATGGCTGTGCGCTCTGGAGAATGCAGGGCACCCCGCAGGGAAGGCTGGGTGGAACCTCGCTGGCATGTTGACCTCAGGGGGTCTGGGCTGCAGGACCACCTGGGATGTATGACTTAGTCATAACAACGTCCTTTGAGACCACAGGTAAGCTGGAGTTTAGAGGAAATTCTTGTTCCAACTATGACATTTGGGGAAATCATTGATCTTCTCCAGGTTAAAGCCAGTTAGGGACATTGTGTGATTCAGAAGTTTCTCTCTCTTTTTTAAAAAAATCCCAGTTCGGTTTAATGAATATAATATACCAAGCACCTACTATGTTCAAGTCTTTACATTCACTGTTAGGAATATAAAGAGACACAAGCCTTTGTCTGGTGATCCTTTCCTATCCTTTTAGTGTGATTCCTCACTTCTTTCTCACCAATAAACGTCTCAAATGCAAATGCTGGTGGGGGCCAGGCCCGTCTTGTGAAGGAGTGAACAGGCCTCTGGGAGACCACAGCTCGTGGAGATCATGCGCTCCATTGTTCACGGGGGTGTGACTCAGTGCCAGTTGCTGCTGGGCAGGAATGCAGCCCCAACAGTGCCAGGACTTCCTGTTTCTCAAAGGGGTTCGAGAACTGGATTTTTATGTGAAATATCCCAATCTTTCAGCTTTGGGAACTGGGTGGGCCAACAGCAAATACATCTGCAAGCCAGGTCTGGCTTGGAGCCAACAATCATCTCACCTCTTGGCGTAAAGAAGGACAGTCCCTCGATTATTAGCCATTCGTCCAAGATCTTTTTTGACAGATTTCAGTCCCTCATGAGAAAAAACCTTTCTACTAGAACAGTCCGAAGACTTAAATGGGAGGCTTGTCGAAGTGATGAGCCGCTGGGTACTTAGACGGATTTGAGTGGATACTGGAGGATGCTGGTGGGCACACTACAGAGGGTCCACGAGGGAAAACAACGAGCAAAATGAACAAAAAGTCATGAGGGCACCTCAGTTCAAGGAGGCAGGAGTGGAGTTGCTGAGACAGAAAGTTGAGTCACCCGAAGGCAGAGCCCAGAGCCCGGAGCTGGGGCGGCACATGCCTGCTCCCGAGGGCGGCCACCAGGGCTGTTACTGAGCCACCAGAGCTGTGGTGTGTTCCAAACAGGCCCTGGCGTCTGTGGCCGTCCAGACCCGTGTTGTCCAGTTTGATAACCGCCAGGCACACGTGGCTGTTTCAACTTAAAATAATTAAAATGAAACGAACAGTTCAGCTCCTTAGTGCCTTCTGCCACATTAAATGTTCAGTGGCCACAGGTGGCAAGTGGCCCCCATATTGCAGGTGGCGAGAAGACTTCCATCATTGCAGAAAGTTCTACCAGATGGTGCTGGTCTATAGCTTTCCATTCTTGTTTCTTCCCCGTGTATCTGTAACTAAGATGACTTTACTGTGCCTCTCTTCTTGGCCACCAGAAAGAGTCTCCCTGGTGCAGTGACTTCGAGGTCCCTTCCAACCTCATGTTCTTTGTGAAGGATAGATGTATCTGTTAGGAGCTGTGCTGTCTGAGCCTGGGCCCCAAGGTGGTCCTCCCTCAACCTCCTGTGTATTTATTTTTAAAAAAACTGAAAAAGTGTGGTAAAATATATATAACATAAAATTTATCATCTCAACTATTTTTAAGCACGTAGTTCAGTGGCGTTAAGTACGTTCACATTGTTGTGCGATCATCACTACCACTCGTCCCCAGAAGTTTTTCATCTTCCCAAACTGAAACTCTATATCCATTAAACAACAGCTCCCACTCCCCTCTCCCCCTGGCGACCGCCATTCTGCTTTCTGTCTCATGAATTTGTTCTAGGTCTCTCCTGTAAGTAGAATCATACAAGACTTGTCACTTTGTAACTGGCTTGTTTGCTTAGCATGATGTCTCCAAGGTTCATCCACGTTGGAGCAGGTGTCAGAATTTCCTTCCTTCTTAAGGCTGAATAATATTCCATTGTATGTTTATACCACGTTTTGTTTATCCATCAATATCTGTTGATGGACACTTGGGTTGTCTCCACCTCTTGGCTATTGTGAATAATGCTGCTATAAACACAGGAGTGAAGATATCTCTTCAAGATTCCTTTGGGTATACATCCAGAAGTGGAATTGCTGGATCATACAGAAATTTTATGTTTAATTTTTGAGGAACCTCCATACTGTTTTCCACAGTGGCTGCACCATTTTACATTCCCACCAACAGTACACAAGGGTTCCAGTTTCTCTACATCCTCACCAACACTTGTTATTTTCTGTGGTTTTTTTTTTTTTTTGATAATAGCCATCCTAATGGGTATGAGGTGGTATCTCATCGTGGTTTTGATTCTGATTTCCCTAATGATTAGTAACGTTGAAGATCTTTACACGTGCTTATCGGCCAAGGTGTTTTCTGTGAAACATCAATGCTTTCACGTAGGAAAAAAGCCATTTTTAAAAGGTTAAGCAATGGTTTTTTGACGTTCTTTGCTTTTGTTTCTGTTTCTCTGGCGTGCGGGTTTTACTTCACCTTGAGGAGAGATGGTTCTGTTTCTGAGGGACCAATCTGAAAGGCCTTTGGTTAGACAACGGTAAAGTAATGAGTGTCTTCAGAAATGGAGAAGTTCCAGCAAGATGGGCTGATGATCTCAAAGTTTGTCTTCTTTGTAGGTGGAAATAAATTTCTGCAGATTTTTTTTTCTAGGAAAATCTTTCCTCTCGTTGATCTTGGGGAGGTTGGGGCTTGGACTTACATGGGGAAGAGAACTGACTCCTGAAAATTTAGCCTGAGACCAGAGATTAAGGCCCAACTCTCAGGGCAGGGCCTACAGACTTGACGAGCAGTCATGTGGAGCATCTCATTTTACGGTCTCGGAGACGCGGTAATCTTTGGTTGTGTCCTAGCCTTTTGTAGAGCCTCAAATGTTACAGTCCGTTATTAACCGACATTGAGGGGAGGGCGTGTGCCCATGTTTGGGGTGACGTTAAGGCAGCTGCAGCTGCCCGGAGAGTCAGGTTTCAGGGCAGCAAGGAGGGTACTGTAGTGGCCTAGGGCACTACTATTGCCAGATGGTCGTTGGGGTGGCAAGTGATAAGAGACAGATTTGTGGAACATGTGGGCAGTCTCTTGGGACTCCCAAAGACATTTGGAGGAAGAGAACCTGGTAAAAGTCTCGCTTTGCTGCAGTCAAGCGCCAGGAGGCTCATGCTGTGATGGTTTGGGTGTAAGAAGGAAGTAGGGCATTGTTTGTATAGTCACAGGCTGGTTAAGTCTGAGACTTGTGGGTTCGACGTCCCTCACATGGTCACCCCTTAGGGCTGGTTGCTCTGTGGCATTCTTCCCACCTGCTCCTCCCCTCTGCTCGTTCTAACTTTTTGTAGCTTGGGCACCCTGATGATTTACCAAACATTGTCCCTGAGGTGGGCCTGGCAGTCACCTGTCTGGCCTTGAAATCTCCCCGCTGAATACTTTGGTTGTACGCGGTAGCGCATTCTTTGAGGTCCTGCAAGAGAAGTGGAAAGTGCGGGGAGCGGGAGCAGAGAGCCACAGGCAAGGCTAGAAAAAAAAAATGAACTTGAAAAGAAGAGGCTACAAAGGGGACTTTTCATTCGTTTATTTGTTTTTTGGTATTAAAATGCTTTGGTAAAGGCTGATTTCGTTTGTGAATCTTCCTTTTAGTCTGAGGCTGGGCTTTCTCCTCTGTACCGAAGGGGTTAAATCTCCTGCCTTTCACGAAAGGTTTTGTTTTAACAAAGGGTTCCACAGCAAGAGAGGTTTGAAAACCAGGCGCTGGATGCCCTCTAGGCTCATTATTAGACCACACTGCTTTTGGTACATCATGAATTAATTTTATGTTTTGTGAATGTTATAACGGTTAAGTGAATAACAAAATTATTTTGTTTCACTGTCTCTCTGTGAATTGACTTCTAAAATAATATTTAAAAAACATAAACATTTAAAAATAACCCCAAATTTAGCTTCCCTTTTTTGGTATTAGTTTTTCTTCTCCTTCTCTGTGTTGGGAGTACCTGAGACCACCCATTTTGATGATTCTCCAGGAGGACTCTCAGGACTCAGTGTATAGTCAGAGTCACAGCTATGAGATACCACAGTGAAAGGAGACAAAGCAACAGCAGCAAAAGTGAAAAGGAAGTCTGGGGGAAAACCAGGAACAAGCTTCTAAGAGTTGTGTTCCAGAGGAATCACACAGGACATGCCAGATTCCTCCGGCAAGAAGTTGTGACAACACATATGAAATAGTGTCTACAGGAAAGCTCATTAGAGGCTCAGTATTCTGGATTTTTATTGGGGGCTGCTCACATAGACATTTTTTTTGTTTTTGAGGAAGACTAGCCCTGAGCTAACATCTGCTGCCAATCTTCCTCTTTTTGCTGGGGAAGACTGGCCCTGAGCCAACATCCATGCCATCTTCCTCTATTTTATATGTGAGACGCCTGCCACAGCATAGCTCGATGAGCATTGGGTAGGTCCGCATCTGGGATCTGAACTGGTGAACCCTGGTACACTGAAGCGGAGTGCGTGAACTTAACTGCCGTGCCACTGGGCCGGCCCACTGCAGGCTTCTTTTGCCTGCTGTGTTCCAAAATTCCAGACTCCCAGAAGGAAGGATAAACTATATTGTTTGTAGAAGTGTTTCAGGCATAGTGAGTCCCTCTTATTAAGGAGTGGTGAGAACCTCTGGAAAGCCAGTTCCCAGACGCCCGCCAAGGGCCAACCCTGCAAACAGGCCGTTTTAAAGATAGCAGTCCAGCTTGCTTTGCTAACTCTTTTCCACAGTCTTCTCCTTTTCTTTCTGGTCTCCTCCTTCTCATTCTTCTTCCTCTTTTTAATAATATAAGTCTCAAAAAATGGAAGTTGCCCATGTTTTTCTACACCTCTGAGAGGCCCTGTCATCCAGGTTGCACACAGCGCTACTCCTTCTGGGGAAAGATAGCTATGAGGAGGGATGTGGCAGCAAGACCATGCAGGAGCCTGACACTGGGGTTCAGGTGTGAGGTGATGGGCATGCACCATGGGGATGGAAAAGGAATGGGGAGGGGACAATTTTGAAAGCCACCACTAAAGAAGGATAAATGGATATATATTGGAGGATGACTTTTGGCTGGCTTTACCCATAAGTCAGCACGCTGCTGGGCTGTCTTCCTTGGCTTTAGGTTGATAAGTGTTCATAAAAGATCAGTTCCTCTTCCTTCTCTAAATAATAACACATACAATAGAATTTCATTTCAAATAAATATCTCTTTTCCATTATTTTGTATTATCTATATCACAGTTTAATCTCTTCATATACATGCTTTAAAAATGGCTGCCAATTTCTATCGACTTGGGAATTGGGAATTAGTATCTTACTGAATGCGGAAGAGCTTATCTTCATTTATGAGGAAAATTTAATTTTAATACAACCTTTGTATTTGGAAGCTGACATAAAGGGGCAATGGTAAAAAAGTATGGCTTTCTCTTTATCCCTTGTACATTTTTCTGATCAGGTGAAATTTTCCTGATTAGAAATGACACGTATACGTGTATTTTAGGGCTCAAACTGAAGCCAACTCAAGGTAGGCAAAGCAGAGAAGTTTCAGTTCATAGAGTGGATAAGCTCTTTGCTTTGAATTGCTTGGTTGATCACCCTGATGTCTGAGTTAGGTTTGGTTGGGGCGGGGAGGGCTGACGAGATGCTGGGAAAGCCCACGCATAGTGCGTCTTACTGGGGAGGTAACATTCTCAATGGGAGGGTCCCCAGGCGACGTTGGCTGAGAACTGGAAACATCTGGTTTGATTGCTGTGGCTTGTCTTGCTGCCTGCTTTCGGGAGGTGCTTTCCACAAAAAGCACACCAAGGAGGAGGAAAGGAGAAACGAGAGAGGGAAACAGCATTAAAAGTCTAAATCAAGGAACCCAGTTGAACGAATTATTCAGAAATTAGAAGCCTACAAGCTATGACTTATTTTACATTTATCTTGCCTTGATCCTTTAAGCTAATTGATCAATACCATCATTCCTAATTGTTTATGCTTTTGACCCTCTCACTTCTTTGATATGTGTTTTAAAGTCTCTCCTTGTTCAAATTCAATCAAGTGAAATTATTTTGAGAAATTGATTTTGAGAACTTGAGAAACTGACCAATGTTCCTTTAGCTCAAGCGTTCTTAACCTTTTATTTTCTTTTTTAATATCATGGACCCTTTGACAGGTGAATGAAGTGTTTGCATGCTTCCTCCAAACAATGTCATTAAGTGTATAAAATAAAATATATTGAATTACAAAGGAAATCAATTATATTAAAGTACCTTTGTCAAAATATTTTAAAAATCCCAATTTACCGTATGGTAATACACATACTTCTCTATTAGCACATCTGACAACATCTAGTGGCAGATCTAATACCTACCACAACTGTGAAGCAATACCATGTATAAATGATATTTTGTGATATCTACAACTGTATGTGATGTGTGAGTTTTATTAGTGACAAAGTCACAGTTAGTGCTCATACTGCTGTGGTCTATTGCCTACATTCATAATAGAAGAAAATGCTAAATTTCAGTTAGAGGCTAGTGAAAATAAGAATGTAGTTTCCCCCCCAATTTTTGAAGCCCCTGAATTCTAGGACCCCAGGTAAAGAACTCTCACATTAGAAAATTGCAGCTGTTTAGATTTTTAATCCATGTTTTGATAAAATATCTACTTCTCTTGGTATTTCTCTGAGGTTCTAAGCAGAGTGTCTTAAACATACATTGTACTTAATATTTAGTTATTTATTTTACTTATTTTTTTAAAAGAACACTTACACACCTCTTACCCTGTGTCAGTTACTGTTCCAAGTACTTTATGAACACTAATTAATTATTTACGGGTAAAGCTGAATTAATATTTACAAAGACTAGGTCAGCATTAGCATGTTCTCAGCTGCATGTGATTTCTCTTTTGCTTGGAGACCGTCACTTCTTTGCTCCTTTTGGTCCTTTGAATTTAGCAAACAGTCCCAACACTTCTTTTTTCACCAAACAGTCTGTATGCTTTATTAGGATGCAACAGTACTTTATACTTATACAGCTTTTTACTGTTTTCTTGGTAATCATTCTGTTTGGAATTCACAGTGTTTTTATTTTTTGGATTCTGTGGCTTGATATCTATAGTTTTGGAGAATTCTTTGCCATTATCTTCTTCAACTATTGCTTCTGCCCCATTCTCCTCCTGTTTGGGACTCAAGTCACATCAATCTGAACTTCTTGATGGTTAGATCTTTTTACAGAGCATATGCCGTAAATGTCTCTTTTGATCTTTTTCTGTGTTTTCCACCCAATTTGTTCCCTAAGCTTGAGTCTAGATGTTTTCTACTGATTTGTTTTCCTATTCACTAGTCCTCTCCACAGCTGTGTCTAACCTGCTGTTAAACTCATCTATCAAATTCCTAATTTCAGTTGTATCTTTCATTTCTAGAATTTCCATTAGTTTTTTTTTTTTAATCAAATCCAGTTTTCTGAAGATATTCTGTGTATTTTCTTGACTATGTTATCACACCTCTTTAAAAGTTTGTGTCTGGGGCTGGCCCCGTGGCTGAGTGGTTGAGTTCATGCGTTCTGCTTCAGTGGCCCAGGGTTTCACCAGTTTGAATCCTGGGTGTGGACATGGCACTGCTCATCAAGCCATGCTGAGGCTGCATCCCACATGCCACAACTAGAAGGGCCCACAAGTAAAAATACACAGCTATGTACCGGGGGGCTTTGGGAGAAAAAGGAAATATAAAATCTTAAAAAAAAAAGTTTGTGTCTGATCATCTGAGTCAGATTATCAGTCATAACTGAGACATGCGTGGGACTCTTTCTATTGTCTGCTTTTTCTCTTGGTCCTGTTTTTGTTACGTCTGGCCATCTCTGATTGCCGAGCATTATGGAGAAAACATGGTAGAGGTTCTGAATGATCCTCTCCTCTTCCAGAGAGGATTCGCGCTTTCCTCTGGGAGGCAGCTAGAGGTGAGTCACTTCACCTCAACCAATCAGCATCCAGATTTGGGGCTGGGTTGCATTCTTTGGAAGGCTCACTCTACTTCTGGGTCATCCCAGCACCAACAGATCCTGCTAAGACCTGAGTTTTTGTCAGTATGCTCCTGTTGCTGTGCCCTAATCTCTAAGATTTTTCTCTCCAGCATGCTGAGACTTGAAAGCTCCACTCAGCTTTTCAGCTGCCTTTAGTTAGGCCTCTGAGATTCTTGCCTACGTAGTTTAAGAATTAACAACTGGAGGGGAAACCAGCGAAGGGCCTCAGGTTCACTCCTGTCCACCTCTCTTCTCTCTGGCGTTTTGGCCCCAGCTACATTTTCTGTTTCTCTAGTCGTAAGGGACTGCCCCAAACTCTGCATTGATTCTCAGCCTCTGGCTCAAAACTGCTTAAAAACCAGCAAATGAAGCGTTGGCTCACCTCTGCAAGCTTCTCATTTCTCTGGATCCTGGCACTTACAGAGAGTTCAATAGCTTTCCAGTACCTTCAAACAGATTATTCTTATTATTATCTCTAATAATAATTCTAATAGTTCAGAGACAGAGCAGAGAAATTTGCAATTTAAAAAACAGTGTCTCATAAGTTCTCATTTTTGATCTTCACAAAACCCCCATGTGGCAGAAAGGGCACCGGTTGTTACTCCCATTTGACAGAAGAGAGTGTTGACTAGCTGAGGTGGGAAGTCTGTAGAGTCTAGAGAAGAATTTCATCTCCCTAAAGGCAGGGCTGACACTAGAACCCACATCTCTCGGTTCCTAGTATAAGATACTCCTCCACCCCAGCCTGCTTCTCCATGTGGACTAGTCTGCCAGAGCTTCCATAACAAAACATCACAGACTGGGTGGCTGAAACAGCAGAAATTTATTTCTCACCGTTCTGGAAGCTAGAAGTCTGAGATCAAGGTGTCGGCAGGGTTGGTGTCTTCTGAGGTCTCTCTCCTTGGCTTGTAAATGGCCATCTGCTCCCTAGGTCCTTACGTGGTCCTTCCTCTGTGTGTGCCTGTGTCCTAATTTTCTCTTCTTACAAGGACATCAGTCCTATCAGATTACAGCCCACCCTAAATGCCTCATTTTAACTTAATTACCTTTTTAAAAAGCCTCTCTCCAAATAGAGTCACATTCTGAGGTACTGGGGGTTAGGACTTCAACATATGAATTTAGTGGTAGTGGTGGGGAGGACACCATTCAGCCCATAGCGCCATATAAAAGGCTTATGAATGTAATAACCAGTTTTCTTATAATTTCTATAAATTAAATGTGTAGGGGCCCTTTTTGTCTTAGCGCAATTTTCTCAAAGTGTGGCACCAGCTCCCCTATGACCGGCAGCTTCAGCGTCAACATCAGCGTCAGCATGAACTGGTTAGAAATGTAAATTCTTGCTCCTTACCCCAGACCTACTCAGTTAGAAACTCTGGGGTGGGCCCAGCAAACCCTCCAGGTGATTCTGATGCAGGCTCTGGTTTGAGACCCAGTGCCTTAGCAGCTGGGGAGAGGACCGCTTCGAGGCAGGGTTGTTTCTGCTGTAAATTCTTGTCATGCTATTCCCAAGTCCTTTTCTAAAGGATGGCTCTCCTAGGATGTCAGGTTATGATTGATGGCCAGACCTGTCAGATAGCAGCATTTAAATCAGTGCTCATCTGTCTTGTGGTATCATTGGGCATTCAAATATCACCTACTCATTTGAGGATTTATAAAGGAGGCAATTTTCAGTAGAAAGCTTTGTTATTGGAGGACTGAGATTCTCCACTAGTCTGGGCCTCAGTTTTATTATCTCTAAAATGAGAAATCTGGATTCCTCTTCTAGCTCCAACAGTCTGTGCAACCATACAAATGACTCAGAGCAACTGATAGTGCAGCAGTGGCAAGTGTTTTGATTTTCTGGGATTCCCCGAATGGTCAGACTAAACACCCAAAACTACGTCAAGCAGAGTGCCTCAAGTTAGAAGTTTCTAGAAATTCTCCTGCTGGGGCTCTGTAAACAAGACTGGCCAAAGACAGATTAACAAGAGAAAAACAAACAGAAGTTTATTAATATGTGCATGCTGCATATATACATGGGAGCACTCAGTGATGAGAAACCCAAAGAGATGTTAGAATGTAGGTTTCTATACCATCTTAGGCTAAAACAAAGAAAAAGTGGTTTTGGGTGTCTGGGTGGGAGAGGCGAGTTATGGGAAGGTGACCAGGAAATCTGTTAAACAAGGGTTGTTTAGTAAGGTTTGTTGTGTGGATTCAAGTGGATGACTTCTCCACCGATGAGTTGTTGAGTCCGCTCTTGCTGGTATGGGAGAGGGAGATATCTTTACAAAAGGAAATTTCCTTTACCAAAGGAAGACTGTGCCCTGTTTTTAGAGCTTTTCCTGAGTCTGCTAGTTCTCAACAGCCTTTAGCTCAAAATAATCCAAATGCCAAAGAGGCATATTTTGGGGTGGCATATTTTGGTACCCCACAGTTTATCCCCAATCCTTGCTGTGTTGTCCCAGCCCTGGCTGAGTACACACAATGAATACTCTACCAATGTGGGAGGATTTAGGTCAAAATCACCATATCGCACCGAGATCCTGTGCTTTCCCAAACCCAGGAAGCAGCCTCACCTTTGGGACATCCTCAGCAGAACTCCGGGCTCAGTGTCACTACTTCACTGGCAGCTGTCACTACTGTGTTTTGTATTCACAGTGAGCAGCATCGTTTCTTTCTCATATATAAGCTCTTTTGATCTCCTCATCGCAACCTCACAAAGTAAGCAAGGAAGGTTTTATTATGCCCATTTACTGCATTGGGGAATCCTCAGGAAAGTTAAACATTTGCCCAAATTCACAAATTGGCCAGTGAAGAAATTACCAGGAAAAAAGTCCACTTGGCCAGTGCCAAGGCACTCCCCATACCCCAAGTCTTTGTTTTGGGACTGGAAATAACAAGAAGAAAAAATACACGGAACGAACAGATTCCTGAAAAGTGAGTCCTGCCTTGGAGTTCTGCTCTGAGTGGCTACTGAGCGCTGGACAGCTTCTCTTTCCTGATATAATCAAGTTTATTTTTAAACGTGTTGAACCGAATAAAGTGTCACGTCTGGATGCAGTGGGTGAGCAGGCAGAATAAGACCTGTTTGGTTCCTGTATTAATCTCCTCCTTGGAGTGCAGAAAATCCAACTGACCGTGTTTCTGGAGACATTTAGAAGGCTACCGGTTGTTCTTATCAAGGGGATTTGTAGCTTGGCCCATGTGGAAGGAAATCAATGAGAGGCTGAAGAGAGTCGTGGGCAAAGCCGGCTCTGCACGTGAGATTGGTATTAGCAAGTCTCCAGCATCATTACGTGCCAGCTTACAGGACAGCAGTGTATTTGTGTGCTGTAATGATCTATTGCCTAAGTATTACTGTTAATTATTTTAAAATGACTGTAACTACTATTAGCATGTGACAATACCTCATTAGAATGTGTAATTGTGTCTGTCAGCAGTGATATTATTACGTGTCTTTTTAACAGAATATGGGACATTAATTCTAGTCCCTTAGACTCTTCGCTACCAATTCTCCAGGTAGAATCCTAAGCCCCCAGCAGTCAATTCATCTACTCTTTTATGTCTGACTGGGGTTATACTTCAACTGTTTTAGGAAGATGGTTATTTTATTTATTAAAGACATATACGCACACATCCTCGTAATTCTGAAAAATCTATAGCCATTCTTTGGCAATTTGCTATAACGTTTTACAACTGACTCCCGAGAGGTTTCTGCCCAGGTCAAACCTAAATTCTTTTTGATGTGCAGAAAGCTGTTCCTTTTCTTCTTTTTCCCACGGCACAGCTATTCTCAAACTAGAGGGTTGCCCTTATGGCCTCTGGTTCCAAGTTTCTTCCAGGGGTGGTGCTCCTCATGAGGGCATTCAGAAACGTGTTGGGATGGTTCTGATTTTTTCTCTGTTGTCACAACGTTGGGGGCATTATGAGCAGTTCCTAGGCTGAGGCTGGAGCTGCTAACACTGCACAGTTCAGTCGCATCCTAAGAAAAGTTGGTCTGCCCCACATGCCAGCGGCACCCCTATGACAAATACTTCCCTATGCCTCTCTGTGTCTGGGCCGTGGGACACCGTCTTTTCAGTTCCCTAGAGCAGTCTTTCCCAGAAGCATTCTCAGCTTTGTGGGCAGAGTCCGGATATGGGAGGTTCCCGCTCTTGCAGAAAGTGTTCTTGCTTTTTGCCAAGTAAGCTTGGGGCTATAGGTCTCAATTTTGTGTCCTAGGCCTTAAAATTACAAAGGAGTTCCTTCAAAAACCCAACTCAACCCTATGTCCTGTGGTCCTGCTAATGGGGCTTGTAATGACTGAGAACATGCCATCACTCTGATTTTATAAATAGGGAAGTGGTAAAGTAAACAAGAATGACAGGACTTGCTCAACGTAATCTCTTGTCTCCTCCTCCTAGAGTCTGCTTCCGAGGAAGCCTGCCTTGCCTCGGACGGCCCTAATGGAGGAGACCACAGCTGATCAGATCCAGAGTGGACACCTGACTGGAAGGCCTGGCCTGCCACTTTAGTTTGCACAAATGGACTAAGCCACAGTCAGGTCATGTCCTGGAAATTTGTGCTGAGACATTCCAGTGGGCCTTTGACCCTAGAGCTGAAAGATTATGGAGGCACAGGTCGGGGTCAGCATTCTGGATGAGGGTTAAGATGAGCAAACAGAGAAAACTTGTTTAGAAACAAAAGACGGGAGCAGAAATGCCAAGAGAGAGAACTAGAAAGAACCAGAGAGCGGCTGAGAGACTAAAAGTGTGGCTTTACTCTCCGGTTCCCAATTTGGGTCCCTGTGAGGCCTAACTGTACCTTAGCTGAATTATGTGAATATCTGTGATTCACTATTGAATTCTCCACACCCTCTCCTCCTTTCTTTGGAGCCAACTTTGAAGAATCTAAGTTGCAACCTCAAATAGGCTGATTAGAGACACTGCTCCAAAAAAGGGAATGGATTTTTATTCAATTCTGAGGTCTCACTTCTGAAAAATGTTGCGTGTGTTCCCAAGGACATTTTTTGGGCCCTTTTTTTATGGAAGAGGGCAGGCTGAGAGGCTATATCAGGGAAAGATTATTTTTGGTGCTTCCTAAGTTTCTAGTTTTTATGTTTGCCTGGGGTTACCTCTGAGCATCCATATCTCCCACAATTTAAGACTTCCAGTTGCCTCCCTGAAGCGACATCTCCTGTCATCAGTGTTTTCTTTTCCTTAAGACGGAAAAACAAAACACCAGTGTTACTCTCCAGGCTGGGAGAGCTGTTTCTGGAAAGGATCTTGGACCCTACTCCCCTAGATGCTATCACAATATAAATGCAGAACAGACACCTAGTTGGAGAAGAAAGAAAAATATGCCTGTTACGTGTTTAAACACAGATGCACTTCAGATGCTGTTCTTGTTATTATTATTCCACATTGATGGGCTTGCCAGCCTTTATGGTAGGAAGTTAAAACACCTGGTTTACGTTATCATGACTGGTATTTAAGACAAGTTCACGGGCATTTGGGCAGAGGAAGTGTCCATGCTTAGGAAAGCAGTGTCTGACCCTTACCGGGGATTTTTTGATTTACATTTCCTTTCTCTCTTTCCTGTTGCATTTCCTTGAAGCCGGCTTCTCTCTTTACAGCTACTGTGGCTGCTGGTCTGGGTTGGTGTGATCTTCTCTCACCAAAGGGACCCACGGAGGCCAGATGCTTACATCTTCTGAGGTATCCAGTGCCTATAGTCTTCTCCTGCCCTTTTTTCCTTCCCGTGTACCATTTTACTTAACCTCTTAAAGTAATTAGTAATTTAGATGGGACAGGATATGAGGATGTGCAGGTGGGGGGTTTCCAGCTCTGATCTCTTTCTCTGCCTTCCTTTCTTTGATGTTCTTGTCTATGTGCAAAACAAGGCAGCAGACTCCTGGGTTCCGAGGTGACTTCTGGGGACAAATCGTCCATTTTTGGGGAATGATCACTCTCCTTTTGCCACTGGTTATACCAGTGGGGGGATTGTTGAGGCAATCAATTTGGTACCAGTTAGAAAGCTACAGGGGCTTCCTTGCTCTGGATAAGATGGAAGGGTTTTATGAGAATGATTATGCTTGCGGGAACATAAAAGTTTTGAACTGGGTATTCTGGAGGTCACTTACCAGTCTTCTATCAGCCTTGTGGTTCAATATACCAAGGTCACCACTGAGGAGGTCTGAGTGTGGCATCCATGGACCATCCTGTAGATTCCTAGAGTCTTTCAGGTGATAATGAATAGCATTGCACTGAGGATGGTGAAGCCATGGGGTTTCTCTGCCTGTTCCCCAGCTGGGTGAGTTCAGACACTGTTTTATAATGTCACCAGGGGTGACCATCCTCTGAGGGGCTGATGCAATCTAACCTAACTCCCAACAGGGTGATGTATGTCACAGAAAGCTGAGGTGTTACTTTATGATGAGACTATGTTTATGACGATGACCCAGGGCTTCCTGGTCTGGGCCTCTCTCCTGGTGAAACACGGATGACCACGTCCCCCTCCACTCTGGATTGTAAGACTCCATGTGTAGTCTCTGCACCAAGCTGGATGCCGAGTTTAGAATCTTCTTCAAAAGATTTCTTCAAAAGAACAGCAGACACTTTATTGAGTGCTCCGTAGGGGAGATGGAAGAGGAGAGTTAAACCATATACTCAACGGCAAGCAACTTAAAATTCCCACTCGACATTCTATTCTCTCCAAAGTCCCTCTAATCCACCCAGTGCCCAACCTCTTGGGCTGCTCTCCCTACCCCCTACCCTGATTTTCCTGTAATTTTCAAATTTTTGCATTTTCATCATGCAGAGCAATTCAACTGTAACCAAACTCATAGTCAAGTTGACAGACCCAAAATCATGGAAACGCTCACAAAATAAAGGACCCTAAGGTGTCAGGACCCAATCTCTTTAGAGGGCAGATCAGCGTTATTATTTATTGCTTGCGATCTCATTCCTCAACCCATGTGGTTAATCAATGGATTTCTTCTTGGTAAATATAGGACTGTCTCCAGGAGGAAGTCTTAGTCCAGCTGCTAAAGGAGGAAAATTTCCTGTATCTCATTACACCAGAAGCTGGAAAGCAAAACTAGTCATTAGAATGTTGCTCAGTATTCAGAGAATCAGAGTGAAAATAGCTGGATGGCGCTGAGGGAGACTGCAGTCTGAGTGGAGAGCAGGCCTGGCACCTTCTCTGCTATGGGGGAGTGTGTCATTCTAATGATGGTGTGACTGTGGCCAGATTCACGGATGGGTAAACGCTAACCAGCTCTTCCTTCCCAGCTTTCCTTCTGGGCTTCAATCAGACCTTGCCCTTGCTACTTGGTCTGTCCTTACAACGCTCTTTGTTACTTTAATACTCTTCCGAATTTTATTGATTTCATTGTGTATCGTAGTTGGTTGCTTCTGGACTGCATAGAGAGAGGGACCTTCATCTCATGACTTCGGGTTTGCCACATCTGTCTTGTAGGACGCACTCCTTCGGAAAGCAGTCTTGGCTATCACCACTCTGCTCAAAGATTCAATATCACTATTAGAACTGGGAGAAGCCTCTATACCATGGATTCTCCTTTTACTGAGGATGAAACCGAGGGCACAGAAGAATGAAACTACTTACCCAAGTTCACAGAGTTGATGTTGGGGCCAAGACTAAATTTTGCGTCTTCTGACGTTTAATTGCTGTGTTTCTACCCCATCTCATTGTAATTTGTGGTTGTTCTTTTCTCCAGTGTCTCTACAGTTAGACCATAAGCTTCTTGGAAACAGGAACTGTATCTTGTCAGGATACAGTTAGTTTCCCAGTGGATGCCCAGTATATGTTGTTATGCATTTCAGCAGACATTTTCAGAGAATGTATTAGATTAGAGTGTTATATTTATATACATACATATGAATATAAAAATACGTATACACATACATAGATATAATAGAATGTATTGTTATTATATATGACATATGTAATATCTATTAAATTATATATAACATATACATTCGTGCTAGGGATGCAGAAGATGAAGAAGGCTTGCCTTCTTTTCTTAAATGTTTGTAGGAAGCTCACTCGTCCAGGGGCTCTGGAAACTTTATGGAGAAGACGGGATTGGGGCTGGGCCTTACAGAGGAAGAATTTTGCTGGAGCTGTAGGAGAAGGAAAGGCTTGTTAGAGCAAACACTGAGAGGCTGGAGAGCCCAAGGGTGTGATGAGGGGTGGCCCATAGGCCACTGTGGCTGATGCTGTGAGCTGCAGTGGAAGAGCTAAGGGTGGAAGGGCGGCATTTGGAGGGCTTTGAGAATGGGACTTTGAGCACACGTGGCGCAGTGCAGTAACGCATTCCCCTACCATCTGTCTGAGATAGAACCTGGCTGCCAACGGGCATCTACAGACCAGTGTGTTTGTAGAATAAATTAATAATCACTCTGCTGTGGGTCCACTGACTGCAAAAATCGTGGTATCTAGAGGCAGTATATTGTTCAGGAGCATGGATTTTGGAGACAGAGTGGCTAGGTTTATATCCTAGCTTTGCCAATTACAAGCTGTGCAACCTGAGAAAGTTTTTTAACCCCTCTGGATCTCAATTTTCTTATCTGTGAAATGCAGACGACAATAGTACCTACCTCATGATAGGTTATGATGATTAAATTAAGTGAGTTAGTATATGCAAAACACTGACAATTTAGAATACTGCCTATTTCATAGTAAGCACTATATTTCTTAATTATTTGTGTTATTATAAAAATTATTACTGGCTTTGTACACTGTAAAATAGGGAAAAACCTGTCTTCTCAAAAATGTCTCTCACTATATGCCCTACTGTCTGAAAGGCTTCCATTAGGCTTTCTTAAAGTCAAAGGCCTTAAGTAAAATACATATATAATTAGAAAGCCAACTGTGGGATATCAGTCATTAGCTCTTTAGTAAGAATCCAGTTACCTAACAGAGCACAGAGGAAATGGGTTATTTAATGCCTAGTCAAGAGAATTAATAATAATACAGCTAAATAAGTCACTTATTTGGGGGAGGGGGGGAGGCAGCCAGGACGTACGGAAAATACAACTGCCTAGACGCTGGCAGTGTTTTACAAACCTTATGTTGTGGGAAGGCATTTAACGGGTTCCATAAATGTTTTATAATGTTTCATTTAAAAATAATCTAAGCTATTAAAAATAGGTGCTGAAAAACAAAACGCATACAATGCCAAGTATTAAAACATTGGAGATTACCAACATGATATCATTTGCTATCAGATTACTGCATTTTTGTGTAGGCCTTATAATACAGCCTCTTCTGCATCTCTATTTCATTGAAGAATATCTTGAGATTGTAAGGCAAACTGGGAAGTAGTTGCAAACGGTGTCTGTTTTTAAGAAAACTTTGTTAGCCAAAATTTTCTTGATGTTTTGTAACCAAAAAAATCCCCAGAAATAAATTGGATGAGGTTGCTAGAAGACTGCCACTGTTTTCCATAACTCCTTATTTAAAAATTTTATCTTCGCCGAAACACCATGGTTCTTATTGACTTTATACTGGGTAACTATCATTAATTTGAGTTTATAAAACAAATATATATTAATAAAATATCGCTTTCATCACTTTCATGTGCTAAAATTCTCTATAAGATGATTCCATATGAAAAAGGGGCTCCACCATTAGAAATGTTTAAAACCCATCAATTGAGAAAGGAGCTTTGAACCTGGAGATGAAATAAAAGAGAGAAGGAAAATGTCTGTGATGAAACCTGAACAACTGGCTATAGGAGACGCATGTTGCTGCTCTCAAGGCCAAGGACAGTGACTCATAGCGGATGTAGAACATGGTGGCAGGCTAGAGTGGCTAGGATATCATGATTTTTGGTTATCTCTGAACTTAACACTTATGGTTTTAGCTATTCCCAAACAATTCTAGAAGGACCATCACACGGAGCATGTTGTAATTTTACTGAGGCGTAAATTTAAAAAATAATTCTGTACAAATGCCTTCATCAGAAAAATGATAAAATTATAAGATAAAAATTGAGGCATGAATTTGACTTCCACTTGTGACCAGGGTGGAGGTGGAGGTGTGGGCAGCAAGAAGTAGCCCTAAGGAGGGTACCCACCAGATCGATCGCCCAGCTTTCATCAGCCTCTCCACTCAGTTCTGCTCTTTCCTGGTCTTGCCTGCACTCTAACTCTTTTGTATTGTGATAGAAACTCAATTTCTTTGTGAAAAATGGCCCTGGAGCTCCTTGGAGAAATGGCTGATTCTAGGGCTGGAGCAGAAAACATACAGGGTAAACCGGGAGCATCTTGTGGTACCAGTAAGCAAGGAAGTGCTAAACAAAACAAAACAAAGCAAAACACCAAAATCCAGTACAATAATGGCGGTGTTTCAAAGGGACACGGGAGCCAACTGAAGGAGCTCCCAATGGCCAAAGCTGCAACAATTTGAGCCACAAAATACATAGGGTATTATTGGACTATAAAGCATAAAATATCCATGAGTCCATACTGATACAAATAAATGATTGAATAAATCAATAAACTGGGGAGAAGAGACAACTCTCCTGTGCAGAAAAGTTCCAAATAATGCGTGTAAATACTCTGCCCTCAAGAAAGAGTTATTTTATTTAACTCCCCACTTCCTTAAGTGTAGGCTGGACATAGTGACTTCTTCTCAAGGAGCACAGTGTGGAAAAGGGGAATAAAAAGGGTAACTTCACAGTGGAGAAATCTGGCAAACACAGCCTTAGCGGGAAGCTCACAGTCAACATCCACAGTGATGTCACGTTGATAGTATGTACCGCGATGTGATGCAATGAAAATGGCAGGCACTTCACCTCCGTGATCTTCCTGCTCAACCCTCATAACTCTAGTCTAATCTTGAGAAAAATGGCAAGTTTCAGGGAAATGATGTCTTACAAAATACCTGGTCAGTACCCTTCAAAACTATCAAGGTCGTCAAAAACAGGGTAAGACTGGGAAACTGTCACAGCCAAGAGAAGCCTAAGAAGACATGGCAACTAAATGTAATGTGGTTTCTCAGATGGGATCCTGGAACAGAAAACGGATATTTGGTAAAAACTAAGGAAATCTGAATAAAGTATGGACTTTACTTAATAATAAGGTATCAGTCCTGGTTCATCAATTGTAACAAGTGTACTGTACTAATGCAAGATGTTAATAATAGGGAAAAATGTGTGTTGGGTGAGGGGCAAGGACATATGGAACACTTCGTATTATTTACTCAATTTTTCTATAAATCTAAAACAGTTCTAAGAGAAGAAAAAAAAGGCCCTGGAAAGAAATATGCTGCTATTATTACTGATGGAATGAAGAGGTCTAATGAATATGGTTCTTTCTTTTTGTTGGTGAGGAAGATTTGTCCTGAGGTAACATCTGTTGCCAACCTTCCTCTTTTGCGGCTTCAGGACGATTAGTCCTGAGCTAATATCTGTACCAGTCTTCCTCTATTTCGTATGTGGGATGTCTCCACAGCATGGTTGATGAGTGGAGTAGGTCTGTGTCCGGGATCTGAACCCCCAATCTCGGGCCGCTAAAGTGGAGCGTGAGGAACTTTAACCACTTGGCCATGGGGCCGACCGTAGAAGTTTCTTGGTATAAATTATATCTGGGGATTCATGAAGATCTAGGAATATACCCCCTATGAATGTCAAGAGTTTGCTGTTTTCACTAAAAGTTTGCTAGCTTGGACTTTAGAGAGTCAATATGTTTCAGTATCTTATTAACTTTCATCACGGATAGTGGCTTTTTCTGCTTATGTCCATTCTCTGATTTGTCAGGTCAAGGAGGGAAAACTTTGCGTCTATCCTCTTAGGTTCTTTTCTTAGAGGCCTGCAAATTAAACTGACAAAAGGTAGATTAGCAAGAGAAAAGACAGATTTTTATTCACATACATAAGTGGGTGTGCACAGAAAAATGTGACTCAAAACGGTGGTTACAATTTGGGGCTTGTATATCATCTTGATAGGAGAAGGGGAGGAGGAGAAAGGTGCTTAAGGGAAAACAAATGATTTTTAGGAAAGAAAAATGGGCCCTTAAGAGAAGAAACGGGAGTTTGATAGTTCTGTGACAATGTCTGTTTAGGTCATTTCTTATCCTAGTGCTGGGCTTCTTGTCTCCAGCGATAGGAGTCAATTTTGGAGTCAATTTTCGCTGGTTTCGAAACTCCTAGGGAGGGAATTTACAACAGTTGAATTCTTTTGGGAGGCTCTGCTTTTAGGCAGATAAGGGAAGGTCAGGGAAAAAACCCCAAACAACAAAAAGCCCAAATCTCTCTTCCCAGTGCTATATTTTGGATTCTTTCACTTGAACGCAGGCTTCCCAAATGACACCACCACCACCTGTGCTTCCCGCTGTAAGGGATACACTGTTTCGAGCTTTGGCAGTGTCTCCAGAGGGAATGGCAGGGTTGAAATGAATTGAGAATTGGAAATTTAGGTTAAGGCATGTCTTTCAGTGTGGAGGCCTGATTAAGACTGGGTGACGATCATGACCCCATAGCCCCGGATTGGTGGAAAGAGCAAGGGGAAGATTTTGAGATGAAGGGTCCAAAATTTTAGGGCTCATCTTGTTTGTTTTCCATTGAACACTTAATGGGTTTCTCAGGAGGTTCCTGACTAGAGTCTGCAGGAATAGTGAAGTCACACCAATGGGACAATGGGATGGTAAAGTGGTGTTAATGTTGAATGTAGATGGGGGCTGGTGGGCGTGTGTGGCGGGATAATTTTAGTCCTCAATGTCCAAAACTGTGTGTAGGGTGGATGGTTTTGTTTCTTATATTTCATTGCAAGATTAAAAAAATAAAGAAGATCAATGTATTATAAAGATAAATGGGATTCATGCTTGCCATACTTTCTCTTTTAACCTAATGATCTAACATGTCTGCCCTTCTGAGTCCTAGATTCAGATCTGCGGCGTTCCTTTTAATGGCAGAATCCTTGCAAGACTTTGAGACCCAACTGGCTTTGTGCCCTGCGGCTCTGTCTTCTCATCACTTACTTCGGGGCAGAACTGGCAACGGGCAGATTCTTCTGCCGTTATCTCCACTGTCTTATCTTTATTTTTAAGCAAAACAAACAATCCTCCCAGATGATAATGGCCACTTTCCCAAGGGGAAAAAAGTTCAACTTATCCATATCTCACAGACCTCAGATCAATCTGGAATGGGCTGGAGGGAGAGCTGCCCCCTCACTGCTGGGGTCCCTCGAGGCTGACTGGGTCCCCCTCTGTGGATTTGGGAGCACAGCATGAGGACCCTAGAGGACTTTGAAATTCAGAAGCTGGCGGTGGCTTGGCCAATGCCACACAGGCAGCTCTCTAAGTAAACTGCTTGGCTGAAGAGTTGGTTGAGGAGTATAGCTTTGAAGACATGCTTCCTCCCGAGGAGTGACAGAATGAGCCTGCTGTATAAGGCAGTTTCTGAGCAATATTTTTTATTTAATTATATTTAATATACATAATAGATTATGATATAGTGTATACAGAATCTACATACATGCTGCTCTCTGGTCACCCTGGTGTGTGTTTTAGCCAGCCTGGGTGCCATTTTTTCTCCCTATCCTGCCAAGGAGGCCCGGGATATGCTGCCAGAATTTTCCAGAAAGTTCCGGACAGAGCTTTTTAATCCAGCCACCAGGCCCCATCGCCTTTCCTAAATTGCCTCAGACCCCAAGCCCTCCCCCTTCTTCGCCTCCCCAACCCCAACACTGTTTCCCCCTTCTCTGAGCCCTTGGCAACCTTAAACCTTTCTCTCTGCCCTCCTTTCTTTTAACCAGGGACACAATCTCTTTCTCCTAAGCAGGCTTTGCACGGCCTGTAGGAGCAGCTGACAAAGAGAACAAGTAATTTCTTAGCCTTTCAGCTCCACACTGCCTCTGTTTTTTGTGAGTGGCCTGTGCACCTGTTGTGATAAGCAATACTCGCTTCACAAGCAATTTGAAAAGAGGGCAAGCTCTGCACCCCACTCCCGCCCTCTTTCTTTTAAGTGGATGTTAATAATTTTAAGAAGGAGTGGGGGAAATAAAGAGACAAACTCTCTGGATGGATTCTTTAGCCTGACGCTTGCCGTGCTGACGCGAAGGCTAATCGAGAGAGGACAGAGCCGTCCTCTCTGGCTTTCTGAGGGGCTGTGCTGGGCCAGGCTGGAGCAGGACAGAACTGGAGGGAGGCGGGCTCCATTTGCAACTGGGGGTTTTCCTATCCTTGCTCTCTGTGGGCTGTTTTGGTTTATTTGTTCTGTGGTTCTCTAAGCTTCTTTGTTTGACCCTGGCTGGTCGAGAGCCTGGAGGCTTGGTGAAAAGAAGTTTCTCCCAGCAAACAAATTTTGGCATAAGGAGAATAAAGGGGTCCCTCTTTTCCTAGGCTGAGTGGAAGGGCGTGCATGTGGCCTCTTCCGTTTTTCTTTTCTTTTTAAAGTCTATTAAACTCATGCTGGCTAAAGGTGTTGGCCTGGCAGGCTGGAGAGCAAAAATTCTCTGTTTAGCCCTGGTTGAGGGTCCCACTGGGCTTCCTGGTTGTGCGTGCCTCAGAGGTGAATGGATGGCGCCACCTCTCAGGGGAAGGTGTCCTGACATTCTGTCCGTTGAGTTCAAGTGGAGCCATTTCCCTTCTGTGAGCTCCATCCTCCACTGCCTCTGTTTAGCTGAGGCTGTGTGTCCTGGAGGCTCCCGTGAGCCTGAAGTTACCATAAGGTGGTCTGAGCTGCAGAGCTTTCCTCTGTGCAGTGCCTGGGGAGGTGTGTGTGAGAGGGCTGAAGGCCGGCAGTGTCTGACCTTCCTTGCACCAACTGCCCTGCATTGTTATTGCCTGTGTTGGGGAGGAACAACTTTTCCTCTACCCTGTTAGGTTTAGCATTTGGGGGCCTGCAAATTAAACTGACAAAAGACAGATTAGCAAGAGCAAAAAAAAAATCAGATTTAATTACATATTAAGCATGGGAATTCACAAAGAAATGTGACTCAAGGAAGGGGTTAGAATTTGGAGCTTATACGCCATCTTAATAGGGGATAGGGAGGGGCAGAGGGACACTTCTGGAAGAATCAATGATTTCTTGGATGCGGGGTGGAGAAAGGTCATTTTGGGAGAAACAAGTGACTTTTTGGAAACATAAATGAGCCCTTAGGAGAATAGATGGGCGATACAATAGTTTGTGACAATGTCTGTCTAGGAGTGATACAGACTTCTCTCTAGAGAAGAGGAGATTATAGTGCTCTGGGGAGGGGATTTATGACAGTTGAGTTCTTTGGGAGGCTCTGCTTTTAGGTAGATAAGGGATTTCAGGAACTCCAATGCCTTCAGCTCAAAGTAATTTTTATGCCACAGTGGCTTATTCTAGACCCCTTCACCTGTGTCCTTACCTCAGGTCTCTCTGTGGCTTGGAAGTCTTTGAGGACCACAGCCAGCCCCAAGCACAGCCCTTGGCTCCTAGGAGGCCTGTCAAAAAGATTTGGTGAACAAAAGCTGAATATGTCACTCTGGGTAATATCGTTTAAATACAAATGGCCCCAATCAATTTGTGTCTCAGTGTGCAGGGCTTGGCTGAGAACTGTGGAGGGAGTGTGGTGGGGTTTAGAGGAGGCAGAAGGGCATTTCAGAGGGAGGGGTTGAGTCTCTGTGCGCGGGTGTTGAGTTGTGGGTTTAAGATGGGGTGTGGGGTCACGTTGTATGCCTGTTCGATACGTTAGCGATTTATCTGGGGCACACCTCACTCTATGATTCTAGGTGTTTCCTCTAACCTGGCATTTCTTGGCTCAGCAGTCAGTGGGCCAGACCAGAGGGCAATCAGACCTTTTCCTTATCAAGTCTTGGGCACCAGGAAATTGGAAGGTTTTGAAGCCAAGTGCTAAGTTTCTAGTGTTTGGGCCTTTGGGCCTTCAGTTACCTCTTGGAGGCTGAGATTTGAATCTCATTTCTGATCTGCTATTCGTTCTGCCACTGGCCAAACCCAGAAGGTAGGCTTTTGATCTCCTTCTGCCAACTTTTCCTTATGGGTTTTTCTGCTTAACTGCCTGCCAGTGTCAACTCCTTGATAACGGCTGCCTTCAGATATTAAAAAAAATGGGACTTTAATGGGGGTTTCTCCTATCCTGCCCCAATTGATATATAATCAATTAATATATTATCAAAGAATATTTACAGTGGCAAGGCGTTGGAGAGCATGTTAAAGGGAGATTTCCGGGGTTAAAAGTTGACTTAGTACTTATTTTAAAGAATAAATGTCATTATTTCTAAATAGTCCTTGCAATTCATAAGAAAATGAAACTTTATAGTGGTTATTTGGGTGAAGATGAGCCCTTCTTCTCTGAGGGTTGGGGCTGGATTGCCTTTCCTCTGGGGACAGTTCAGGGTCTTTCTGCCTGACAGCACTGGGGGGGGTCTAGGTGCTTCCTGAAGAGTGGGAGATGGTTGTAGGTGGTACCCACACTGGGCATTAAATAATAATATTGAATTGCATAGCAAGAAAGCATTGCCTTTTCTTTAAAAATTTTTTTTTATTGTAGTAACATTGGATTATAACATTATATAGCTTTCAGATGTACATTGTAATATATTTCAAATTCTGTGTAGATTACTCATGTTCACCACCCAAAAACTAATTATAGTCCATCACCGCACATGTGTCTAATCACCCCTTTTGCCCCCGCCCCCCCGGTAACCACCAATCCAATCTCTGTTGCTATGTGTTTGTTTGTTGTTGTTTTTATCTTCTACTTATGAGTGAGATCATACGGTATTTGACTTTCTGCCTCTGACTTTTTTCACTCAGTACAATACCCTCAAGGTCCATCCATGTTGTCACAAATGGCCGGATTTCATCATTTCTTGTGTCTGAGTAGTATTCCATTATGTATATATACCACATCAACTTGATCCATTCATCCCTTGATGGGCACCTAGGTTGCTTCCAAGTCGTGGCTATCGTGAAAAATGCTGCAAGCATTGCCTTTTCAATTCTGTTTTATGCCCACTGATTAAGTCAAAGAGTCTCAGTTTGGTCCTAACACGTCTTGAACACTTCTCTAATTCTTCTCCTCCTCCATTTTCATCCTCTTCCTCTTCTTCCTTATCATTGTCAAACAAAGAGGGAGCAGGTCTCAGGCTTCCAGCCTTCAGTGTCTCAGCATCCATAACATTGTATTCATTGTATTTATTTTCATGGTTCCTTCTGTTTATAGCAAGCGAGACTGGTTTTCAATTCACAGTGGGTGTCAAAGTCTTATTTAACATGGGAATATTTAAAGATAAAATGTGAACTGATTTAAAGAAAGACATAAAGGGGCAGGTAGAACTTGGATGTGACATAAATTTTGAAGGTGGGATGCTGGTGGCTGTAGACGGGAAACAGTGGCTTAGGTTGTTTCTCTTTTCTGGCTCTAGAATCCTCTTGTCTCCTCACCCCTCCTGTTCTTCAGGGGTATTTCTTACTGTCGCCAGCTTCTCTTCTGCTTCTGAGAGATTTCCTTTCTTAAGGAGATGACTTATTACTTGATGAAAAAGCTCCTCTTTCTTCCTTTTGCAGCCATTCTTCCTGTAGTTTGCTGTGATAACAGGGCCAGGAACATCGGCAGGTGCAGGCGTGCTCTCTCCCTTGTCTGAACACTTTTAACATTTGTTTTGCACCTCCCCTTGGGCACCGATCACTAATCTGTCTTATCTTCTCTCCTGGATAGCTAGGCCTGGCTGGTTGGGCCTGTTTTACTCATCAGGCCTCTTGTACAGAGATTGGGCATTGTTAGCACACACAGGGTCCCTAAGGTGGAGGCCCACTGGTCCATGCGGCATTTCAGCAACCGTCAGATTCATTTGGTCAATAGTGGCAGCCTCTGGCAATTAGCAACAGGTGGAGGTTAGAAAGCTCCTCCCCCACAACCTCATCACCAGGTAGAAAGCCAATCCTTAGGCAAACATTTACTAGCAAGTTCCTATAGGCAGGTGAACTGGCTCTCTGTGCTCAGGCACAGGGACAAGCTCATGGCATAGGTTCACTCTGAAGTGACACAGTCACCCTGTTCTTGGGTCAGGTGACGGTGTCTCGGGTAGATAGAGGACACAGGCCAAAGCAGAGTTGATGACCTCAGTATTTATTCTATAATATTAAGATTAGGACTTACGGGATTCCTACGCCTTATTTCTACAGGGTGCTCGTACCGGAGCAATCTTTCTCTCAACCAATATATTGCACACTGAACACTTCACCAAAAGAAAGACAAAATTTAATCTTTCCTGCTAATAATGAAACCTCTGGTGTACATTTTCATTAGGTTTTTTGATACACACTTGTAGCACCTTTGGTGGGTTCTTGATTGGGGAAGATCAAGTGATAATGAACCACCCCTAGACCATAATGAACCGACACACACAAATAGCTCACTGTTAGTACCAGAGTATTTTAGATATATTACCGTGCAGACAGTGCGATACTTTGGAATTGGAGAACGTTGTCTGCAGAGGCAGATGTCTAGGTTTTAGCCACTGCTCCACCTCCCTGAACCCAAGGAGGAAGAGAAGCAACCCCTCCACGGTGGTTTGGTGACTTCCAGCATTGCTATGATGACCTTGTGCCAGCCCAGCCGGTCACAGACAGGCTCTTCTCTTTAATTTCTTGGATTGTTTCCTTATCTGTAAAATGGGGGTAATAAGCTCACTTAAATTATGCATTTTCTTCTCCCCTTGAAGAGCTCATGAGAAAATGTGTGTTAAATGACCTTGTAAGCCAGAAAAAGCCGTACAATTGTCAGCTGCCTTTGTTGTCATCACCATGGAGGCCCAAATAGAGGCAAAGGATCTTGGGAATAGTCTCTTCCCTGGGATGGATAACTAAATGACCTGTACCTGCTAAAATCAAGGAGCGAGTCAAGTGCCATCTTTCCTTCCGTGGTGTTGAGCAAGGCCCAAGAAAGTAATCAGAAATAGACTATCTTCTGGTTCAAATGAAGATCTCTGTTCTGCTCTGAGCTTTTATGTGGAGTCCCAGGGTTTAATAGCCAGTACTGTGAAGCATAGAGAAAAGATTATTTATTAATGCTAGTGTTGGAGAGATGGATGGTTCATTGGTTTGTCAAAAGGAAGGTCTCAACTTCGTAATCTGCCTGAGTCTGATATTTGGCCTGATCCTATTTGGCTTCCCCCATACGGATGCGCTATCCTCTTTCTGCCTTCAAATATTTTTGCCCACAATGCTTGGCTTAAGAAAACACACATTTGCCTGCTGTACGTGAACTGGGGACTCTCCCACTGAATCAGATTCTCATAGAAAGCAAAAGGAGTGGAGGGAAGAGAGATGGAACATATTATATTTCTTTTAGGCCAATGCTTATCTTCTTGGCTGGCAAATGCTTTTTTTCTCACCTTTTGACATAATCCTAATAGTCCCATTAAAATACGTTCAGCCTTCTCCCTCAGCTCCATCTGCCAGCACTCTGTGTCATTTTGTGAATGGCAGGCAGGTTTCAAGTTCTGAAAAGCAGAGAACAGGCTAAGTATTGGGACAGGACCGTATGTCTCCTGTTTTTATTTTCAAAAATATCCCCCCATTTTATTGCTGAGTGTTGAGTTGCAGCTGGAAAGAGAGAGGCTGGAACAGCAGGAAGACAGCTCTGCCTCTGAGCTTCTTGTGACGCCAGGGCAGGTTTTCCAAGGACACTGAGGAATCTCTTTTATTAGGAATCTTTTGGAGCAAAATCTTCCAACTGTGTTATTTTTGGAAATTCCGATTTAGCCTTGTTTAGATGACTCCTGACATTCCTTCCATTTCTTGGAGTGGGTGATTTTTGTGGCTGTACCTTGGGTTCAAGTTCATAAATAAATGAGAGTGTGCCTTGGCCTCATCAGACTCTCGGCCAACAGACAGAGCTGGAAAGAGCTGAGGCGGTTGCACATTAAGGGAAAATAGAACTCACATACAGTGAACATGAGCTGTATTTACTCAGCTTCTTTCATCGCCAGCTCTCTGTCTAACGGTGGGCTGCAGCAGCTGGGGTAGGTAAGTGATACTGTGCTGGAGAGCCTCTTAAATTCCCTTCCCGTCAACGAGAGTGACACACAATCTCTTCCAGGAAACAACGTGAGCCCACCACAGCTGGCCGGGGGAGCTTGCTCTTCTGGTCAGGAGCATTGTGCTGTGGTTTCAGCAGCTTGCCTGCAGCAGCCCATGGTAGCTCTGCATGCTGCTGGATGGTGCAGGTGGGGAGAATGGGTTGACTGCCAGTCCCTCGCAGGTGTAGGGGAGGAAGACATTTCCTCTACCTGCTCTGGTTCCTTCTGGTTGGAAAACGAATTAAATTCACATGGGACAGAATAACAGGAGAAAATTAAACAAAGTTTTGTAACATGTATACATGAGAGAGGCTCAGGCAAACTGAGCACGTCACCAAAATGGCTGAAGCCACCACCTTAAATATCATCTTCAGCTAAAGACAAAGGAGGATGTTGGGGGTGGGGGGAATCAGTTATAGGAGGTTACCAAACAAGTACAGTAAACCAGGGTCAGGTTATTATGCAGATTTAAGTCCTTGCCTTGTGCATTGATAAGAGTTTCTAGAGATAGGGTCATCCCCCTTCTTCCTGGTGCAGAGAGGGAGACACCTTTGCAGATGGAGATTTCCTTTACAATGTAAATGTCTCTTAACAAAGGGCAAGTAAATTCTACTTTTCAGAGTTTCTTTCCTGTCTGCAATTTTTAAAAGTAACCAGCCCAAAATAATCCTTATGCCAAAGAGGCATATCTTGGGGTGGCCAATTCCAGTCCCCCACACAGTGTAACTTTAAGGGCTTGGGAATTAAGTCCGATTTCTAACTCAAGGGTTGGGCTGGGGCTTGGGGATCCTCAGAAAGTGCCCATCGTGTCAGGCTACTGAGCAGAAGTGGAGGAAGAGCTTTCTGAGAGGTGGTTGGTCTTAGGCATGGTTATAGTTCAGAGTCAGGTTGTGGGGGCCAGAAGCAGAGGCTCTGACCTGCCTCAGGGCAGAGGAGGCCAACACGCTGCCTTCTTTCTGGCTTATGGAGCTGTGTTTTCAGGGTAGTTGCTTGACTACACAGCTAAGGCTCTGGGTCTGCAGTAACACTCAGTGCCACGGTTTCTCAACCTGGGCAATGTTATTGACATTTGCACAGGATGATTCTTTGTTGTGGGGGCTGTCCTGTGCGTGGCAAGATGTCTAGTAGCAGCCCTGGCCTCTACCCCCTAGATGCCAGTAGCATTCTCCCACACCATTGTGACAACCAAAAACATCTTCAGACATTGCCAAATGTCCCCTGGCAAGGCAAAATTGCCCCCAGTTGAGAAACACTGCATTTTGCGGAGCACAATCAACGCTACCCCGCTCCCCAACCCCAATGTTCAAATGGATATATAGTGTTTAGGAAGAGAGCAGGTGGGAAGTCAGATAATGTGTTTTTAATATCTGAATACCAGGCTCCTTTATTAGATTGAAGCTCATGAAATTGTCATTCTTTTCGGATGTCAACATAGTTAAATAACGACCATTTCATATGGTTCAACCTAATACTAGCCCCTGGAATTAGATTTGTACAAAGCTCGGTCACCAGGGACCTCAGGACAGGGTCATGACCTATATTGTTTATTAAACACCCCAGATGTGTCGTCTGCAAGGAATTGCATTATTTGAGGCGAGAAGGTGGGAGGGAGGGGAAAGGGGCAGACTAAACCTGAGAATGGAGCCAAAAACATTTAAGAATATCTGAGAGGAGAGTGGGGCTGGAATAAGTTTACATGTCCCAGCTGTGGGAAAAGAAGATTCCCACTGGGGTCATACCATTGAAGGATCACTCTGAAACGGAGGGCAAGAGGGGAAAGTTGCTCATGAGCTACAGAGGGGCTTGGTAGAAGAATGGGCTTTCTGGGAGGGAGGCTGACTTTAGAAGTCTCCGAGCATAGATCAACTGGAGCCCTCCTTCCTCCCTTTGGGATTTGTGGGCAGAGCTGAAGTACAGGTACAACTCTAGGGGCAGTTGGGGACTTGCCCTAGGGACTTCGGAGCGACCTAACTTTACTGTGTTTTGGAGGAAAGGGATTAGCTGAGGCTGACTGCAGCCTGGACCATTTCCCTTGGCAGGTTGGTACCACGGGAACCTGCCCATCCGGTTTGGTAGATGTTATCACTCTTTGAGAAAGACTCCGGCACCTCCTCTCACTCCCGGCACTGGCCTCTTTGGGCGTTGGCTCCTTTGCTTTCATATGTTTTTTGTGCATAGTCATCATGGCACCCACAGGACAAGCTCCTCAAAAGAGGTGGGCCCTTGGTCTTCTTTTTCTCACCTGCTCCTTCATCTCTGCCTCTCTATTGAGTCTCAGTATGCCCGTTTGAAAATTGGTGCGCTAAAATCTGTTTTTCTGTTTCGTAACAAAATTGTTTGTTTGAAATTTGACCAGATAGAAGTCTTGTTTGGGGCAGGAGTGGAGACAGGCACTGGGAGCCTGGGAAGCTGGGACAGGTGAGGTACAGGCTTTGGTGGCTGTATGAGGAATGTGATAGCTCAAATAAACAGAGAGAATCCCAAATGGAAACCCACTGAATTCACTGGATGAGAGGGAGGACCTTAGACATGCTCATTTCTGCAGCTCCATTTCACAGATGAAGCAATCAAGGCCCAGAATGACCTTCCAACTTGCTGACGTCACACAGTTAGTTCCAACACTGGGCACTTGAGTCTTTTTCGGCCTAACCGTGTTCTTTTCTCTGAAATACCTGAGCACAATGCAGCCTGACCAAAGGTTGCAAAGTTCCATGGTCTCTGGGCCAAGAGTTTTAGCTTCCACATCGAGGAAAGGGCTGGCTACTACTTCTGCTTTTCCTTTTCTTTAATAGCTCCTGGTTTGGAGCAGTGCATTCAGTTGGCACTGGATACATGCTTGTTCAATGCCTACTTGGGTGAGTGACTCAGCATTAGGCTGCCTCCTCCAGGCAGGAGCTCATTGGCCATTGTGGGCTCATGACAGCTTCTCAAAGGATGGCAACCCCTAGCTCAGCCTCAACAAATGTCCACATCCATTGGTGCAGCTTTTGAGTGAAAGGGGAGAAGCAAAATAAAGAAGAAAGATACTCAAAGGGCCATTCCTCCCAACTCCTGTGAGTGGTTCCCTAGTACCCACTTGGTATTTTGGTCCAATGTACTCGGCCCCTTCTCAGGAAGCAGGAACTCTAGCAGAAGGTTCATGCACATACAGCTACCCAGAGGCAGATTTATCAGGAAGCAAAGGAAACTTAAGCTTCGGGGCCCTTCCCTTGCAGGGTCTTTTTCAAGACTCTGCCCCTAATTTGTATTTATAATTTTGTGTAAGCTTTGCATTTAAAAAACTGTACGTGCTTCAAGTCGTGCAAAATGTAAACTGGCCTCCATTCACATCTGCAATTAGAAACCACAGCCTTTGGTAGACCTGTATGTCATGTTTTCACTAAACCTGGCTGGGGAAGGCCGGCGACTCAGGAGTACCTTAAGGCACAGGGGGGTGGATGAAGGGGGAGTAGAAAGACAATGTGCACCCAAAGGAGCAGTTCTGCAGAGCACCTTCCACCCCACTCCACTTCGCAAATTTCAGCTCTGTCCATGAAGGCGGGGAGAGTCGGCTGGACTTTGGCTTCCTTTTTTCCTTTTGTCCGTGGTGACATCTGGGGATGTGGGGGAAGAACCCAGTTGAGTGGGACATCCAGGGGGAGCAGGGCCTTCGAAGAAGTTCCAGGCTGTGAGGCTTTCATGGACACAAGAGTTCCCCAGAAGAGGACGATTGAGGGAGCCTCGAAGACTCCTAAAGCCACAGACTAGCAAAGACTGGGATGTCCTTACACAGTCTGGGGATGGAGAATTGGTGTCGCCTCATCTCTGTGTTCAGCTCACATGGGCCACAGGTCCCAGTGTCTTCTAAGGGAACAAGGGCCAAGCTGGGATTGCTTAGGAGCAATTTTGATCCTCTCCCACTTCCTTCCCCACGCTCCCCCTTCTCCCTCATTTGTGTGTGTGTAGAGTGCCCGGCTGCTGGCCTGCTTACAAGGGGAGGAAGTTTCCCCTCCCACTGCCTTTGTGGTAGTGTTAAGTGGACACTCTATTCTTCTGCACTTCCTGCCTTGAAAGTACTGCCCAGGGTCACTTGCAGGGCTGTTAAACAGCTGCTGTGCCTCACCCTGGCGGCAAGCAAGGCCATTCCAGGCCCATCAATCAGCATGGCTTGACAAGTGTTTTGGGACCTGCCTGGGTGAAAGATGGGAAGTGAGCGTAGGCGTGGCCCTTTATTCACCCAACCACCAGACCTAATTTGTCCAGAGGCCCTGTGTGCCCTGAAACAGGGAGTCACAGGACCTGTGCAAAGAAGCTCAGACGTCCCCATGTTGTCATCTGTGTGGTGAACATGGATACTTTTTTCTTTCTCATTCATTCATTAAATATTAATTGATTACCTGCTTAAGGCTGAAGAAAAGGCTGCATCGTCAACATTTTTATTTCACTAGCTAACATTTGGAGTTGATAGATGTCAAAAAGATTGCTTGGTTCTGGAGAAGAGAAGGGACTTTTTTTCTGTCTTACTTTACCCTTTGGGGGTGACTAAAATCCAGCTCAAGTCTTTAGCTTTTTCAATAGGTGATGCCATCCATGGTACCGAGCCACCACAGAAAATTCACACATAATTCCTGGTTTTACAAATGGAGAATCTCAGATTTCAACTGGTCACTCTGTTCTTGAGAAACAAACATTGAAAATCCCAAACTTTTGTCTCCCAGGCCTTTTAGCCATCACTCCCTCTGTGGGCAATAGGAAACCGTGTGCATTCGAGGCAGACACCCCCAGACCTGGTCCCTCTAGCATCTGCTGTACTTCTGGCCTCCGCTGTTAGGAAGAGGGGAGGAGTTGACAGGTGGAGATGAGTTACGTACGGGTGAAATAGTGTTCCCCTCCCTTAACCCTCTGTCTTCCCTGAGAACTAGTTCTGGGATTTGTGAGCTCTGGCCCCAGGATAACCTGTGAGGTTGATCCTTGAAGAGCGGATAAGGGAAGAGAGGGACGGCATTGGTGGGCTGGGGACCAGGGGGTGATGGTGAATGAATAATGACTTCTACATAAGTTTTTCAAAGGTCTCTAGAGGCCGTTGTGATATTATACATAATTGTTTAGTTCCATAATTTATAATAGCCTTTTGTCATCATGTGTTTTCTTCATCAAAGGAAATTAAAATACAATTACTACCACGTGGTAGTCAAGGACATTATTTGACTCAAAAGGGGTTCTCATGGTTGAATAGTTTACTCCTCTTTAGGAAATAAAATATGAATGTGCATTCTGTGTTTTTTTTCTTTTTTCTTTTTCTTTTTTTCCCAAATCCAGGGAGATAAAATAGAAGCCACAGAAGCTGGCCGTGCTGTAGAAACTGCTTAATCTGTCTTTCACGGTCAGATCATTTGCCTTTCAGCAGTGTACACAAGCTCTGAGCTCTGTACGGACCCAAGATTATCAGCACAACTGGTTTTAGAAGATCTCTGAGCCAGCGTTTGCGAGGTAGCACTCCGAGGGAGGAGAGAGAGAAAAAGAAAGTTAATCTTCGAACAGCTACTGGAGTGTAGAAAGCCCCTCGGATCCCTCAGCACACCTCGGCTGTTTGCCTTCTGGCCCTCTTGCCCTGGTCTGGTTGTTGGTTAAATATTTTCCCTGCTTTCCCTTTGGCATGATGGATTGTGGATGTCTAAACACGGCCCCTTTCCCACCTGGGCCTGCCCTGCCTTTTTCCTGGAGATATAAGAGGCTTGTTTGAAGGGCCTGACCTGGCGTGGATGCCGGGCAAACAGAGGCAGGGGCAAAAGTATCTCTATGTGCACAGTGCTTGGGCTAAGTAGCTCTTTCACTGGAGCAGTCGACACCTTTTGTTGCTGCCAGCCCCTTCAGGATGGATCCAGTATTAGCTGTACTTTGAGGTGGCCTGGAGAGGGGTCAATGTGCCCAGAGTAGCTTCCAGAAGGGACACACTGAACACTGCTTCCTTTGGTTCCTTCGTCCAGGAGATCTGCTAAGGAAAACAGAAGCTTGTTAGTCTCAATTTTGGCGATAAGTAGAATATATAAGCAGAGACAGTAAAAACCCTTTAGGAAGTTCCCACTTAACACATTTGCTTCTATGATTCTTCACATTTTTACATCCTGCCCTTGATTATCTATTTCCTCTCTATGAAATTTTCATGAGTTGGCTCCTTTTGAAGAACGAAATCTTAAATCACACATAATTATATTTACTCAGACTCTACTTAATGTATGAACTCATGGGAACTGAGAGGGGACCGCTCTGCTAGGAAAACCCAAATTCAATCAAATGTTCCAAATGGGCTAAGCCAGACGCGGAAACCCGTTGGGTCTGGGATGTGGTTTCCGAACTGTGAAGATCCTCTTGTGAGCTGATTGGTGGATGGTTGGATTAAAAATAGCACATCTAGTTACTGTTGCAAGAGATGAAGCTAAAGGATGGTGAACCAAACCATACGGAAGAGTTCTTAGCCCATCTTTTCTGTCTTCAAAGTCTCTTCCTTTGCCAAAACCATCAACATTCTGCCTCCAAGCTAAATTCAACGAAATTTGACAAACTTGAAGCACTTTTTCCTCCAAAGCACCTTTCTTGATTCCATGCCTCTCCCCTTATATTACCCATTTTAAGAATTTTTTGTTTTGTTTTTGAATGGAGGATGGAAGGAGTACCAGGAGGAATTTTGCATAAATAAATGCTTATGCTCAAACCCTTGAACTTTCATTCAAACTCTAAGACTTTAAAGCACTTTCATTATTATATCCACTTTGGTATCAAATTTGCAATGAAAACCAATGAATCCCTTGTACCGGCCCTGGTGCTATCTCATGTGTGGAGACATGGAAAGATATGCATAGTCTCATCCTTAAGAAACTTACCAGGCAAGACTTATGAAGGAGTCAACTGGAGAGCAATAGTTGATGGACCTTAATCTAGTCTCTAGTCTAGTGCTCTGCGTGTGAAAAGAACTCAGTTGCTGTTAGTCCAACGAATAAAGTGGTAAGTTGTGGTATTCAGACAATAGCGCAACTGGACCTCCGAGAACTGGGAAAGGATGTGGGTGGCCAATAGTTGGTGTAGTCTGTAGTCTGTGCAGGAGATGGGGACATGAGCCAAATTTGGAAGCATGGTGGAAAGAGGTTGAATGGGTTAGAATGAGGGTATTTCAGGCAGTTGAGACAATGAAGGAAAGATCCAGGGAACAATACCTTGGTTGGACTAGAATGAGGACCCGTAAGAGATGAGATGAGATTAATTGTGGAAAAGTTGAAAATCAACTAGAGTCGAGACTTGGAGTAAGCCAAGTTGGAAAAGCTCTCTGGGAGCTATTGCGGGTTTGGAGGGAGTGACATGCTTATAGTAAGTTTCTTAGGATGAAGGAAAACTCATTGCCCTGAACCAAATGTATCAAGGGAGACAGAACAATTTTTTTAATTAAGAAATTTTAAATTTTTAAGTGTGGTGAAATATACATAACATAAAATTTACCACCTTAATGATTTTTAAGTGTACAATTCAGTAACATTAACTATATTCACATTGTGCAACCATCACCACCATCCATCTCCAGAACCCTTGTCATCTTCCCAAACTGAAGCTCCATAACCATTAAAGAACAGCTTCCCATTTCTCCTCCCCTACAGCCTGGCAACCACCATTCTGCTTTCTGTTTCTATGAATTTTTACTGCTCTGGGTACCTCACATAAATAGAATCATACCGTATCTGTCTTTGTATGACTGGCTTATTTCACTTAGCCTAATGTCCTCAGGTTCATTCACACTGTAGCATGTGTCAGAATTTCCTTCCTTTTTAAGGTTGAATAATAGTCTATTGTATCCATATACCACACTTTGTTTATCCATTCACCTTTGATGGACATTTGGGTGGCTTCCACCTCTTGGCTATTGTGAACAATGCTGCTATAAACATGAGTGTACGAAAATCTCTTTGAGACCTTACCTTCAATTCTTTAGGATATATACCCAGAAGTGGAATTGCTGGCTCATATGGTAGTTCTACTTTTAATTTTTTGAGGAACAACCATACTGTTTTCCATCGTGGCTGCACCATTTTACATTCCCACCAACAGTACACAAGGGTTTCAATTTCTCCACATCCTTGCTAACACTTGTTATTTTCTATGTTTTTAAAAATTCTGTTTTATAGTGGCCGTCCTAATAGGTATGAGGTCATATGTCATTGTGGCTTTGATTTGCATTTCCTTAATGATCAGTAATATTGAGCATCTTTCTATATGTTTATTGGCCGTTTGTATATCTTCTTTGGAGAAACATCTATTTAAGCTCTTCACCCTTTTTTGAATTGGGTTTTCCTTGTTGAGTTTTAAGAGTTCTCTATGTGTTCTGGATATTAATCTCTTATCAGATATGTGATTCAAGTCCTTTGCCCATTTTCGAATCAGGCTTTTTTTTGTTAAGTTCTAAGAGTTCTTTATATATTCTGGAAACTAGACCCTTAACAGATATAACTTCAGATATAACTTATCAGATGTAACTTCCTTCCAAGCACTACTAGTATTTGACTTGCAAATATTTTCTCCCATTCAAGTGGAGATAGTGTCCTTTGATGCAAAAATACGTCCAGTTTGTCTGTTTTTTTTTTTTTTGTCTATGTCTTTGGTGTCATATTCAAGAAATCATTGCAAAATTCAATGGCCATGAAGCTTTTCTCTTTTTTTCTTTTTTAAATTTTATTTTCCCTTTTTCTTCCCAAAACCCCCCGGTACATAGTTGTATATTTTAGTTGTGGGTCCTTCTAGTTGTGGCATGTGGGACGCTGCCTCAGCGTGGCCTGACGAGCGGGGCCATATCGGCCCCCAGGATCCGAGCCAGCAAAACCCTGGGTAGCCAAAGTGGAGTGCAGGGACTTAACCACTCGGCCATGGGGTCGGCCCTGCCTCTTACGTTTTCTTTTAAGAATTTTATGGTTTTAAGTCTTACATTTAGACCATTTTGATCCATTTTGAGTTAATTTTTGATTATAGTGTAAGGTAAGGGTCTAATGTCATTCTTTTTTTGAGGAAGATTAGCCCTGAGCTACATCCATCCCCATCTTCCTCTACTTTATATGTGGGACGCCTACCACAGCATGGTTTGCCAAGCAGTGTCATGTCCGCACCTGGAATCCGAACCAGCGAACCCTGGGACTGCCGAAGTGGAACGTGCGCACTTAACGGCTGCGCCACCGGGTTGCCCCCTAACTTCATTCTTTTGCACGTGGATATCCAGTTTTTCCAACACCAATTGTTGTCTTTTCCCTATTGAATGGTCTTGGCACCCTTGCTGAAAATCATTTAACCATATATGCAAAGGTCTATTTCTGGGCTCTCCATTCTATTCTACTGGTTGAGTATATCTGTCTTTTTGAAAGGACCACACTGTGTTGACTTTGTAGCTTAATAATAAGTTTTGAAATCAGGAATTATGAGATCTCCAACTTTGTTCTTTTTTTCAAGATTATTTTGACTATTTGGGGTGCCTTGAGATTCTGTATGAATTTTAGGATGGAGTTTTCTATATCTGAAAAAAACGTCATTGGGATTTGATAAGGATTGCATTGAATCCATAGATTGCTTTGGGTAGTGTTGGCACCTTAACACTATTAAGTCTTTCAATTCATGAACACAGGATGTTTTTCCATTTATTCGTGTCTTCTTTCAGCAACACTTTATAGTTTTCAATATACAAGTCTTTCGCCTCCTCGGTTAATTTTTTTCCTAAGCATTTTATTCTTTTTGATATTATGGTAAATAGAATTGTTTTCTTAACCAGAGCAGACAGGTTTGCCTTCTATGATGGTTCTTGCCCCTCCATTTCACTCTCCCTTTCCCAAAGGCCAGCTGATACTAATTAGGATGAGCGTGCAGGCCACCCAGTGGGTCACCTTTGCCCTAGGAAGTGGCTGTAACTCTGAATCTGCAGAAAGAGAGAGTAGGGGCTGATTTAGAGTAGACCTGAGGTTGTTCAAGGTCTTTGAGCCTTACAGACGCATTATCTAATATGCTTTATTCAGAGCACAAGTATGAGTAACTTCCTTCCAAGAACTACTTCAAGCAAAGGCAAGAGAAATGGAGCAGCTGTTGGGAGGCTGTTCAATTTTTAAAGTTTGACTCCAGCAAAAATTGCAAGAGGTAAACAGCGTGTCCTTAGTTGTGCCATTTCCTCATGCTAATTCTGCTTTGATCTTTCTCTTCTTTTATCCTGTTTCCTCTTATCCACGTATCTCTCGGCCTCACTCCTTTTTCCCAAGTTCCCTTTTCTCAGGCTCCTTAACAAAATGTACCTATCCCACTGTACTTTCCTCAGCTCTTTGGCCGACCAATGCAAGCTCTTCTTGAAAAGTTAACTCTTGCAAAGCAAGGACAGGTAAAGTCTTTGCAGCTTTACAAGGTGACATCTTCATCTGAGCAAGGTGACATGAATCAGTCTAATCCCAGTGACTTCAAGAGTTCAAAGACTGGGAGGGAAAGTGATGTTGGGTTTGCCTAGACCCGGACCTGATCTGACAGTGGATAGAGAAGCCAGGGTCAGATGACTTGGAGGCAAGATGACATGCTGGCCTTTGAGGCAAAGCAGGTGCTCTCCCAGAGGTGCCCCAGAGGTCAACCTCAGGCCTGACTTTGAGTGGATTGTCACCAGGTCTCAGGGAGCCTGGAGCTGTAATTGATATTGGTCTTTCAATGACCCATTTCTAACCTTAAAGCTTCCTGAGGGCTTGACGCTGGGAGGGATCCATCCTTGGACGGGGTGATTGCAAGAACCTCAGGGTACTCCAGGGGGAATCTGTTAACTAGACTTCAAAAATGAGGAAGATTTGTTTACAAGTTGCTGCAGACTGGAGGGCCCCAAACTGCTTGGACTGACTGATTGTCAGAGTGTGGGCTAGTGAAGAGGCCAGCGGCCTGCAGGCTACAGTCTCGGATCATGCCCATGGACCTCTGCCAGGTGTCGCCGGTGTGACCTCTGTGGGTGGGTAACAGGCCCCCATCTCCAGACGTCTTGGAGACTCCCTCTTTCTCTGGAGACCACTGGAGGCCAGGGCTGCACATTTCCTGGGCTCCACAGCGAGGGGCGGGGCTTGGCAGTCAGCAGGACTGAGACTCTGCTTTGTGTCCGGCTACTCCACAGAGCTGTCTGCAATGTGAATTTGATACAAAGTCCGCAAACATTTCACTGCAAAAGGCACATTTTATCTCCCTTTCCAGAACCTCCGAGAGAGCCAAGCTTGGTGGCTTGCCAAACAGGCTCTACTTGTTGTGTCTGATCTCATGTAAGTGTGTTGGTTGCCATCCACCTATGGAACCCTGAGTCTGGAGCTCTGGATGCGAGATGAAGGAGATTGTGGTTGGGGGAGCTAGAGGAGAAAGACAGTGCCAACAAAATGTCAGGCAATGGTCAATGGGCTAAGTCCACAAACAGATTTAGGTAGTCCAGAAGAGGAAAAAAACACAAAAACCAAAGCAAAGGCAAACACTTCTTTCCTACTTCCTTCCTCCCATGCACCTAATTTGTGTTGCTGGAGGCTGAAGATTGATTACTGTTTTGGGGCCTCTGATTATAAACCCATATGTAGAGAGATTCAACTGTAAGATTAGAACCTTCTTTGTTGAACCAACGGAATCTCATGTTATTAAACCTTCCCTCTCAACTTGCCACCTGTTCCTCTCCTTCCCGGGCCCTAAGGCCCGGAGCCCATTTTGCCTTTTATCTTTGTTGTCTGTTAATTCCTGTTTCATCAGGTGGAGGGCTTGTCCTGGAAATGAAAGTCTTGGGGCAGGGTTCTGCAGCTTCCTCTCTCTTTCAGTAGAACAGGGAGTCCTGAAGATTTCAATAATCACACCCTCCCTGTGCCCTCCTGCACTTATTATCTCTAGCATGCATCTGATGCCTCTAATTTACAGCCTTGAACTGCAAGGGATCTCTGCCGGTGTGTGTATTTTGTCTTCACCCAAATTGTCAGATTGGGTGAAATGATCTCCAAGGCTGCATCCAGTGGCTCCAGAATTCTCTAAGTATTTTATGTGCTCTGACAGAATCTCGGGACCTTCATCTTTGTGCACCAAAGCCCCTAACGGCATAGCAGGCATTCAATACATGCGTACAATGACCACCCTCCAGGAGCACTCAGAGTGGTTGTCTTAGAAGTTTTCTGGTCAAGCACTGGGATGGGCAATGACATTCCTCTCCAACTGATGTCAAGAGGCAGATGCCACAGTAACCAATGGCTCCTCCAAACTGCTTCGAAATAGGAGAGCCCAACTGCCACTTCTTAACAACTGTGAAGCCATGATAATAGGCCCAATAAATTTTCCTTGCAGTTTCAAGAGGATGTGGTATCTTTCACTTCCTGTCCCAAACTGCTCTGCATTGTTGCGCCATGCAACAGCTGCTTCGTATCAAGGCATGGCAGAATTCCAGCTGGGGAAGGAGGGGTGAAATTTGGTGTGCCACAGTAACGTAGGGGTAACTTTCATAGGTGGTATAGACACTAAGTCTCCACTCACAAGCCGTCTGGATGCTGATGTCTAAAACAGGACATTAAAATGTTAGATTGGGAAGAGACCAGACCCATCATTCCAATTTTATGGATGAAACGTGGATGTCCTATAGGGTGATGAGACCTGCTCGCTGTGTGCTAAACCACCGTCATATATCGTGCGTGCTTTCTTAAAACTTTGCTTCTTTCATAAATAGAGGGTAGGAATGAAGAGCTAAAGGAAATGTGCAGGAGCAAGGGAGAAAAGTACAGAAATCTCCACCGTGCTCCCATGGTACTCTCTATATACCTGTTTTATTACACTTTACTTACATTGTGGGAAAACATAAAGTTGTCGTTGACCTCACTGTAAAATAATGGGCCATTAATGAAGCGGCTGAGGACTTGGAGATGGCCCTGCAATGTCAGTGCTCACCTTTCCCTGAGTGCACTTTTCTCCCTACTGTTTTTTAGCAGCGCCATAAAGATGTACCTAATTTGTGTCATGTCTATGGAAAGAGAGAACACACATACATCCATGAGTCAGGGTTGACTTATTTTCTAAACTTTTAAATTTTGAAATGATTTCAGATTTGCAGAAAAGTTGTACAAACAGTAGAAAGAATTCCTGTATTCCCTCTACCCAGATTTCCTAAGTATTAAAAATTTTACTACATTTGCTTCATTATTCTCTCTCTCACAGTGGTGTCCTGGAGCTGATTTGTTCCGGCTTACTAGAGACTTTTGTAAAATTTCTGGAATTTTGTGAGCTACTTGTTCAACATGGCCACTGTTAAATGTTAAGTTATTTTACCTTAAGATTCAATATTAAAAGTAAAGAGGCAGATGCTACAGTGATCAATGTCTCCTCCAAATTCCAAACTCAAATAAATATGCAATAAATCAATACTCAAAACTCATCTCCTCCTAATCATCTTAGTGTTGTCTCTGCTCTGGAGGTGATTTTCTTCTATAATATCACGGAGTGATACTGTACATCTCTTCCAAACTCCATACTCAGTGAGTGCTCATAAAGACAAATCAAGGCTTGAGTTATTTTTAAATTATCTAGACTTAAGAAAATGATGAAGGGGGCTTGCCCTGTGGCCGAGTGGTTAAGTTCGTGTGCTCCACTTTGGCAGCCCAGGGTTTCGCTGGTTCGGATCCTGGGCGTGGACATGGCACTGATCATCAGGCCATGCTGAGGCGGTGTCCCACATGCCACAACTAGAAGAACCCACAACTAAGAATATACAGCTGTGTACTGGGGGGCTTTGGGGAGAAAAAGGAAAAATAAAATCTTAAAAAAAGAGAAAATGATGAGACTGTGCTAATAATGTGGATTAAAGTGTGTTGTGTCTGCGGCTGTTACAATGTGAACAGCAACCTCAGCTTGGCTACAGGTGTAAGAGTTTGGCAAAAATCACAAAAGCATTTTGCAAGAATCAATTGGTTACATAGAATTTATAATAAAGTATGTACATCTAATTTTTTTGTAAATTATGTACTACACATTCTTGATATCAGTAAAATTTACACTAAACTTATTTGTCTGGTGTTTTCTCATGCATATTTGCATATTTGGTAGGAAAACCACAGAAGCGATGTTGTGATCTTCTCAGTGTTTCACGTTGGAGGATATGATGCCAGTTTATCTCATTATAGGTGATAAATGTTAATCACTTTGTTAAAGTATTTGTCTACCAGTTTTCTCTACTGTAAAGTTATTATTTTCCCCTCGGAATTAATAAGTATCTTGTGGGGAGATAATTTGAGACTGTACGAGTATTCAGCTTCTCAACAAACTTTTATCTGTTAATTTTAGCATTCACTGATGGTTCTTGAGTGCATTAATTATTACTACAGTAATAATCAAGGGCTTGTTTTCTAGTTTTATTATTCATATTTATTAACTGGCCTTCTGCTGTAAGCATGAACTCTCCCCTCTCCCTTTGTTTCTTTATTTGTTTATTTATCTCAGTGTGGACTCAGAGATTCCATTTTTGTTCAATGGTTTATGATCTGTTACTACCATTATTTATTTTGATGTTCAAATTGTCCTAGATTTGGCTGATGGGAGTCCCTTCCAACTGGCTCCTGTGTCCTTTTATAAGGTAGGTCTATTCTGGTATAAGTTTTTTTTCTTTTTTCTAAATGTGTATTCTTTTTTTCCTTTTGCTGGGAAAGATTTGCCCTGAGCTAACATCTGTTGCCAATCTTCCTCTCTTTTTTTTCTTTTCCTCCTCAAAGCCCCAGTATGTAGTTGTATATGCTAGTTGTAAGTCCGTCTAGTTCTTCTGTGAGAGCTGCCATAGCATGACAACTGATAGACGAGTGGTGTGGTACCATGCCTGGGAACTGAACCCAGGCTGCTGAAGCAGAGTGCGCTGAACTTTAACCACTAGGCATCAGGGCTGGCTCTATCATGGTATGACGTACATGCAGAAAAATCCATTTTTTTTTTTTAAAGAAAACAGCTGGTTATGTTTTGAGAAACATATGCATTTGTGTAACCACCACCACAATCAAGATATAGAACATTGCCATAACCCCAGAAAACTCTCTCTTGGCTTTTTCTATTAGTCCTCTTTCTCCACTTTCATTTCCTGAATTTTTTTTTTTTTTTTAAAGATTTTATTTTTTCCTTTTTCTCCCCAAGGCCCCCCGGTACATAGTTGTGTATTCTTCATTGTGGGTTCTTCTAGTTGTGGCATGTGGGACGCTGCCTCAGCGTGGTCTGATGAGCAGTGCCATGTCCGCGCCCAGGATTCGAACTAACGAAACACTGGGCCGCCTGCAGCGGAGAGCGCGAACTTAACCACTCGGCCACGGGGCCAGCCCCTCATTTCCTGAATTTTTGTCTCTAGAGCTTACCTTCTCAGAATGTACTTTTTGTTTGATTTCTTTCACTTAGCCTAATTATTTTGAGATTCACCCATGTTGTTGCATATATCAATAGTTCGATCATGTTTATTGCTGAGTAGTATTCCACAGTATGGACATACCACTGTTTATTTATCCATTCACCTGTTGATGGACGTTTGGGTTGTTTCCAGTTTGGGGCTATTAAAAATAAAGCTGCTGTAGCATTTGTGTACAAGTCTTTGTATGGATGTATACTTTCATTTCTAATGGGTAAATACTTTGGGGAAGAATGGCTGGATCATATAGCAGGTGTATCTTTAACTTTAAAAAAAATGGCTAAACTGTTTTCCAAAGAGATTCTACCATTTTGCATTCCCATCATCAGCCTATGGGAGTTCTAGTTGCTTTGCATTCTTGTCAACACTTTGTATGGTCAGTCTTTTTACTTTTAGCCATTTTAATAAGTGTGCAGTAGTATCTCATTATCGTTTTTTTCTTGAAGAAGAAGAAGATTAGCTCTAAGCTAATGTCTGCTGCCAATTCTCCTCTTTTTGCTTAGGAAGATTGGCCCTGCGCTAACATCTGTGCCCATCGTCCTCTGCTTTAGATGTGGGACTATCAAGCCTGCCACAGCTTGGCTTGATAAGCGGTGTGTTGGTCTGCGCCTGGGATCTGAACCGGTGAACCCTGGGCTGCCAAAGTGGAACATGCGAACTTAACGGCTGTGCCACCAGGCTGGCCCCTCTCATTGTAGCTTTAATTTGTATTTGCCTGATGACTCATGATGTTGAACGTCTTTTCATGTCCTTATTTGCCACTCGTGAATCTTCTCTGATGAAATGTGGGTTCAAATCTTTTACTCATTAAAAAATTGGCCTGTCTTCTTCTTACTGAGTTGGAAGAGTCATATTCTGGATTCAAGTCCTTTATTTTTTATGGTGAAGAAAAAGAATATGTTTGTCAATTTAAGTGAAGACCTAAGCCAGGAGTCAGCAAACTTTTTCTGTAAAGGGCCATATAGTAAATATTTTAGGCTCTGCAGGCCACATCATCTCTGTTCCAGCTTCTCAACTCTGCTCTTTTAGTGTGAAAGCAGCTGTAGACAACATGTAGACAAATGAGCGTGGCTGTGTTCCAATAAAACTTTATTTTCCAAAACAGGCAGACGGATGAATTTGGCTCATGTGCCATCATTTGCCAATCCTTGGCTTAGGCTTTTGTGTCCAGCACTTGAGAGAGTTGACTGAACCTGGGTTCCTGCTGTGAAATGCAAGATTAAAATACAGAGTATGAGAGGGCCGGCCCCATGATCTAGTGGTTAATTTCAGTACACTCCACTTCAGTGGCCTGGGTTCGCAGGTTCAGATCCTGGGCACAGACTTACGCCACTTGTCAGCCATGCTGTGGCGGTGTCCCACATACAAAATAGAGGAAGACTGGCACAGATGTTAGCTCAGGGCTAATCTTCCTTAGGAAAAAAAATTTAAAAAAATAAGACAAAATAGAGAGTAAAGCCTCATTTAACTAGAACTATCTGGGGGACTAAGTCCAGGTCTCTTCACTTAAAAGTCAGAACTGTAGGATATATGGAGAGACTTTCTATAAGTATATCAGGCTACACGTTTTCTAAGTTAATTTTAGTCTCCAGAAGCCAATAATTCCAAGGACGCACTTTCATATGGAATAGGCTGCCAGAGGAAAGTTTCTGGTTAGTTGTCCCCGTGCTTGGGTGAGCACCAGAATCCTTGGTGGCGTTTTCCCGTGTGTGTTCCTCGGCTCTATTGGCTGCATTAGAATCTCAGGGGTGGGCTGGGTTACACGCGTTTCTATTTCGAAAGCGTTTTCCAGGTGTTTTCGATGAAGCCAGGTGAGGGACTAGCACTAAGTGATGAATAGCGAGTCCCAGGATTTATCTTAATGACAAGATAAGAATAATCTCTGATCACTGCACTGATTTTATGTAAATAGATACTTCTAAAGGGTTCACAATATTTTAAAAGTTCATAAGTAGTTAAAATACTCTTTCCTAAGCCCTCTCTCTCAACTTGATTGCTGCTACTGAGCTTCTTATCAAACTATTTTTTCATGCACAGTGAAAAACAGACTTCAGAACAGACTCTGCTGGTTTTTCAAAAAATACCAATTATTGGACTCTAAATTAAAGAGTCTAGAAAGTGTTGTGGAAATTCAAGCCCATTACCATTTATTCATAAGGACAAGTGACTCAATCAAAACAGTGTCTTTGATGGATTAAATGTGTTTAAACAAACGGTTAACTATAATACTAGAGGCTTAGTATTTTTGGAGGGCTCTGGTTTTGATAGAGCTTTAGCTGATATTCTTTTGATAATCCCTGTTTTTCCCTGGCAGTTGATACCTCTATTTGCTTTGGAAATAGTCTTTTAATATGTTGCATTTTAATATTATACCCGCAGCACAGAATATGAAATTCTGTTTGTGATGCAAAAATCTATCAGGTAAGCTCGGGAAATGACACAATACTTGTTTGCAAATTGCTTTAGACCTAAAATAGAGAATCTGAAGATATCAGTCTAATTGTGATTTGTTGATATGACTCTAAGCTATTTTTACATTAAAAAAATCTTATCTATTATTGAGAAAAATTATCTAAAACTTTCTATGTCCTCCTACGACATTGTCCAAAAAGCCCATCCATGGGTTATTGAATTCACTAGAGAAGGTACTTTTGCTTGAATTCGTATTTACTCTTGATTAGGACTCAGACGCTGTGAAGTTACACAGTAACTCAGGGGCCTTTGTTCATTAGAGTAGAACGGTTTCTCATTGGTAGAGAAGGTAACCCCAATGCTTACAGTTTTATCCTCCTGGAGGTCATTAACCAGTTTGGTCTCTAACTCAAAAAACTTATTTTGGCATACCTTTATTTAAAAAATTATTTTATTGAGATCGTATTGGCTTATAACCTTGTGTAATTTCAGGTATACATTATTATATATCAGTTTCCATATAGACTGCATCATGTTTACCACCAATGGTCTAGTTTTTATCCATCACCATACATATGTGCCCCTTAACCCCTTTCACCCTCCCCCCACCTCCTACCCCTCTGGTAACCACAAATCTATTCTCCTTATCCATGTGTTTATCTTCCACATGTGAGTGAAATCATACAGTGTCTTTCTCTGTCTGGCTTATTTTGCTTAGCATAATACCCTCGAGGTCCATCAATGTTGTCGCAAATGGTGTGATTTTGTCTCTTTTTTATGGCTGAGTAGTATTCCATTGTGTGACACACACAGCATATCTTCTTTATCCATTCATCTGTTCATGGGCGCTTGGGTTGCTTCCACATCTTGGCTATTGTGAATAATGCTGTGATGAACATGGGAGTGCATAAATCTCTTTGAATTGTTATTTTATTTGGATAAATACGCAGTAGTGGGATAGCTGGATCATGGGGTATTTCTATTTTTAATACCTTTCTTGATTGGCCACACAAATCTCTTTTCCTTGAATTCTCCTCTGAACTGGCTCTAGCATCCTGTTGGTCTCTCACAAATGGATAACAGAAGTTTTTTTTTTTTTTTTTTTATTAATGTTATGATAGATTACAAGCTTGTGAGATTTCAGTTGTACATTTTTGTTAGTCATGTTGTGGGTACACCACTTCCCCCTTCGTACCCTCCCCCCACCCCCCCTTTTCCCTGGTAACCACCGATCAGATCTCCTTCTCAATATACTAATTTCCACCTATGAGTGGAGTCATATAGAGATCGTCTTTCTCTGACTGACTTATTTCGCTTAACATAATGCCCTCGAGGTCCATCCACGTTGTTGTGAATGGGCCAATTTCGTCTTTTTTTATGGCTGAGTAGTATTCCATTGTGTATATATACCACATCTTCTTTATCCAGTCATCAGTTTCTGGGCATGTAGGCTGGTTCCACGTCTTGGCTATTGTAAATAATGCTGCGATGAACATAGGGGTGCAACGGACTCTTGAGATATCTGGATAACAGAAGTTTTTGATACATGCTGTACTTGTGGAAAAGTTTCACATTTTTCCCTTTTTGAAAATTATCTGTCTTGTTTCTTTTTTCTTCAGTGCTTCAAAGGTAACCACGTTGTTTCCATATATAAATGACTTTTTGCCCTAAATTTTGTTATTTTCTAATTGCAATTGTCAATGATATGAATTAAATATTCTCTTTCACCTGTGAAGATAGTTTTTCAAACTGACCATCAGCAAGACCTTCAGTTTAGCCAGAAAAATGAGAGTTGTGTTCATACTACATGTGCCAGGTATAGGGGACACTTAGGTAGTGATTCACGCCCTGCCTTCCTCTGGCACTTCACAGCCTAGTGGGAGACAGATGAGCAATGCCATGTGCTGAGTTCTATGTCAGAGACTTGCACCAGGTGTCTGGTCCAAGCCTATCTAACTCAGCCTGGCCTGAACTTCCTTCTTCACTGGAAGGGAGAGCACAGAATCGTTCACAAGTTTTATTTCATCCTTCTTGAGACCACTAGTGCATGAACAGGGCAGTATAGAGTAAAGTCCACAAATATAGGCTCTGAAGCCAGGTGGACTTGGAATGGAATCCTGGCTCCTCCATTTACCAATGTGACCTTGCAGTTTGGTTCACTGTCTAAGCCTCAGTTTTCTCATCTGTCAAATGAGGATAATAGTGTTGATATGTAGGATTATGGTGAAAATTCAATAGGACTTGCAGCAAAGGGTTGACTCAGCAGGTTTAATGTGTTCAAACCCTGCACATTCCAAAGAAACTGACCCTTGAGCGGCTCCTGGGAGATGACCTCAAACTCTTTGGAATTCCCTGCCTGTTAAGAATGTCTGTTTACTTGGGGCCTTAGGCCATGCCAGAGAGATTATGCCAACAATGTGGTTTATGATGGAGGTGTGGGGCACACCATAGCAGTTTGAGTTCTGGAGTGGGTGGAGACTGGCTAACTGAGGTCAGCCATGCAGGCATGGAGTGCCTACGTGACTGACCACCAATAAAAACCCTGGACACCAAGGCTTGGGTGACTTCCCTGGTTGACAATACTCTGTACATGCTGTCATACGTTGCTGCTGAGATAACCAAGCACGGTCTGTACTTCAGTGGGAGAGGGCAACTGGAGGCTGTTGCTGGGCTCTCCTGGACTCTGCCCTATGTAACTTTTATTTTTGCTGATTTTAAGCTCTGTCCTTTTGCTGGAATAAATGGTCACTGTGAGTAAAACAGCTTTTCTGAGTTCTTTGAGTCCTTCTGGTGAATCATTGAACCTGAGGGAAGCTGTGGGGCTCCTAGTGCAGGGATAAAGTATATAAAGTGCTTTGTTCAGTGCCTGGCACAGAGTAAATTTGGTTCCATCTTTACCTGACTTCTGATCCTTGGCTTGTTCATCCTTTCCAGCCCTGTAATGATCCTTTGGACCCACTGACTGCTGTTGCTTTCTCAGCTGGATCGAAGGATGTTCTCTGGAGACTGTTCTGGAGAACAAAATATGCAGCCTCAGATGGTTGGCTGAAGACAGTGATCCTAAAGATCCCGGCTTGTTTGGGCTTAATCATCTACGGTGGCGCTGATGTTTAACTGGTGATGCGTCTGTGTTTCACTTCCCCCACTAGATTCTAATTCATGTGAAATACATAGTGCTTCCTATTTCCTTGCCATCCACAGTGCCTGGCGCCTGAGGCGAAAGCATGGTCTAATGGGAAGGGCCTGGAACACAGCTCAGCGATTCACCGCCACGTCAGCTTGGATGAGTTGCTTGACCTCTCTGAGCTCCAGCTTCCACATTTGCACAATAGGACTCATATTACCTATTTCACAGGGTTCTTGGGCGTTTGGTGGTATCTCGGCTGGCTGAGACCTAAGACACAGCAGTGCCAGCATTTAGTGTTAGGTGGCCCTCATGGGGTTTTTTTTGTGTGCTTTATGTAGATGAAACCTCCCTAACTAGCATGGAATGTTAAGGGACACTTAGGCGGAGGTTCAGCCCCATCCTTTGATTTGCACGGGCTCCAGGAGGTTTTTGGGAAAGAATGTAAACCCCACCCACAACCAGGATTCAAAAGTAAACAGGCTGCAGGTAGGGACAAGCGATTACTATTGCTATGACTGGTTGAAATCGTCTTACGATATGACAGATTCTACTGTAAGCAATTAACATATATAGACTCTTTTCATCTTCCTAATTATGAAGGAGGCCAGTTTTTGACTTTGGAAACCGAGGCACAGAGAATTTAAGTAACTTCTCCAAGGCTACACAGCTGGTAAGTGGCAGAGCTGGGCTTGAGAGCTGCACAGTCTGGAGCCACGCTCTTAACCGTTACACCATATGGCTCTAATTGAACTAACTCCCTGCCACAGTGCCAACACACCCGGGGCAGGAGAAGCGGTGGTGAAAATAGAGCTCTTTATTACTGGAAACATAATACACTCTCCGGGGGAAAGCTTTCTCAGAGAGTTAAGTGGTAAAACTGAAGTCACTGTAGCATGAGAGGCCCCCTGCCCCTGTGTCAAAAAGGCTGGCTATTCAAGGAGGAAGGGGCTTCTTCCTATTGGATGGAGAGAGAGGTAAGTCTTGGAGACTGGCAGGCAGCCAGTCTTCAGAAAGCAGCGGCAGCAGGGGGACTAGGCACACGGGACCAGGACCTCTGTGGTTTGGGGTCGATTAGGTGGCCCAAATGCAGTGTTGGCCTCCTTATTAAAGGTCTGTAGATAATGGTGAGGAACTTAGCGCCAGCAGCTGAGAACTATAGCTCAGACACCAGGGCTGCACATTCCCTTTAACTCCTTTTAAGACTTCTGTGTTACAGTGTATCCAAGGAAGAGGAAATGCACAAGCCATGTGTCGAGTTCAAAGAACACTTATAAACCGATCCCGACTAGTGACCAGGATCAAGAATCAAAACGTAACCAGCACCCAGAAGTACAACTCTTTTTTTCCTCCCCAAAGCCCCAGTGCATGGTGGTATATTCTGGTTGTAAGTCCTTCTAGTTCTTCTGGGTGAGCTACCGCCATGGCGTGGCTACTGACTGACAGGAGGTGTGGTTCTGCAACAGGGAAACGAACCATGGAATCGCTGAGAGCGCCGAACTTTAACCACTAGGCCAGCAGGGCTGGCTCTGGAGCTGCCGCTTTTGCCCTCTTCCCATCATCCTTACTCAAGGACTCCACTATCCTGACTTCTAAAGCCTTGGGTTCACTTTGACTGATTATAATCTTTTTTTCACCATCATTCTAATTGCTTTATTGAGTTGAAAAATTTTGCAAACTGATGAAATATGTGTGTGAAAAGAGAGAGATGTGGTTTTTTATGAAATTTAAGCTGAATGCTTTAGTAAAGACTAAATAAAGGAAGTTGCTAAAAAATTGCTATCAAGGTAAGTGTAGGTGAGACAAGCATAAAAGATTGGGGAAAAGAATAAAAATCTCAAGGGGTACTACGCTAAGATTGCTTTGCAAGTTTCCTTGATCTTTTGTTTGGCCTTCAGGAAATCAAAACTGGCAATCGTAGGCAAGGCATTATGGTTGTGGTTTAAGCAAAGAAAACAACTTAAAACATCAACGAATGGACCCACATTTAAAAAAATAAAATAAAGCCTTAGCCCAACATCAAAATATTGGTGTATGCATATACGTTTTTAGGTTTTAATATAAAATAAAATGTTAGTGTGTGCTTCATTTTGAATGATTCCCCACTTTAGTGGATTCTTTTTTCCCTCCAGCTTTATTGAGATACAATGGACATATAATGTTGTGTAAGTTTGAAGTGTTCCATGTGATGATTTGATACGTGTATGTATTGTGATATGTTTACCACAATAAGGTTAGTTAACACATCCTTCATCTCACATAAGTACCATTTTGTTGTTATGGTGAGGACATTTGACATCTACTCTCACAGCAACTTTTAAGAATACAGTAGAGTATCGTCAACAGTAGTCACCATGCTTTACATTAGATCCCTGGATCTTATTCCTCTTAGACTGGAAGTCTGTACACTTTGTACAACATCTCCCCATTTCCTCCACTCCCCAGTCCCTGGCAACTACTGTTCTGCTCTCTATTTCCATGAGTTTGGCTTTTTTAGACTCCACATATAAGTGACATCATGCAGCATTTGTCTTTGTCAGACATCTCAGAGTATTGCCTTCAAGTTTCAGCCATGTTGTTGTAGACAGCAGGATTTCCCTCTTTTTTTATGGCTGAATAATATTGCATGGTATATAGAAAAATATATACACAACATTTTCTTTGTGCATGCGTTTGTCTATGGACAATGTCTTGACTATTGTGAATGATGCTACAGTGAACGTGGGGGTGCAGATGTCTTTTCAAGACAGTGATTTCATTTCCTTTGGATATATACTCAGAAGAAGGATTCTTGGATCATTTTGATTTTGATCTTTATATAAATGGAATCATTCTTGTGTTTTCTTTTGTTTCTTGCTTCTTTCACTCAACTTTATGTTGGTGCTATTTATCCATATTGTTGTGGGGAGATGCTGTTCATTCGTTTTCATTGTGGCTCAGTATTCCACTGAGTAAATACACCACGACATTTTCATCCATTCTATTGTCAATGGGCATTGGGCATAGTTTCCATTTTGGGGCCCCCTCCCCTTTTGAGGACTCATAGAAAGACTCATGAAGGGGAAGGGTTGAGAGCCTTTACTGGTGGAATTAGCAGCCAATTCTTATGGTAATCACCTTACGACTCACAGCAGAGGATTCTCAGAAATATTTGGAGGAGAGGACCACTGGAAAGCACAAGCCAGGACCTGGAGTACTGAATGTGGAGGGTTGACTGTAAATTTTCCTTTAGTTGTAATCACCTTCTGGAGAAGCCTACTACACGTGGGTTAGGAGGATTGGAAACAATATATGAAACACCTCACCCGGCACCAAGTAGGTACGCAATAAATGGAAGCTGTGGATGTTACAATGCATGCACAGAGTAGCCACTGCTAACTTTATGAATCAATCTCCATGTGTAGCAAAAATGGGACATGGTAACAAGAAAGAGAAAGGTGTGTGAAAAGTAAAATGTGGTCCAAGTGGTACTGTTGCCATCCTCGCTGGAGACCATAGAGGCCTACAGCAAACTGGGGGGGGGCTTCAGGCACAGAACAGAGACGTGAAGTCTGTAGAAAGTTCTATCCAACCCCTTCATTTTAGACACGAGCACACATTTGCCTAGAGAGTTCTGTGGCTTGCCTCTGGGAGCCTTGAGTGGCCACTTCAGCTTAGAATGGCAGAACCAGGAGTCCTGGTGGAAGAAGCAAAAGGAGAACACTTCACCCAAAGATGCAGGGGGGGGAGGGGGCAGTTCATTAGTTCACAAAGTCAATTTGTTGAAGGTTAGGGTAGCAGATAGCCTCAGGATAATTTGGAATCAGCATCTGGAATGTTCTAGGACTCTCCTCTCGTCTCTCAATTGGGTTTTTCCTCTCATAAGGCTTTCTTCACAAAGCTGGAAGTAGGGCTGCAGATGGCTCTTGGCATCTTAGCTTCACTACCAAAGAGGGACCATCTCTCTCCCTCAGTCCCTACAACCAGGGAAAGGCTCTGATTGGTCAGGCTGGGCCTTCCATTTTCCCTTGTGTCTTGGGGAGGGATGGTGTGGAGTGTTTTAATTGGCAACCTCCTTTAGAACTGTTTTTTTGGGGAGGAGAAACATTGCCCCCAAAGAAGCCAGGAAGAAAAAACTCCATGTATGCATTGTTTCAGCTAAGAAGCTTTGAGTTGCAAGTGACAAATTCTGACTTAACTAATTTAAACAACAAAGGCAATTAATTGGTTCACGTAACTGAACAAGTTCAAGGTAGGTCCTAGCTTCAGGAGTGTTTTGATCAGGTGCAGGCTCTTTTTTCTCCATTATTGCCTTTTGTTGGATATTTCCTGCTGTGTGTGTTTGTCTGTTTCATCTTCAGGGTAGCTTCCAGAACAAGGAATGTTATGCATGTCTTCAGCTGAAGTCCTGAGATCAATCTGATTGGCCTGGGTTGGGTCGCAGGCCTAGCCCTGACCCATTTTGTTGTGGTCAGGTGATGGAATACACTAACTGGCTTTTCCTAGGTCACTTGGTCCACCTCTGCAGCTGTGGTAGAATTGGTTTCCCCAGAAGGGGAAAGCATGGATGCTAGGGTGGAGGAGCAACCAACAGGAACCCGCTTTATCACTAAAAGATAAAGGGAGGTTAAAGAAATTACCCCAAATCGCACATCTAGTAAATAGTGGTTATAAGATCTGACCTAAAGTCCATCTGATCTCCAAGCTCATAAGCATTTGATTCTCATGCTTGCTCTCATGATTTCTTTGATTCATGACTTCCTCTCATACAAATCTGTTCCTGTTATCTAGTGCTGTATTCCACATGGCCCCAAACATAGTAGCTTAAAACAAGAACAAATTATGATTTCTCACAATTCTGCAATCTGGGCTGAGCTCAGCCAGGCAGTTGTTCCATTCCATGGGATGTCTGCCAGGGCTGGAATATCCAAGATGGCTTTTTCACGCAGATGCCTGGTGCCTTCACTGGGATGGCTGGAAAAGCATTCATCTCTCCACCTGGGCTCACCAGCAGGATAGATGGACTTCTTCACATGGTGGCCCAGGCCTCCAAGAGCAAGCATTCCTTCCAAAAGTATAAGCCTCTGCTTGTGTCACCCTTGCCAATTTTCACCGGCCAAGGCAAGTCTCATGGCCAAGCCCAGAGTCCATGTGGGAGGAGTCTGCACAAGGTTGTGAATATCAGAAGGCATAGGTTATTGGAGGCCACCCAATGTAATGACCCCGTGACCTACTTTTGTCCCCTTCCACCAACATGGAAACTATTCTGTAACAAGACAAGGAGCAGAAAGCTCTTTTTTAACTTCTCTATTCTTTAAAGGAAATTACTATCCATAATTAGTCCAATCAAGGATGCACCATCCCATCAGACGTGGGGTGTGGCTGCATGGCTGTCCTACAGTGGGGTCTGCTGACAGCTCTGCAGCTAATGGCAGTTGCAGTTTCCATTACGACCTGGGTTTCACAATATAAATTGTCCTACATGTGCACTTTGGAGTATGGAGTTTTATTTTTATTTGGTTTTGTTTTTTAAACATGGGCTGAACTTTAAGTTGTTTGACTTGGGTTTTCCCCCCTTAGGTTTTATTTTGAGAGCTTTACATGTCTAAAGCCACGGTAGGACACCATACATTTCATCATCTTTTTCCGACACCCAAAGCATATGTTTTACTTTTGGCATTCGGCTGGGGGGAAGAAAGGAGAGTATTTCAGAGGAGAGGCCATTTGTCACCCACCCAGTGGTCTCCTATAAGGCTGTTGTGTGCTGTTCAACTAATAAATGTCTATTCTCTGCTTTCCCAAGGACCTGGATGACCTGTCTGCTTTTGACTGGTTGTAGGTATTCTGTTTCTTCTTTTGGTAACTATAGCAGATTTAAAATTGGTATCCCTTTCCCATAAAGCTTATCTTCCTCATTCTATTTCTTTCCTTCTCCCCTTCTAATGTAAAATAGTTCCAATATATTCAAGTTTCTAAACTGCAGGGTTAAAATTTGTCAAGCCCAATATTCTTAACACCATATGCATTTTTCTTTGAGGGGATGTAAGAGTATTTATTTTTATTTTCTTTTTCCTTTCAAGGGACATGGCACAACAATTTGCTTAATTCAACTCCACTTCTTTCCACAAATGGATGCCGTTTTAAGTTTAGTATTTTATTACCTCTCTCCTCTCATTTTAAATATCTGAGTTTTGCTCTTTTATCTTGTAGCTTGGCGTTTTTGGAGGAACATATTCTATTGATGTGTCCACCCCACTTCAGCTGTTTTTCTAACTCTGGTTTCCTGGCTCATAAAGAAGAAACAATTTGAGGGCATGGCATTCCTGATGACTCTCAGCGGTAAGTGTTTTGAAGTCAAATGATGATTCCTTCCAGTAGATTTCCAGACTATTTCAAATAGTGAGTCAAATCTCCATCCTAGTCTAGAATCAAAATTGAGTATCAAGTTCCTTTTTTGAGATATTGAAGCTTGGAGGATGCCATTAAAATACCTATAACTCTTGGTATCTCTGGATCTGCAGAGTGAATTTCCCAAGGGTTCATTAAGGACTGAGTATATGACAACCTGTGTACTGCTATCAACCTCAGCGAGCTTGTTGGTTTCTGGTTCAGTGCAGTTGAGAACCATTTGAAGGGATAAGATCACAGGACACTGTGAGATTATTTGGGGCCCTTGCCAGCTCACTGGAACAAAGCAACTGATCAGTGTTCTAGCTGCATGCAAGTAAGATATGGACTCTTCCAGGGCTGGAAGGAATTTGACTTATCAAATCTATTCTCATTTATTAAATGATACTTTCCAGGTAAATGAGACTCTTGGCTTTGAACAATTTCCTGGATGATTTCCAACTTTGGTAGAGTTTAACCACCCCTTTTGGAAATCTAAGCCAAATTCTATAGAATTGTTGCTTAAGAGTTGATTAAGCCTCCATCTTGGTCTACGCTTGTTAGTGGTTGTGGGACACCCTGGCCAGGCCCATTTGTATAGAAAATTTTGCACCGGCGCTTCAGTGATTTGTGTTCCCACTCGACAGTGGAGACTTGTTGCTTTCCCAGCCCATATAGATCTAGGCGGGGCCATCGGACTGACCAGCTGAGTTCTGGCCAATGGAATATGGGCAGACGTGATGAAACTACTTCCAGATCTGGCCCCCAAACCCTCCTGAGTGATCATGTATGTACATTCTCTCCCCAGGGATGCCAACTGATGTCAACTCCCAGGTACAGGGAATGGGAACTGTGGGTGGAAGACGGCAGAGCCTCTGTCAGCTGTGTCCAAAATGGCTGTGTGAACCGCATTCTGACTCCTCGGCTCCCTACCACATCCCCTGCCCCCGATCACCAGTCTCTGCCATTGGGCTTTACGTGAGAAAAATTAAATGACTCTATATTTTGTTGAGCTCCTGAAAATCTGTAGTGTGCTAGGTACGGTGGAGAGCATTAGCTGAACTAATACGCAGGGGATTTCTTAACCTTCATGGGTGGCTGGTGATTACCTCCACCCTGGGCACAGTCCCGTGAGGAAAGTCAGGGATCACTGAGAATCTCACTAGGACTTCTCTTTGGTGTGAGCTCTTCTTTCCTTTTCAAACTTGCTGAAGCTTGTGAATAGAAATGATTGATACCCTTAAGTTCCATTTCTGCCTTCCCCTGAACCGAGACCTGGTTTTCCAAACTGAGCCTAAGACAAAATTGCTTTTTGACAGCTGTTTGCTCTTCTTTATGTAAGTGACAAGCATTTCTTAAGCCCCTGTTATCTGTCTAGCCCTGAGCTGGAACTAAGAGAGATAGCAAAAAACACAGTTTCTCTTCCCAAAGATTTTATAAATTAAGTAGAGAAGCAGGAGATCCATATAGAAGTCAACCAGAGGATAGTGAGATGCCATATGGAAAGAGATTCTATAGGAATTCAGCAAAGGGAAAGATTCGTGTGGATTGGGGTTGGTTGCAGAAGCTACTAGCAGATATAAGAATTCTACTTGGCCTTGAAGGGAGTTTGGGCAATGGGGTATAGTGAGTAAGAACGGGTCCTGATGCAAAGTCTCATATGCCCTGCTTAGCACAGAAAGAACTCATCCCCTTTGCTCTGGAGCGGGGGAGTTAGGTCTGGCAAAGCTGAGAATTTGAGGTGACTGGAGAGGCCAGTGGGGTGGGGGAAATGACTACTATTTACACTCTATCTCACAAGGCTCCTCTGGGGAGAGGAGTGCAGGATGGAGAGGGAGGAGCCCGTGGGCCGGTTTCTCTGTTCTAGGCCTTGGAGGGAACATAACTTTTCTGGAGGGCCCTGCCCATAGCACCCACTTCCCTCAACCAGTGGTGTGCTGAAGTCGACTTGTGTTGGCTTAGGACGCTCAATTGACAAATTTTCAGGAATTTTGTGAGCCATTTGTTAAACACATCTATTATTATTATAAATTAAACTAGGTAAGTCTTATTTGAACTTATAATTAAACAAGTATATTAAAACAAAGACAATCAATACTTGAAACTCATCACTTCCCTGGTATTTGCTACTTTTTTCTATAATCTATGCTATGGAGGTTACTTACAACTATTGTAGCTGTAGGGTGGTCTTGTGGGTTGAATTGTGTCTCCCCAAACTCATATGTTAAAGTTTTAATCCCCAGTCTCAGAATGTGACCTTGTTTGGAAATAGGGTTGTTGTAGGTGTAATTAATTAAAATGAGGTCATTAGGGTGGGCCCCTCATCCAATACGCCTGGTGTCTTTATAAAAAGGGAAAATTTGGACGCACACAGGAAGAATACCAGGTGAACATAAAGGCAGAGATTGGGGTGATGCTGCAGAAGCCAGGGGCTGCCAAAGATGTCCAGCAAACCACCAGAAGCTAGGACAGAGTCACAGAGAGTCACGGAACAGATTCTCCCTCACAGTCCTCAGGAGGAACCAACCCACTGACACCTTGACCTGGGACTTCCAGCCTCCAGAACCGTGAGAGAATAAGTTTCTGTTGTGTAAGGCACCCCGTTTGAGATATTTTGTGATGGCAGCCCCAGGAAATGAACATAGGCTGACATACTATATTATGCAATGTGTGCTACAGGTCACGCCCTCTACCCGCCAACTCCTCATTCTTTGACTTCACATTGATAGCTTGAAATCAGCCACAGGGTGCCACAAAATCTCGGTTTGATTCATTGTTTCTTTGATTGTCCAGAAAAGGTGTTGGTGAACTACAACCTGGGGGCCAAATCTGGGCCTCCACCTGTGTTTGTGCAAGTTCCATTGGAGCACAGCTGTGCCCATTCGTTCGTGTGTTGTCTGTGGTTGCTCCCACCCTGCAATGGCAGAGTGGCGTAGTTGTGACAGAGACCGCGTGGCTCACAGAGTTGACAATGTTTATTATCTAGCCTTTTGGAGTGAAAGTTTGCTGACCCTTGGCTTAGACTGAAGAAAGTGATGGAGGCGATGTCAAAAACACAGAGGAAACTTTACAAATGTGACTGTCTGTAGCCATTACCTTGTGATAGGACAAAAATTGAGAAAATATTCTTCCGGTATTTGAAAACGATTATCTGACGCTGCAAAGTAGTGGCTCTTATCTTTGATGAATGAGTGAAGTTCTGACATAGATTTTCATCATTTTGCTTATCTCTTATTTGTTTATGCAAATAAAAAAATTAACCAACATTCATGTCAGAACTATAATTGTTTGTCAGTTGCAACCAGAGATTGGCTGCAGATACAAGAGTTTGTCAAAAATCAATGGAAGCCTCTGTGAGAATCAATCGGCGCTGTGGAATTTATTTGCCCGTACTGAATAACAACAAAGCTTATAGTAAACCTACGTGTCTATACTATACACACACGTTTCCTCCCCTGGAGAACCAGTGGTTGAACCTTTCCCAGCACACCACTTCCTCCATCCTCCGTGCGGCACCCTCCGCTGAGCAGAGGTCACCCAGTTCACGGGTCTGTTGCAATCTGACTTCGGCCTTGGCCTCCCCGCTGTGTAGATTTGGCTTGTCTGAGAGAGTGCTGTTGGTGGGAGCAATTGCAGTAGGAAAACTCAGTGTCACCAAGGAGCCCGGCCTGGCTAAAATCTGCTCTGGGTGAGGGGACCGCGAGTGCCAAGCGCTCACGGGTGGAGTGGGCCTTCTGACAGCCTGGGGCTCCAAGGCACATCTGAGTTTGGACCTGCTCCCAGCCGCGGGAGAAGTGACAGGGCGAGGGGGGTGATTGGGAAGCCGGATTTGGTCACAACGTGAAGGACTTATAGGACAGGAAGAGCAGCTGCGGGCTGTCGCAATTCGCACTTTAGAAAACAGCCTCTGAACATCGTGGCCCTGCCTGAGGCATGTTTTCTGGCACTTGTAAGGAAGACTTGCAAAATGTTAAGAAATGGGATCTTTGCTTGATTGTGGAAGTCTCAATGGACCCTCAGAGCCTGCAAAACAGAAAACTAGAAAAGCGGTTCTGAAAAGCTTGGCCAAATGGCAGTCATGTGGCTTTCTCCATCCCTCTGCTGCTTTCTGGATGCCTGGCAGAAATGAAGAAATAGTTTTTTAGTAAACTTTTTCTTGACGACAACCAGATATGGATGGAAGGCCTTGCTTTAAAACTGAGACTGCGTATTTGTGGTGAATTAGGATGGCCTTGGGGCTCCATGAGACTATATCGGGCGGGGCCTCCCACAGCTCCTTGGGTTCACCCCTCACAGAGCATTTTAACCCCTGCCCAGCCTTCCCTGGCCCTGGCCAATAGCTGCCTGTGACTTTGCTAACCTTTCAGCCCCCGGCGAGGCAGTCACTTCAACCAGCGTCTTCTCACGCATCTCCCGCCCTGCGGAACTTCTCCCCAGGCTGCTCTCACTTGCCTCTTCCTTCTGGGCCCAGGTTTGATTCCGGGAGGAAGATTTAAGGAAGTCTAGTTTGACACTCTGGCCCGCAGCCCCCAGGCCTCAGTCTGCTCTCTGCCTGCTGAGTTGGGCCCAGCACTGGTTACTGCGTGTGTGCCTTTGTCCTGAGGTAAGGTGGGACAGGTCTGTCCCCGGGAGCCCCACTCAGTGCTACAGACCCCCAAGAACTGGAGTGTGGACTTATTCAGGCCAATCTCCTTGTGGCCTTTGGAAATGGATTCCTGGCCCTGGTTCCTACCCTACCTGCTGACAGATGTTCGGATAATGGCCTACCTACGTGCCTTCCCACATCTCCCATTGTGGCCTCTTGCTAGATTTTTCTTTTCTTCCCTCTGTATTACACTTCAGGTATGCAGTAGAATAGACAATAACTTTGAAATCCACCAGATTGGGGCTTAAATATATGATTTGTCGCCAGGTAGCTGTGTGGTCTTGGGCAAATTACTTAACTTCTCTGAACCACAGTTTCTTTGTAAAAAGGAGATAAGGTATCAGGTTGTTCTGAGGATTAAAAGTGATAACATAGTTGGAGAGTCTGTTATTTATTACTATAACCTTGAGAGGTGTAGGTCTTTATTTATTACTATGCCCTTGAGATCCACTGACTGAGATGCTGTTCAAATGCACATTCTGATTCAGCGGTTCTGGGGCTGGGCTGGGATTCTGCCTGTTTAAGAAACTCCCAGGTGACGTTGATGCTGCTGGACCCTAGACCACACTTTGAATAGAAAGACATGACATTGACATTGACTCCCTTCCAAGCACTCCCTTTGGCCTCCAGCTCCCCTCCTTCAGGCCAGAGGCTCCCGGTCTGCCCTTTCCTGCCTCTCTGTCCAGCTCTGTCAGGAGGTATGTCCCTGACCTCCATAACCTGGGGGGACTAAAACCAGGGAAGAACTCTTCTCTTCATAGAGGAAGAAGGGAACCGTGGCCATGTGCGGTGGGGAATTCAAGAGGACAATGAACAGGAAGGACGCAGTGACAGGTATTCAGCAGGAGCAGGTGTGTGAGCGCCCTTACATCTATTTAGTTTGTCTTAAGAATTTTAACGTGTTTTTGAAACTTATGATGAAGGAACCCTAGAGAGCTGGGATGTGAAAAAAATTTGGAGGGAGGTCAAGGCTCTGTCTCTGAGCTGATAGAAACTGTAGAAAAATGGCAAGAGGGAAGGCGAAAAACAGTGAGGAAGTGTGTGTATTTGCGATCTCACTGGTTTTCATTCCTGAAAATGCGCCTTTTCTTCTCCTTCTTTATGTTTTCCTCACTGAATGCCTTTGTGTGAAACCTTTGGATGTGCAGCTCTCCTTGATCCAGGAGTCCAAATCCCCCGCCTTCTCCGAGGCCCAGCTCAGCGGGCACATCCTTAGCTAACCCGCTGATCAAAGGATAGCAGGGGTTCTCCAGGCCATCCAGCCCGGAGTGTAAGGCTATCCTAGTGCCGGGAACCCAGTGGCTGCCTGACTCACCCGTCAGCTCATTGCTACATCTCCAGTACTGCCGGGCTCTGCCGCAGGTGGGAAGGGTGGGGTCCAACAGGGGGCCTCTCAGGGTTTGTAAATGGCGGTAACAGTGATGGAGACACCACAGCAGCTACCCAAACCAGAAGCCACACAGCTGATCTGGCTGCTGTCGGTGCCTTCTGTCTCCTCCAAGGAGGCCTCCTGGTGGGAGCCTGTGTGATTCTCCCTCTGTTTCACCCCCTCCAGCTCTGGGTCAGAGCGGGTGGTTGAGGGGGTGGGGAATTTCCATTCTCCCTCCCCCCACACCAGGCCACACCCTGGGTCAGGACGACGACAGAGCTTTCAATGGACCTGTTTTTCACTTCATCTTCCCCTTCTCAGGAAGCTGGCAGCGGTCTAAAGGCAGGTGGCCTGGAAGAGTTTATCTTCCAGTTCTCTGCTGGGCCTTTAAGGGCGGTGACCCTGTTCTGCTGTCAGAGGGTCTTCATCAAGGGACTCCTTGTTGGTGTCCAAATGGACAGTATTTTGCCCTTCCCATGAGGCTTCTCAATTGCTCGTGCAAATTGAGTGGCTCTCTTCTCTCTTGCAGGTGGCACTCGGATTCGGCCTTCCAGATTGGAAACTCCTTGAGAGAAGTTTGCAGCCTTTCCACATCCTGAAGCATGTCTGTGTTCTGAACTTCTATGACACATTTATCATCTCTGCTTTCTTTTCTTTTTACTTTTGAGGAAGATTAGCCCTGAGCTAACATCAGCTGCTGATCCTCCTCTTTTTGCTGAGGAAGACTGGCCCTGAGCTAACATCTGTGCCCATCTTCCTCCACTTTATATGTGGGACGCCTACCACAGCATGGCTTTTGCCAAGCGGTGCCACATCTGCACCTGGGATCCAAACCGGCGAACCCTGGGCTGCCAAAGCGGAACGTGCCAACTTAACCGCTGTGCCATCGGGCAGGCCTGTATCATCCCTGTTTTCTAGTCTAGTCCTGTATACACATGCATTATCTTGAAGACCAGGATGGATCATCCTTGAGGGCAGGATTTGTGCCTGATCTTTAGATCATTTTCATTGGCAGTATTCAAAAATACATACTCGATGAGTGACTGGGAAATTGGGATGCTTTTAAACCACAGCAGTCCCATTAAGCCAGTCTCATTTAGATCTGGAATTGATATTTTTGGGCCATCTTTGTCTCATCCCAGCTACTAGAAACTCTTGAACCTTTTTGTGCAGTTGTGATGGGCAGATACACCATTTGCTGTACCGCATAGATCTTAGGAAAAATATCATCAGACCATTTTCAAAGTCAAAAGCCAAACAGTTTAGTATCTGGAAATACAGGATAGGGGCCAGCCCAGTGGCACAGCAGTTAAGTGTGCACGTTCCACTTTGGCAGCTCGGGGTTCGCCAGTTTGGATCCTGGGTGCAGACGTGGCACTGCTTGTCAAGCCATGCTGTGATAGGCGTCCCACATATAAAATAGAGGAAGATGGCACGGATGTTAGCTCAAGTCCAGTCTTCCTCAGCAAAAAGAAGGAGGATTGGCAGCGGATGCTAGCTCAGGGCTAATCTTCCTCAAAAAAAAAAAAAAAAAAGAAATACAGGATTTTTCCCAAGCTCTAAGACTGGAAAATGAAGCTGGGATGCCAAACATTTGTTTTAAAATTCTTTAAATGTATAATTGATATTTCTTATTTTTTGTGGTTTGGAAACAATTCTCTGCAGAGCTGGAGAAGAGCTCCCTCTGACCCTGGCAGTGGACTCAGGCCGCCATGTCCCATGAGTATTGGAGAGTCATCCTGCCTGAGTCTGGAAGTTGCTCTGTTCCTGCTCATCAGTAGCCGGAGCAACTGATGGGGACGGAAGTGTGGGCCTCCTTCAGAGCTGTTAAAAAATCAATGACGCTGGCGGAGAAAAAAAGGGTGGGGAAGGAGGTCAATATGGATCATAAATGCGAGCATCTTTTTCATTCACTGCTTCCTAGCCTGTCCCCGCCCCTAGGCCAGCTCCCACACAGGATCGTCACCAAGAGCGGGTTTAAATTTGCTTTAACTGGTAAGGCCCCAAGCTCCAGTGTGGCCGTAAATCAGGGGCTGGAGGTGCAGCAGCTGGAACTCAATGGGATTACCCTATCTTGTGACCCGCTGAGCGAGCTGACTGAGGAGCAGTCCCCGTATCCACTGCTGGGGACACTAAAATTGTCCTGCACTGTGTCAGCTGCAAAGGTTTCATATCGCGTTATGGCTTTGTGTTGTCTTGGTGGCTCCGGAGTTGCTAACTCAGGGCAGTTGGCCGACATTCTGGAGGAAGGAGTGGCTTCTCTGGGCTGTCTGCTCTTCCCCGTCCCTTCAAACTTCGCTTCCCAAGTGGAGTTTCGGCAGCAGATTTAGCCGGTGGCCCTGTTTGCACATGTCACCTTTCTGTAGCAAAGCTCCTTTTCCTAGCTCCCCCTCAGTGCCTCTCAGACCTTCATTTTAAACCAATCTCTGGGCATCTCTTCCGGGCCCAGCGACTCTGGAGACAGCCACCTCTTGGATCACGGGCTTGAAGTCGGGGTGGACATGTGTGGAAGTGTGGCGGTTGTTTAAATTTTTGATCTCCAAAAGAGTTAATTAACATGCCCCCCACACAGAGAGAGGAAAAATTTTTCTTTTTTTCCTTTCTTTGAATCTGCCAGCTCCTCTTGGCCAAGCAGCTCGTTTTATTAAGTTTAAATGCATCTCTGCCTTGTAAGGAAAGGAGACTATAGTCCATTTGCTTGTAGTAACTGAAGAGACCAGGCACTTCCTGGGCCCCAGTGTTCTCCTGAGATTTCTGGTTTCCACTGGAGGCGTGTTGATCTTTATTCCTTACGCTGGGGTTTTGTAATAATGTTATTTTGGAGTCAGGCGACTAGATTCCATATTACAAGGAGAGCTCTCTTGGCATTTCAGCTGTTTATCGGCCAACAGAGACCCAGCACCTATTAGGCACAGGTGCTCTGTGCTGAGGACGTCGAGATGAGTGACATGCTCCTACCCTGGAGAAGCTCCGGGAGCCCTGAGGGAGAGAGTTATGTAAACTGTGGGTTGCAACTTAATGCGATAAGTGCAGGTGTGCGTCTATTTGTAAAATGCATGTTTCCAGGCCCTGCCAGGCTGTGGGTACAGATGAGGTCAATTCACCATCCGAATTCGAATTTCACTCCCCCGGAACGCAGCCCCTCAGCTGGTTATTTCTGTGTGTCCTTGGGGTCTCTCTCGGATGCTCTTTGGCTCGGCCTCCTGTGATGTCCCTTGCGCCCAAATCCACTCCTGGACTTTGCCTTCCAGCTGCCAGTATTCCGCCAGAGGTCTGTTTGCCGGCACTCTGCAGGCTCGGCCGACTGGGCCCACATTCCTTGTGACTTTCCTGAGCTGAGCCACTTTGTGTTCTGGGTGTGAGAGGAGAGAACACTGCTCTCTATTTTGGTCACATTTTGTCACCGCGGCCTGGAGCAATGTGGCTTGTGCTTCTGTGTCTGACACCGTCATTTGAGAAGACAGCTCCTTCGGCTCCTGCCGGCAGCTTCCCCTTCCACGGAACTTAGCTCTGAATCCACGGGGCTGTGTCCGGGGCCCAAAATCTCTGACAAACACAGTGAGCACCTCCTCGCTGACATCGCTCCCACCACAGGAACTGCACAAATATCTCTTACCCTCTTTCCCGCCATGCATCACCTCCTCAAGCAGACAGCTTCTGCTGGCCACTTGTCGCTATTTCTCAGACAGGCCCAGGCTGAATTCCTCTTAAATGTGTCCTTTCTTCCTGCTCGCACCATTTTATTTCCGGTCCTCATTCCGTCACCTGGATCACTGCCGTAATTTCCTAATTGGCTTCACTGCTTCTGGGCTCTTCTGCCCTCTACCCTGCACTCAGAGTTACTTCAATAAATGACCATCCTTGAATGGGGTCCGGGGGGAATCTGCCTCCTGCAGAATTTCTCTTGCTAGTTAGAGCAAGGTCCCAGGATATCACTAAAATCCCATTGAGAGTTATTGGCCTTTTCAATATTTTTACGTATGTGTTTTCTACTTTACCGGGTTTCAAACAGAATTCGACAGTTTCTATTAATCGTTCCAGTTATTCCCAATCCATCAGTATCAAGAGGAAATGGCCGTTTAGGATGAACATTTTTATTTGTTCTACCTATTTGTTCCATGTTCTTATTTGTTCTATGAAATTCGAAAGGATTAGAACTCTTTTGGAGAAATTAATCCTGACCAAATTACAAAAAGAAGGATTGGATTTAGGCCAACCATAACTCCATTTGCCATGGGCTTCAAGACCCGCATCTGAAATGGATTTGCTGGAGGATGCCGTCCTGCCTGGTGTGTGACGCTTATGGATTGGTGGAAACCACTGGACAAATAGGTGCAAGAAGTCGGGGTCTTAATTAGGCAGCATTGAACGAGTCAACTGTGATACAAGAAATCGGGAAACTGAGACTTCCTCAGAGAGTTGGCTTTTAGTACGGACTAGTGCAAAAAACTACAACAATAAAAACATTTAAAAAATGTTTCGCTAAGGCCGGAAAGAGCCATAAGTGCTTCTTACGCATTAACACTTAGGACAATTTTAATAGAATGCATACAATTCAGATTTTTCTCACTGTTTTCATTTCGAAGGGAAGACTGCACTTCAGGAAGCTCTTTTCTTAGTATGTGTTCCACCAGATGTGGGGACTCACGTGGGAGATGTTAGAGGCCGAGGGCCAGGTCACTCCCAAATCAAGAGGACATCGACGTAGGGGAGGAAGAAGTTTCCCTCGGCCCTCTTAGGGTCCCTGCTTAGGTCTGAAAATTAAACTGATAAAGAGAAATTAATAGGAGATAAGCATACAAATTGATTTCTATGTTTTATGTGATATAGGAGCCTATAGGAAGACAGAGAAGGATACAAGGAAATGAAGATTTGAAGAAATGGTTAAACCTGGGTCTATTTATGCTGGGTTTGATGAAGAGTGGACGGTCTTGGAAAGATCTGACAGGACAAAGGGTACACAGCAAGTGTAGTGAACTGGGGGCGCTGAGCAAGGCCTGTGTGCGCAGATCCTTCTCGTCTTTGGGATGAGGATGCTCCCTTCCTCCAGGGGTGGGGAAGGCCCCTCTCACATGAGGGTCTAATGCCTGCTTCCGGGGGAGAGGCAGGAGGAAGGTCAGAGCGAACTTCCTGCTTCTGCCGTTTCCTCAAACTCCTTCAGCTTGAAATATTCAGTATGCCAAGGTGCCAGATTTTGCGGTAGAGTGTTAGGAACCTCGTCACCAAGCGTATCGCTCAAAGACAAGGAAGCCAGGATCTTGGTGAAGGAGGCAGCCACGTTCGTCTCCTTTCTCAAACAAAGAAAGTGTCATCATCTCCTTACAGCACTTTGTTGTAAGGTAAAGACTGATTGTAGAACGAGATCCTGGCAGGCTGTAGACAAGCAAATCTCCACAAGGGGAGAGGAAATTGCCCTTGTGTCTGAAGGATGGACAGGGTTTAGACAGCATATTCTTAGCGAGGACAAGTGAAGTGGGAGTGGAAATGAGAATGGATTCCCAAGACAGCGAGGTCAGGGGCCTTGCCATTGAAGAAGGTACTGTTGGGAAATAGTAGGAAGCTACACTTCTAGACAGGGTAGGGCTTTATTACTGAGGGTCACGAAAGCCAGGAAAAGAAGCTTAGCTTGAACGCTGCAGGAAGCTGGGAGCCATGGAAACAATAATGAGACAGTTTTGGAGAGGAAAAGCCTGGGTTTCAGGGTGCTGTAATATGAGACGTGAGGGGTAGGTGAATATGGTTGCATCTGAACGACTATGTGAGATGGACGATTTACAGAGAAAAAGGGTTGAGACTTAGAGACTGACTGTTATGAGAAAGGAAAGAAAGTGATGTTGAAGGTGTCCCCAGGATTTGGGCCAATGGATCCAGGGGACCAAAGATGCGAGGAGGAGCTAGTCTGGAGGGAGACTTATGAGTTTTGCTTTGGCTGTTTAAGAAAATGATGAGAAACCCAAGTGGAACTCACCAGGGGCTGCTGCCTTAACTGTCGGAGACAGACATCTGCTCCGAGGTGTTACTGAATCTGTGAGCGAGGCAAAACCTTCTTTTAGAGAGAGAGTGAAGAAAGAAGAGCAGAGATCTGAGATGGGGCTTTGGACCGGTTGTTGAGGAGAAACCGATAAAGGAAAGAACATCCTCCTGGCCAATGACTCCCTCGTCCTGTAGAATGCCTTCCTGCCTGCTCTTTGGGGCATGGCCTTCATTCCTATCAGTACAGTGACAGTGTCAGCTTGCTGCTGAGAGAAGCAATACAGAGCTGGAAGCCAGAGAGAGTGTTTAAGGTGATTTGCTACATTATTTGGCCTACCCACTTCAGTGCCTATTTTAGGGCAGAATTCTAAACGTGGCACCCTCTGTCAGGCTCAACGTCCATCTTATCAATTGCGTAAGCTGGTGCTTAAAAGAGGACCCTGTAATTAGGGTTGTGAGATTTGGCAAATAAAAAGCATAGGATGCCCAGCTAAATTTGAATTTCAGATAAACAATGGAAAATTTTTTAGTATAATTATGTCCCAAATATTGTATGGTATATACTTATGCAAAAATTGTTATCATTTATCCGAAATTCAAATTTAACTGGTTAAATCCTGTTTTTCATCTGGAAGGTCTCCTATCCCTGATGAATCTTTTGACTTCTACACTAACAGGGTCATGATCACTCCTTTTCTTAGCTGAGAGGTCCCTTCCCCAAGATATAGTTCATTCTCTTTTTCTTTCCCTCCCACCGAATCAGATGACGTAATTCAGAATCAACAAGCAATTGTCCCACACCCACCATGTTCCTGACAGGGTACAAGGCATTTTAACACATACAATATCTGTGGTTTGCAACTTGTTCAGGAGATACACACTTGAAAATCAGGTGTTTTTGTCAGAATATCCTGAACTTGAAGTAATTTTACCAGCAATCTAGACAATACGATGGTATTTGAGGGCGTTTCATAAACATTGCAATAGAAAAACACACATACCCGAAGTAGAACCATTACGTTTTTAAGTCATTCCACTGATAATTGCAAGGGACAATTTCTTGAGATATTTATTTTTTCTTCTCCTGTTGTGTTTTCCCCTCTCCCATCCTGAGAAACCCAGCCTTTGTGTTATGAGGCCAAAGCACGATTTGTTGGTACCCAGAAGACAACCTTATGCAATGTTTTGTTTTCAAGATCCTTTGAGTAGGATTAAACTAGGTGTCCAAGAGAGGAAGGGGATGAAGGAAAATGTTTGCAACTGAAGAGCTGAATTGGCTCGGCGTTCGTGGGTAGGGAGTGGAAGATTCCATAAAACCAAGAGGAGGGGCCAACTTTTGGGCTTGCAAGCATGGAAGGTCCTGGATCCCTCTTGTGAAAAGTGCCTTGTAAGGATTTTGGCTGATTGCCTGTAGAGCAGTGGTGAGGTTCCCATGGGTCTGTGGACAGAGTGACTGCAAGGGGGCATCTCTGAGTCCTTTGAGTATAGAATGTCCAGACCTTGCCAGGCAACTAGTGGCAAAGGCTCTTTTCTTGACTAAATTTTAGTCAGACTCCTGTAAGCCAAGTAGACTTTGACTTTGGGCTTCAGTGTCCATCCTTGTTGAGCCTGCATTGCCCAGTTTTAGCAAGGATCTTGTTAGGTCACTGTAGAGAGCACCTCCACCTTTAATGTCTAGTCATCCTTGCTGTCTGATCCAGTTTCTCCTCCATCCTTCGTGTCTGGTCATCCTGACGCGTCTTCGGCAAGAATCTTGTCAAGCCAGTTTAGTCAGAGTCCCCCTTACCCTTGATGTCCCCTCTTAGTCATTTTCTATCCACTGCACCCCTCATCCTGCTCCTTGGCTAAAAATCCCCACTTTTCCTTATCGTGTTCTGACTTGAGCCCCATCTCTCTCTCTTACCAAAAAACCCCACTACAGAAGTCTCTTGAATAAATCTTCCTCTCTGTATTTAACAAGTAGAATCATTTTTGATACCAGTCAACAGCAGCAGGAAGAGGAGTGTTGGCCCTCATGGAGGCCTCCACAGCTCAGGTTCCCGGCACCTCCCTGCCTTCCTCTTCCATTCTTCGTGTCCTGGTACCATGCAGCACACGTGATGCGAAGAAGGTGGGAAAGAAGTCCCAGTAATGACCGAGACCACATTTCTCACCAGCCAGGCAGGTGGGGACAAGAAACAATAAATTCGATCAAGAAGAATAAAAAGTCATCTTATTCTTGCTTCTTCATCTTATGGCTTAACGTTCCTTCCCAATTTTTCTTTCTGTTTGTTCTTTCAGTCTCAGAGATCACAAGAACTATAAGTTTAAGGACAATCTGGACAAAAACTTACAGTTGAGAAGATTCTATCCATTAACTTGATCCTGCCCAAGTGGTCTCCTCCCCCCACTGCTCACCACCCGGCTTACGAGAATATCACCATTTAAAAAATTTTCAGCAGCTGAACACTTCACTTAGTTCAGTGCCACAGGAATGCAGTTAGAAAAACTGTACGTTATCTCATCATGTAAGGCCGTGCACAGGATGCTGACATTTAAAAACCCAATGTCCAGCATGACACAATGACATTATTTATAGACCAACGAGGATCTCAGACAAATGTGATGCATAGGGAGAAATAAAAAGAAGGAGGGCAAGTCATAGAAATCTGAGGCTGAATTGAGAAGGAAACCCCCCAGCAAAATCTGAGACACATCAAGCTTTTGTAGGGTTCCTGTGATTAGCAGGAAGTTGAGATGACTCACTGCGTCCTGTCACCCTTGCCCCGTGCTCCCATTTATCCCCTCCAAGGGTTTTAAAGCCCTGATTTGTGTAGAAAAATTACACAACTTGTCAAAGAATGACTTTGGTCTGTTTTCCATAACTGTATTTTAAAAAAGCACAAAATGGTTATATTTCTCAATCTCTAAAGATCATTGGGTCTCCCCAGAAAGACCTCGCCCTGGAGGCTGGTGCCATGTGGTGGGAGGGAACCCAGGGAAAGCTTTCAAGGGCTTCTTCTTGTCTCCCTGGGGAAACCTGGATGGAGAGGGGTGATTTTGGCCTCCAACTCTTGTCATGCTTGTTATTGAAAGGAACCATCCTCAGTTGAAATATTTAAGAGCAGTTTAAGTTTCTTTGGCTTTTCTATCTACTAGCCTTGTTAGGTCTTGAGTTAAGGGAGAGAGAGAGAGGGAGGGAAGAGTGGGGAGAGAGAGAGATGGCAGGGGGTGGGGAGAGAAAGAGAGAGAGAGAGGGAGAGAGAGAGAGAGCTGGCTCTCCCAATATAATAGGGATAAGATCAGCAAGAGAAATTCTTTTTTGTTTTCTTTCTTGCTCTTCTCCTAATTGCCACTTACTGGGGTTATTCCTTTCCTAGATGGGCCTCCACTTCATTCTCACGACAAACTATGATGATTTAAAAATTAAAGGGAGATATCCTGGCTCATCCATTTCCTTTTAATAGGATGACCTGTGGTAATCAATAGAGGAAATGTGGGAATGTTAACAAATGTGTGGCTCTTTTGAGAGTATTGAATTAAGTGGTATGTGTTCAAGGTAAAAAGATGAGATCATTTAGAAATGAGGTTTTTTTTTTAACTCTTTGGTCATTATCACTTGCATTTAGAAGACCAATTTGAAAGAAAATCAATCTGAACTGGATTTTTCCCCTTAAGTCTTTATCACTCCTTAGGTGACAGAATGCTATGGAGAGAAAACTTGGAATTGGCTTTTAAAAGGAAAAGAAAAGGAAGACACAATCTGTTGGCTGAATCTATGGAAACAACCACAAAAACTCTGTTATTTACCTGGCTTGGCGCGTTGGTTTATACAGTTTCTCCTTTCTGTCCACCCTCACATTGTCTATTGGTTAGAAATGTTTAATGGTTACAAGTTCTGGTGAAATGCCACAGGTGAATCAAGAAAGAATTTTGCCCAAGTTTAAGGGGCTTTCCTGGGAGATGATGTATTTTGTGGCTCAACATTTTACTACTTAGCTTGTAGATCTGGTTACTTTTGAAAACAAACCCTAAGTCTGGAACTTTCCACGCTAAGACTCCACATCAGTTTCAAGAAAGCCTTGAAGATGTAGCTGAGTGAAAACAATACTCAGTATGAATGGTTACTGCTGTTTTTTCTCACCGGGAAGCCTGGGGACGTCAAGGATAAAATGACGTTTTTATACAGTGGTGATGTTTCTCCACATCTCAGCCTCCTCTGAGGCTGAACAAGGTGGAGAAAAGCTTTTGTGGAAAACAATGGCAGCGTCATAATTGGCACCCAGTCATCTCAGGAGTCTTTACGTAACTTCCTGTAGTCATGTCAGAGGCTGTGGGGACATGCGCGCTTTGTACTCTTCTCTTTGGATTGTGCAAGGAAGCCAATCAGTTTTAGCAATTTCCAAAGAGTTTGAATTAATATCCCTGAATATGGTCCCTGACTGTGCTTTCCCCATCCTCGACTGCACCCATCCAGAGAAAGTGCTGTCTGCTGTATATCAGAACTCTCAAACAGATGGATGATGCAGAGGTGTCACTGACAGCCTCAGCGATGAGTGCTCAAAGGGATGGGCATGTGATTACTTCCGTCAAACATCCATTTGTCCCCAAAGTGGTCTAGGCCTTGCTACACAGAAGTCTGACACCTTCTCTTCTCCTTTGGTTTTCTAATTTAAGGACGGTAAGTAGCAGGCAGCCAAGCAGAATAAAGGCCTAGGGATTTCAAAGTGAAGATGGAAGGCTGGTGGCAGAGAGGAAGAGCTTTCCATGGGTGGTTTTAACTGTAAGAATCCTGGAATTTCACCTCAGCACTTGGTTCAATCCTAAAAGAACTTGCATCAGGCGTGGTAACTTGCCTGCTTTGTTTGTGTTTTCTCTGGTGAATGAGGTATTAATAAATGGCTCCCTGAGGAAGTTTGGGCAACCCATACTAGAAAACAAATTGATATGCAAGATTCTTAGGATGGTGTAGACGTGAGACCATATTCACTGGTGGATATCTACTCTCATTTCCTCAATTTCAGAAAAAAAATCAGGAAAACTGTGTGGCTGGCATAATTCCCTATTCTTTTTTTCGCCCACGAACTCTTGGCTTTAAAACAGCAACTAAAACCACAGGTAGATACTTTAGTGAGCAGATTTTAATCTTTCTAAGAGACACAAGGAAATTGAGAGGATAGTCAGTTGTTTGCCACTGAGGAGCGAAAGGGGAGAAAAAAGGTTATTCTGGTCACTTCCTCCGCTCCCAGTCTGCTGCCTCTCACCCATCACAGGCCTGCCATCTTCGAGCAGGGAATCAAGACATGGTGGCCTTCCATGGGCATCTCAACTTCAGAACAGACACAGGCAGGTCCATTTGTGCAATCTAGTTTGGGATAGTAGCATTTGTCTAGTTCACCTTTCTTGGGTTAAAAGTATGTGAAAGACAAAGGTGAAACTTGAAAGTTAAGACATGCCTAGGTGTAACAAATTTTCTCCTTGCCTTCATATTTATCTCCCAAACACATGCAATCTCTATAGAACGTCACTTCAAGAAAAAAACTTCTTTACACAGCAGGGAGTAGCTTGCAGAAGAGAGAGAAAATCCAAGACCTACCGTATTTTATTGATTTGTACCTGGTCTTGTTCCAAATTGTTGTTAGATACATGCATGATTAATTATGCCACTGACTGCTGTGTTACTTACTGCAAATCTTTTTTTTACTGCAGTTTCATTGATGACCTTGGCATATCCAAGATTAATGAAGACGAATCCGCGTCCTTACTACTAAGCAAAGAGCCTCCAAGCAAATGATTGTGGACCAGAGAGCTATCTTCATAGCCATAAAAAGTACTTTTCAAATAAGAGATGTCAAATGAGCCAATTGCGTGCTAGATACAGGAGACCACTAGTGCTCCCTAAAGTGCTGGGCTTCCTTGCTGTGTTATTTATTGATGAACATTGGGGAACCAGAGATGACAAGAAGAAAGGAAGAGCAGGAAGCCAATAACATGGCCAGTGCATTGGAGCTGGCCAACTCCGAGCTATCACTGAGACTTGGTAATGATATGAAGGGATGGGCAATTCCAGGGCTGCACCCCGCACTGGGGGTCTGCTGGATGGTGCTTTGAGGATGACCCTAATCCCAGATCACACCAAAGTATTCCAGTTTTGATGGCAAGTTTTCTAGGTATCCAAAGTGATGGCTGCAATCCACGATGACAGAGGCTATGTGAATATCAGGGAAATTTAAGTCTGAGTGGTGGTTTTTTCCCCCGCAATGTGACTCAACTTCCCTTTCTCTAAACACGTATTTCATTTTCCTTTCATAATTTATCCAATTCCTCTCACAAAAATTGCTTTGGGTTGCATTATAGGAATATTTTGGAATTCCCCCCCAGCCCCCGTCTTATATTTCTCTTTAATTGTTTGTGCCTAAAAAATGGTATTTTGTTTAAGAGTACAGTAACTGGTCAAGAGGAAATGTCACTGAAACACCAAGATCCTCAATTTGGTTTTGTTTTTTCTTGCTAACTTCTCTGAGAACAATTTCCCCACAAAGCTACAGTCACGTAAATCAACAGAGAGCAGATATGCGTCCTTAGAAGTTTCAGTCATTGGATAGCCTTGGTGATCATGATATTTCTTTCTCCAGAACACTTGACTCATTTACCAATTTCATTCCCGGTGTGTGTGCTGGAAAAAGCTGCCAAGTGTTACTACCAGTTGGGGTGATAGGCCAGCTCCCTGCTGGCAGCATTTATTTACAGTCAAGAGGACAACACTGAACTAACATGAACAAGGTCTATGAAAGGTTCCCAGGAAGGAGTCAGTTGACAGATGGCAACATAGACTCAAGGTCCCATTTTCCACAGGGGTCTCCACATATCCAGAGGAGTATGCCCAGGGCATCACACAAGTACACACACGACACCTTGAGTTAATTTCACCCTTGTCTACCCAGCAGTAACTTTAGACTGTGACTTTTTCCTCTTGCATTTGCAGTATGCAACTTAGTTTTGAGAAAATCGGGAAAAGCACCATCACCTTGGGCTTCAGCTAGCCTCTTGCTTTTTCTTGATTCTCTCTGTTCCTGCCCATAAGCCACTCATCTCAGGTCTGAATCAAGGCTGGTGAATGTATTTTGCAGGAGTTTCTATGTATCTAGGGTACAGCTCTTCTTTCATCATTACTCACCTTTTCTTTCATCATTATTCACTTTTTCTTTGGTCTGCTTTCATCCACATAGGGATGTCTTGGCTGACAAGGTGGACTCAAGTGAGAAGTTGTGTCTTCTTCCTTGTCTTCTTAGACATGTGGAAATCTGGACTAATTAGACCATTGAGGAAGTGATGGGTAAAAACTTCCCACATCTTTCTTCCTGGAGAGGTATCTTCAGATTATTTCTGGAGACAGAGGAGGCAGGTCTGCTGTGTTTTAAAGAGGGACATTTATACGTGTGTAACAAAGAATGTGTTTTGCTGACTATTTTTCACTATATGAACAAGTGGTCTTGCTGTGGGATCACTTCCTGAAATCTTTAATCATTGATTACACATGAAGATGTTTTTGCTGCAGACAGAGTGACAGCACTTGTAAAGATGGGATGGGAGAACTGAGATGTTCTGAAATGAAGAAGTGGTTGCTGTGCCTGGAGCTTGGGGGAAGAGAGGGGAGAGAAGGCCCAAAAGTGGTTTTGAGCCAGGTTGAGAAGGGCTTAAAACCAAGCCAAGCAGTTTGGGATTTTTGTTGAAGGGTAAAGAGAAGCCTCTGAAAGATTTTAAGCAGGGACCAGATTCACATTTAAGAAAGATAGTTATGGCAGCAGGATGAAGAATGGCTGTGAGGGGCACAGGTGGTGGGCAAGGAGTTTAATTAGGAGGCTATTGAAGTAATCCACAGAAGAAATGATGAGAGTCTGAACCAAGTATGTTAGGAGATGAATTTTAAAGATATTAAGAAAGTAGAATGGCTGCAACTGATCTCTATCTTGCTTTACTAATAGCCATTCCATCTTTGCTCTTTGTGGCTAATGAGATATGAGCCAAATGAAGTGCCTATGTTGCCTCTTCCCTCTTTATCTTTCTTTCTGCCTGGAACTTGGGAATGGTCATCTTATAACCACAATGTGCTCTTAAGGATGGGAGTCTTGTGAAAAGCATGGCAGAGAAAAGAGACAGGAGTACAGGGGCCTAATGACATGGTGGATCCAATGTGCCAGCCTTGGATGGTCTGCCTCTGAACCTCATACTCTAGGGAAAAAAAAAAATCTTTTTTGTTTAAGCCACTGTGATTTCCATCCATTTGTATCCAGCAGCCAAAAACCATTCCTAACTGAGACAAATGTTGACAAACTGGGTATAGAGGAGGAGCGGAAGGATTGAGGATGGACTCTAACTTGTTACTTGACTGATGGAGTAGATGATGGTGCTAATTGCAAAGATAAGGAATGGAAGGGGAATTTAGGAACGAGTATGCATTTCATTTTGTGCATGTTGAGTTTGAGGAATCTCTACAATGGCCAATATATGTCCAGAAAATAATGGGAGGTAGACTTTTGCTAAAGATATATATCTAGAAATCATCACCTTATAGATAACAATTGAAGTCATGGGAATGTTTTAGGTCACCCAGGGAGAGCATAAGAGAAAAGCACCAATGACAGAGCCCAAGGAATCCAGTACTTAAGATTGATGTGCCCATGAACAGGACAGGGCAGAAGCAGCTAGAAAGTTAGGGAGAGAGTGGTATCAAAGAGATCAAGAACATTCAGAGGACAGAGTGGTTACTAATGCCACGGTTTGGAAATACACAGAAAACAGAAGAGAGAGTTCAGGAAGAAAAATGGCCAAAGAATTCCTTCTTTCTACAAAAAAGCTATTCTCAGAATGGTCATTCCATGGAAGGTGCCTACAAGCGCAATTTGTGTCATGACACCACTGCACTTGTGATTCTTCCGGAGTCTTGTGATGCCCTGTTATTTGCCTTGTTTTTTAAAAAACCATTCCCTCCCCTACCAGTTGATCTATCTCCCCAAATGTACGAAATGATATGTTTTACTTAAGATCAAAGTGAACACAAATACATTAAATATTCATTCTAAGTTATTTCTTTAAAAAGAGTTTTGGGGGAATCCCCTGTATCACACTGAGGTGAAACACAACTGAGATTGGATTCTCTGCTCTGTTAACTAAATACATCATTAGAAAATCTCTTTGAAGGGCTCTGCTATAAGAAGAAAAAAAGTTTTTAAAGAAGATTAAACAGGAAAGTAACACAAGGCAGAAGGCAAGAATTCTTTGGTTTGCTTTGTGTGTTTGTGGTAGTGGCACTGCCAGAACCTCCCCTCCACTGGTGGGATCCAGGCTCTCACGGACTCTTTGGTCTTTGCTGGATGCTGAGCTGAGTTGTCATGGGCTAGATCTGTCTTTTGTCTCTGAAGTCAATTAGTGTGATGTTCAGGGCTGTTTTCCTAAACTTTTAATTTATTTTCTTAAACTAAGAAAAGAGGAGTATGTCTTCTGGGGAATGTCCTCGGATTGCATCAGCCAGGACCTCTGAGGATCAGCTCTCTCCCTGGTCCAGGTCTCTCAAGGATGCTCAGAGAAGCTGTTCTAGCTCTGGGCAGCTTCCTGCTCAGAATGATTAAAATAATTGTTTTTACAGTTAAAGGGCAGTTGAGTGGGAAGCTGTGAGGTGAACTCATTGCTTTTAGCTCTCTAATAGTGCTCTCCTTGGGGAACAGGTGATAGTCCTCATCTGGAATATTTTAATTGGGAAGAGATCTTACTTGATATCCCCAAAAAGGACCCCAGACACTGCTTCTGTAAGGAGTGTCTTGTCACTTAAGAGTCATGACTATTCCTTGACCCATTAGCCAGCTCTGGGAGAATCAGCAGCAACAGAAGTGTTGAAAGTCAGTCTGAACATTTACTGGAAACTTCCTGGGTATACAATTTCTCTTCAAGTTGCCACACAATGACACATCAGAGATATGATACCTGTTCTCATGTTGCTTAAGCTCTCGGGGAATACTTTATGGTTTGAACTCATCACTTTTGGCTAAATATCTATAAGCATATGCCTATATGAGCACATAATCCATCACATATATAGAGATGCCATAAAACTGCCTATCTGGCGGCCACTTCTTCAGCCGGCTCAACTATCCAGAAAAAAGTCGAGGTGTCTGAGCAGACACATTAAAAATAAGCTATGATTCTACAGTTCATGCATTTTACTTGCATTGTTCCAATTCATTTCCCCCTATTTCGGATATATTCAAGCTATCTTTTCCAGAACATGTCAGATTAGAGTTGTGGAGATGGGCTGTCCCAGGCAATGGCTGTAGACCACCTACGAGGAGAAGTGATTTCCGAGAACCTAACAATGAGGCAGTGGTTCTCGAGCTTCTCTGACACACATTAACATCATCTGGGCATCTTTTAATAATTCCTGAACCCAGGCCACATCCAAGATGGATTAAATCACAATCTCTAGAAGTGAGACACAGGCATTGGTAGTTTTGGAAGCTACCTGGGTGATTCCAATGTGCAGGCAAGGTTGGGAGTCACTGCATTGAAGGTTAAGGAAGAACAACACATGTTTAATTGTTTGGTATTCTGGGGCCATTTCATGTAGGGAATTACCTTTCGCATTTCTATAAGCAGCCTGTATCTTCCTTGCGGGACATGAAGGTGAGACAATGTCCTGAACAGGTAGCCGGGATAGGCTTTCCTTCCCTGGTCGTTGGTAGTCCTGGGAGGCACCACTGTATTACAAATATAACACACATGAGAGCTTCTTCTTCTGTCTTGCATGAAAAAGCCGGAAACTTGTGAGCCTTCAACATGGGGCATATTATAGTCTTCTCTCCTTGGATAGCCTTCAGAGAGCTGTTCCTTCTCAACTAGTGCAGTGTAGTCTCTAAGAGGCTATCACCACTTCTGCCAATGACCAGAGAGGAGAGTGGACACCCCCAGTAGTCAGAGGATATCCCACATGGATGCCCCCCTCCACCTCTATTGGACAAATCTTCTCACTTTCCACAACTTCTCCCTTTTCTTTCTTTCTATCTTAGCATCTAGAAACTCCCGCTGCCATCCCCTGCCCCCTGGGTCTTGCATTTCCTCTCTATAGCAACGATGAAGACTCTGTCCCTTAATTCATTCTCGGGTCCTGCACATTTCACAGCCTCAGGCATTTGTGAAGTATCCACCACTATTCTGCTCTTTCAAGCTTCTGCTGTCACAGCAGAGGATGGGGTGAGCTCTGCTCCTCTGCATGGGGACAGGAGGAGACAGAGAAGTCAGGGATAGAGTGAGGGCCCAGGATTTCTGTCCTGGTTGTAGGGCTGTGTGGGGAGGATGCGGGAGGCAATGGGAGGGGAAAAGTCTCAGTTTACCCTGCCACAAAGACATGGTTCAACAAAAGATGCTCACTAGAAAACCCTCTACACTATAATGTGAACTTGTATGACAGGAAGCTATGAACTTTTATCTTCAATATATTACGTTTTTATTGAGGCAAATCTCCTGAAAAATGAACTGGATAAAAGTCTAGAAAGAGAGACACAAATATGTCAGCAGTGGTTTGTTTTTGGGTGGAATGACCAAGGGTAATTAATTAAAAAAACTTTTTTCAACTTTTTGCAAGGAGCATATTGTTTTTCTGATTAAAAAAGAAAAGCTATTCTTTTAAAACAGGATGTCCAAGAGGATGCACCCGAGTTAATGCAAATATTTCAGATTTTGTTCATTCCTCTCTGTTTCAGAAGGCGAGGAAGAGCCTAATCTACTTTAGCAAGATCTATCAAACAAGGCAGTGGGAGCAGTTAAGATGGAAATTTTTCATCCCCTAAAGGAGGCCCAGGCTTGTTTCTTGGCCTGTGTAATGAATGCTTTCTGTTTGTTTACTTTCATTTATTTAAAATTTCTGTCACGGTACTTGGCACATAACAAGGAAGTGCTCAATAAATATTGGTCCACTGAGTGAATTAAATAAAATATTAATGCTGGGAGGCAGAGCTTTGGTTATCTAGAAAAGTCTGCGTATTCTCCTAAATAATTATGGCAAATGACATAATTTCTGTAAGAAAAAAGTTGGCACACACCAAGTCTATAGTCAAAGGGTGGTAGGTGTGGGCCATATGTTGAGGTTATACTCAGAAAATGAAGGAACGCTTCATGGACTTAAGCATGGTTTTAAAGAAATCAATAGAAACGTTATACAAAGAATGGGGGTGTTCCCGGCACGTGGACTAGCTTGTGCCAAGATCTGATGGCTAAAGAAAGGTGAGCGTAGAGGGTGGCCAGGTTGTTGACTGGAGCAGATGGTGCGGGCAGGAAGGATCCTGGCAGAGATCCCTGTCAGATAGAACAGGCTTAACTGGTGAGAAACTCGTAAACAAGATATTAGATTTCCTTCTGATGTTTGTAAACACAGAGCTTTTGCAGGGTTTTGTGGGAAGGTGTTCCTAAAGACCCACCCTGCTCTCTCGTTTTTCATTCTGTGGCAAACAAGGAGAAGTACCTTCCGGAGAGTTAGCCAGGAGGGAGCTGGAGCTGTCTGCAGAGCAATCGTCCTCATCCTTCTGTCTCCCTCAGTTTTCCAGGCAGACTTAGAGGAGACGAGTGCTATAGAATAAGCACAAATGAGAAAACTACCCCCTTTAAAGATCCAGTGTATCCTTGAACATTTAAGAGGATGAAGAATTTGATCCCCTCCATGGTTATTTGAAGAGCTCTCCCTCCTCCTTATCTCCCAACCCCCTCACTCTGCATTGAAATGTCCTCCATTGACCTCTGCTTTGTTCCAGATACCCACTGACTATTTGGCTCTCCTGCATCATCTCGCTTCTCTCATATGCCTCATTGCTTTCTCAGCCGACTGCTCTTACAGTATCCCCATAGCTTCCCCTACAGTCCTCATACCAATGGCTGCCAAGTCCATCTACATCCTGACTTCTCTCCTGAGCTCAGACTTTTATTTCCAGACACCTGCTGGACACATCCTGCTAGGTATTTTTCAGGCAATTCTAACAATACATCCACAATTAAACTCATTTTCTTTTCCCCTCAAATCTGCTCCTCTTTTGTTCCCAGTCTCAGTTATGACCCCACCATTCAGCAGAACATCTATTTACCCTGGACTTGCTCCCACTCACCTCCTTTGTCTAGTCAATCACCACATCTGGACCACTCTACTTGTGAAATGTCTGCTGAGTCTCTTTACTTTTCTTTATCACTCTTGTGCTAATTTTGTCCCTTAACCTCTTTCTCCTGGACCAGTTTGTTAACTCTTAACCGGCCCTCCTGCCTTTCTGAAAAAAATTGGATCCTGCATTTTCTTAAAAATCATTAAGGGCTCCCCCGTTCTCTAATGATGGAGCACAAGCTCCTGAGTGTGGCTTATGAAGGATTCTCAGTCTGGCTCAGGGTACCTTCCTAGCCTCATCTTATATCACCTATGCCTCTCCCTCCCCCTTTGCACAGGTGTCCATCCACACAGAAATATTTCCATGCCCCAAACGTAACCTGATTCTATTCTCTGCTTTCACAACTGCTATTTTTCTCTAATGTGGCCTTCTCTCTTGCCCCACCCACAAACTGCTTGTGCAAAATAACGTTATGTACAGGGCTGTTCACAGCCCTGCTCATCCTTCCTAGTACAGCTCCTGGTACCTTCTCTGTGAAGCCTTGTCTATTCTTTTTCCCATGCTTCAATTAAAGTTTGTGTGAGCATGATTTATTTATATGGTTATCTCTCTTTTACGATACCAATTCTACAGAAGGTCGGATCTGAGCTGTATTTGTCTCTATAGTCCCAGATCTGAGCATAGAGCCTGGCGCGAGGTAAGTCGTCAATATTTGTCAAATGGAGGAATGAATGCATTCTTCATTCTTCTCATGTTTTTAATTTTTTTCCTCCAGAAAGATCCCATTTTCTTTATAACTTCATCCCCAAAGGTTAAACAATTAGTAGAGTATTCTTATCCCCTTCTCCTTACATTTGCACAGGGCATGAGAACTACCCTGTCTCAGGTGGGAAAGATGTGGGGCGGGACACTCTTGTGGCTGCAAGTGACTGGCCAGTCTGCTTGAGGAGACCATGTGGCTCAGCCCTCCTGCAGACTCCCACTAGGCTGGCCTGTCCTCAGGACACGCACTCTCCTCTGAGGTCCAATAATGAGTGGCCATTCCTCCTGAGAGGGCTGCCCTTGTCCAGGCCTGCCTGTGACTGGGTGTGTGGCTTTAATTATGGGCTTTTGGTTGTTGTTGTTTTTTGGTTCAGGGCAGATGTTAGAAAACCCATCTGTTTCCTGGTCTAAGCTTTAGACTCCAATCGGCTTTATCAGATGTAAAGCAGATATTTTCATTTCCATCTGTCTGACTCCTGTGACCGTCTCCTGATTGGTTCCAACTTGAAGCTGGGTGGGGTGAGGGTTGGGGAGAGAATTGGGACATGAATATTATTTATTTGCTCCTCTAGAAGCCCGATAATCATTCTATTATTCCGCAACAAAGATATCGGGAGTTACTCAAATCCCAGCCATCTGGAGGCATCTTGAGCCACATATGATTTGAAGAGAGGTTTTGCTTTATACAGCGAAGAGGTGGCTGGGATAGAGTCTTACAGGTGGTAAAAGCCTTATACTATTTAAATGAATGAATAAAGGGATTTATTCATTCATTTTTCATTTATTTGTTCATTTCATTTATTCATTCATAGTGGCAGCAAGTTATAGTTTAAACTCAAGTAACCTGAGGCAAGAGAAGAAATGGATTTTCCATTTTCACCTATCAGATGGGCAAAGACCAGAAAGTTTAACAATCCACTGTGTTGGAGAGGGTGAGGGCAAATGACCTCATCCATGGCTGGTATGCATGTACTTTGTTAAAAATAATCTATATGGGGCAATTCGGGAGTATCTACTAAAAATACATATGCACGTGGCCTTTGACCCAGCAATTCTATTTCTAGAAATTTATACCGTGGATATACTAACATGCAAAATGACATTATGTACAAGAGTATCCATTGTCATATCACTTACAATAGTATAAATTTAGAAATATTCTAACTGTCCAACAGTTAGAGAACCTGTTAAATAAATGATGGGACATCCTGATGAACTATTTTCAGCTGTAAAAATCATATAATGTTCCTTATACACCAATGTGGAGTGATTTCTAAGAAGTGTTGATAAATGGAAACAATCAAAGTGTACAACATTGAGTATATGGTGCTATCGTTTTAAAAAGAGAGAGCGAGGAAAATGTATTTGCTTGTTATGCTTTTATCTGAAAGCATACAGAAGCTGATATCATTGTTTGCCTCTGGGAAGGAGAAGCAGATGGCTGGGAGAACATGGTTAGGAGGGAGAACCTTGCTCTATTCCATTTGTACCTTTTGAATTTTGAACAATGTGAATATTTAATTAAATTAAAATGGACACAGACACGTACACAGTTAGGTTTTCGTTTTTTACTGAAAGGAGACATTTTTATGTATTGGGGAGAAACCTGACAGTTTCCTTAGACAACAATCTCAGCAGGATAATTGAGGAAGCACAAATTAATACAGGCAAAAGGGATAACTGATTAATTTAGCACAATGATCAGTGTTCAGGCTTGGAGGTCAAACTACTTAGATCTGAATTCAAGTTCTGGTGCTTTCTGTGTGACTGTGGGCAAGTCATCTCTTTAGGCTTCATTTTTCCCTTCAAAGGGATAATAATAGTATCCAACTCTCGGAATTGCTGTGAGGATAAAATGAAAGAATGCATGTATAACCCGCATAGAAGTGGCTTCCCATGTGGTCCTGTCTTAGCTTAGCATCACATTCAAAGAAAAAAATAAGCTAACAGAGAAGCTTAGTCAAAAGCAATTCGAGTGTTTACTGTAGTTTCTTAAGAAAATTCCAAGAGGGTAGTATATGCGTAAGAAATAGCTAAACTTAAAAAAATTTCTCTGCCTTCATCTTGTCCACCCCTCACTTTCAACAGTGATTAGCTGTACTTGAAAATCTCTCTTTATTCCATTCTCAACTGCCAGCTAAAACTTCTCATGCTCACCCTACTATGCTTTCTTGGAGCTATCCTCTTCTCTGCCAGGAGTTCTCTCCATTTCAAATATAAATCTCCTTGTCTCTTTAGGCTCAGAGTATTTCCCCCCAATCTGTAGATTAAGGCCCATGAGCTGAGGATACGGGGAAATGCCAAGTGAACCAAGTCAGAATTTTACTAGTGGAAGTAGGGGTGGACAGACATAGCAAGGAATAGAAAAAAGGCTTTAAAAATATTGCTATAATTTTTAGCCCCTGTTACACATGTAAGGAATTTATAACATTGCCTGGCATATTAGAAGCACTCAATAAATTTTAGCTATTAATATTATTCATAATAACCACTTTCCAACAACCTGATAGTAATAACAACACAAACATTTACTGAGAGTCTGCTCTGCATTAAGTACTGTTCTAGCATTTTACACTTATTAACTCCTATAAGCTTCACAACAACCACGTGAACATAGGTCTTTTTTATAACCCTCATCTTATAGATGAGGAGACAGATACAGCGAGGTTTAGCAACATGGTTGGAGTGACAAAGGGAGAAATAGGGAGAGCCAGGACATGAAGCCAAGCAGTCTGACTCAAGTTCCCCTGTTGACCACCATATTGTATTGCCTCTAAGTCAGGTTTTCTGTTTTAGTGTAGTTATCAGGGATCCAGCCAATCTGATCCATCTCTACTGGATGTTTTCCCAGGGTTTTCTTCTGCCAGTTTCCATAGCCTTTAGTGGTCCCAAATGAGATATGGGCAAATAGTAAGGGTGGTGGGCACCTTCATGTTCCTGGGAAGACAATTGCTGTTATTGTTGCTGCCTTATTGGATGCCAAAGGTTTCTGGCTCTGGACCAGAGAAAGACCCTTGCCAGAAAATCATTAATGAACGAATTTGATGGTTCTCTCCATTGCCTCTCTAGGAGCCTATCTACTAAGGAAAATAATGCCGGTGCCAACTACATCAATAAATGCCCTTAACAAATCAGCTTATTCTGGGGGATGTACTAGAATATTTGTTTCACAGTTTCTAGTGCAACAGGAACCATATTTTCAAGATATCAATGTATTTTCATTCCTCGCTGTCAGGTTGTCCTGGCATTGAATTGATCAATTCAGGGGAGGAGGGGAGACCACCCAGAATAAAGAGTCTTGGCTTGGTTTTTGGGTTTCACGTTAGAATTATTATGTGAAAAGTGAGAGAGTCTTCGAATTCATGCTTCGCAGAGAGAGAAAAGTGTTTACTGAATTCCAAAAAGCTTCCATCTGTACATCAAGAGTAAACTTTGGAGGCCTGAGATGGAGTGTTATTATTTTGAACCATGCTGTAGAGAAGAGAGAATATGACATAATAAAAGTTCCCATACTTCTGGAAATAGAAAATCCTTCCAGTTCAGGGAGGTAGAGCCGAGGAGAGAGAGAAAGGGAATAGTAGGTATGTTCTGGTTTCTTCCTTAGAGTCCAAACTTCTTGGTGAAGGGAGAATGTGTGAGGTAAGGAAGAGGTAGATATTAAACACATCCCAGATAAGCCAAGGGGGAGTCCACGTGGAGGGGGCTGGACTCCCACGCCATGCTCAGAACTTGCAAGGAGGTCACTCCTGTGGTACCACAGGCTGAGGTGGGGCAGCCCCCGGAGAACAGGGCATGTGATGTGTCAGTCAAAGGAGTCCCACGTTGCTGCCACAGTGTGTGTTCAGTGGAGACATGGACAATAGCTTAGGGATTGGCTCCTTGAGCTTGCTGGGGGAGGCCACCATGGTGGAGGGCAAAGCCTTCTTGGAGATGAGGGCTGGAAAGGTGATTGCTGGAGTTGAGGATCAAAAGGGAGCTGTAGCCAGACCATGGGGCACTGGTGGGACAAGTGAGAGCTGAGGTGGGGCCTAGTCAGCAGTGGGAGAAGGCAAAGTTCCCTGGGAGCAATGACCTTATGGTGCCCCCACCAGGATAACAGACGTTGAGTCACATTGGCCTCGGACACTTCAGCAACAACAGCAGTGATAACAGAGATCCTCGCCTGGACTCAGGCAAGAGACACTGCAACCAGAGGGGAATGTGACTCTGGGCTTTCCTTCCACTGCCCCCAGAACACCATGTTTCCCTCCACACCTGGTAAAGGGGGTGGGAGAGTCCTTGAGAAAGGAGAGACACTCTGTAAAACTGAGCAATTACTGGAAGAGATTGGTTACTCCAACAAGACTGTTTTGAGCCACAAGAAACTGAGTTCTTCCTTCATCCCTCCTGGCTCCCACCATAATAGTTGGAATAGGAATTTCTGAGCAAGTTACAGAAAAATGTAAAGTGTGTGCCTGTGCCTGCATGCACACATGCATATATGTAAATGTTGACCTCAGCAATTTTAGGGGGAAAAACAAATTTTATGAACTGAATTGTATGACACCCCCCCCCATTCATATGTTGAAGTCCTAACTCCCAGTACCTCAGAATGTGACCTTTTTTGGAGATAAGGTCTTTAAAGAGGTGATTAAGATACAATGAAGTCATGAGGGATGGGCCCGAATCCAATATGACTGATGTCCTTATACAGAGAGATTAGGACACAGACAATGCACACCAATGGGTGACTATGTGAAGACACAGGGAGAAGGTGGCCATCTGCAAACCAAGGAGAGGCCTCGGAAGAAACCAACGCTGCCCACACCATGATCTTGGACTTCCAGCCTCCAGAACTGGAAATAAATGTGAGAAAAGAAAATCTCTGTTGTTGGAGCCACTCAGCTGGTGGTACTTTGTTATGGCGGCTCTAGAAAACTAATACAGCAAACTGAGTTTATCTGGATTGTTGAACAGGAGGATGAAGCCAATAGCTGCAGAGGTCCAGAAGTGTGTTCTCGGTGTAATGTAGATCAGGAACAAAGGAAGTAACGTGGTATGGTGGAGAGGCCTGGTGTGGTGAATAATAGCCTGTGTAGGGCTTTGAGCCAGCTCAAATATGTGCTACTTGATTAGTTTATTTAGTGATCTTGGAATTTCTTCTCCATGATTTTCCCAAACCAATACAGGGCCAGGAGACAAAGTAAATCAGTCTTCCCTTTCACAAGTTTTCCTCCTATCTTGGAGAGTAATAATTTGCAGTAGGCAAAAACAGAGTGATGTTGATTTTGCCAGTGGCACTGTCTGTGTCCCTATCAAGGGCAGAGGTAATGAGTGGTGCCCGGGTTTGGTTGAGGAGAGTGGATCAGATGATGGTGAATGAAGACCAATAAAGACAGTTCCCGCCACGTCCCAGTGAAAAGGGAATGTTGAAAGATTTGTTGTAGCTGAGACCATTTCCTCCAGCTCTCAGGAAGCCATTTACTCAAAATGTCTTTATAAACAGTCTTGTTTTTATCTCTTCCTACGATGCCAGTTGCTCTAGTCTCTTAGCACTCTGACAGACACTGCTAGACTAAAAACACAAGGTGATTTATGATATCCATAAATCACAGAGCCAAATGTTATGATTAAATCTCGTACTTATAGCTAAGAAGTCAAAAGGGGTTGGTAATCATTTTTAATGTGGGATTGTGGTTCTTGAATAAAAAATGCATGATTTTGCACAACCTGAGGCCAATGTGAATGCATTAGAAAAATTGCACGCTGGGCCTACATATCACCCAGCTGGGCCCCACCCAGATTCTGAGTCCCTGGGCCTGCAGAATGGTACACGCTGAGGCTCAGAGAATGTTCTGTCACCATAGTGTTTCTCTCCACTGTTCCCCTGCAAATTGGGAACCATATGGATAAAGTAACTATTACAGTTGTACCGTGATTGTGGCATTGCATCAGTTACCTGCCAAGAGGTCATTCTTGCTTTGTTCCAGAAGAAGTGACATGTCAAGACACCATTAATTAAAACTTCATCTGTTTTGTGATAATCCTCTTTTTTCTTTCCCATCCCTATTATATCAGCAATTAGTTAAACTGTGCCGCAGTGGTGATGCTGCCACTAATTAATCTCTCCTCACATCAGTGAAGACCTTTGGCTAGGGGGGCATATTAAAAATAAAAAAGACCCCCAATACAAGCATTCCATCTGTTTCTGATGCATTGGGATTTCTTTCAGTCACATTTCTTTTCACTCTTCCCAGGAAGATGGTGGGCAGACAGGTTTGTAAAACTACATTTTTCTTTCTCTTTGAATCGAGACAGCATGTCATTTTTTAAAAAAATAATAGAACCTCAGTTTGGTTCTTGAGGGGCAAGCTCTATTCTGCTCCCATTTCTAATGTATGCATCTCGTGTTAGTTGGGTTTTGTCTGTCAGTCGATAGACTTTGAGTGGCCAATGGGAACATGAGGACATTGCATTAGGTGCATTGTGAGGAAGGGACCAGGATCCCAGACAAGTTACTTTTTTCCCTGAAAAAGCAAGGTCAGGAAGGTCAACTGGACAAGTCTCTGTCAAGCTGTGGTGAGCTAGAGTGTTATGGGGTACAACAAAAGGAGCTGAGGGGAGCCAAGGGGGTCCCTGCATTGCTCGGGCAATAAACCCCAACCGTGGAAATCACTTGAAACAAGGTGCTGAATAATTTTGGGTTGGTTTTGTGACACAGACTATGGGGACAATATGGATTTAGAGAAACGCAGAAGCTCCTGGAGTCACAGATAGCCAGGAAGACTTATGGAAATCAACAATGAACTTGTAACCAAGAGATAAAATCCATTCACTTAAGTTCACTTATGAGAATAAATATTCTGAGCTATATTTTCTGCTAAGTCTGAACTATTTGGTAGGGTTCATATTTCTTTAGGGAATAATCAAGAGAATTGGGCATATCTTTTGGCTAAATGGCAGCAAGATATTATCTCATACCTAGTGTGACACAATTTAATTACCAGTTCTGGGGGAAGCATCCTAATGTTTTGTGTCTAATGAACACGTCTTTTCCCCAGATACAAATGTCTTTAAATGAACATTTATTGGTTACTTCTCATTTAGCTCTTTTATGAGTAGAAGAAGAGCAAGTAATATTATCCCCATTTTACAGATGGAGCTGAAACTTAGAGGGAATTTGCTGAACTAGGGAGAAGAAAAATTTGTTTTTCAAAGGCAGGAAAACCCAGGACACCGTGGTTAATAGTGAAACATGAAATTTCTTTTGTCTTTACTGTTGATGTGTTCTTTGTAGAAAATTTGTAAAATCTGAACATGTTTAAAGAAGAAAATAAGAACCATCTATAATTTCAAAACCCAGATCTCTGTATTATTATAGTGGATGTCCTCCATTGATACATACAAATATGAAAGTGTCATAAACACTTCTCTAAAATTGGATTGTGTTGAATAAACAATTTTGTATTCTCCTTTTCTTACTTTCTAGTCTATCGTAAGTATAATGGAAGAAACTTTTAGCATTGCCCATATCTGGCTCACCTCTCCTCCTGGGCACATAGTAGGATTACATTTTTTCATCCATCTTGCAGGTAGGTAGAGCTATGACTAGTCCTGGCCAATGGGCTGCCAGCAAAAGAGAGATGTGTCATTTCTGGGTGGAACGTGTAATGCCTGTGTGGGCCTATCTAGTGGTCTCTTTCCCTGCTAAGAGGGTCGTTTTATGTTCCTCTGAGAGTTTGGGGCACTGGGTGATTGTATGGGGAGAGCTTTCCCCATTCCTGCCTGCCTCATCTCAGTTGGATGTGGAATGTGAGCAAAAAACGATCGTTGTTGTGCTAAGCGACCGAGATTTTGAAGTTGTTACTGCAGCATACCCTAGCCCATCCAGAGTAATAGAATATTTCCTTATGTCAGGAATACTCTTGAAAACTTGATTTCCAGTGATGACAATCATGTTTCCTTATATGCATCTTCTAAACTTTATTGTCACTCCCCTATTGTTAGGCATTTATTTGTCTCACACTTCTTTTTTTTTCTTTTTTAAATCCCGCAGCTGTGAAAACTCTCAAGTGCTTATCTGATGTGTTCTCATGAGAAATTTTTGTAAATGGAGCTGTTAGGTCAGAAAGTATGAATATTTCCAAGGCTTTGGATACAAATGGACAAGCTTCTCTCCAGAGATGGTTTTCAAGTCACACTTCCTTTGGCAGCGCACGAGAGCGCCCATTTCCGTGCACTGTTGCCAAAACCAGGTCTTATAAGTTTCAATATTTTTTTTTGCCATTGTAAAGGAAAAACAATTGTCATTTATTTGAATAACAATGAGTTTGAACTTTCTTTAAATGCCCTTTTGCCTATTTGTATGTTTTGTGAATGGTATGAAGTATGGCCGGACCTACTGGGGGTCTTGTCTTTTTTTCACATCCTACCTCTTAAGATTCTTGTTGGTTTAAATATTTTGATTGCTGATATAGTTTCAGGGAGAAAAAGGAGACAGATTTGTATGGGTTAGGTGCTCCGTAATGAGAGTTAATTTTGTCCTTCGGAATGAGAGGGAGAGAGAAGCGGAGCAGCTACATGGTGTGCCCCTCTGTCCACACTGATGCTCCCTGAAAAGCCATCCTGCATCTTGGGATGAAGGGAGGAGCACCCCACTGCTCCTCAGTGACTCACCCACACAGAGGGAGAGTGAGTCGTGCAGCAGCACGTCACGGTGTTTCATGCACACATCTTAGCTCCACTTCATACAAACCCTAGCATAAGAGAAAGGTCTAGGTTTCAACAAGCAAGGCTCATGCGCCTTAGTGGAGGAACATGTGACTCCAGGGTACCCTCCCAAAAGAGGTCTCTAGGGGAGAAGAGCTTCTGTCTAGGAGAGAAGGTGAGCCATGTACATGAATGCCTACCCCATGCCGTGGGATAGGAAAGGAAAAGCAAGCAGAAGTACAGGTAAAGAGCAGGGCCTGCTCAGAGGAGCAGGTGATTGCTTCTACCTGCGGGTAGGAGTGGGTGGGAATGAGGGCATTTGGCTCCGTCATGAACATTGGGTAGAAATGTGCTTTTCTGAGACATGCATACAGTATGGGACGTATCCTGAAAATGGCTCTCTGTTTATCTGGAATTCAAATTTAACTTGGCATCCTGTATTTGCTACATCTGGCAACTGTGCTAGAAGTGGAGGGAGATAGAGGATTTGGGTGGCCCATCCCTTTGGCCTCTTGTCCCATGAGAAGGACATGGCTGGAGGAGAGCAGGAATGGAGCCTCCAGAATGTGGGCCCAGAACAGGGACCCTGGTTGCCAGGTCTAAGGACTGTAATGCTAGAGATGTTATGAAGATTAAATTAGGTAACAGATGTAAAGTGACTTGATAAATGGTGGCTATTATTATTGTGAATCTCTCCTGGGTATGGTGAATTGTAAATTTACCTATGGACCTGAAAAACAATTGATTGGCCCATGGGCTACATAGAAAAGGATTCAAAATTAGATTTTCTTTTCATTCTTGAATAGACATTTGGATACACTGTGTATAGATGCCTTTTAGAATTCTTTCCACTCTTAACTTGATTTTAAAAATTTTTGTTGCATGGCCTATTAGCCATGGAAATCTGGGCCTGAGATTCCCTAGTTTCGTTGTCTGCATTCAATTGTTGTACAATAAAGGAAGGAACAGGTTTCTGTAGCATCCTACATTCAAATTCTGGGTCCCCTGAAGGGCCTCTGCCAGTTTCTGTTTTATGGAACTCCACGCGCTCAATCTTTCTTGAATTGTTTCACGGCTGTCTGTAGAGTTTGCATTATTCACTCCAGAAGGGCAGGGATCTCCTTTTGTTCTGCATTCCCCCAGCATTCAGCTCTGAGGCTGGCGAGCTGCTGGTGTTTGTCATTCAACAAATACTTGATTGATTAAGTGCATCACCAAAGGAACTGGGTTCTCTCCTTGGGACCCCTCCTTCTGTTATCAATGCAGGTATTATAAGTGGAATTTGTATAATGGATGTCTGAATTTTTGAATGTGCCAAGGCCTCATCCATCATCGTTTATTCACTTAATTAACAACTACCAAGCATGTCTTAGGTATCAGACGCTGGGCTAGGCCCTGGATACAAAGATAAATAGACAGTCCTTGCCTTCAAAGAGCTTGTAGTCAGATGGTGAGCCAGCAAGACAAATAATTAAGTAACAGTGAAATCATGCTGTGATGGAAGAATGGGCAAAATAAGAGGAAGAGAGGATCCTGGAGTGGCTAAAAGCATATGGGTACCCCAGGCCGACTAATCACTGATATTCCTCAAACTGATATTCCTTTAATGTATGTCCAGCCTATAATCAGGGTGAATGTAGGAAAAAGAATTCTCCATTAATAAAAACTGTTTGCCTTTTTCTTCTTGTTCAAAATAGGGGATTTATGACAGACTCTGAATAAACCAGAACAGTTTAACCTTTTTGGAACTGCACTGTTTGAAACCAGGCAACTTTTTGGGAGGCATGTTAAAGTGCTTCAGATTTATATAGTGATATGACCCACCTCTTCTGGTGAATACTGCCCTACCATGCATTGTTTGGTTTCAGAGTTTTTGCAAGTGTCTCAGAAACGGCCTGTGTTTGTTTAGAGAGACTGCTCACACCCAGGGCAAAAATACTTCTGAGAGATAGGCCAGGGGAGGTAGAATGATTCCATTTTGGATCACTGTGCACTTCAACAGTCAGTATTAATCCATATTTCACCTATTACATAAAGAGTCACTGGTGGAAACCTGGGTCAATTGGCATCATCCGCCTAATTGATTCCAGCGATGTTTTCTCATCCCATGCTGCAATCTGATCCTAGGAGTAGAAGCCCCAAAGGCAGTCTGAGGGGAGAAAGGGAAGGTTCTGCAGTGGAGGAAGGCTTGGAGCACCAACCCGAAGGCGACATTAAATTTTTCCTGGAGGACAAAGAGGAGTGGCGGGGGAGAGAATAGTGTTCTGGCTTAGGGGGTCGCAGATGAAAAGAAGTGGAGGCAGGAAAGACCACGGTGTGTCTGGATGACCCCAAGGTGTCCAGTGTTTGCATCATCAAGTGGTTGGAGTGGTTAGAGGGCAAGAGATGAGGCTGGATAGGGAGCCCAGAGCCAGGATGCAGAGGCCAAGGGTAGTCATTTCACCCTTCAGCTTCGGCAACACCGAGTGAGCTGGCAATTTTATTTTTTTTACATACACAGAAGACCTTTTCCCCCAACATTTTATTATGAAAATATAAAGATATTTAGAAAAATTTAAAGACTAGCACAGTGAACACCAACCTACCCACCACCTATGTTTTATAATTAGTCTCTTCTTATGTAGTCATGTGTCGCTTGAAGACAGGAATACGTTCTGAGAAACGGGTCATTAGGTGATTTTGTCATTGTATGAACATCATGCAGTTTACTTACACTAAGTAAATGGTATAGCCTACTACACATCTAGCCTATATGGTGTATAGCCTACTACACATCTAGCCTATATGGTGTAGCCTGTAGTTCCTAGGCTACAAACCTGTACAGCATGTTACTGTACTGAATACTGTAGGCAATTGTAACCCAATGGTAAGTATGTGCTTATTTAAACATAGAAAAGGTACAGTAAAAATAGGATGTAAAAGATTAAGAAAATGGTACTCCTGTATAGGGCACTCATCATAAATGGGGCTTGCAGGACTGGAAGTTGCTCTGGGTGAGTCAGTGAGTCAGTGGTGAGTGAATGTGAAGGCCCAGGACATTACTGGACACTACTGTAGTCTTTATATACACTGTACGCTTGGGCTACACTATATTTATAAAAAATAGTCTTCCTTCTTCAATAACAAATTAACCTTAATTTACTGTAACTTTTTTACTTTATAAACTTTTTGCTTTTTTTTTTGGCTGAGGAAGATTCACCCTGAGCTAACATCTGTTGCCAATCTTCATTTTGCTTCAGGAAGATGGTCCCTGAGCTAACATCTGTGCCAGTCTTCCTCTACTTTGTCTGTGGGTTGCCACCACAGCATGGCTGCCAATGAGTCGTGTGGGTCTACACCTGAGAGCCGAACCCAGGCTGCTGAAGCAGAGCATGCCAAACTTAACCTCTAGGCCACAGGGCTGGCCCCAACTTTTTGCTTTTTTAAACTCTCTTTTGTTATAACAGTTAAAAACACAAACACATTGTACAGCTGTACAAAAGTATTTTCTTTCTTTACATTTTTATTTTATAAGCTTTTTTCTATTTTTAAATTTAAAATTCTTTTACCTTTTTAGACTTTTTTGTTAAAGACTAAAACACAACACACTCGTTAGCCTAGACCTACAGAGGGTCAGAATCATCACTATCACTGTCTTCCACCTCCACGTCTTGTCCCGCTGGAAGGTCTTCAGGGGCAATAACATGCGTGAAGCCGTCATCTCCTATGATAACGATGCCTCGTTCTGGAACTCCTCCTGAAGGACCTGCCTGAGGATCTTCTTGAGGAGGGGTCACTCTTTTCAGAAATATGTCCGCTGTGGTTTGCTTGGTTTCTTTTTTTCATTGTAGATTTCCTTGTAAGCTGATAATGCACCACGAACATTCCTCTCTTTTAATGAAAACCTTGCAGTGATGAGGTCCATGTTTTCAAACTTTTTAAGAAGCTTATTGAAGTCTGCAAAAGTTTCTGCTAAACACTTCACTGTGAACTATCTTGAGGATTCTACTTTTTCTTCTCCTATAGTTTCCTTTTCTCTTGCTTCTTCTTCAGCTTTGCAATCCTGTTCCAGTTCCAACAACTCCTCATTAGTCAAGTCCTCAGGAACTGCCGCCCCGTCCCCCCCCTCCCCCCCGCCCCAGGAGCTCCTCAGTGTCATCCTCATCCGCACCCAGGTTAAAGTTGTTTGCCATCTCAACCACAGCCTTGTTGATTTTTGCAACATCCTCGTCCTTGGCAAATCCTTTGAAGTCATGGAAGAATTTCTTGAGTGTCTTCTTCCAGATGTCATACATATACTCCTTGATGACATCACCAAAAGCCCAAGCAAAGTTCTCGATACAGTCATAGATGTGATCCTTCCAGAATTGCATCAGTGTGTTCTCAGTGTCTTTCTCAGTCGCAGCAACAGCCTGGGCAAAGTTCCTCTCAGGTAGTAGGCCTTAAAAGCTGCTGTAACTCCTTGATGCATTGGTTGAACAAAGAGGTGGTGGTGGAGGGAGAAACATCAGTTTAGTATTAGGAAGAAGATCACCAGTAAAAGGGGGATGTCTGGGAGCACTATCGACAATAAGAATAATCTTGAAAGGTGTGTTATTCTCCAAACAGTGCTTCTCCATTTTGCTGGCACAGCAATTCAGGAGGGCATCCTGGAAAAGGAGCTGGGTCATCCATGACTTCTCATTGCTCCTGTGGTACCCTGGCAGTGTGTGCTTATTGATATGCTTGCAGACCCTGGGGTTCTCACTGTGCCAGACCACAAAGGGCTTTAATTTGTAGCCTACAACACTGCCCCCAAGCAAGACTGTTATCCTGTCCTTAAAAGCCTTGAAACCTGGCGTTGACTTGGCCTCCTTATGGATGAAAGTCCCTTTAGGCAACTGTTTCCAGAATAGGGAGGTTTCATCCATATTGAATATCTGCTCTCGCAAGTAATTTTATCTAGAGTTTCCAAAAATCCTTCAGCTGCCCTTACATCAGCATTCGTGGATTTACCACTCACTTTCACATTATGTAATGAAGAATGATTCTTGAATCACATAAACCCTCAGAGCTAGAAGTAAACTCAACATCGTAGTCAGGTCAAGCCTTTTCTTTCAACATTGCAAACAAACCTTTTGCTTTGGTCATGCTTGTCATGGCGCTGAGAGGGACATGCTTCTGTGTCTGGTCTTCAATCCAGGTCTAGAAGTTTCTCCATGTCTGATATAGGCACTTCTCGCATTTTTGTTAGTCTTCTTCCCTTCAATGAAGCAGATCCTTTAACAGCTTCTGTCACTTTGTTCTTGTTCTTCAAGATCATAGCTATGGTGGAATGGGACATGTCTGACTGGAGAGCAATAACCATCACTGATTTTCCACCTTTGTAGTCCTTAATCACTTTAAATTTCATTTCCAGATCAATCACTTGATATGGCCTCTTACTGGAACATGAGCAGTGTGTTTTGTACACTTAGGGGCCATGATGAACAAAACAACACAAGATTAACTCAACCACAAGGAAAAATGATGCAATCAAGAGAAGCAGTAAACACGAAATGTTGAGGCTGTTGCTGGTGTAACATAGCGCACTATTTTACAATGACCTTTATTAAAAAAAATAAGTAGAAAGAGTACACTTTAGAATAACAATAAAAAATATAGTATAGGGGCTGACCCTGTGGCATAGTGACTAAGTTCGCATGCTCCACTTCGGTGGCCTGGGGTTCATGGGTTTGGATCCTGGGTGTGGACCTACATAGCACTCATGAAGCCATGCTGTGGTGATGTCCCACATACAAAATAGAGGAAGATGAGCACAGATGTTAGCTCAGGGACAATCTTCCTTACCAAAAGAAAAAATAAAAAAAATGTATATATACATATATATAGAGAATAGTAAATACATAAACCAGTAACATAGATTTTTATTATCATTATCAAGTATTATATACTGTACATAATTGTATGTGCTCTACCTTTACATGACTGGCAGTGCAGTAGGTTTGTCTACACCAGCATCACACAAACATGTGGGTAATGCATTGCACTATGGCATTATGACAGCTGCAATGTCACTGGGTAATAGGAATTTTTCAGGTCCATTGTAGTCTTATGGGACCACTGTTGTATATGTGGTCTGTTGTTAACCAAAACGTCATTATGCAGCATGTGACTGAATTTGCTTCAGCAGTTTCCAAAATATGGCCCGGAAGCTCTTGAGGGCCCAAGACACTTTCAGGGGATCCTTGTGGTCAAAATAATTTTCATAATAATACTAAAATGTTATTTGTCTTTTTTTTTTCCTGTGTCGATTTTGCACTGATGGAGCAAAAGTGAGGGTAGATAAAACTCTGGTGCCTTAGCGCGACTAAAGGCAGCAGCACCTACTATACGACTGTATCAGTAGTCACGGTATTCTTTACAGCTACTCACTTGTAGTGTAAAAAATGCCAGTTTTGATTAAGAGTATCCTTGATGAGGCGTCAGAAATTACTAATTTTATTAATTCTCACTTCTTGATTACATATCTTTTTAATATTTTGAGTGATGACATGAGAAGTGTGCACGGAACACTGATGCTCCATGTTGAAAGATGCTGACGATCTTGAGGAAAAGTATTCGTGTGCTTCTTTGGGTTGCTAGTTGAATTAGCAGCCTTTTTCATGGAACACCAATTTTTACTTGCAAGAAGGACTGTGTTAGTTTCCTAGGGCTGCCTTAACAAGTTACTATGGGCTTGGTGGCTTAAGACAATAGAAATTTATTCTCTCACAGTTCTGGAGGCAAGAAGTCCAAAATCAAGGTGTTGGCAAGGCCACACTCTCTGGAGGTTCTGGAGGAGAACCTGTTTTTGCTTCTTCTGGCTTCTAGTGGCATGCTTTGGTGTCATGCCTTGGAGTTCCTTGGCTTTATGCAGTGTCACCCCAATCTCTGCCTCCATCTTCACATCACCGTCTCCTCTTTGTATCTTTATGCCTTCTCTTCTATCGCAAACCTCTCTCACATAAGGGACTTGTCATTGGATTTAGGGTCTACCCGGATAATCCGGGATATATCCTTTTTCTCAAGATCCTTACTTAATCACATCTTTTGCCATATAAAGTAGGAGTCAGGTTCAAGAGATTGGAAAGTAAATATATCTTTGGTGCAAGGAGGGTGTTTTTTTCTGCTTACCTCAGTGACTGAGAGATAAACTCTGTAGACTTGGGTATTTGCCAAACATTTTCTTGGAAATGAACAAAGTGAGCCTATCACTTCAAGGAAAGCAACTGACATTTTTGTTACCAATTAGAAAATTTGAGCTTCCAAGTAAAAAGTAGAATTCTGGTAAACCTGTATTTGCTGCCACGAGCTTGACAGTTTCTCAATACTTGAAGGCTTTTCGGATGAGATTGGTGGTGATATGAGTGTATGGGATTTTTAAAATGTATATATTCTTTGATGAGATGTTTCAACATTTGGATGTTCTGCATAACACCCCAACCAATATTTTCCAAATGATCAATGTTTGATGCTATAAAATTGTGAGTAGATAAAAGATCCATTCAAAGTGCAAGATAAACCAATGGATTTTGATATAACAGAGTATGAAGAGCTTACTGATAAGGCTTCAGATTCCACATTGCAGCTAATTTTTAAGAAACAATCACTTTTCCAGTTTTTGTTCATATGAAAAAGCAATGTCCACAATTATCTGAAAAGACTATTAAAATTCTCCTTCTTTAACCCAGTATAATCTTTGTAAGGCTGGATTTTCTTCACGTGCTTCAACCAAAACAGCCTACCACAAAAGATTGAATGCCTAAGCCGATATGAGAATCTAGCTGTCGTCTGGTAAGCCAGGCATTAAAAAAATTTGAAAAAATATAAAACATTGTGCTATTCTCATTTTTTCTTTTCATTTTGGAAGGTAAAGTTATTTTTCATATAATATGTTTTTTATGATAACACGTAATGGTTTTTTAGAAATGATTACTAAATATTTAAAAATATTCTCAGTTTATATTACGGTAAGTTTGTAGATATAATACAAAAATAAACTTGGGATCCTTAATAATTTTTAAGTGTGTGAAAGGAACCTTAAGCCAGAAAGTTTGAGAACTGCTGTTCTAAGGCAGAGCTGTGCGTGGTTGAGGAGATGGGACTTGGTGGACTCTGGATAGCGAGAAGGGAATTCCAAATATGCTAAATGGCAGGAACAAGGGATGAAGGGCAGGAAAAGCATGGTGTTTGGGGAAGGTCAAAGCAGGCCAGTGTGGCAGGAGCAGAGGATTATGGTTGTGATACAACAGGAAGTCAAAGTTAGTGTGGAGCCGGGTTGGGAAGGGCTGTGTATCTGGCACAAGGGACTCATCTAGAGGTGGCGGGAAAGCATTGATGAATCTGTGAGTGGACGTGCCCTGCCTGATGGTGATGGTCAGGTTGGGGGAGTTGAGGCAGAGTGTCTGTCCTCAGGCAGTTGTCTTGATTCAGGCATGAGGCAATGAGGATCATGCCCGAGTCAGTGGAGGAGAACTGAAAATATACAAGACTGAACAAATGGGGCAGCCATTTTACAGGAAAAAACCAACTGTATATGATAAATGACATTAAAGAGGATGAGTGAAAGCAATGAGACAAAGATAAAGCCGAAGTTAATCCTGCATGAAAGCAATAATATGACATCTGAAGCTTTCTTTTCAACTCTCAGACAAAAACATTTCCATTCATTCCCCACTCTCCCGTCTTCTTTAATTCTACAGACTAATTTTGCTAAATGCAAATTGATTTGCAAAGTTCTTGGATAGGATCAGAGTCCCACTCTTTGGAATGATCAGCAAAATTTTATCCTTGATCACTAAGCAGTGTTTACACCAGACTTCAAAATTTATGCTCTGGTCTGGGGGATGGAAAAGCCATGTCTCTTTACTGAGGAAAGAAGGAGTTTCTTAGAAAAAAATGCACTGAAAGAAATGAGGGACCTACTGTCTTCAGAAGTGGAGATCGTGTGGTTGGTGTAGGGACATTGTTACCATGTCGGAGGGACATGACTGAGGCCACAGTGGGTGTACATTCCTATCATTCTCCAGTTCTCCATCATGGACTTGTGCCAAAGTCTTCTTGGTGATCAACCACCTATTAAGTACATTCCCTCTCTTGGACTGCACTTTCCTCAAAACTCTCTTCTCTTTTGGCTCCTATGGCATCACTTTTGCTTAGTTTTCTCACTACCTCTTAGAACGTTTTGATTTTCTTTCAGGATTTCTTTTCTCTCTACCCCTTAATCTTTTGATTAACTACCCTTAGTTTTCTTCCCTATTCACTTTATATTCTCTTCCTAAGTGATTTCACTTATAATGACTGGAACATAAATTTCATGTGGATTGAGAATTTGTCTTCTTCATAGCTGTATTCCCAGCCCCTAAAAGAGTACCTGGCATATTGTGGATATTCAATAAATATTCATTGAATGAATGGATTGTCATTCATAGACAAAATCTAAACGTAACCCTAATAAAACCTGGCTTCCTTGAATCTAATTTAACACAGTGAACGTTCAAAAGAAACATACATTTGAAGGTAGGGAGAAGTATTTGTAAGTGCAGATTGGTGGAGCCATTCTGGAAGGCAATATGGCAACTTTTAGTTAAAAGAAGTGTGTGCGCACACCATGACTCAGTAATGCTTTCCTGCTTATATATTCCAGAAAAAAAAAAAATCTCATCTAGGTCTATAAGAGAACATAAATGAGGATGTTTGTTCTAGCATTATTTGCAGTAAAGGGAATTGGAGGCTATCTAGATGTCCTTCACTGGGGAACGTTAAATCAAATGTGGCAGATGTACAAAGGGGACACTCTGAAATAGTTGGGAGCAAATATGTAAATACAGATGCATACATCAACCTTGAAAGCGCTGTGCTGTGGAATGAGGTAAGAAACAGAATGATATCTATTACACAATGCCACTTATGTAAATTAAAATTTGTACACAGAGTTGCAGAAAATATTCTATGTTTTGATCTGGGTACTGGTTACATATATGTATATGTGTGTGTAAATTCAACAAACTATATAATTAAGGTTATTTCACTTTACTGTGTGTAGTTATACCTCAATTAAAAAAAACATGTACACAAAATAAGATACATTATACAAGAGTATCTACCAAAATAGAAGGCTACACAACAAACACATCAGACAATTGCCTGTGATGGGGAGGATTCGGATAAAGGGAATGAATGAATGGATGAATGAAATAATTAATTTAAAAAAATTAAACAAAAATGGGGCTTTGCATGAACCAAAGATGATAATGTACCATGAACTGAGAAGTTTGAGGTCCTTTCATATATTTCATCTATTTATCTATCAGTCTATTTATCTATCGAGTTATCTATACTCATGGCATCAATTGACACGTCTATGTGGATGGGCCCCAAAACATTACCCACAGGCCTGCTGTCTTCCTAACCTCCAATTCTACATCTTCAGTAGCCTTCTAGGCACCTCTCCCTGGATACTTTTGTTTTTGTATCTTGAACATGAAAAAAACCCCCTTTTATCTTCCTTCAGAGATGGTTTTTCCCAGCATATTGAAATCTTAGTGACTGAAAGGATCCGTGTCTCTCTCCAAAGGTTTTAGATTGGAGCAGGATTTTGGGTGAGTAGCACCGGCATCACCTGGAAGCTTACTAGAAATGCAGAATCTCAGGCCCCACCTCAGACTTAAGGGTTCACAACTTTCCTTTTAACAAGATCCCAGGTGATTTATTTGCACATTAAAGCTTGAGAAGCACTGCTCTATTTCTTATCTCCTTTGTTAACCCCACCCAGACTATTGAGTTGAAATAAGTGGGGCCCCCTTCCGGGAGTACCCAAGTGGGGTTAAAGACATGCTGTATTCAGGCTTTGTTTGATGGGTCTGTTAGATGAAGAGTAAGGTATCCAGAGTTCTAGCCTCTTCTTTGGCGAGTGACCTTGAAGGAGGCACTGCTCATTATGCATTTCAATAGCACTCTATATTAACAAAGCACTCCACCGTCAATTTATTAGTGATTCTCTCTGAAACTCTCTGCATCATCTTTCTAAGCAATAAATTGTGGTGGATTTTCTTTGTAACCCTTAAGTCACTGATAAATTGTAAACAGATGGGTTGAAAAGGTAACATAGTGGGAAAGTGTTTCAATTTTCCTTCATCCATCCTCCATACATCACTTAAGGAGAAACCAAGTGCTCACAGTCTTGATTGTGTATCTAGAATAGAATTCTAAACAGAGGGAAAGAGAGGAGAACTTTATCTTATGTGATATGAGCCATTAGTTCAATAACTCTGGATAGCTTTGATGAGGTGGTCTGTCAATCCAATGACACTGGCTGAACTGAAGTCCAACGTCAACAAAATTGAGCTAATGCCTTCTACCCTCTCACTGTATGGACACCACTAATCAGCTACTGCATTTACGCAGAGATTAAGTATATTCTGCATTAGCTTATGAGCTGCCTCTGTTTGAGTTGGACATAACATAAAAACAATGAATATGTAGTCTGATTTTTCTCCTGTGTAAATTGGTTCTTGAAACAAGTTCCTTCTTGTCAAGAGTCGGAGCAAATGACAACTATAAAATGCCCTCTCCATATGCATGCTTTTTTTTTTTTTTTTTTTTTTTTTCCGGGAATCTCTTTAAGCTCTATCTCTCTCTGTGTTGCCTCTCCTCAGTTCTCTGCCGGATACTTTTTCATGTTTTAGACTTCCTCTTGGTTCTAGAAACTTCCTTTTTCAGAGACACAGCCTTCAGTTCCCTGTTGCTTCATATTCATATCCTCATGCCAGCCTCACCTAGCCCATACACAAACTAGGCTCCCCCCTGGTCCCCAGCCCCAAAAGAACAGCCCAGGTAGGCAGCGTGACCAGACCTCAACCTCCCTCTCAGCATGGGTCGGACGCCCTGTATTCATGCAGGCGGCTGCCACGTTTCATAAGTTCATCCTAGATAACAAGCAGAATATGCAGACCCGTGATTTCATGGCCAACTTGTCAATTGCTGGGATTGTGATGCTCCTCAAATCAATATTTGTTTGACTCCTAGAGTAAAAAGATTTCCATCAAGGCACCATAAAGAAGCAGCAACCACTGGCCCATTGAGAAAGCTGCATGTTTACTATTGAAAAAAGAAAAAGGAATGGGCTGTGATACAGGTATGAAAACAAGTTTTAATAGCTAATAAAACTGGAGCGAGCGTGGATGAGAAGAAAAAGAGAGTGGGTCGGAAAGAGACAATCTTCTGGTGGGGAACATCAAAGATCATGCTGACCCCGTCAGAATTTCACTAGTGCCATATCAGCACGTGGGGGGGGGGGGGGGGGGGCGGGGGTTGGGGTGGGGCAGGGAAGCAATTATTTTAAGAAAATCTATTCAAGAGTAACATTGTCATTATCCTTTTAATGGTGCTGCTCCAACAATCCAGTTAAAGTAGGCTTTAAAAAATAAGAAATGCTCTTTTTGCCAATACAATTAAGGCATTTTGGAGAGGCAGATGTTATTCGTTCAGTTTTTAGAGGCTTTTTCTCCCCTTGTCTAGCAAAGAACATTTTTGCAAGTGTAGTACAGTGCAGTAACCAAGTCCAATATAGGTGTGTGCAGTCTACCAGGAAAGACACACACACACACACACCAGAATGCAAAATGGAGCCTCCTCTGAGATTCAAACAAATCTGTTTTACATCAGTAGAGAATAAGTGGAAAATTACCGTGCTTTCCAAATAACAAGAGAAGAGATAACTTTTGGGAAGCTAACAAGAAGTTTCTCTGCGTGTAATAAATCAGTCACCCTGAAAGTGGGTTACGTCATACTTCTCCTTCTCTGCACAGGGCAACTCCATTTGCCTGACATTAGGTGATTCAAAAGGGCTTGAAGTTTCACTAATTAAAGGAACTTGGAGAGGGAGCTGGAAAAGCAGGAGTAGAAAATTGAAGCTTTTAACCTAAAGCTTTGGCCCAAGTCCATTCATCACTTGAAATCCAAAATGAACCCACAGAATAGTGTTCCTGAGAGTATGTGGGGTTCTGAAGGTAAGTGTTTCTTTGGAAGCTTTGCTATACATCTGCTATTGACAGGCCATACAAATCACAAAGAGTCTCTCTCTAGCAATGTGCAAATATTCCCATTTAACATTAAGTAGGGCAGATAGGAGCAAAGGAAAGAGGAAATAGGGACTGAAAAATGACATTGTCCTAAGACTTTGTACCTACAAACCAATTCCAGTTTGGGGGTACAAGTTGAGACTGACTTTGTTTTACCTGGATAAAGATGACTCATTGCTATGAGACACATGAAGGAAATCCCTGTGATCAGGGGCTATATCTCTGAGATGGTTCCCAGATTGGAATTTTCACACAATTGTGTTGGAAAACAAAACCTTTCTCCTTACTGCAAAATGCAATGTAAAGGGCCTGGGTGTTTCCTTACTAACCACTCAGTGCGTGACCTGGAGCAGCTCGCTTTCTTTTGGCCTTAGATTTTTCAACCATAAGAGACGAGGGGCTGTAGTAAATGACCTCTGACATGTTCAAGACTTTACATTCCAAAAACTATGAGTGCAATGCATGGTCCACTTGTTTATGGAGGGTTAAGTCTATCAAGGAGATAATGCATGCACACAATAAAAGTTGTCAATCCAAGGCCATGTAGTTTAGATGTCAGATGCACAGTATAGGCATTTATTTATGTCAGGCTAGGATGCTCTGCACATAAGGCAAATCCTCCCACGACCATCAGCCTCCTCTAAATCTGTATTCCTTACCTCTCTCCTTCCTTTCATTGGCAAATTTCTAGAACGATTAGTCTTCATGTACTGTCTGCGTGACCTCGTCTTCCCTTCAATTCTCAACCCACTGAAATTTGGCTTCCAGTTCCCCAGCTCCACAAAAACTGTTTTCTACCAGGGTCACCATCAACCCTCAAGTTGCCAAATCCCATAGACTCTTCAGCTTCCTCATCTTTCTTACCTTCTCAGCATTTTATTCTATTGACAAGTCCATCGTCTTGGAACTGTCTCCTACCCTTATTCCCTAGATCCCATTCTCTCTGGTTCTCTTCTTTCCTCACCAACTGCTTCTCGGTTTCTCTTATGGGCACCTCTCCCCTGCCTGCTTTTAAATCCGCATGCTGCCTCAAGCTCTGTTCTTGGCTCTGGCTGCGTATTTTCCCTCTCTAGACCAAAGATTTTAACATCACATAACTCCTGCTGACTTTCCAATCTGTCTCGCTAACTGAGACCTCTCTATCTTACTGTTTACTGGCTAATTAATCTGGATGTCTCATCCATATCCCAAGATTACATCCAAAATTCAACTTGCAACTTTTCCTCCAAAATACATTTCACCCTCTTCAAGTCAGTTTCTAACTGTTGCTCAAGGTAGAAATTTGAGAGTTACTGGTGGATTTTTCCCATTCCCTCATCCTGCCCCTACCCCCACTGTGTCTAATCAATTGTCAAGAGCTGTCAATTCTACCATCCCACCTGCTTGTCCCCTCCTCTCTATCCCCTCCATCTTTGCCCTAGTCCAGGCCCTCATCATTTCTCTCTGGAACTTTGGCAATGGCCCCTCTGACTATCCTCAGCCTCTGAGACTTTCTCTTGCACATCATCTTCTCCACTGACACCAGTGGGTCCTTTTTATGCCCAAATTTGATCGTGTTCAACATTCTTTGTTGTATTGACCTCTAGCTATGTCGTGCATGCTGATGCATTTAGGGGTGTCTGCAATTTACTTTGAAATCCATCAAAAAATAAGATAGATTGATGGATGGATCAAGAGACTGACAAACGGGTAGATGTGTGAAAAACTAGAGTGTTCATTGTCCTTTTGTTGTTCTGCACTGTTAATAATCGTCAGTCAAATGCATATATCATCTATAATGGCATTTAAGCTTCTCAAGGGCTGGACCATTGTAATGCACTTCTGTAGCCCTCATTGTTCCTGACATTGGCAAGGGTTAAAGAGCTTCTCGGCCAATATTTTGGCACAAAGAGATGGAGGATATCACTTCTATTTAGCCTTTTGTCTGAGTTCAAAATAACAGCAGGAAATACTAGAGGATGAATTGGGATATATAAACTGAATGTATCAGCACCTTCAATTATACACATTTTAAAAAGTCGTTGATTGAAATATGCTTTTCGAGGAATTAAGAGTTCATCCACATACCAGAAGGTAGGTCTCCCCTCTCTATTTTTCTTCACATGTGAGATTAAAACAGAAGTAACCTTGAGGCAATTCTCATTTGGGGAGAGAGTAAAATGACAGATTATTTTGTCAATAGTAAGCTGTTAACATTGAGTTCAGTACTAGATATTTACGAGGAATTCACTGGAGCCCCACTATGAAACACTAGCTGGGTTTCACGCCTTGGAATCAACTATGAGACCATTGCATAATAAGGCCTGTTATCGACCTCAATAAATAAACACCATTCGATGGTGTCCAACACACCCTTTTATACAAAATTCTGCCCTTTAGGGAACAGTAATATGGTGGGGGCCCAGAGTAAAGTTAAGAATTTCTTTTGCAAATAATGCAGTGCTTAGGGGTATTTATAATATCTAAAAATAAGAGAGGATTTATTCCACATTGTACACTTTGGTTGTAATCTGGAACTATTTTGTCACATGAAATCGGAACCAAGCATATCCTAGTTCCAAGCATAATTTGGCATTATTTTATTATATGTGGTTCCAATTTCTTGGAGTAAAATAAGTCCAATTTGTTTCCCATGAATCCAATTCGGAGGAATTTTTCCAAAGGAGTTTGGCATCAGAGAGAATGTTGAGGAACGCATGTGCTTAGGATGTTACAAAAGGGGATTGGTCATTAGCATTGAATTCAGAATAATGAAGACTCTGGAATAGCAAATCGTTTTTCATCGCAATCTGACTTTCAGGTACCTTTCCAACTTTCTGAAAACTCCTTCTTCAGGTGCCTAAAAGACATAAACCAAAAAACAAACCCAAAAGGAAGATAAAATATGTACTGTAGGAACATTTGGGAAAAACGCTATTAAGCAAGTCTTCTTATGAAGATGTAGACAAAGATGTACTTTTACCAAACGTCAAAATTATGTTGTCACATTTGATATGCAATGCCACAAAAACGAATCGATTGCATAAATTTCCATGGTAGCAGTCCTCTGTGGGAGAGAGTATATCTGGTTAGGGAAATAGTTTGCAATCAGAGTGTTATTGCTTTGGGGGCAAGGAGGATGTCATTCAGAATAATACAGCAGCAAAATATGCTGATAAATTCTTAGTTACTTACAGCATTGTTAGTAAAAAGTTACGTGTGTTAGCGCTACCAACAATAGTCTGCATTCTAACTCTTGGAAACTTCAGCAATACACTTATGGAACCAGAACGAAATGTAAGAGTTTGGCAGAACCAAAGCAAAACCAAGGATTCACGGATCTTCCGGAAAATTAGCTCTACCAGTAACGTCTGAGGTTTGATTACCAGAGACTCATTGCAACAGTGACAACTACTCTTCCACTCTGGTTAAAATTGCCAGTCTTTAACCTTGGGCATGCTTTAGCAGACTACCTAAACTAGAGCAGCCCAAATCCCCACACCAACCTCTTGTTAGCACATCTATTTGCTTCCATGACTTGTGCCAAGATCACAGACTTTGAATCAAACGGAGCTGCGCTTTAATCCCAGCGCTCCCACTGCCACCTGGACGGTGCTGGACCAGCTACCTGACCTTTTGAAGTCTTAGTTTTTTCATCTGCAGAAGGGGTATAATAACTATTACCTTTTGAACGTTATTACTGAAGGTTTCATGACATATTGTTGAGCAGGTTTTCAATAAATAGGAGCTATTATTGCTATGATAATGGTAGTAAACTGCTTTTCCTCTAAAGGTAACGGGGGCTGTTCCCCTAAATGACCTAGAAGTGAGGATGGATTTTGCCATGAAGATCAAAGATGTTTTGATGTTCCATCCCAGTCACTGCAGAGCAGCTCGTCTTAGGAACGGCTCCTGGAGGCCCCCTTTGGGGTACCAATTTCTGTCCTGCCTTCCCCACCAGTGACCCTTGTGAGGCTGCGTGCACAGAACCAGGAGAGAAAGTTGTAGCTACAACCAAGAAAGAGCGGTGAAACCCCATTTAGGGACGACACCAGGGTTACTATTTAAAATGTTAAAATACTCCTGTATGGAGTGGTGAATAGCAGCTACCTCAAATCCCCTGAGTGACCCCCCCCCCCCATTTTTCGTACTCCCCTCAACCCCACTGTGATGGGTAGTGTTCCATGCCAACTTGACAAGGCTACAGTAGGGTCCAGTTATTCAGTCAGGCATTCATCCGGGTGTTGCCGTGAGGTTTTCTGTAGATGTGGCTAACATCGACTCTCAGTCGACTTTAAGTGAAGGAGATTTCCCTTGATCACGTGGGTGGGCTTCATCAAATCCGTGGAAAGACTTAAGAGTGGAAACAGGAGGCGGGCCCCGGGGCCGAGTGAAGTTCGCGTGCTCCGCTTCAGCGGCCCAGGCTTTCGCTGGTTCACATCCTGGGCAGGGAACTGGCACCGCTTGTCAGGCCACGCTAAGGCGGTGTCCCACATGCCACAACTAGAAGGACCCACAAATAAAATATACAACTACGTACTGGGGGATTTGGGGAGAAAAAGAAGAAAAAAAAATAAAACAAAATGTGTATCCTTAAAAAAAAAAAGAAGAGTGGAAACAGGCTTTCCAGAGAAGAAATTCTGCCTCAAGATACCAGCATCAAATTCTGCTTGAGTTTCTAGGCTGCTGGCCTGTTCTACAGATTTTGGACTAGTCAGCCCCTGTAATTGCATGAGCCAGTTCCCAACATCTCCATCTCTCTCTGTCTGTCTCAGCATCTCTCTCTTTCTCTCTGTCTCTGTCTATGTCTTCCTCCATCTCTCTGCCTCTGTCTGTGTCTGTCTGTCTGTTTCTCTCTAAATATATATACGTATATATCCTATTGGTTCTGTTTTTCTGCAGCACCCTAAATAACACACCCCCTTACTGCCCTTTCCTAGAAATCCCCCCAAGATCCAGAAGTGAAAGAGTTAAATCTTGCCCAGCAGGAATCCAGGCAGGGACCCTTTTCGGCTCTGATTGGTCGGTTTCCAGGCTGCATTGCCTGTTATACATTTTGAAACTACTCTTGGCTGGACTCTGAGAGCACATTGTCCAGGAAGACACACAGACACACAGTGGACAGAGCTTCTGGAAAGGTAACCTCCCTTTCCCTTAAGCTACTCTTGGTGTCTGTCTATCATCTCAGCGCTGGTGTTCTTTTCCTTTCTATGTCGAGGGGGTTTCAATTTCTTGCAAAAGAAATTGTGCTGCTGATAAACATTAGTTATGGAAAGGTTTTCTTTCAAACCCGAGGGAAGGAACAAGATAATTTCCCCTGGTTCAGGAGAGTCAGAATAGAATAAAGCTTCTTGAAATATGAGCTTGATAGAAATAATATTGTTGGTGTGAAATAAAAGCGAGGACTTGGAGACAGTTTCTTTCAAACTCACTTGACCATATATAACAAAGCCAAGAGAAATCGGGTCTAAGGGGTGGGGCAGGGAATTTAACATGCTGAATTAAATCAAGCTGAGCTCTCAGCTTGTAAGTTTAGGTTTTTCTGGCAGAATGTTGGAAGAGTCACTTGGGCAAGGATTATTTCGTTGATGTCAGGGGTACTGGTGAACAAAAGAATCTGCTGGGTCCCCAGTTGGAAATATTTCTCTGGGTTCAGGTTAACTTTGCTCCCTTCCACCCCACAAACAAAATCATTCCTAATCTGTATTAATAGAGTTCGTCCCTAGAACATACACTTATACAGATAAAATCTGTGGTAGCCAGAATGGCCTACCTCTCCAATTTAGAGAATAAAGTCAGTCACGTTTCTTGTAATGTTCAAACCACAATCACTCTGAGAGCCCCGTTATATCCAGATGGAAGAAGTTCCGGGTTTCTTTAAGGTTCCCCTTATAGTTTCTTGGTATCCCTGATGAATGCCAACTCGTTCACATGTTCATCCTGGTGGGATCCTGTCATTTAAACCTGATATATGAGTCAACCCTTTTTGGTTCTGCTACTATGCTCCGCTGATCTCTCTTTCTATCATGGAATTTTCCAGATCACATGCTCACTTGTCTTCTCCCCTTCAGCCCCACCTCCATGTTGACCTCAGCAGGGGGTCTCTCAGTGCTTAGATGCCCTAAACCTGGTTTCCAGCAGATTCCCACAAGTCTCTTCTCCATGTATCTGTGGAGCACTCTTAAGGCCTCCTCACTGGATCCTCTGCCCTGTGGAGCAGAGACGGTCCGTCCCTCTAGCAAGGACTCCCTCCTTGACTAAACTTTAGTCAGGGTCCTTTGATTCCTCTTTTTTTTTTTTTTTTCTGGTGAGGAAGATTGGCCCTGAGTTAACGCCTGTTGTCTATCCTCTTTTTGCTTGAGGAAGATTGGCCCTTAGCTAACATCTGTGCCAATCTTTCTCTATTTTTTATTTGAGCTGCTGCCACAGCATGGTTTTTTATGAGTGGTGTAGGTCCGTGCCTGGGATCCAAACCCAAGAACCCTGGGCCCCCAAAGTGGAGCACATCAAACTCAACCACTATGCCACTGGGCTGGCCCCTGAACCCTTTTTTTTTTTCTTTTTTTTTTGGAGGAAGATTAGCCCTCAGCTAACTACTGCCAGTCCTCCTCTTTTTGCTGAGGAAGTCTGGCTCTGAGCTAACATCCTTGCCCATCTTCCTCTAGTTTATACGTGGGACGCCTACCACAGCATGGCTGCCAAGCAGTGCCATGTCCGCACCCGGGATCCGAACCAGCGAACCCTGGGCCGCCAAGAAGTGGAACGTGCGAACTTAACCGCTGCGCCACCGGGCCGGCCCCATGAACCCTCTTCTTGACTAGGCCTCGTCCTTGGTCAGCTGAACCCAGTTTAGCAAGAATCCCCCCACTCTTTATGTCTAATAAAGTTCCGCTTAAGAATTTCCCACCCACTGACTCCCTCACTCTGACCATTTTCTATAAACCTTCAACTATCTTTGCTGTATTCAAAGTTGAACTCAGTTTTATACTGAAGTCTCTCCCTACTGCAGGGGCTCAAATAAAATCTGCCTTGCTATTTTTAAACAAATGTGTAGTGCAATTTCTCTTTGATCCTTTCCCCAAGTTCGAAGCCCACTCATTCTCTCCCTATGGCCCGATGTGGTTGATAATGGGGACGTTCATTTTCTTAAGAAGAAAGTACAATGTTTACCCAAAAGGCGACTCTGGCCTCCAAGTCAACCAACCATCTCAATGACAGTATTTGGATCCACAGCAACTCACTGTCTGGCCCCTCCCTAGAGCCCAAAGGGAGGGAAGGTGTGAGCTACCCTCATCCCCCTGCAGTGCCTGAAACACACCACCTTCACAACCCTCCGCCCGCTTCCTCATACTGCAGGTCCTAGCTCAGGCCCTCATCAGCCCTTAACTGTGCTATTATAATCGTCTCCAGGCTTGTTGCCCTCAAATCTACCCTCTGCAGAGTCACCTATGTGAGATGAAGGCCTGGTGACTCCCTCCCTGATGCTCTTTAATAGCTCCCATTTCTTATAGAGTGAAGACAAAGCCTCTTAAGTAGCCCATCAGGCCTTTCTCCATCCCATTCCTGTCAGCTTCAGCTTTACACTTAGAATAACAGTCCTAAACTGCTCATCTTCCCTGTCCTCATTATGCCTTGGTCCTGTGGCCTGAGACACCTACGAGGAGCCTACCCTTTAGCAAGAGGCAGGGAAGCTTGCAAAAAAAATATAAGACATTCTTTCCTTA